>NC_138101.1:47771921-48371921 GCF_964146895.1 Miniopterus schreibersii
TTTACGAACTAAAACCATTAGTACTTGAAGAAATAATTACTTCTGACATCAAAAAAGTATTTGTTTGAGATGTTATTAATCCTACTTCTCAAAAAATACACTTTGGTAAAACCTAGACAAAAATTCATTTAAGCCCTAGCTGCGTCTGCCTCAGTGGCTAGTGTCGGCCCACAGACTCAAGGGTCCCAGGTTCAATTCCGGCCAAGGGCACACACCTCGGTTGCAAGCTCAATCCCCAGCACTGGTCAGGGCACACACAGGAGGCAACCAATCGATGTCTCTTTCCCATCAATCTCTCTCTCTCTGCCCCCCTTCCTCTCTCTCTGAAAAGCAATAGAAAAAATATCCTCCAGGTGAGGACTGAAATATAATAATTTTCACTTAAAAACAAATGTCTCACCCTGGCCAGTGTAGCTCGGTTGGGCATCCTCCTGAGCACCAAAAGATTGCGGGCTTGATCCCCTATAGGGGGCGTGCAGGAGGCAGCCAATTCATGTTTTGCTCTCTCATCCATCTTTTTCTTTCCCTCTCCCTTCCTCTCTCTAAAATCAATAAACAGTATTTTTCAAAAAGTTAGTTTCCCTTCTGCTCCCTAATAAAAGCAAAAAAAACAGTTGATCAATGACTTTGATGAACAAGGAGCCAATGAGACATCTTTAAAGCACAAAGCAAGCTAAATGAAGCCTTTACAGAAAGCTATAGGATTATACTCTTTACAAAAGCTAGTTACACAAGTCTACAATTAAATGAAAGCTAACTTACTTTACTAAGACCAACATTGTGGTATTTCTTTTCCATTATCTTCTTCACTGGTTCCTCTTCCTTAAAGGTAATAAAACAGAATCCACGCCTCTTATTGGATTTGTCCATGGGGAGCTCTATGGATTCCACCTGGTATCAAAAAATAAGTTTTAATGCCTTAGTTTGCACATTACTGACAATAAGAGCATAAGTTTAGTGGGAAAAGTGTACAAAGAAAACATGTATTTAGCCCTCAAACTCTAATCTGCTGTGTCCCTCTCCATTAATTCTAATCTTTTAAAAGAATTCAAGTCAGAATATCCACTCCACCTAAAATCTCTTCAAATCTACCTATAAAAACAAGCTCCACAGGGTACTAATATTTGCTGCTTAGTTGAAGGGTCACAAACTCAAATGCCATCAAGAACAATCAGAAGGAAATAAAACAATTTTAAGAAAAACCGAGTAAGAGAGACTACATTTGGGAGAAAATGAGGAGTGATGAGGACCACTGAAAACTGGAGAACATGCGACTGCCCAAAGGTGGAAGCTGCTACTCATCTTAGATGGCTGTTGCCAGACAAAAAAGCAGTTCCAAAGTTGTTTGCTCTTACAAATATTTAAGCTAGATATCCAGATTTTTGCCAGAAATGCCCATTCCTAAATACTAACAAAAAACATGCATTCAGTGGAATCAAGTAGATGATGTCTGCAAAGCTCTATCTCCAGGCTATATTTGTGGCCCAAAGCCATATATTTCTCAGCTTTAAATCATTAATCCATAAAAGGAACTCCCATCTAATTATTTCACTAAGTCTATAATTAACCTCATAAAATTTGCACATATAACATGTTATTTAAATTAGAAGGCACCAAACTCTATTCCTAATTCACTCCTTTTCTAATCTCAACTGAATCATTTCCTTCTGTATCTCAAGTACACTAATCTGGATTTCTTCCTCATGTTGTTTTTATTTTTATTTCTTCCATTAATCTGGTAAGCTCCATGAGATAAGAAATGTCTATTTCATCTTTGTGTACCCTGTGCACAGCAGTGCTATGCATATAGTTCAATAAGTGGAAAAAATTGCTATCATCTAACCTTCAAAGATCTGCTAATTATTAACAATATCTTTATTGCAAAAATAACCACATAATGTTTTAAATTCAAAACTTTGAAAAACCCTTAATGTGACAATTATATTCACACTAATTTGGGGGGGGGGGGCTGGATCAAAATATTATCACATACCTCACCAAAACCACCAAAGTACTCCCTTATTTTCTCTTCAGGTGTATCTGGAGAAAGGCCACCAACAAAAATTTTTTTAACAGGCTCTTTTGTTTTCATGGCTTTGGCCCTTTTAGGATCAATCACCTTTCCATTCAATTTATGTTCTTTCTGATCCATGACCTAAAGAAATTGAAGTTTTTTATTTTAAATATGTATATCTTAAGTTCAGAGACTATTATTAACTTATCTAAAAATAATTATAGTTAAATTAATATAGCTAAGGCTAGGCATATGTTGACTGGCTCATGATTAAACTGTCAAATTGTGGTGATGTGACACCAGCTAACATACACCAGCATTTAAACATAAAGGTCAGTAAGAACCAGCAGGGGAGAAGCAAGTCAATAACTAGAAGACATCACCTTTAACTATCAGCAATATAGACATGATTGCCACTTCTCCTTACCCAAAACAAAAGTTAATTTTAACTTAGTAGAGCCTGACACACAGAATATACATATTCAATAAACCTTTTTTTATACTTTAAATTGTTTATTAAAAATATAGTTGGCATAGTAAACACTTATTCAATCTAATTCTTCATAAAATGTATTGGCAAGAACTGTATCTCTTCCTTCATATTATTGCAAAAAGGGGAAATCACAAATAATAGACAAGTTAATTTTATCAAACTAGCCATATATTTTATATTAACTAATCAGAACACATAACACACTACCTTATCTACACTCTCCGACTCTTTAAACAGCACAAAGCCAAAACCCCTTGATCGCCCTGTGATAGGATCTAACTTCAGAGTGCAGTCTACAACTTCACCAAATTTGGAGAAGTAGTCCTTCAGATCTTTCTTTGTAGTGTCCCAGCTAAGGCCTCCTATAAACATTTTCCTGTAAAGACAAAAAGCAATATTAAAATGCTAAAAAAAATCAAACTTTGACTTAAGTATCAACATCAATAATACCTTTTTAAAACTGCACCAATTTACTGGGCAGTACATGAAAATGTCATTCTTCCTACATAATCATATAACAACACCCTATTCCAGTTTGGAAAGTTTTGCTTTATCACTGCTGCGCCTTCATAATTACAATACAGTGAGCAAGCAGCAGATTAAGTCTTTTGACTTGGCAAAAATAAGTATCTCCCCAAAGTAAAAAAACTGTACATCGTCTTTCTTAAATTACAAGTTAAATGTTGGTAACAGCAAAATACAGAATTTTAACTTCAAATTTCCCTTCTAAATCTTCATTATACTTGTAAAAAGGCTACTTAATCCCCACTGATCAGTGACAGCATGTCTATGCTGAAGTCCTTTCTATTTAACAGTTCTCTCATTAACAAAACTCTTAGCACATACAATGGAAAATTCTAAGTCTCACAATTAAGTTGTAAACCAAGATTTTTGATGTGCTAAGAGTTCTTAATAAAGACAAAAGTAATCATGTGAACAAAAAAAATTATCCATTGAAGCACAATCCACTAATTAACGTAGATGATTTATTTACAGTAGAACCTCAGTTAACCAGCAATAAAATATTTAAACCTTTAAAATGCTAAAAGTGACCGGTGGTAAACAGAAACCACTAAGATACTTTATGACCAAAAATACATATTACCAAAAATTTAAGGTGAAATCTTTTTTTAAACAGCAAAAGGCCATAAAGCTCAGATCTGGCAACTCGGCGATCCTTTTAGATCTGTGCCCTATGTCCCCCTCCAAAAAAGAGCTAACATATAACATACCTTCTACCCTTTAAAGAGACAGGACTGGAGATTTTTATTTTAAGGGTAAACTGTCAGAATTTGTTATGTGAGGGCTAAAAATTTCATCATGGGAATAAAATCGTCCTTGCTCACCGATTTATCATCTTTATAACTGGGGTGGGTCGGGGTAGGTATGGGGATGTGGTACTAACTTCCAGCTGTGGAAAGAAATTAAAAGCAGAAAACATCAACATATTGTGGGCTTTTAAAATATTGCCACTAAAGCCAATTCTTGCAACAAGAAGCCAATTTTATCCCTAAAATAAGATCTTGCTTCTGCTTCTCCCTAAAGATGCCAGATTAACTGAGGTGTTACTGACCTTACTATTTTATCCATAGACTTGTTTTTACTTCTAATGACAAAGTTAACTTTTAATGCAAAAGTTGTCTTACTTTAGGCATACACTGTTAGGTTTTCAACTTGTACATAAAGAGTTGGGCCATTTATACGCTTAACTTTCAAGATTTTCTGATAAAATTTCCACGCTTGAAGTAACCTTTATTAACCCTTTTTTGTATTTTATAATCAAATGAACATAACAAAAACACCCATGTTGTATAGGTATTGTTAACGCTTATTGCTAATTCAATGGGGGGAAAGTTGAGGTATTTTCAATTACGTTTTCTTCGTTCAAGTAATATACCTTGTAATATCCAATCCTAGTCACTTAAGTTGCCTTAAATACCTTATTTTTTAACCTAAAGATACAGATACTGCCTTCATAGATGAAAATTCATTACCAACATTTACCCTTTCAAGGCTAGGAGGACATAACTATCTTTTTAAGGATGAGAAAGAAAACTGACTAGTAAAGCAATGACCTCTTGCTCGGTTATCCATGGCAAGTTTCAAAACAGAAACAACTTCAAGTAAGTTGAAATTTAAATTTTAAATTACCAATTCTGTAATTATTACGGAAATTTTCATCAATAATTTAGGTATGAAATCATTTCAGCATCTAGATTATCTGAGGAACAGATCAGACACAATTTTCTTGCCTTTCAACTTTAGCTTTTTAAAATAAGGCTTTTGTGTTGGAGACAAAACTAGTTTTAATTTTATTTAACCAAAGCAATGTTTATATTGGATTAAGTGTCCTTAAATTAAGAAACTAAAAACAATTGCAAAGAAATAAAATATAACACCAATAATGAGGCTTGTTCTATTATTACTCACAAGCCCCAAATGTTTTTTTACAACAGCATAGGAAGTCAGTTTTCTTAAATATTAGATAAGCATACTAAATTCATTAACTAGCCCTATAAAAGTGCTCTCCAAAGAAACTTCCCACCTTTAATAGTCTTTGGCAGAGTTGTAAAATGTGTCTACCTTAGAACTGAAAAGGTCACTGAAGATGCTATCCTTCCTAACCAATCAAATCTCATTTATTCATTATATAAACTATTCTAGCAAACTATAATTTATACATATTCCATAATATTGATTACTCTTTCTCAAAAAATTTAGAGTAAATATGTAGTAAAACTTCAGCTATCCAGCACCTTTAAAGAATGAAAGCCAAATATTCCACCTTCATTAAGGCACTGCCAGCTTTCCCCAACCCCTCCTCCAACTGTTTTTCAACCTTCAATTATTTGGAATAAATTTTTTCTTCTACAGTAGATCACCCTTCTGCCTTCCTAATTAAATAAGAGTAATCATGATTTGACACTGTGTCAGTCATCTCTAATATAGTTACTATAGCATGCCCATAGGGTCTTCTGAAATTAGAGCTATTAATACACTTAGTGCATCTCATATTTTAGCAATTTTAACAAGTTATTTTTCATTTTTGCCAGTTTAATCACCAGTTGCTGTTCTAAAATGCCACCCCCTCCCATTTTTGTAGGATGGATAGGTGACACTCAAGCTTCCCAAATTTTATGTAAAGTACCATCTGAGTAAGAGCTTTAGTGGCTCTTCTGAGGCAAATGTATTACCATATGGTAGGCCAAAAAAGCACTTTTTCTGCTGCTCTAATTAAGGAAGGTTGCTGCACAACGGATTACCAGATAGGTAAATATACTACAATGAACACAAACTGTACCAAATCCATTCCATCTGTACTAAATGGAACATATTAAATCCATTCCATCTTTATTCAGTAGAAAAACCAAAATATCACAGTATGGTACAGTAAGTTATCTTAATTCTAGACAAATGGGAACTTATTTTTGCCTCTCTAGAAATCAGTACTCCGACATGCTCTCCCTCCTTCAAATTATGAGATGGTATAAGATACCAATTTAAATTTTCTATGTTTTATATTATTGTATCTTGCTTAAAGCACAATACCTATTGTCCATCCAGATTACCTCTGCTGCCTTGAATACAAAGACTGACTTCCAAGATGCTGTCACTCCTGCAGAGATGCGCAAACACTTTACAATGAAGTACAGATAGAACGTCAGAAAAATCCTAAGCAGCCAAGTTAAAACTACATCACAAGATTTGTTCAAATAACAACAAAAATGGGCCCCTAATGCTGCAATATGCTTTAAAATTTGATCCTTAGTTGTAAGTAAATCAATAACCCCAATTAAAATGTAGGACCTCATCTACCGTAATTTATTAATAAAGTTTACTTTTTAAATTCTACCTATAAGCTATTTAGCACCCCAAAAGCAGTACAGTATTCGATTTAAAACACTCAACAATTGAAATCTGTGCTTTTACTAATACTGATTTTACACCTATTACAGTATTAAACGACAGGCATAAAGTTATATAATTGAGTGCAAATGACTTATCTAAATGCTATGCAATGTCATTTAGGAATTTAGGCTGCTTTGTAGTACATACTTTAGAGAAAATAAATTTTAGAGGCAGTAAACCAAACTGCCTAAATTTAAATCCTACCTCTACCACTTACTGTGACCCCAAGGGGGAAAAAATTCTATGATTGTTTCCACGTCTATTAAAAAAAAAGGACTAAAAACCTACCTTAAATTAACACACTAAAAGGGCACAGAACATAGTCTGATGCTCAATAAAAATAAGATTATTTAGAAATGATAGAGCACAATCTAAATATAATTTAATAAAGCAACTTTTTCATTTACTCAATGGCGTAACTTAAATCTCCATGAGCTATATAGCTTCCAACTTATACTCTGTACTTGAGTTCATTAGGTTTAACATTACAAAGCCAACAGTACCTTATTTCAAGATACTTCCCCTAACGAGTCTTTAGTGTGTAATACCTCATTCAAGGTCAAATAATAAGCATCATTAGACTTCCAATTTTGGAATAGGGAACACCCCCCCACCACCACCAAAATTCTGTAACTTTCAAACACTTCCAAACAAATCATGATCTTTGTACATGGTTTCATAACAAGTTCTGACAGTTTAAAAAATACAACAGAATGTAAATGTGATTTACATTTCAAGTACACGACTAGCCAATCACTGTCACCTTTCAGAGTAATGTTACTCAAGCACACAACTAACTTATTTAAATAAATTTCCTGGTATTTTTAATCATTGTAGTTATTTTAATTCCTTTAAAATCTTAAATTGACATTAAGTATAATGAAATCTCACTAACACATAAATGGTTTTTCCTTAGAAGATAGACTTATTTTAAAGCCACCAGTTACCTAAAATGGAAGGAATGGGTTTACTTTTTGCAACTAGATAGTATCACATGTTAGGGTAATGACTTTAGATTCTGTGTAAAAAAATGCCTTTGGAAATAGTATAACAAACTTTTAACAAGTCATTAAAAATGATTAATTTTCCTAGCCTAGTATATGAAATCTCATTACTTTATACTTTAGAATGAACCCAAATGACGAAAAAAGATAACTAAGTTGAAAACATAATAGCTAATAAATTAAACCAGACAGGTTTTGAATAAAGTTTAAATGTTTAACCTCAAATTTCACCTTTTTCTTCATTTCATTCCTAGGCAAGAATGACATCTTATATTTTTACTTTTCAAATAAACTCTCAGCTTTGTAAAGTAAACTCCCATCTATCTAGAGGTTAAGGAATAGGGTTTCTTTAACCCAGAGGTTAAAGTTCTGGTTAACTGAGATTACTACATTCACAACTCTGTAAAGATATCCATTGGAAATCAATTTAGATATCAACACTAAACTCAGAAAATAATTAACTCTATTGATGAAATTTAAGAATCTTGCAGTGCTTTAACTTTTTAATAGTATAAGGGAAAAATTATAGAAGATTGATTCCATGACATTGTCTGTTGGTTACTTTTTTAGTATTATTTGCTGATAGTTTTTAGTTTTTCATCTTTCTCACAAGACTAAAGAGGGCGATGTTCCTAGTTCTTTGGGCTTTGTGATAGTTTCAAGTCTAGGTAAGCACGAATTTACAGAACATGACCCAATACTTAAAACTATCACCTTGATAACCGGCCAAACACTGCCAGTAATAAGAGTCTTCCCACCCCACCCCCAAACAGTCTTAAATGTCTAGCTCCAAAGTACAGTATAATACTCCAGAAACTAAAACATGCTTACCTTTACTCCACAGGAGTAAACCACTGGCAGTATCAACTATTAAGACACAGGACAAATACACACAAGCTAAGAAAGCAAGCTACGTAGTCAATCTTCCTGTGGTGAGCGTTGTTTCCAACACATAGATCAGCAAACCAAGTAACAAACATGTTATATTACCTGAGACCACACTGTTGGAAGTGAAGTAACAGAAACAGATCCCACGCTTCCAGCATCCAGTTCAGTGCCCTATCTACTAAAACGTTGAAGCAGAACTAAAGTGAAATAAAACTTTGAACTAACAAAAGTTATGTTTCACTCCATTTGTGAACCTGCACACATTTGAGGTGCACAGCTTTAAGTAGAATAGGAAAATAGTTATTCTATTCCTTTTTAAATGCTCTCAAGCATGGCATGTATCACCTGAAGGCTAAAATGAACCATCCTACATGTTGGTCATAAATCACAGTAGTAGACAAAACTTTCTTGTATTTATATATGACAGGATACTCAGGCAATAAAAACTATAAAGTAAATACACACTTAGTTCATAGAGGATGTCACATGACTTGGGGAAAAACAGGCTTAAGGCAAGTATATTTATCTCAAAAATGAGCACCGAAAAACTTCAATGATATTCTCCAATTCCAAACCCAAAGGTCAGGTGATTTTTTTATAGCATCTTTCGTAATAGATAAGAATTTGAAACGGAGAGCATTTAATATTCCTCCCTTACATGTTCATCATCTCAAGATTTGGGGGCATCAATTGCTGCAATTTAAACACTGGAAACCTGTCAAAGGTTCCAAAGAATGCTAAAATTCAGAACCATCTATTCAGGGTCTCAACTTTACAGTAAACTCAACTTTACTGAATCAAAGGCAAGTAAAGTTGGCATGAGACTGCTCTAAAATGGTTTTACAAGGCAAACAGTGTTCAGAATGCCCCCAAAGCACCAGGGAATAGACTATCATCTCAAATATTTAAAACAAAAACATGGGTAGTCCTATTTCTTAAAAATTAACAGGAGATAACCTATAGCAGAATTCAAGAATTCCCAAACAGGCTAATCACAGTTGAGCTTATACACTAATGATTAGAAGAATAGATCACACATCCTGTTATTAGAAAAGTATTGCTCTACTTTGATAACTGAATAGGACTATTTTGCTTCCTGCCCAATCCAACACAGACCAGTCAATGTACCTATCTTGTAAAACTGTCTGAAAGCTAATACAGCATTAGAGTTTTCCCCTGATCATGATACTTTAAAAATTGCCTCCATGTAGCTTCCTGGACACTAATTTCCAAGTATCTACAGTAACAGAACTGCAGCCCTGCAGAGAATATGAGTCCATACCAAAAGAGGAAATTTCAGTGCAAATGCTTCTCAGTAAAAATTAAAGACCCGAAAGTTGGAAAGATTAAAATGAGGTGAACTCAGGAAGGCATTTTACTATGGAAACAATTACTCTGAAAATCCATGGTAAACTGTGGAAATATCCACTAGAGGTATGTAAAGGCATGCCCTCCTCATAACAGCTGTTTAATCTTATATTCAAATTTTAAAACTACTTTTAGGCCTACAACAAAATGATTTAAAAAATATTTTAGGATGAAACTGTAATCACCTTATTCTCAAGTTAGAACTGTAAAAGGAAACACATGCAGAAATATGTTTAAGAAATTAAATTTAGATGATTTTATATCTAGTAAGTAGTCTTATCCTCACTACTGAGACTACTCTGAAACTGCTGCCGAATGTCCCTCAAACAGGGAGACAAGTAAAAGAACAGAGTAGCAAGTGCACAGACACCAAAAAGTTGTTTAATGGTCTTGAGATTTTTCTTTTCTGGTTCAAAAGTAAAAAAGAGTATTACAGGATGAGGTTTAGGTGACTGGGCAGTAATTTTAAAAGGTCAAATATTATACTTTAAAAATGAAAGCATTATTTGTTAAATGTAAACTTGCTTAACTTAAAATGAACCTCAGTAAAATCCTATTTTCGATAAATTGGTCAGAATCTAAAACATTCATTAAACTATAAACATTTAATTGCCCATTTTTCCTGAGAAGTCACTCAAAAAACTTGTAAAGTTATAGTATTAGGTAGCAGGGCAAGTACTTCTTACAAGAGTAAAAACAGTGACCTTCAAACCTAATGGTCCTTTTAAATTACTGAAAATAATGCTTACAGAAGATTTGAAATATATAATGGAGTAGCAAAACCAAGTACAGTTATGGTTTAATCTTAGTTTGTCACTATTAGCAGTGAAAATATCAATATGAAAGGGTATAATTTTCATCAGGAACATTTTTATTCTGTGTGTCAAACTCTAACCCCAGTTTCTTCTTTTGCTTTTCCCTTAAGACTATTGCTTCTAGTCTGCTTTATCTCCAATATAAAACTGGATAGATTTTAGTGGATGAGAATACAGTAATAAGAAAAGCTCGAGTTAAATTTAAATGTTAACCCTACTAGGCTCTTTATAGAATGTAATTTGTACAGATGTAAGTCAACTATCTACAAATTACTGGCCCTCCATACTCCAGTAGTGGTGGATAAAAAAACTCCTGGAAAACTCAAATATAACCCTAAAGAAAAACTGACATTTAGGGAGAAGGAATAATAGTCAATCTACCAGCCTTCCAAAGAGAAATCATGCAATTGTGAACACATCAACCAACTGTAATTAACGTTCCAGCCAAATCACACAAAACATCTGATTTAAGAGCTGTAGTGGAAAGCCACATCAGCCAACCTCTGAATTGTACTATCCGATTCTTAAAGTTATATTTATAAATATAAATACGGTTGGTGATAAAACACATACATTTTTGCATAATGCATACACACAATGCTACTTTAAAAATTTTACTTTTGACATCTCCAGAATATTTCAGTATAACATGCAAGACATTTTAAATACACATGATTTTATATCAAGTAACCTTCACATTTAGCACTAAACTTAGAATTCCAAAAATATGTCTTAAAAACAAAAATCAAATTTGAAATTAGTTTTTCTTGCCCAGATTAAAAAAAATCATTACTATGTTAAGCTTTAATTGGCCAAACCACAATTACATGCATTACCACAGACCCAAAACCATGTAATGGCATCAGTTTTGCCCAAAGATCACTCATGATGCCTGAAAAGGTTTTATATCCCAGGTACAAGATATCCTACTGTACTAATGTCTAGAATTTCCTGGGGAGTCAATGGGCAACCAACCAAAACACAGCCTCTGCAAGTTATGACTATTGAAACCTTTATAATACAGAAATAAAATTTAAAAGTTTTACCATTCTTCCCGCTGTGTCGTCGCTGCTTCAGAGTGTCGTGGGGAGGAGTTTGAATGGCTAGGGAATTAACAACCGGTACAGCAACCAATCAAAATTCTAGTTTTAGTTTTTGACATTGTTAGGGTTAAAAACTTTAATTAATTTACACTTCAGTTCAACAGTAGATAACTACAAAGGCAGCTGCTTTGTGATTTGAAAAATCAAGGTTAATAGAAAGCCTGCCCTAAACAGCAAGTTACACAGTTACTTTTTGGTGCCTCTGCCCAAATAACAGAATTCAGAAAACGAAAACCAAAATAGTAAAGGCTTAAGTTTCCAAGTATTTAACACATTCCTTTCTTAAACTATACATTATTAAAGATTAATTAAAGAAAAGCTAGTTTCCTATCCCACCTACACTCTCCTAGTCAGCACAATCAGCCGGACAAGTCTGTCTGGGCTGAGATTAAATCCTATACTCCAAAGTGATTCTCTCTCCCCCCTCCAAATCTTGTGCTCTTTCCCAACTGCTTTTACCTTCCAACACCTTTTTCCTTGTTATAATGAAATAAATTCACACATACGCTACTAAAAGGATTGGAAGCATTAATCCAAGACCAGTAGTCAGTAACAGGAGTAAGAAAACCCAACCAAGAACCCCGATTTAGTTCCTCCTTCTAACTCCCACTCCCAAATGCTGCATTTTAATATATTAAGTGCAGCTTTAAGTAATATATACAACCAATTCCAAATGGAGGAAACAAGTTACTACTTAAAAACCTGCAAAAAAAAAAAAAGTTATGCCATAGCATAATACCGGATTTGTTCATTTTTTGAAAGGCTGGTGGGCCTCCTTTAACAGTGGGTAAGAGCAGAAAGGAGAAATCGAGAGAGACCAAAAAAAGGATCCTGGGCACCGGATGGGGAAAAAAAGATTTTGTAAAAAATGTAAGTTACACAGAAAAAGTAAAGTAGGTAAGAGTACCATCTGTACGAACAATTGGGGAATCCAATAGCTGAGAGCGAGAAAAGGGTGCGCGGTTCGTGTAACTCGCGGGGGGGCGGGGGGGGGGCAGCAAGCCAGAGGTAGAGCAGCTCCAGTCAAGTGCAGGCCCCGCCAAGGAACTAACCAAAGCCCGTGGAGCAAAACCAATGTACCAACAGGCGATTCGGAAAATTTCACCTAGTCCAATTTGTTCCCTAGGCTGAAAAGTAGAGACTAAGTAAGCAAGCCGTTGTGCGACAGTGTACAGTGAAAAAAACGAAGATATCGAGGCGAAACTCATTCAAAATACTAAAAAAAAATTGGCCTGAAGCCGAAACGGGAGGACAGGTGGAAGCCTACACGTCCTCCAAAGCATGTGCTTATAAAACAATCGCATCGTCTAGGGATGCTGGAGAGAGAGACGCACCAAATAAACCTTAGTTGCATAAAGGCTTTGTATCTGTTTACGGTTTTATGCCCGGGACTTTAGAAAACGGGGGACGGAAAAGACAGAAGGAAAAGGGAGGGAAAAAAAAAGGTACCCTCGACAGGCGGGAAAAAATCCTGGCGGCTAAGTCGGTGGGAGGAGACCCACGGCAAGGGAGGGAAGAAGGGCGGGCCGGGGAGCAGCGTGGTGATGGCTAAAGGTGGAAACGTGTGTGATGGGGGAGGGGGCGATAAACAGGCAGGGGGAGAAGGAAATAAAAGCCCAGGGGATCCCGATGTAGAGAACAGAACAGTGCAAGAAGGTTGCATGGGGACCTGGAGGGCGGGCGGAGAGCGGGAACGAGGCCTAATGGCGGGGAATGGGGAGGGGGAGGGGAAACTAGTTGGGCCTGGCTATCCCGGGCAGCCCCTTACTCACCCTTCATCCTCCTCGTTCTTACTGGCATCGATCTTCGCCCCCTCCGACTCGGCGCTGCCCCCTTCAGTGCCTCCGGCCGCGGTTCCGCCCCCGGTCCCGGCTCCGCTTCCCGCCGCCGCCGATGCCCCTTGCGCCGCCGCCACCATGGCTCCCTCCTGCTCGCCTGCCGAGCCGCCTGCAGCCGCCGTTGCCGCCGCCGCCGCCCCGTCGCCGCCGAACTGCTCCTCCGACATAGTGCTACTGCCTCCGCCGCCGAAGAGACTACACCCGCCGCTGCCGCGAACCGAAACTAGCAGCAAAGTAATCCCCGCCGCTGCCGCGCGCCCGCTGTACCGCGCGAAGCACACAAGACAGAGAAGGCGCGCGTGGCTGCAAAGGCTCCTGCGCCTCTCCCTGGCCTGCCCACCTCGCCTCCCACTCTCGCGCGGCGCGCACTCCCGCTCTCTGCCGCTGCACTAAAAAAGAATAAGAAGCAGCGGCGGCCCCTCTTGCCTCCTCCTCGCTTTAATGGCGCCGCCGCGGACCACCTAAAATGGCCGACGGAAGAACGGCGCGTCCCGGTCACGTGACGCGCGAGCGCGCCCTTTGCACTCCCCCGCCCCCTCTACCGCTATTTTTTTTCCCTTTCCTCCTCGGTCCCGCCCTCTCGCTTCCTTTTATACCTTCGTCGCTTGCGCGGCGCCGCACAGCGTGAGGCCTTTAAAAGGAACCGGAAGTGGCGTTCGATTAGACGGCTGCGCGCGGACCATCGAGAACAAGGAGCGCTGTTTCGAAGGCGCGGCTAGAGATGCCTCGGCCTCTGCCCCCGCCCCTCCGAGACGTTCCTGGATTGCTCTCACCCGCCCACCCCGCCCCCACTCCCCGGCTGCGGGCGGGAGCCGGGGCGGCGGGCCTGTGTGGTAGGACCTCCCGGAAGGCGGCCGTGCCCCGTGCGCCTGCGGCGTAGAGGAGGGGCCGGGGCGGCGCGCACCCGCCGCTCCTCGTGTCCTAGAAGTTCCCGGTCGGAGAAAGGAGGCCGCCCAAGCCTCCGGCTCTGTCCAGGCGGCGCCTGGGGACGCCCGGCTCGCCGTCCGCGCGGCGGGCTGCGCGCGTGCACGGGCTGCTGCAGCTCCTCCGCCCGCCGCGATCGCCCGCGACCCGGTGACATTGAGGCTTCCCCGCTGCCGCCGCCGTGCTTTCCAACCCCCGGCGG
This sequence comes from Miniopterus schreibersii, assembly GCF_964146895.1. Taxonomy (NCBI): domain Eukaryota; kingdom Metazoa; phylum Chordata; class Mammalia; order Chiroptera; family Miniopteridae; genus Miniopterus; species Miniopterus schreibersii. Next base: position 47,786,480 of record NC_138101.1, read on the forward strand.
GCAGGCCGACATCGCTGACTCTTAGAACTTCTTTTTCATTTAAGATTTGTTTTCCAAGTAAGATTTTTCGGTGCCTTCTTTTCAACTGAAAGTTTTCGTCTAAAGCAGGAGGTAACTTGTATTATTTTAAGGAACAAGGATTGTTTTGCTTTGCTTGCTTTATTTGAAGGTCCTAAAACCTACCACGATTCTTTGAAAATACTGAGAGTTGGGAAGTGTTAGATCAAGGGTTCGTTTAATTGTAATGATTTTTAATTATTGTACTAAATAGAATATATAAATGCTGTGAATCATCTTTACAAGGTTTCTGAGTTTGCTGAGTGGGGGATTGGGCTGTGTTTCTAAACACCGCTAGGCGTTTCATGCAGAGTAACAGTAAAATTCTTTAACTGACCTATTAGAAATCCCAAATGCCTTGGCTGAAAACTGGGTTATTCGGGCTTTGGGATTTGCAGCTTCCTGCAGTACACGCAAAAGAAAATACAGTTTTTAGGTACTTATTTACTCAAATAATTATCTGCCTGTTTAGCATGAGCCCAGGCACTGGGAAACAAAGACTAATGCAAAATACAACAAAGAACTCTGAAGAGTTTAAATATTTGTTTCACTATGTAATTAAATGAACACTATCCAAAAATCTCAAAGGAAGATTATAATATCTAATTTTCATTATGAATCAAGTTAGCAAAATTTGCATTACAGGATAATTAAAACTCGAGTAACATCAAATTCTGACAACACCCCCAAAATAGAATCTTACCAGTACAGCCTAGGGAATATAGTCAAATAATATTGTAATAACTATATATGGCATCAGGTGGGTACTAGACTTATCAGGGGGAATCACTCCTTAAGTTATATAAATGTCTAACCACTATTCTGTACACCTGAAACTAATATAAAATCGAATGTCAACTGTAACTGAAAACTAAAAAGTATACACATGTACATATATATATGTATAACTACTGAATTCCTGTATTAAGCAAATCACACAGGCAGTGCCAAGAACTGGTCTAGATCAAGTGGTAGTGACTTCAGGTATGTCTCCACCTGTCAAAATGGTAGCTAAGGAGAAAGTGGGCATTTTACTTAAGCCAAATATTCCAGTTTAGAGACAACTAAGATCACCTGAAGAGAGTAGCTTGACTCTTTTCTGTCTTCACGAGAGGATTCTCTTGCTGTTAAGACAGCTTTGGACATGCCGGCCAAAGTAACAGACTTTCCCAGAAGGTTCATTTTAATTCACATGTAGCACAGCCATTTCTGGACTTTTTGGAATTTACATAAAAATTTATGTAAAAACCAGGAATAATTTTAAAGCTGATACTTTCACTATATGATACGTATGTGTGATGTCATATCATCATTACTCATATATCTATATTATGGTCGAAATCTCTGCACCCTATACTCTTACATTTACTCAACATTCCTCTTAAGACTCAATGCCCCTGGCCAGCTTGGCTCAGTGGCTAGAGCATCGGCCCTGAGACTGAAGGGTCCTGGGTTTGATTCCAGCTAAGGGCACATACCTCTGTTGCAGGCTCAATCCCCAGCCCAGGTGCGGGCACATGTGAGGCAAACAACCGATGTGTCTCTCACATCGATGTTTCTCTCTCCCTCCCTCCCTTCCACTCTGAAAAAGCAATGGAAAAAATATCCTCTGGTGAGGATTAAAAAAAAAAAAAAAAGACTCACTTCAATCCTAGTTCTTTTCACATTTCTCATCTGCCTAGTAAACTATTCATCTCTCAAAACCCCAATTAAATGTTACTCCTGTGGCAGAATTAACCATCTATTCTCACAGCCCTTTATCCTTCTGTTATTCTAAGTATGCATTGTACTAGATCATGAGTTCCTGGAGGGCAAAGACAATGTATTTTGTGTATCTTAAGGATATACATAAATCTACACATCGTAGACTAATTGTCATATGACAAAATACTGGACATTTCCAGCCTGCTATGTTTGGGGCCTTTGAGGCAAACTAGGTATGTTTCCAAGGAATTAAAAGGCTCATTTTCTCACCATCCCATTTCACCTCTGGCACAAAAACACTTCCTCAAACCACTTGCTGATATGTGAAGTTCCTTAAGAAGAAAGCCAAACTTTTATTCCACAATCATAGGTAAGAATTTAATGTTTAAGTGACTGAAGATTCTATATTGACACTATTAGAGTGGCCCAAACCACTGCAAAGAAGCAATATCTCCTCTCAGAGTCCATGACACCAAAAATTCCATTGCTGCAGAAGTTTCCAGTGTGTTTCAGATAATACTGGATCCTCATTGAATTCAGCCTTTGTGAAGCAATAACTGCAGGAAAAACTAGAGTACTTATAAGAGGAAAAAGAAAAAATTCATTTGAGATTGAAACAAATCACTTTTACCCAGGACAAGATGTACACGTCTAAGTCAAGGAGTCACTTTAATCTACTAAATACACTCTACAAACAGAGCAAGCATATCCTAAGCTGGAATTTTTTTAAATGGCAACCTAGAATAAATACTGTCCAGAAGAAACAGCAGGAAGAACACATTTCCTGTACAAGATATGTATACTTGAGCCTCTTCTATACCCATTCTAAATAGCCATTTGCACACCTGCAGAATACTCTCAGTAGGATTTAAGCATTTTACTGAAGAATCAGCTCGTGGTTTTAGATGAAGTAACCAATTGCCCAAATAGTGGACAATATCTAACATCATGCCTTGTTGTCAGGAATCTCTCGCTTTACTAGAGAAAATAGAGGCCCCATCATTGTGAACTACCAGATTTTACTTCAGCAGGTCTGTCATAGAGTCGGAGTTCTGCTTAACCAGAGATGTCAATGCAGTACCTTTAAATTCAATTAAAGAAAACCTAACTCCAGAATAACTCAGACAATAAGGACATGGAACATCTTACTCTAGACCTACAAAATGTATCTTGATGATTCTAAATGCATCTTAGAACATAAAGAGTGGGGTTGTTTCTAATTAGATATATTCACATTCACCATGCAGCACAGCACAGGTACATTTCTGATGCTGGGAATGTGTCCAAAACAGACAAGTCTTTGATCTCAGCTGGTACTCCAGTGGGAGAGACAAACAACAGACAAAATAAGTAGATGTGTTATATAGTTTTAGGTAGTAATAGGAAGAAAATAAGAACAATGCTACAGGCAGATTATGTACTATTTTAGACAGGGTAGTCAGATAAGACTGAAAGGAAGTCTTGAGTAGAGCCCAGAAGGAAGTGACGGAGAAAGCCATACACACAGCTTAGGGAAGACTGCAAGGTAAAGGCTCAAGTGTACTGAACATGGCACTTTGAATGAACAACAGAGGCCAGCAAGGCTGACTACAGTGAAGGGAAGAAGGCATATATATCATACCTGAGAGGTCAGCCAGGGCCTTGTAAACTGCAGTTAGCACTTTGCTTTTATTATAAATGTGATGAGAAGCTATGTGAGAGTTTAGAGGAGAAGAAAGGCATGACTTGACAAACTTTAAGTGTCCAGAATAATCCAGATCATTCTGGATGCTGTATGGACAGTGGACTGGGGGGGAGGGGGAGGTACCAGGAAGACAAGTTAGGCCACTGTCATGAGGCCTCTCATGGTTGAATTCTTCTGACAAGAGGCAAACCTACAAGTAGGGTATTATTTAAACCTAGTAATGTGACTTTTTCCTAGAATAGCATTTTCTACAAAGAAAACATGCTGTAATAACAAGAGATCATTAAAAATAAAAACAGCGCAGCCGGCGTGGCTCAGTGGTTGAGCACTGACCTATGATCCAGGAGATCAAGGTTTGATTCCCGGTCAGGGCACATGCCCCAGTTACGGGCTCAATTCCCAGTAGGGGATGTGCAGGAGGCAGCGGATCAGTGACTCTCATCATTGATGTTTGTCTCTCTCTCTCCCTTCCTCTCTCTGGAATCAATTTAAAAAAAAAAAAGAAACATCAGTGATGAGAGAGTCATTGATCGGCTGCCTCCTGCACGCCCCTGACTGGGGATCGAGCCCACAACCCTGGCATGTGCCCTGACCAGGAATCAAACCATCAATCTTCTGGATCCTAGCCTGGCCACGCCTGGCCAGGCTACCACATCAATTTCTGCCCACAGCTCTCCCTATCTCTAGATTTAGTTGACTCGGTAAATTCCCTTTATTAGTTAAACCAGTTTGACTTGCTCCTTTATTGTTGCTGTTTTTTTATGTTTTTATTGATTTTAGAGAGAAACACCAATCGGTTGCCTCCCACTCCCACCCTACTGGGAATCGAACCTGGACATATGCCCCTACCAGGAATCAAACTAGCGACCTTTCGGTGCCCAAGACAATGCTCAACCAACTGAGCCACACCGGCCAGGGCTTGACTTGCCAATTTATCTCTCAAAATCAAAAGTACTGTAACCAAGCCAAATTTCTCATTGTCAGCTTTGCATTACAACCACCCACTTATACGCACTCTGCTTTGCAGAGAAGTTAGGAATATTTCCCAGAATCCCTTCCTTTATGATTCCAAGTTAGACTTTGACAATGAGAGGTACTCACAGTAGATTGGGAAGGCAGAGAAAAAATGTTTTTATTCTCAGGAAGTACTGGTAGCATCACAGATTTCTCTTCTCCCAGGAGATTGTGGCAGTTTCCAGCTTCTCCGGTCTCCCCACAAGCTCTCATTGCAATTGTGGCAGCCAAACACAATGGCTTCTCAGACTTCTGGGCAAACTCTTGCTTTGCAGTCAAGGTGACGATAAATGGCAGCTTCTCTGACTCCTCCACAAGCTCTGGCTTATATTTCTCCATGAGTTCTGGCTTCTTCAGTCAGCTCCAATGCTTCAAGCCAGTCATTGTGAATGTTCTGTAATCCTGCTGCAGTTCCCATACCTTTATTTCTCTAGTTTCTCCTACATTCATGAATCCTCAGTCCCTACATTAAATCTCTTTATTCTAGAATACTTGCAGTGGCTTTGTTTTCCTCACTACATCTAGTTATTGGTAATGGATGTAGTTTCCAGGAAGCACAGAGGATGAGAACTGGCTTTCTGATCCCATTTTATTTAAAGGATCCCATTACCAGTGATAATGGTATTAATAGTCCATGGAATACAATGGTAGCCTGACTGGCGTGGCTCAGCAGTTGACCATCGATCGACCTAGGATCCAGGAGAGAGATGTTCGATTCCCAGTCAGGGCACATGTAGGGTTTCGGGCTTGGTCTCCAGTAGGGGGCGTGCAGGAAACAGCCAACCAATAACTCTCATCATTGGTGTTTCTCTCTCCCTCTCCCTCTTTCTGAAATCAATAAAGATATCTTTTTTAAAAATATAATGGTAGATGTTTAATTAATTATCACCTTGGGCTACCAAGAAATTGCTGCAATATGATAATATAATGGGAATAAAGGGTATAAGGACTGTGGAGTAGGGTGACTATTTCGAATTACACTGGAGAACTTAGAGAAAGACGATGATCAGTTCAAGGGGTAAATTCTTACTTCGCAGTCTGGATAAGCAACCAGAAAGTTTTTTACCTGCCTCATGGGGTTAAAAATCCTTACCTGATGTAACCACAGGGTCAAGATTTCTGAAAAATCCAAAATGTAATCACGAAGATGGCTGAATTACAAAGCAAACTGAATTCCCTTGCATGATCTATGTTAAGGTTAAAGTGTTGATCAGGGAAAGAATGGAACTGAAAATTAGATGGGGACATCTGGACAGATTTCAATGAAGCTGAGGACTTTGAGCCTCAAAAGTTTACTGAGCCTTCCTTGCCAGCAAAAACAGCTTTTCCTCTACTGTGGTAGGCGGAATAATGTCCCCCAAAGATATCCACATCCTAATTCCCAAACATTGAATATATTACCTTACATGCCAAAAGGGATTGTGTGGCTGTGATTAAATTAAGGCTTTTGAAATGGAAAGATTATCCTCAGTGATCTGGGTGGGCCCAATGTCATCACAACGGCCCTTATATGAGGGAGGCAGGATGGTGAGAGTCAGAAAGAGATTTGAAGGTGATACACAACTGGCTTTGGAGATGAAGGAAGGGGCCACATGCCAAGGAATGAGTGCTGTGGCCTCTAGAGGCTGGAAGAAGACAAGAAATTCTCCCCTGAAACCTTCAGAAGGAACACAGGCCTGCTTACACCTTAAGTTAACCCAGTGAGACCTCTGGAACTGTAAGATAATAAATTTGTATTGTTTTAAGCCTCTAAATATGTAGTAGTTTGTTATAGCAACTATAAGAATCTGGTCCATCTACTGTCTGAAGATCAGCCTCCCCTTGCCTGAAGAACCTGTAATGACCTATCCCGAAGTAGTTGTTTTGCAGAAGAATATTGATTCTCCTCAAGACTCATACCTATCACTTCTCATCTCAGTGCTTCTAGACTAATAACTAGGCTCATATCCTATAAGACCTCAACAGAACAAGCACATTGCATAATATTCTATGGTGTTTACTATAGTTTAACAAATTTGGAAGGCTATTTGAAAAGATTGCCAAAACATTTCTCAAGAGTGATACAGTATTTGTTCAAGAGGACTAGAACATAAACTTTATTTTGGTCTGCTGATAGTTTAACTGTGTGGCTAACCAACAGTCTGGGCGCCATATGACTTTATTGGGGCTGATTTTTTCCTTCAGTAGTACACCATGCTTATATGGTGACGGTAATGATCCAGTAGAAAAACAAAAGCTGGTAATGTAGGTGGAAATGGGGTGACAATTGCAAAAGCCAAGTTCTTAAGTAGGTGAGAGGAGATGGGAATCCAGTGCACAAGATGGAGTAGAGATGGTTCTTCCATTTTATAGGAGGGATGGAAGATTATATGAGTACAGATGTAGGTCCTTCGATAGGTTTGGTGATAAATGGGTAATTAGTTCTGATTCCTTTTATTTTTCTCAGCTAGTTAAGAAGTCTGTCTGTAGCTGAGAGTGTGGACGGGGTGGAGATGGAGAAGATTTAAGTGTATTAGGGAACATGGGAGCACAAATTCACTAGGTCTGGGAAATTCAAAACCTTAATAAATGTTGATCAGGACAGAGCTTACAAAAAACCTTTTGGTTGCTACTGGAGACCTACTTACAAGATTTGAGAGCCACTCCCAGAAACCTTCAGCAGTATGTCACTGATGTGGGTGTGATGTCATTTAACCAGTTAAAATTTATCATCGTGTCTATTCAACAACTCTCATTTCTGGACCTTAACCATGAGGACTCATGAGAAACCCAGGTAGTAAATGCCTTTTGAGTTGTCTGCCAAGCCATGACTCCCTTCTCTGAACTCTGGCCCCAACCAAGGGTGGCCCCTTTGCAGCCAAATTTATATTAGATGATCCCACCCCCACTTCCATTGCCAAAGTCAAAGACAGGGTGGACACCTGACCCAAGCAATCAACTAGATCTCTCCTGGGAATTGAGATTGGGATACTGGGTCTCTGAGCACTTGGACAAATGGCAGGAGAGATTGGATTATAAGACTGAGCAGCCTTTTTGCACCATGTTCCTCAGAGAAGCTGAGAACACAGGTTTGTGTGTGAAGCAAAGAGAATGAAGCAGATGTGTAGAAATAACCAGGGACCAGAAGGCACGTGGTCCTGACAGGAAGCAGATGGTATCTGCCTTGGTTCTTTTTTTTAAAACATGTTTTTTTATTGACTTGAAAGAGAAAGGAAGGGAGAGAGATAAAGAAACATTGATGAGAGAGAAACATCATCAATCAGCTGCCTCCTGCATGTCCCCTACTGGGGATCGAGCTCACAGCCCCGGCATGTGCCCTGACCTGGAATCAAACCTGCGACCTCTTGGTGCATGGGTCGATGCTCAACCACTAAGCAACACCAGCTGGGCTCCGCCATGGTTCTTGATGACATACTAGTCACTGACTTCTGTCCTCAGCTGAACTTACTCTTTGGATTACATGCAATGCTCCTGGTTCCCCTGAATTCACAATTTAACATGAGAAAATCTGAGTAGATTTCTGTTACTATAACCCAAAGAACCTTGATCAAGAGCAAAGATATACCACATGGCCCGTGTGGCTCAGTGGTTGAGCACTGACCTATGATCCAGGAGATCGAGACTCAATTCCCAGTCAGGACACGCACGCAGGTTGTGGGTTCGATTCCCAGTAGGGGGCGTGCAGAGGCAGGCAGCCGATCAATGATTCTCATCATTGATGTTTCTCTCTCTCCCTCTCCCTTCCTCTCTCTGAAATCAACAAAAAACATTTTTAAAAAAAGAGTAAAGATATACCATATGCTATGATAAAATCAAGATATGTTGTGTATATAGTGGTTTGGTAATCTAGTACAATAACCAGTTCTGTCAGAAAAAATAAAGGAAGTGACATGAGGTTGGATGATTACTTAGTGACTCTATGCAGACTTGGGAGACTTGGAAAGAAAAAAACAGTAGTCACTGCATATAATCCAGCTGTAATTTTTTTAATTTTATTATTTATTGACTGATTTTAAAGGGAGAGAAAAACATCGATTTGTTGTTCCACTTATTTATGCATTCATTGGTTGATTCTTGTATGTGCCCTGATTGGGGGTTGAACCTGCAACCTTGGCATATCCAGACACTCTAACCAACTGAGCTATATTTTTTTTAATCATTAAAAAATCTCCCTCTGGGAAAATTGGACAGGTACATGCAAAATAATGAAACTAGACCACCAGCTTACACCATACACAAAAGTAAATTCAAAATGGATAAGAGACTTAAATGTAAGACATGAAACCATAAAAATCCTAGAGGAAAACATAGGCAGCAAAATCTCAGACATCTCTCATAGCAATATGTTTGCCGATACATCTCCTAGGGCAAGAGAAACTAAGGAGAAAATAAACAAATGGGACTGCATCAAAATAAAAGGCTTTTGCACAGCAAAAGAAATCATCAACAAAACGAAAAGGGAGCCCACTGTGAGCCCACTGTATGCGAGAATATATTTGCCAACAACACATCGGATAAAGGTTTACTATCCAAAATATATAAGGAGCTCATACAACTTAACAAAAGGAAAAACAATCCAATTAAAAAATGGGTAAAGGGCCTAAATAGACACTTCTCCAAAAAGGACATACAGATGGCCAAGAGACATGAAAAAATGCTCAATGTCGATAATCATCAGAGCGATGCAAATTAAAACCACAATGAGGTATCACTTCACATCTGTCAGAATGGCTGCCATCAATAAATCAATGAACTACAAGTGCTGGCAAGGGTGTGGAGAAAGGGGAACCCTAGTACATTGCTGGTGGGAATGCAGACTGGGGCAGCCACTATGGAAAGCAGTGAGGAGTTTCCTCAAAAGATTAAAAATTGACCTGCCATTTGACCCAGTGATCCCACTTCTAGGAATATATCCTAAGAAACCAGAAACACCAATCACAAAGAACTTATGCACCCCTATGTTCATAGCAGTGCAATTTACATTAGCTAAGATCTGGAAACAGCCCAAGTGCCCATTAGTAGATGAGTGGATAAAAAGCTGTGGGACATTCACACTATGGAACACTATGCAGCTATAAAAAAGGGCCGTTTATCCTTTGGCACAGCATGGAGGGAACTAGAAGGTATTATGCTAAGTGAAATAAGCCAGTCAGAGAAAGACACATGATCTCATTCATATGTGGAATATAATAAACTGATGAACAAAATGGATCCAGAGACACAGAAGCATGGAACAGACAGGGATCTTAGAGGAAAGGTGTGGGCAGGGAGTGGGTGGGGAGAGATTAATCAAAGAACTTATATGTTTATAAGCATAATCCATGGACACAGACATTGGTCTGGGGAAAGCCTGGGGGTGGGATGGATGCGGGGTGGAGGGGATCCATGGGGGTAAAAAGGGGACATCTGTAATATTTTCAACAATAAAGATAAAGTTTAAAACAAAAAATCTTCCTCTACTCCCAGCCGGTGTGGCTCAGCGGTTGAGCATTGACCTCGGGTCCAGGAGATCACGGTTCGATTCCCGGTCAGGGCACATGCAGGGTTGCGGGCTCGATCCCCAGTTGGCTTCAGGAGACAACCAGTCAATGAGGACTCTCTCATCATTGATGTTTCGGTCTATCTCTCTTCCTCTCCCTTCCTCTCTCTGAAATCAATAAAGATATGTTTAAAAAATAAATAAAAATAAAATAAAACATCCTTTAAAAAAATCTTATTCAATTTGAAAAACAATGAAAATAAAGACAAATCACTCATAACCACTCTGAGCATTCTGATGTGTTTCATGTCAGTTTTTTAATGTGTTTGCTTTTAAACCATGAAATTCAATATAAAATATAACTGCATATTCTATTTCATTAGATATTACATCATACATATTTCCTATATTGCTGCATAATCTTCATAACTAAGGTTGTAATGGCTACCTACTATTTTATTGAATTGATCCTACTATAAAAATAACACTAGTGTTTATCTAATGCCCTCTGGTTTGAAATTCCAAAAAGAAGTTTCTAAATTGGTGAATATGGCTATGTTTATTTTTAAAGAGAAGTTATTTTTAGTAGGTTTGGAAATAATCAGACTTTACCATTTCCTGCATCCCTCAAGATTAATGTTCGCCTTTTTCTTGGATCTATTCTGGGTCATTTACCTTTTGATTAATAATTCAACCTCATGGTTAGCCTCATATGAGGAAGGTGTTATCCTTCATGGCAGCCATAAATGTTCAGGTGACTGGAAAGGAAACCTTTCCTAGCCTCTAAAATTGTACTGATTTAGCATTTGGGTTAATAAATTGGCATTTGTTTTTTTAAAAATAATCCTCGCCCAAGGATATTTTTATTGATTTTAGAGAGAGGAAGAGAGAGAGAGAGAAACATCCATGTGAGAGAGAAACATCAATTGGCTGTCTGCCATATCCCCCAACTGGGGACAAAAACTGGAACCTTTTCTGTGTATGGGAAGATGCTCCAACCCACTGAGCCACCCTACTGGGGTGGCGTTTTGGTTTTTGCAGTGGCCTCTTGTGTGTTTGTACAGTGGCAGAATCTACCCAAACATCTGAAAACCAGATCTTGGTCTGCGGCGGGCATCCTGAAGTACTGCCACCCTGTGAGCTCTTTTGGGGAGGTTTACCAGCCCTTTTCATTCCCAGCTCTGTCTTCTGAGTTTTGGCCTCACTGGCTATGGAAGACCTCAAACCTGAAGCTGGCAAAAAACAGCCAAGTGATTACAGAGTAATTTGTAGGACGTAGCTAAGAAAAGGGTACAATGATCTCATCTGTACCCATAGCTTCAAATACCATCTCATGTTGATAATTTTAAAGCCTCAGGTTTCTGTTTTATTGCTATTCTGTTATTTCAGGTGCCTTCCATCATATATAGATTTAGCATTATCTGGATCCCCCTCCCCCACCTTCTTCAACATTTAACTTAAAGCCCTCTTGATCAGTTTGGCATATATCTGGGAAAATCTGTTTTCACCTAGTCCATTAGGGATGAACTCTAACCCTAACCAAGATACTAGTTTTCATTATCCAAAGATATGATTCAAGAAACCAAATTCTTTGCAGCTAAGCATCTGCATACCATATCACTCATCCTTCCCACTGGTTGCCTTCTCTTGAAAACACTGTTGAGAATGCTGTTTGTACTCTTAAGAACTTCACCTTCTGACCCAACACTTCAAAGTCCCTTAATGTACATCCTCAGTCTCTTCTGCAAGGGGGGATGAAGATCTTCCCCACAAATCAGTAAAGGCAGATAGTGACTGTCAAGTTTGAGGAGACTACTGAGGATACTCCAGGAGGACAGCAGACCTCTCCATGAGCCAAGGCTGCCTGTGAGCTCTTCCTCAGAAAGCTGCCAAATATCACTCAGCAAACAGTTTGTCATGGCCTCTAGTGTGGCAAGCAGCATGACAGGCCTAGCACACAGTCTAGCAGTCTTAACGGCTTTTCTTTCTGGGCCTAGGAGCCAGTGTCCTTACACTGTTTACCACCTGTGAAGCTTCATTATTTTACTTGGTACTACATTCTTATTTTGTTTAAAGTAATATTAATGTGCACAAGTAATATGTGAGTACAGCTTCACTTTTAAAATCTAGACAAACAGAAGTATACAGAGTAAAAAAATAAAGTCCTCTTTGCCCCTAACCTGCTCCCACTCTCCAAAAATAGACATATAAACTTTAGAGTGGTACCAGCGTTCTATGCGCTCTTAGGGCATGTCATACTCAACGCGTTGACGTGTCCACCAACCAGGAAGCTTACACTGAGGTTCAGTGTTCAGAGTTATTGGGGTTTCATTATGTAGTCATGACTGAATCACTGGCCAAGTGAATGAACTCAATTTCCAGTCCCCCTCCCTAGAAGTTCGGGCTAATATCACAGCTCAAAGCCCCAAACCTCTAAGCACATGGCCAGGCACCATCCTACAGCCATCTACCAGTCTGCCGTGACTCACCTCTTAGCATAAAATCAGTTGTGACCCAAGGGGCTCATGAAAAACAAAGACACCTTCCCAGGAACCAGGGACAAAAGCCAGTCATATTCTTGCTCTTTATTATACAACAATAACCCAAGAAAAACTAAAACATATCTATTCCCAAACTTGTGCATGAATCCTCATAGCAGCATTATTTATAATAGCCATAAAGTGGAAATAACCTAAATGTTCATCAACTAATGGATAAGTAAAATGTGGTATGTTCATCTGTTTCAGGGGTTCTCAAGACCACCCCTGTATTCAATGGTTGGTTCATCAGGGTTCATAGGAGTTGGCATACATCAGTTCTTACTGGATTGGTATACTTAAGGAGTGTAGACTGATATACAGATGGTCTTCATAAACTTTTCCATGGGGATCCAAGCTAGGAAACACATGAACACAGCACTGCAGTGTTGCCTACTTAAAGGTACACAGGCTTTCAAGCCAGACAGGTTTGAATCCTGGCTATAAAAAGACAAAACGTGGGACGAGTTCTCTGTCCTTGCTGAGGTTTTCATCAACGTATGTTCATTAAGCAAGTTGATCCACACTTTCTAACTGGACTTTTGTCATCAGGGTTATTATGAGAAGTCGGTTAACAGGTAAATTTATTTATCACTGTTCCTGTCCCCCAAAACATGCTACCCAGAGTCTTGAAATGTAAAGTCTGGAGGAGGGGACCCTGGAGTCATTGACGTTCAGAGTTCTACCCGATGAGTGAAGAAATAATAGCAGCTTATACAAGGACCAGGGGGTTCTGAAGGATAGTCTCTAAGAACCATAGATATATAGTATGTTGATGTTTCTTAAATGACCTTTTTCATGTTATAAGATTTCTGAAGTTAGGATACAGCTTAAAATCTTATGTGTAAATTTAATACAGTATTTCTTCAACATGTTTGGAGCTCTTTATGACTGTTATTTTCTTTTTAATTTTTAATTTTATTGCATTGCAATCAGTGAGTAGGCCTGGTTTCTGTCTTTCAAAATGTGTTATGATTTCTTTATGGCTTAAAATGTAATAATTTTTATAACTCTCTCTTTGAATCAAGCTTGCTCATTGTATTGCTCAAATCTTCAATGGCCTTATTTTTTTAATTTATTGATTCTTTTGAGAAAGGTGTGTTAAAATCTCCTATTATGATTCAGGATTTGTTAAATTTTTCTTCATTTATAAAAATGTTTGCTTTGTTTATTTTGAAGCTATTTTGTTTGGTTATAAAGGTTCAAACTGTTGTATATTCCTGGCGCTTTATACTTTTGTTAATATGAGATATTCCACATTATTCTTTTTATTGTTTGTTGCCTTAAATTCCGTTTTCTCTGTTACCAGTATTGTTAGTATTGTAATGCTATATATTTTCTGATGCCAATATTTTTAACCTTCATATATCATTTTCTTTAGGGTATGTATCTCTTATGAATGGCATATTCAACATTTGTGTCTATTTTCCCCATTCCGTCTGTTATCAGGTAAATTTAATTTATTCACACTGTGATTACTATTATGCTTGAACTTATTCCAGTCACTTGATTTTGTACTTTCTTGTTAACTTCCTTTCTAACTACGGCAGACAAACTCTGAGGTGACGCCCCCTCACGCCTTTGTGCAATCACCTACCCTTAGTGTGTGGGGACTTCTTACCTGCTCTAGCCAATTCAGTACAACAAAGGTGGTGAGGTATCACTCTTGTAATGACCAGACTTGCATAAGATTCTTGTTTTCAACTCATCCACTTTTTTTTTTTTTTTTTTGCTGGCTTAATGAATCTAAATAGACAATTTATTGAGGTAATAATAAAGCTTAAACTGCATTGAACACATAATAATTTCCCCTCCCACTAACTAAGAGAAAGATCAGAATAGTTTTAGGTTAAAAAAACAACTTATGTTGTATCCCACAATGTTATTTTATTGGTGGTAAATTGGCCAAACTTAAGTATGCCTCAATGAGGTAGCAAATGCATTATGGTACAGCCATATGATAATTTATTTTGTAGCCATGAATAAAATCTTGTTTTGAAAAAACTAAATCATAGAATCCCAGAATGTCAGGATGGGCTAGCATGTGTGAGAAGGAAACAAAAAACAAAAAACAAAATCATTCTTTTTTCCTGTACATCTATCTAAATTGTAGTAGGAAATAAATTTTTTAACTGTTTCACAAAATTGTCATCAGAAAATAAAGACAAAAAGGAAAGTATTAACAAATAAAGGTGATATTTTCTAACCCATTCACTGCCCCCCCCCCAAGCATATCTATTACAAAATTAAGAATGCTTTTAATACTATGGTTTTGAGATTAGGAAATTTGTTGTTATGAGTTTTTTCTCAATAAAAATATTTCAATAGAATGATACATTGATGAATTACTAATTCTTTTAGATAGCTAAATGTAATGTAAATTTAAATCTTTGATTAATTTTATATGGAGAGCAGTAAACCCATTTCCAATGTTTTTCATTTTATTTTTACTTCTCTGAAATTATTTAATCAGAATCAATTCTGTTTTGAAGATTTGATCTCATTTACTCATATCTAATCTTACTATTGAAGATTTGCCACTATAATTTCTTTTTATGACCATATTTCTACTAAATCAAATTTTCCCAGCTCTAATTTTGCATATCTAAATTTTGTCAAAAGATTGTGTTCTTCAAATTTTACTTAGTCAAGATTTTTCCTTTATCTGTTGAAAGTTTTGGTTTTTAGTTCTTTATTTCTAAGCCTTTCTGGGTTAATATTTAAAGTTTTTAATGATATAAAAAGAGATGTGATTTAAAAAAAATAAATGTGTATTACTAATTTTATCATGAGCACTTTTAGGTGAAATAATTTTTATTTGATGTCATTCATACCAGTAATATTCATTTTGACTTTGATAAAATACTGATAATTTGTGTTTCTTTCTTAGAAAATCTGTGAGAAAATTATGAGCACTACCTTTTGATCATTGGGGATACTTTCTTTGTACTAGGTGGTCTCTCATTTGGCCAATCTAATTTTTTCACAGTTAGGTCAGTTTTTATATAATGTTAGTATTGTAGCCACCTATATGGCTAATACAAAGAATAAATAGTGGTATATAAAATATTCTGAATGGCCAAAATGACAGAGTCAATATACTGCTTCAGTAACAAACTTAGAAGGTAAATAGAAACTGACTAGTTTGTTTTAGAAACTGACTAGTTTAGTCATATTAAAATGTAAAGAAAACACTAAAAGAGCTTAAGCTACCTTTACACCATTACATCTCTCTTAAGATAGGAAAAAAAACAACCCAAAGACCAATGTTGACAAGTACAAAATGTTGTAAATGACCCTGTAGATTACTTAGTCTTTTTGGAGAGCAATATGACAACAGGCATAAAATTATACTACTTTGAGAAATGTATAAGGAAGAATTACTCTAATCCAAAGGAATAAAGAATTTTGTACAAAGATACTTAAAGTCTCCTTAATAATAATAAAGTTCTGAAAAACCTAAATCATAACCATGATCTTATAAAAATGATAGACTGTATACAAGATTATATGCTTCTTTATGAATATTAAATTTTTTTATAGACAACATTCATTTACATTTTCTAACATTTACACTACTTTTTAAAAATTAGTGGATGATGTGTTTTTCCCTTTTCATGTCTCAGGCCTTCTGTCTGGGATCATTTATCTTCTACATTTAGTGTAGGCTTTAGAATTTCTTTTAGTGAAAAATTCCTCATGGTGAAGTGTTCATTTCTTTTTCTTTCAGAAAATGTCTTTATTTTACCTCCAATCTTGAAAAAAATTTTGGCTAATAGGGCATTCTTGGTTGCAGTTATTTTCTGTTAGAATATTGACTAAATCACTCCACTGTTGACTGGCTTCCATTGTTTCCATTCAGAAGTCAGAAATATCCCTTACGCTTCAGCACCTTTGGAAATAATACTCTCCCCAGTTGCTTGTTATTTTACCGTCTTATTAGTTATTTTTCATACTTTGAAATGGAAATTTGAAAACATACACTGGACTAGAAGTAACTAATGTACCCATCACCCACTTAAAAAGTTATCAATGTTATTCCAATCTTGTTTTTTCTACCTCTTTCTTCTTATGCTGTAAATACCATATACCATATCATTTTAGCATATATATTTTTGTATGTGTCTCTAATAGGTAAGAACTTTCCTTAAAAGATAATTAAATGCCATTGTGATTTCCATATTCAAATTTCCCTTGATGTGTTTAGAAATTGTCTTGTTATAGTTGATAGTTTGAATCTCTTTCAAATAAAGGCATACACTTTGTATTGGATGGGTGTTTTGTTTTTTTTTTTAATTAACTAACACTTTTAAAGATATATAATTCCACACCAAAAATTTTATCTTTGTAAATGTACAATTTAATGGTTTGTAGTATGTTCATAGAGTTGTGCAATCATCACCACTTTAGAAACCTTTTCTTCACCCAAAAAAGGAATATCGTACACATTAGCAGTTATTCTCTACTTCATCTTCTCTTAGTCCCTGGGCAACTATTAATCTATTTTCTGTCTCTATAGATATACATATTTTGGACATTACATATATATGAAATTATATATGACCTTTTGCATCTAGCTATTTTCACATAGCATGATGTTTTCAAGTTGTAATATATATCAGTACTTTATTACTTTTTATGGCCAAATAACATTCTATTGTACAGACATATCACATTTCATTTATCCATTAATCAGTTAATGAACATTTGGACTATTTCCACTTTTTGGCTATTATGAATAACATTGCTATGAACATTTGTGTAAAGTTTTTGTGTGGACACCTTTTAATTTTTCTTGGTATGTACTTATGAGAGATATTGCTGGGTCACATGGAAACTCTATGTTTAACTTTTTGCAGAAATATCATTGTTTTCCAAAGTGACTTCACCATTTGACATTCCAAACAGCAATGTATGTGGGTTCTATTTCCTCCACATCCTCACCAAAACTTATTGTCTTTGTGACTTAGCCATGTTAGTGTGTGTGAAGCAGTATCTCACTGTGGTTTTGATATTTGCATTTCCCTAACAACTAGTGATGGTCAGCATCTTTATGTACTTTTTGATCATTTATTTATCTTTTTTGGAGAAATATCTATTAGAATTCTTTGCCTATTTTAAAATTGGGTTGTCCTTTTTTCCCCTGAGTTGTAAGAAAAATTACATACATATTACTTATATATATATTCTAGTTATAAGTCTTTTATCAGATATATGTTTTGTAATATTTTCTCCCATTCTGTGGGTGTCTTTTTTTAGCATAAGCGTGTTTAGTTTTGATGAAATCCAATTTATCTATTTTTTTCTTTTGCACTTGTGCTTTTGAAAACTGTTGCCTAATCCAAGGTCACAAACAGTTACTCCTATGCTCTATGTTTTCTTCTCAGGATTTTATAGTTTGAGCTATTACACTTAGCTCTTTCATCCATTTGCAGATAATTTTTGTATATGAGGTAGATGTCCAGCTTTATATTTTGCATGTGGATATCAAATTGTCCCAGCACTGTTGGAAATACTATTCTTCTTCAATTGAATTGTATTGGCAACCTTGTCAAAATTCAATTGATCTTAAATGTAATGATTTATTTATGGACCCTCAACTCTGTTCCACTGATCTATATATCTATCTTTATGCCAATACAACACTTTCTTGGTTACTGTCCTCCAACTTTGTTCTTTTTCCCCTCAAGGTCGGCTATTCTGGGTCCCTTATATAAATGAGAATTTTTAAAAATAGATGTTTATTTTTCAATTACAGTTTACATTCAGTATTATCCTGTATTTGTTTCAGATGTACAACATAGTGGTTAGAAAATTATGTACTTTGCAGAGTGTTTCCCTGATGTTTCAAAGTACCCACCTGGTTCCATACATAGTTATTAGGATATTATTGACTATATTCCCTATGCTGTAATTTACATATTTCCATAAGAATTTCAAGGTCAGCTCATCAATATTAGCAAAGTGTCCAGCTGAGGGTTTGATAGTGATTGCATTGAATCTGTAGATCAAGTTAGGGAGTGTTGCCATTTTAACGATATTAAGCCCAACTCATAACCATGAGCTATATTTCCACTTATTTAAGTCTTCTTTCAACAATATTTTATATTTCAACAATATTGTCAACAATATTTCTTTCAATATTTTATAGTTAACTATTTTAAAGCCTTATGTTTCTTTTGTTAAATTTATTCCTAAGTATTTCATTCTTTTTTGAGGCTATTGTAAAAAGAATTGCTTTCTTAATTTCATTTTTGGATTGTTCATTGCTAGTGTATAGAAATAACATTGATATTTGTATATTGATCTTATACCCTCCAGCCTTGCTGAATTCAATTATTGTGTTTTTATGGATCCTTTAGTATTTTCTATATACAACATCATGCCATCTGCAAATAGTAATAGTTTTATACTTCTTCCTTTTCAATCTGGATACCTTTCAATTTCTCTATCTTGCCTAACTGGCCAGGCTAGAACCTTCAGTATCGTTGCACAGAAGTAAACAGAGTTGACATCCTTGTCTAGTTCCTCATCTTGGGGGCAAAGCATTCAACCTTTCATCAGTAAGTATGATGTTACTTGTAGGTTTTTTTAAACAGTTTTTATCAGGTTAAGGAATTTCCCTTCTACATTAGTCTACTCAGGCTGCCATAACCAAATACTGTAGACTGGATGATTTAAGTAATAGACATTTATCTTTTTACAGTTGTAAAGGCTAGAAGGCCAAGATCAAGGTACCAGCAGGGTTGGATTCTGGTGAGGCCTCTTTTCCTGGCTTACTGATGGTATCCTTCTTGCTGTGTCCTGACATGACTTTTACTTGGTGTGAGTGTGTGTGTAGGTATAGATTGATCTCTGGTGTCTTTTCTTTTTCTTAAAAGAACACCAGTTCTATCAGATTAAGGCCCTACCCTATGACTTCATTTAACCCTAATCACCTCCTTAAAGGCCTTAGTTCTAAATGTCACATTTGGGGCTAAGCTTTAACATATGAATTGGGGAGAGCACAATTTAGTCTATAATAATTTCTATTCCTAGTTTGTTGATTTTTTTTTTTTTAAATCATGAAAGGATGTTGGATTTCATCAAGTAGTTTTACTGCATCTATTCAGAGTATGTGGTTTTTATTCTTTAGTATATTAATATATGGTATGTTACATTGGGATTTATTTTTAGATGTTAAAACCAACCTTGCATTCCTGGGATAAATCTGTCATAGTGCATGACCCTTTTTGTATGTTGCTGGATTCTGTTTCCTAGGTGGGTCAGTCTTTCTTTCTTCTCCTTTATTTTTAAATAAAGTATTTGGGTTCCCTCACCTAGTAGGTCAGTCGGTTAGAGCATTGCCCTGATAGGTCAAGGTTGCAGGTTCGGTCTCCAATCAGGGCACATAGAAGAATCAACCAATGAATGCATATAAGTGGAACAACAAATCAATGTTTCTCTCTCGCTCTCTCCCACCCCTTTCTCTCTAAAATCAATCAATACAATTTTTAAAATAAGCATTTTATATATTCATAAGAAATGTTTGTCTGTAGTTTTCTTGTCTTATCTGTGTCAGATTTTGATATCAGAGTAATACTGAATGCGTTGAGACATGTTCCCTTCTCTTGTTTTTTGGAAGAGTTCGCGAAGGATTGGTATTAATTCTTTAAATGTTTTGGTGAAATTCACCAGTGGAGCATCCGGTCCTGGGTTTTCTTCATGGGAAGTTTTTTTAAAAAAAATTAATTCAATCCCTTCTTCAGTTTTTCTATTTCTTGTTGAGATAGTTTCAGTAGTCTTTATCTTTCTAATTTCACCTGTTATCTAATTTGTTGGTATACAATTATTTATTGTGTTCCCTTATGGGGAAGTTATAGTATCACAAAGCTCACTGTTGAGATTGTCATTAAAAAAAAAAAAAATGTTCCTTGGATTGTTGCAAGACTTTTTTTCCAGAGTTCTGAAAAAATTGATTTTGACAATTTTTGCCACTCTTCTCATTGCTTTTAATAGAGAAGTGAAATTTTGGATGTCTTCATGCTATTCTGGAAGTGCTTCTGATTAATATATCTGTTATATTATCATTCCATACTCTCGGGCTTTTTTTTTGAGCTAAAAATTAATTTAATGATGCTCATTTTAGTACCTCAGACTCTCCAGGAGAGTTGGAAAGCCACACTTGGGAACTCATCCAGAAACTATTTCCAAAATCACAGAACTGGCTCCATAAAGACACTGTTTCTACTGCTGCTGCTCCTGCTGTGTGCAAATACTGCTGCTTTCAACATTGACATCACCAATGCAAGATACTGGATGTTGCTGCTAGAACCACTGCTCCTTTGGAAAAGTACCTGCCACCATGGCTGCCACCTTTTCTAGCATTGATTCCACTCAATTTGATTCACTAGCTCCTGTCTCAAAGTCTAATGTAGAATTCCAACTGATAATAGCTGAGATCACATATTTGTGCTTTGGCAGTAAGGGAGTCTGGGAAAGTGATTTTCACATTTTCATGTTAGAAAACAGTATTTGCAGAAACAATAAAAAATCAAGCATGAAGAAATGATTTTCATTTGTTTCTTAGGTCTAACTACCTTAAATTCTGAGATTGAGGTTCTCTTAACCACCTAGGTGAGGAACCTGGATTCCTCTGAAGAGTGTAGTCCTTTGGAAGCCCTTTGATGGAGTAATTGGGGTATCAGTCTGCACCTGCGGTTGGACCCACACTTTGACTTCTGTGTCCTTTGTCCCACAAGGCCATCAAAACCCAGCTTTGAGTGCTAGGTTTACTTTTCTAGGTTTTGACCTTCTCTTAGATTTTATCCAGGTAATGTCTCTCTTCTTTCTGTGTTTGTTTTCCAAGAGAACTTAAAATTTTATTTTTCAATTCGTTTACATTCAATATTATTTTGTATTTATTTCAGGGCTCTTTCAGTCTTTTTAGAAAAGATTTAAAAAAATTTTTCATTCTGCTTGTCTTCAGAAGGATTGGTTTGAGATACTCAGACCATCACATTTGTTGAACACAGAAGTACTTTTTGAAAAATTGTGTACCTTTTATTTTATGTAGGAATATGTATATACCCGAGTATATACTCCTACATTATATGTAGGACTGTGCTATTGCATGGAAATGTGAATATGTAACACAAAATAATAGGACATGATCTTAGGAGCCATTTATGGAATAATGAATCGGAGAACCTTTGACAGCTTCATGTGATGCTTTTTTCCCCTTTCTCATGGCAACGAATGGAGTTAATATACTGACCATCGTTCTTAAGTTATTCTAAGAGTTTGTATACCTTTCCTAGAACTGTCAATAGAATAGTAATTAATGTCTATATATTTCCTGGTTAAAAATGCTTGTTTCTTTGAAAGGCAGAGGATTTTGCACCTTGGTATCCTTACACTCCAACCAACTGAGCCACCTGGCGAGAGTCCCCTTGGTAGCCTTAAGGATTTCATTTCATCAAGGAGAAAATTTTACACCCAGGAGAATTTAAAAGAAACATTCAGATTTAAAAAAGTATTAGTCTGGTAGTACTGTGGTTCTTGACTGTGAGTCCATGGCAAATCTCTGTACCTGCCACCAAAACCAAGACGACCCTCCTTTCTTGGGATCCAAGATACAAAAATAAATAAATGAATAAATAAATCCCACTGTCAGCAGAGAACCAGAAATGGAATGGTATGTTCGAACATCATTGTCTTGGATGGGGAATGCAGGGAAAATAATAGTTCTGCTAGTATCTGTACCTTGGTGTCTAAAACATCATGCTAATAGCAACTAAAATAACTTTAAATTAAAGTAAGGGAAGATCTAGGTCAGAGTGGAATTTTTAAAAAACATTTTTATTGATTTCAGAGAGGAAGGAATAGAAACATCAGTGAGGGAGAAATCATCAATCGGTTGCCTCCTGCATGCCCCCTACTGGTGATCGAGCCCACAACCAGGGCATGTGCCCTGACAGGGAATCAAACCCTGACCTCCAGGTTCATTGGTTGATGTTCAACCGCTGAGCAACGCTGGCCGGCTATTTTTAGTTTTGATAGGCTCTAGCCCCTATATTTACATGGATTATAACTAAAAAGTAAATGTATGAAAAAAATAAAGTATATGTTTTAAATGAGACCAAAAGTGTAATTTGTTTTAATTTAAATGCAAAATTTAAAAAAAATCATTGTATCCATATCACAAGTATTTTAAAATATCACTTTTTCCAGATTCGGAGTCATGCATACTCAAAGATCCAGATCGAGGTTCGATTCCCAGTCAGGGCACATACCCAGGTTGTGGGCTTGATTCCCCAGTCGGGTCATGCAGGAGACAGCTTATCAATGACTCCCTCATCATTGACGTTTCTCTCTCTCTCTCACTCTCCCTCCCTCTCTCTGAAATCAATAAAAATGTGTATTTTAAAAATATATAGTATGTATAGTTCTAAGGTACTAGAAGTTCCCCCTTCTCTGAGGGATATACGTTCCAAGACTCCCAGCTGAGTCTGAAATTGTGGATAGTATCTGATATTTACTGTTTTTCTATACATACATACTTATGATGAAGTTTAGTGTATAAATTAGGCATGGTAAGAGATTAACAATAACTAATGGTAAAATAGAACTGTAACAATCTACTGTAAAACAAACCTACTGTAATAAGAGCTATGTGAATGTAATGTCTCAGCAAACTGGAATTTTTTTTCCTTCACAATTTCACTAATTTATTCTTACTGTAGATTTTAGCAAGCTCGGCATAAAATTTTTTTCTTTCCTTAAGTCTAGAACTTTTACCTTTGCACTTAAAGGAAGTACTAACTATATGCCAAAAGCTTCTCTTTGGCATATCTGAATTTCCAGCATCAAAACTTTTGAGCTTTGCGGTCATGGTCAAGTAAAATAAGTTACTTGAATACCAGCACTACAATATGACTGGCAGTTGATCCAATAATTGAAACAGCTACTAAGGGGTGGGAAGTGTATACAGAGCAGAACAGTTGGAGATTTTGTCACACTACTCAGAATGGTACACAATTTAAAACTTAGGAATTATTTCTTAAAATTTCCATTTAATATTCCTGGACCACAGTCGACTGTGGGTAACAAACTGTGGAAAGCAAAACTATGGATAAGGGGACTACTGTAGTAATTAAAATTCTTGGACTTGTTTTCATCATTTTAAGTCTGATAGAAATCACATATTTTAAAAAATCAGCACAAGCTAACAAAAATGATTTCTTTCATTTTAGCTGTCATTGTATTAACGTGGTGGTACGAAGCTGATGACCACACACTATAGAAATTCTGACAGATAAAGGCCTTTGATTAATAGAAATGTCACTACATAATGAGAGCAATATACTATTTGACAAGTACAGCTATTCAAAACATATAGTCCACGGGGAGAAAATATTTAAAAGGTTTCCTGGCTACCCTAGTACCACTTAGTCCTATCACACCCCACCTTTTCCTCCCTCTGCTTGCATGGTCTATGAAAAACTGTCCCAAATATCTTATGGTTTAGGACCAACCTAGATAATCACTGTCAGTTCTATAGGACATATTTTTCATGGGAACAAGCAGTGGCTCGTTTATCAGAGGAACAAGAATGAATCAATGGTAATAAAATCCTACTTTCCTACAAAAAGATCTCAGCCCTCACAAATCAACTGTATTAAAGGCTGCTGACCAGTCTTAATGCTTAAAATTCATTTCCATAACACTTCTGTTCAAAATCTCGGCTTCAGAGATGCTTGATAGTTCAAGAGTAACTTGATATAAATTTAAGTTTCCAAAACATAGTAAGTTGGTATTTTCAATTAGGTAACTTCTCCAACTTGAAAAACCAGGATTAATCAAGGTTTTGCGTAGGGCCTATTGTGAGGCTAACCATTACTTTCATCAATAGAACAATCATCCCATGTGAGTATTCACCAGCAAATACACACAGAATAGAATACCCAAGTGCCATCTGAAGGAAGGTCCCTTGGTACAACCCATCAATGACAGCAAATTCAATAACTTCTAGTCCTTTTGCCATAGAAGCAAACAATTTCAAGAGCCTCTTAAACTAGATGGCTTTCAAAGTCTGCAATTTATCTGGATCAATATTTAAATATTTATGTAGGGACACGTGTTTTTTTTTCCTGTAGAGACCTGCAGGATAAGGATAGCGTTTCTCAGATGTTCCTAATTTGTGCTGATCTTTGATAAACCACAACCTTATGCATTTTTTAAAATTCTTAGATTTTAAGGAACAAATCAGAGATTATGTTGAATATCCATTTTCAAACTGTACCTCAGTCCCAGCACCCTGAGATTATGCCTCCCCAAATGGCACACCTCTGAAATGAGTACTTGATAAAGTAAGCCAGAGATTAAACTATTAACACAAATTAAGTCTTCAAAATGCTCAGCATTACCCTGTAATCCCGACACCACTGTATTCTTTCCTAGTTTATAAAAAGTGGTTGAGAAGTCAAATGTAAATTTTTTTGTTCAAAATTTGCTGAAATTCCACATCCAACTTATTTCAAGAAAAAATATATAAAATCCCAACTAATCCTAAAAGAACAGCCCATATTTTTATGGTTAATACACTTTTGAATGACATTAAAGTTGTATTGCTTTTGCTCAAAGTTGAGACCACAGTAAATGGCAGTTTTATTAGCTTGGAAGGTTGGAGGAATGATGTTATCTCCTGATTTTGCTTAATGCTAGGATCAATTCAAATGATATAAACACACTCATCCCCTACAACTAAAAATTTATATACCCTGCAGTGTTCTGAATTACCCTTTCAGTGAAAATTAGCATCTTGTGGTTGACATCCTATCAAATCTTGGTAGTGATGAATTTTTCAGATGCCCCTGTATTATAATTAAGATTACAAAGGGTTTGTTCCCTGTCACCATTATGAAAAAGATACACGAAGAGAATGAAATAAAAGCTCTGCTTACCACCCTGGCTGGTGTTCCTCAGTGGTTAGAGCATCGGACCACGCTTCGAAGAGTCATGGGTCCAATTCCTTGTCAAGGGCACATACTTGGGTTGCAGGTAGATGTTGTCTGTTAAGCACGTTTAGGGGGAGGCAACCAATTCCTGTTCCTCTCACATGACATTACAGTTGATGTCTCTTTCCCGACCCCTTCCCTCCCTTTCCATTCTCTCTAAAAATCAATGGAAAAAACATCTAGTGAGGATTAAAAAAGGAAAAAAAAAGCTCTGCTTACCCATGCTTAGCATCCCAATGGACATTTTAATTCTTAGTAGTCCTAATCTTGCCTGGCTTGGTGTGGCTCAGCAGTTGAGCATTGACCTAGGATCCAGGAGATCATGGTTCGATTCCTGGTCAGGGCACATGCCTGGGTTGTGCGCTTGATCCCCAGTTGGCAGTGTGCAGGAGGCAGCCAATCAATGACAACTTTCTCATTGTTGATGTTTCTCTCTCTCTCCCCCCTCCTCTCCCTTCCTTTCCCTGAAGTCAATAAATATTTTTTTTTTTAAAAAAAGTCCTAATCTTATAAACACAGCTATGAGACACCCTGGAATGATGATGTTAATCAACAAAATTGCTAATAAGGTACCTGTTAGGTTGAGTAACACTAAACAGAACTTGGTTAAAACAATTTAGGAAGCATATTTAACAAGATAAACAGGTTGAGTATGTGTCATAGGTACTTCAGAATTTCTACCCCCACCTTCAATTTGTCAAATCACTTTGCTGAGTTCTAAGTACTTCAGAATTAAACCTTAATACTAACTTACCATTCATCCTAACAGAAGTGTCTAGAGCACTTAGCCTTGGCATTTAGAGCCTAAGATCTGAATTAAGTGTTGAGTCCAAAGCACCTTGGACAAGTGGGAAACACAAGAACACTCCTTTTCCCTCCAACTCTTTGTAAAAGATCTCCATTTCTAGATGTAGTGTATTTCTTAACAGTCATATATATCAAGACTTGATTGAAGAGTTTGAATTTTGTTTAAAAAGCCTTTATTCATTTTTGATCAGGGAAAGGACAATCTCAATGTCAACTTGTCACCTAATCATAATCTTGAACTTACAGGATTCACTGCCCTAAAAACACTGCACCTACTGACTTTGACAACGTAACTTAAAATGAAAACACCCCTTCTGTTCCCTAGGGTTGTACGTTTAAAGAACAAACAGAATCCCCTGCAATAGCCAACACTGGTACTTGGCCTAGGTGTAAGGTCAAAATGGGAAAACAGGAGCAAAACAAGGCCAAGAGCATTGCAACTTGATAGCCCAGCAAGTACAAACATCATTGGAACAAAGTTGCAGGCACCAAATAAAAAACGGCAGGTTCATCAGCATTAAGTTTACACTTTAAGGTGAGGTCAACTATTCCACATGTGAACATGTATGCCAATCCCAGTGGCTAAAATGGAACACTGTAAGAACAAAACTTAAAATAACACCCTTAAATCCAATAACTACATTTAATGTAAAACTCAAAGCTTGGGTTTACCCAGGAAATCCTCCAAAACCTAGAGCTAAAACTGCTTTTTAAAAATGCACCAGGAAGATCTGTTGTAATATGACTTGGTCACACTTAAATTTGCATTAACATAAGACTTAAAGCATACCATTCCCCACTATTTCCTATGTCTGAATATGGATATGCTTAGCTACTCGGCTCATGCACTAACTGCATTAAAAAACGAAAGCTACTAACATTGCTTTTTCTAAGAGCTCACACCATGTTAACAGCTAACACCAAATAGAGCTTCATAAGAATGCCCCAATAGAAAACTTCAGTTTGGTGCTTGCTGTGACATACCAAAGACGACTACAACTAATTTATTCAGCCACTATTTCATACCTTAATCTAACTTTTGCCCTAGTTTTAATCTCAAACTTATCTGCCAGAATCTTTGTGATAATGTTAACTATTTTTGATACTCTCAAACTGGAGCTCCTACCAGTTTAACTGGGTATAATTGAACTTTTTATGAAAACAATTAAAGTCATGGTATTATGATTACTCAAAGGTCTAATGTACCGACTTAAAAATATTTAGCAAATTGTAACAAATGGCTTTCCAGAGAGAAAAACAGAGCAGTCTTTTCTATTCATAAAAGGAGCTACCAACATGCTTTGTGCCATTAGAAGGGTACTTTCTTTCTGAATATAATCCTTGGAAGACTCATGGTCTACCAGAGAGCTTCCACTAATCACAGCACTATAACATGGAGACTTCCATGACAGCATCTCCAGATACAGAGAATGGAAACCACATTATAAGTGTGGTGGAAGAGTGGGAGCATAGAATACACCTAACAAAAATGGGGAACAGGGTGACACTGTAGCTGGCTGTTCATAAGGACCACAGTTTCTCTTTACGGACCAATACTCCTTACAAAATAAACTGTGCCTTAATTATTGCTTATTTAAAACCACACTTTTACAGAGCTATTTAGTACCCGACGCAGAAAAACAATCACATAAGGAAGCATTTATTTGAGGTTTAACATGAAATCATACAAATAAAATTTGTATAAACACAAATCCACATTGAATCATAACACAGATAGCAAAAGACAAAGTAAAAACAATGAAAACTAATTAGCGGCTATATACAGTTGGACACAGTTGTGTCTTGTACACTAGAAAGTCTTTTACAAAATAATCATCTTAGAGCAACAGAAGACCAATCTTCAATGTCGTCCTGCCAGATGGGTTACTTTAGCAATTTCCTCCTAAAAACAAAAACAAAATAGCAATTAGATTTGTGCAACCCTGACAAGCTTTCAAAGGTCCACTTTCATGAATTGTTTTAAGTCCTCACTTTATTCTTTTCTTCAATAATTAAAGATCACATGCATATCCACGGGCAAAATGCAGTTTGGGTAATTAATAAATTCACCCTGGAGTTCCCAAATGGTATCAAATTTAAATCTCTTTAGAAAAGAATCTGGGAATACAACTTTCCCATATCCACAGGTTGAACTGTGCTAGATTAGTCTACTAGAAGCATCTCTAGTAAACCAAGTAAAATGCTTTTACAAATAAATTTTTAGTAAGATGATTATATTTCAAGAAAAATTGCTGTGTGCATATGATCTTTAATTTATATCCCAGATTTTAAAGTTCTTGTTTTGGTTTGTAGATTTCACTATTAGCTATAAAAAGAAAAAGCAAGCATTAAATCTTAAAGAATGAACACTTAAAATGAGGCTCCACAATTGAAATACAACACTAAACAGAAGACCAAAATGATTAAGCTGTAAAAAGGCATTTATGTACTTTAACTCCTGTAAAAAACCATTTAAGTTAAGTTTAGACACTTAATCTCCAAAAAGATTAAAAAAGAAGCCAAAGTCTGAAGTTTTCCACTTTAATCTTTACGCTGGTACATGAAGTTGGAAGAGACCATACCACAGGACAGCGTTTTCTGGTGTATGCCTTGCGCTCTGCCCGCAACGTGCGACCCCCAGAGATAGACGTGGTCAGGGTGACACACGGCCTGCAATGAAGTTCCCGCTGGCGGGTACAAACAAGGTATAATGTCAGAGTTAGAAGACAACATTCGTGTTTTCCTTAAGTTGTACCCATTTCAGTACTTTACCTGTTAATAGTTCTAAAAATGTTTAATTATTCCTCTAGACCACCTGGTACACAAAGCAAACAGAAAAACTTTTAAGTTTTTCTGTAATACTAAAGAAAGTGAAGTGAAACTTTAAAGTTAAAGATCTATAGACACTTTAGGCAAAACAGGCTTATAAAGCAATAAAAAATTAACAATTTAGTAAAAACAGGCTACACAATAGTTTGTTTTTACTTGTTTTTATTTTGTCTATTGATCTTTAAATTAAATTAGACATTTCCACTGGTGTCTTGTACTCTTATACACACCTGTTTTGGCCAATGTCCTCCTTTAGTATGGCTGATAATTGTTTTGGTGATTGCCACCCCCTCGAGATGCCTTGCCGTAAGTGCTCTGTTGGCCTATTTTGTTAAGACAAAAAATTATATTAAGATAGTTTTTATGAAATGGTTTCATTATATAAGTATACTTAAAATCAAGTGTCTAAAACTGCATGCCAAATATGAAAATAATCCGATTTTAACAGCCATTATAAACTAGTCATAATCACATATTCTTGAACATTTATAACTACAATTTCTGAGTTAGTATAATCACCCTATTATTATCAATTGCCTTAAAAAACTCCAAGCACTTCAATAAATGGAAAATCCACACAATCTTAGAATGGGATTGTAATTTAACACTGAATTTTAATACCATCAGTTATAAAATTAAGTTAAATATTCTTACCACTGTAGTCTGCATATCCCTGTCCATATCCATAGTTCCCATAGTTATACCCAGTATAATCATAGCCGCCATAGCCACTGTAGTTTTGATCACCACCATAGGCACTATTGTAATTTCCATATCCTTGATCATAATAGTTATTAAATCCTTGGTTCCAGTTTTGGCCCTGACCTGAAACAATGCACGATGATTGTTAGCACACAACTTCTGACCCCTGATCCTAACATAAAATATGTTCCTGTCTCTCACCCTGCAAATCTTAAACAGAATGGACATCTATATTGCTATCTGATTGAGAAAGTATTATTTCAGTTGTCACCAAAAAAGTCCAATTGTGCCAGTACCAGGCTTCCTAAATTGAATGGAAAATCAGGACAAAGGTGAAGGCTGTCTACCTTTAAAGCAAAAACTCATAGGCCCTGGCCAGGTAGCTCAGTTGGTTAGAGCATCACCCCAATATGCCAAGGTTATAGATTTGATCCCCAGTGAGAGCACATACAAGAAGCAACAAATGAATGCACCAACGAGTGGAACGACAAACAGGTTCATGTCTCTCTCTGTCTCTAAAAATCAATTAAAAAAAATTTAAAGCAAGAACTCCTGTCCAAGAAAACATCGCACCATGGTGTATCAAGTAATCTTCACTATATTGAATAGTATTCTTTTCCCATCAGTGATGACACTGTCAACAGTGGCCATTCTTTGAAAAGGTGAAACCAGTAAACACAATAAAACCAAAACCCACCCACCATTCAACTGAGCATTTCCCATGTTGAAACAATTTATATCTGGCTTTACTTTCTTATGGGCTTATTCATATTTAGCAGTTTATAGCTTAAACCATATCAAGTCATTTCCCAAGAATTAAGCCTCACCTCGGCCACGACCCCTAGTACCACCTCTTCCACCAGCTGCAGCACCTCTTCCTCCCTTCTGTTGTTGCTGTTGCTGCCTATATACCTCTTTGGGTTGGGCAACTTTGATTTCACACTACAGACAAATTTAAAATAGCAAACAAGATTGAGAAATTATTTCACTAATAAAAAGAAACTCAAAATCCTCATTTAATAGAATTAAAATGGTTTTACCTTCCCAGAACCAATTTGATGATATCTGCTTTCTAACAATTTCTTTACTGGCTCCTCATCTGTATATGTGATAAAACAAAAACCTCTTCTTTCATTTGTTTTTGTATCCATGGGAAGTTCAATATTTTCAATCTGAAATCAAGAAGCACACTCCAGATGATCCAGTAATGGTAAAAAACTACCAAAATGTCTTAAATACCACAGGTCCTTTGCAAGCTTCAACGTAATGTTATTCTAATCAGATTGTATATAAACTACTAATACTTAATAACAACATCAAACTAAGTGATTTATCTGTTAAGCACTTAAGACAGGAGAGCAAAACTTCCTTTAATATCACTTCATACCCTAAGGTGCCACTAGTTAACAAGTCCAAATACTGACCACACCACAGCACCCATGTTTTCTCCAAAATAAGTTAGAAATTGGTTTCCATTACAGCACAGAAAGCAGCGATTAAAGTATGGTGACTGGAAGGAACCCAAGCAGTAATTTAATCCTACCATCACCCAACTTATGAATTTGCTCTATAGGAAGTGGGCCAGGGATGAGTATTATATAAACACATCAAATATAAAACACACATAAACAGCCACACAGCGCACCTCTCCAAAGGCTCCAAAATATTCTTTAATTTGTTCTTCAGAAGTATCTGGGCTCAGTCCACCCACAAAAACCTTTTTTGGGGGTTCCTTCCCTTTTAAAGCTTTGGCCCTTTTAGGGTCTATCAATTTGCCATCCAGTTTGTGTTCCTTCAGTTCCAAAACCTAGAAGACATATTTATTTAATCTGACAGCAATATACAACCAATTCTCCGAACAATTTGCAAAAAGCACACAAAAGCAGCATCAAGCAAAACACATTCCTACCTTATCAACACTAGCAGCATCTTTGAAAAGCACAAATCCAAATCCTCTTGATCTTCCGGTAACTGGATCTGTTTTAATTGTGCAGTCTACAACTTCCCCAAATCGAGACAAATATTCAGTCAGATCTTTCTTGCTTGTATCCCAGCTCAAGCCTCCAATAAACATTTTACTAGAAATAAAATTTTTTTTAAAGGTTAGCGGCAGCTCGAACAATTACTTCCATTCTGGGGTTATATTTAACTATGAAATAAGCAGGGGAAGTTTAACTCTTATGCGCAAGTAATTTAATCCATGTTTTCAGATACACATTATCAATAGACCACGAAAATTCCAAAAGCCCATCGAGGCCACTTATCCAAAAACATCTTACAGCTTGCTCTCCACACTGCATAACTCAAAGTTTAAACGAGGACGAGGCCAACAAAATGTTAAACATTGGTCTACTTTAGAAAAGCCAACTTCCTAAACTAACCCCACACAATTTAGGTCCACCTTTTCCCTTTTCCCTCAGCTGTCAAGCCAATGCTCCACCTAAAGAACTCATCATAACGCGTTCTGGGGATCTGTGTACCAGCTCTCGCTCGTTCCCAAACCGAAAGTTCTCTCAACACTTCCCAGGAAAACCGCGCGGAGCCCTAACAGAGACACAATGAAGAGGCGGCGGCAGCAGCTGCAGGAGGCGCAGCGAGGCGGACCCCTCCCCCACGGGCCCCACGCGGCGCCTGCGCACTCGGGACACAGACGCCGCCGCCCTCCGCCTCCAACCCCCTCCGCCCTTCCCCCACCTTCCGCGGCCCTCTAGAGTCATCTCCTCCGTTTCCCACTTTTCTCTTCCCTCCAAACTAGTGGGTCCCAGTGGGCACGCGGGGAATCGACTCAAGGAAAGAATGTGGACAGCGCAGGGCTCTCGAGGGACGAAGGGCGCGTGCGGCGCGCTGGAGCAAGAGAGGAAACAGCGTGTGGTACCCGTCATCCTGCTGATTCTTGCTCGCGTTGATCTTGGATCCCTCGGCGAATTCCTCTGTGTTGCTGTACTCGTTCACGTCCTCCATGGTGGCGGAGTTGTCGGCTGGAGGGTGCTGGCGCGCACTTCGAGTCGCGGTAGCGGCGGCGGAGCGTTGTATGGAGCTGGATTTAAAATGGCGGCGGAAGAGATCCGGGCGCCGCCTGCGCCCTCCCTTTATAGCCGCCCCGCCCGCCAATCGGGAGGGCTGCTGGGCGGTGACGTGGCGCTGGGCCCGGCGCGCCCCCTGTCGGGCGGAGCTGGGAGCGAGCGAAGGGAGGAGTGGGGCGAGCTGCCGCGGCGCCCGTGGCCGCCAATGGGAAAGGCTGCGGGAGGCTAAAGTAGCGGGAGCGGAGGGGAACAATGGCGGCGGCACATGGGAAAGCCGGGGCGGGACCTCCATCGCGGCCCTCTGGTGAGGAGCGAGGTCGCGGGTGAGAGGATGCGGGCTTGGGATGAGAGAAGCGTCAGAAGAGAAAAACAAAGGGGCGAAGAGTCCTGGGTTCAAAAATCCCGAGCAGCGCCGTCGCAGGGCCAAGTCCCTCTTGCCTTGAGAGCCTTTGTCTCTGGCGTCCGGTCCAGCCCACTCCTAGCAACAGCCGTCAACCCTGCCTTCCTCCGCCCTCGGTTCCCCAGTGCGGAGCTGCTGCGGCGGCTGCTACCGACTAGCACCGTGGCCGGCCTGCTCCAGAAAAAGGCGGACTGCGCCCGGCACCGACGGATGAGGCGGCGAGCGCGCCTGCCCGTCCGCCGCGCGCAAGCGTGTTTTGTCCTCGAGCTGGCTGGAACCAGCCGAACAGGAAGCGGGCGCGCGGCGGCCCCTACGGGCAGCGGCGCGGCGCCGGCGCCTCTTCCGCTACGGCTACGGGCGCGCGAGCCGAGAGGGGGCGGTGGGCCTTCCGAGCGGCTCGGCCGGAACCTGGGCCGCCGCAGTCAGGCCAACCAGGACCGCGCACAGCCTCTTTTGCTGGCTGAGGATGGGAGGAGGGGCGCAGGCCCGGTCAGGTTACTGTAAATATGCAAAAGCAGAGGCAGTGGGCGGGGTGGGGGTCTAGGTGCAGTAGAGGGCAGGGGGCACTCACATCCCCGGCGCGCCACTCGCGGGGCTCCCGTCTGCACGTGCCCCGGGCCTCTCCTGCTCGCCTAACCAGTCTGCGGAGAGCGCGCGCCCGCGCACTCGGCTCCCGCGTTCGCTTTGTTCCCGCCCACGCGAGACCCAATTTGATGGATCGGTTGGAGGCTCTCTGGCGGCCAATCTGCGTGGACGCCTTTACTTCCTCCCGCCTCCTCGGAGCCCCGCCTGGCTCGCCTTTTTCCCTGCCCACCTGGTCTCGGCCTCCGGCCCCGGGCAGCTCCTAGTTTCAGGTTCCTCGCGCGGCCGCCGTCTCCACTTTCCGTGGCTTGGAGGCAGCGTCTTCCCCTCGTGCTCCAGGCTGCACGCGGTTGAACGCTCCGGGATTCTTGCGGAGCTGAGGACGCCCAGGACGGTGCCGGGGGTGCAGCTGGCGCCGCCCTCCCTATCAATAGGCCGATTCCCGTGGTAGCATCCGGTAGGGAAATGGTCGTGCTTTCGGTGCCCGCCGAAGTCACTGTGATCCTGTTAGATATCGAAGGTACCACAACCCCGATTGATTTCGTGAAGGTGAGGGGCGGAAGGGAGCGGGGAAGTTATTTGTGCTTAAAAACAATACAAAAAATTTTAAAGTATTGCAGACCTTGCCCTGGAGACACGAGAGGTAGGAGAGGCGGCGTGGCTTTGCACCGCTGTGGGATGGAAGTAGAAAGGCTGCGGCGGGTTGCGGGCTTGCTTTTTCTCATGGCACCACTCACCCTCCCCCGTCCCTGTTTTTGGCTAGATGCTGATGGGTGGGAAGGCATAGAGGTGGTGGTGAAAAAGGGCAGAGGAGGGAATGGTCCGCGGCTGCTGGGTGAGGCGAAGGGTGCGCCCCCCGCGGGGCAGGTGAGCGCCAGCTTTTTGCTCGGTTCCACCAGGGGAGGCGGCGGCCGCGACCTAGTGGTCCTTGTTCTTCTAGTCCCGCAAAATGGAAAGACTGAAGTGTTAGGATGACTTTTCAGGTATCCCTGGTATTCCAGATATCTTGTGCTTTGTCCTATATAATCTATTAGTTATTTTTATTAATATTAACCTAATACAATAATACTAACTTCTTACACATTAACTTATCAAAACCAGTATTTCTAAAAAAGTATGTTCATCCAAAAGTATCTTCAGAAGAACATTAGTTCTGTGTGGATGTTTATAGTACTTATGCAAAAAAAAAAAAAAAAAAAAAGGATTCCATTATTAAAAGCATTGCTAGGAAATGTTCTGTACATGTCGAACCAGCTTTATATAAAAAAAATTATAGAGCCTTTGTATCATACACATCCGTACACACATATGTATTTTTAGAGTCTTCAAGAGAGTAGCATTTCATAAATTTACTTGAACCAAAACCTTTAGTAGAGTAGTTCTCATGGCACCATCTCACCCTCCCCTGTCCCTGTTTTTGGTTAGATGCTGATGGGTGGGAACACCTTTTACATTCTTCTTGAACCTCTGAGCATGGAGGTGGGAATTGGGGATTAGTCACAGTAGATGTATGAACTTGAAGCTATTTCCTGTGGAGTGATGAAAGGACACACAGTACTGTATACATGTGACTTGTATACTTGACTCATCCTCAAAACTGTGAGGTGTGTGCAACTATTTGCATTTTACCAATAGGAAACTAAGGCTCTGAAAAATTGAACAATATGCCTGGGATTTGAACCAGAATTGTCTGGCTCAAAATTCTTTTTCCATTAATTGCACTTGATCTCTAAAATGGGAACTGCAGTTCTTGTTCTGTCTTTGCTTGGTTGTTGTGTATGTTAAATGACACCTTTGATATGAGAGCGCTTTAAACAATATGAAGTACCATAAAAGCATATTGTAACAAATTTCACTTTGCATTACTATAATGAGTCTTACTTTATTTGAGGGTTTGGTTTTATAGTCTGTGTATATTATCTACAATTGTCCTTGAAATACCCTTAGGGAAGTCAGTCCTCTTTGGAGGCTGATTTCCAACTTTCAGTAAGTCATATGTAGACATTTTCCCTTTAGGGTTGAAATAATCCCTGCTTCTTCCCTTGAGCACCAGAAAAGTAGTTGGTTTATGGTTAGATGATGTAAATGAAAAATATTTTGTGTCAAACAGTCTCACACTGTAAGAGAGACTGAGGAAATGAGACTCCCAGGGAACAGAACACCCTCGTTTAGTGGAATGGCAGACAGATTGCCAGCACTGGTTATGGTTATGTTTTTCTCTCTTTCTCTGCTGAGCACTTGTAATTGATTAGCTTAACTCTGTAAGATAGCACTAACAGTCTAGAATCTCTTAGAGGATTCCATAGAATCCTCTCAGTGTGGTAAGTGGTGTTCTGTGGACAGTCTGTTGCTGTAGCAGGGCACACCTCAGCCCTTAGACTCCAGGCAACAGCACAGTGATTTTATGTACCACCTATTATGTCTTTTTCTCTGAATCATAGAATTGTCAAATTTCTAGAGCAGGAAGGGCTCCTAGCTCAGATTGGTGAGTGTTGCAACCACCTAATTAATTTCTTCCAGTTGATGATGCCTGTAGGAACATCCTTTGTAAAGATTGCCACAACTTGGGGGCAGAGCAGCAATAGAACCCAGATTTCCGTAGAACCCAGTGCATCTGAGTCTTCAGAGCCACCAGCCCTCTCCCTCACTGTAGGACTTGTGCCCGTGGAGTTTGTTTTCAGATACTGACTCTGATCCTCTACAGTGGCGATCTCCCAACTTTTTTTGGTCTTGTACACCATCAACATAATTGGATCAGGCACTACCAGTAGAATTTATAAATTGTGTACACATATTGTACTATTACTAAGTTATAAAATAAATTGGAATTTAAAAATGAGATTAATAAATATAGATAAATGTTATATTCTCTTCCCTTACCCCATTGATTCATTTGCATGCCCTTGAGGTATATGCGCCCCATGGAGCCACCTCTTTGAATGTGATGATGTAATACTCATTTTCTGACTTTGTGCATTGCATTATTCTAATGTTTTTAGTCTGTATGCTATGCAGTAACACCATCATCAGTCCCTGTGGTTATCCTGTCAGGAACCTTCAACTACTGTTTGAGTTCTGGGAAAATGATCTGTTGTTCTGGAAAATGGTCTATAATTTGGTGGTTTTCCTGTTGCTACATGTTGAGTTGGTACATGTAACAACAGTTGCAGTAGTTAGTCACTGAGAATACCAAGTTAGCAAATAAGGAACTATTGCCCCTAGCGTTAGGTTCCTGTGAACCT
The DNA here is from genome assembly GCF_964146895.1 of Miniopterus schreibersii. Taxonomy (NCBI): domain Eukaryota; kingdom Metazoa; phylum Chordata; class Mammalia; order Chiroptera; family Miniopteridae; genus Miniopterus; species Miniopterus schreibersii. Next base: position 47,823,538 of record NC_138101.1, read on the forward strand.
CTGGTCACAACATTTTCATCACCTGATCAATACATAACCTTGTAGGTGTTTCTGTTTGCCTTGTTTAGTATATATTCTTGATTCACTACCATTGAGCTCATGGCCAGTGGCACTGTAACTCATGCTTTAACAAAGCTTGTCTAACATATACTTTCTACACAAGGCACATCAAAGCTTTCTTGCACTTTGGGACACTAGACAGTACTTGGCCAATTTTAAACTGCAAAATCATCAACAAAAGGCACAAAATATGAAAAATGTGGCACTAAATACACTCTGAAAAGGACATATTTGAAGTATGAGAGGTGGCCCAGTCAGAGTGGCTCAGTGGTTGAGCATCGACCTATGATCCAGATCGTTGTTCCATTCCCAGTGGGCACATGCCTGGGTTGCGGGCTGGATCCCCAGTAGGGGATGTGCAGGAGGCAGCCAATCAATGACTCTCTCATCATTGATGTTTCTATTTCTCTCCCTCTCCCTTCCTCTCTCTGAAATCAATAACATATAAAAAAATAAGATAAAATGTGAGAGGTGAAATACGGCAAAGCATCACTGTATGCTCCTGAAATGACCGCTCGGAGTTCGGTGAATGTTCCTTCTGATTTTTTTTCCCTATGAAAGAAATTTAATCAGATTGACTCCAAAATAGGCATCAAGTTTAATATATAACCCCTACTTTTTAAATACATAGATTAGGCCTTTATCTTGCTCAGATAAACTTTTTAAGGATATCCTGTGTTTATCTCTGTAAAGTCCTACATTGTCTGATGGTTAAAATTTTCCATCCTTACAGCTCATCCCATGTCATCCTTTCACTGAAGAAAAAAAGATATTCTTTTTTTAGCGAGAGCTTATTTTTTAATAAAACTTTTGATTTTCACATTTATTAACTTATTTAATTTCCAAATTGGTTTGGTGGATGTATAGGAGCCAGAAGAGGTGTGGAAGGCAACCCACCCTTATCCTGTTGCACCCAGTTCTCCATCACCTCTTTAAAGAATTGTGTGGAGCCCTGACCGGTGTGGCCCAGTTGGTTGTCGTCCCGTGCACCAAAAGGTGACCAGTTTGGTTCCTGGTCAGGGTACATGGCCAGGTTGCAGGTTTGGTCCCTGGACCGGTATGTATGGGAAGCAACCAGTCGATGTTTCTCTCGCACATTGATGTGTCTCTCTCTCTCTCCCCCTCCCTTTCTCTCTTTCTAAAAAATCAATGAAAACATTTTAAAAAGTAGATGAATAAAGTAATTTTAAACGTCACGTGTTTTGTTTTTTTAAAGAATTGTGTGGAAAGTCAGTAGCCCTGTCCTCAGAGGCCCTCCTGGAACTTCTCTGAAAGTTCCCAGGGGACTTCATTTCAGAAACACGGATTTCTTTTCAAAGACAAGTCTTTAATACAGAAAAGGGTTCTTTGTCTTCTAGGTATGTGCATGAGGGGTTAATTTCTCAACTTGATTTTCTTTTCAATGATTCATTATGTCACCTTCTAACAAGTTCCCTTTTCTTAAGTCTTGAAAGTGTGGTGCTGACACACTTTACTGAGTAAAGAGAGACTAAGACACACGGTTTGGAAACTCATCGTAATCCCAGCAGTGGGACCTGGGTAGGATTTTGGAGAGGAGCTCCTGGTCAGACCAATGTTTGGCATCTGGTATGCCCCAAGAGACTGGCAAACAACTCCTGGGCTGGGCCTTCTTAGTAAACTAAGTAGATCTCTTCAATAGGGATGAACTGTTCAAACTTAAAAAAAAAGAGAGAGATACCTGACTGATAACTGTTATCATAGTTCATTAATTTATTCTTAACCTTTACCTCTGCAAAATGGAGAAAATAATAGCATTTGTTTCATAGGGTTATTATGAGAATTGAAATGCGATCATTCAAGCCATTCATCAATCAATTCATTGGGTAAATTTGGAGTGGCTGGTAGCAGGAGCAGTGATGAGAATTGATTAGATTCTGGATGTATTTTGAAGGTAGGACTGATGGAATATGCTGTGGATTGACTGGACCTGGGAGTGTGAGAGAAAGGAGTCAAAGATGACTAAGGCATGTGGCCTGAGCACCTGGAAATACGGAACTGCTGCTTACTCAGATGGGGCGATGTGGGAGGAGTAGGATTAAGAAGTAGAAGCAGGAGTTTGGTCTCAGACATCCAAGTGGAGATTTGGGGTAGACAGTTAGAAAAAAATTGAGCTCAGGGAAGGAGGTCCAAGGTAAAGCTATGGATTTGAAGATCATTAGCAATAATAGATGATACTTAAAATCATGAGATCAGATGAGATCACTAAGGATTGCCTATAGAGAGGTGCCTGGAATAGTAAGGGCTCAGTAAATGTTGGCAGTTACTCCTACTACTGCTACAACTACTTATGCTATTACTCTTTATTGGACGTGTTACAAAACTGCCAGGTGAACCCAAACCTCTAATTTTCTTAGTACAAATCTAATAGTTTTGAGAAACCAAAACTATTAGAAATGTCTATAGAGAATATGGTATCAGGATCCAGGGGGTTGAGTGATCCTAGTAAGCTGTGCCCTCATCCACCCACAAGCTGAATGGGCTCAGTCATCGGGGTTTGAGTCCTGGCTTTACTTTGTACCAGCAGTAAAACCTTGTTGAACTTCAACTTAATCTGTTCAAAGGGGTCACCTTGCAGGGATGATAGATGAGGTTCAAGGAGATAAATGTCAGTTCTTTCCCTTTCCCCTCCTTTTAGGGTCTAAGACTCTGGAGCAATCAGGTTTTCTTCTCTGGAACATGAGATACTAATATTCTGTCTCTTCTGTTGTTTTAAACCTATCCCAACTACTAGTCCCTTATAATGATAATCTTCCCTGGTGCAATATGATTCATTACAATTAATTAGATTATTCTTTAATTACAGTTTAATATCCTTAATGAGATTTAGAAGACACTGTTGTCTTATTAGTAACACATTTATTAATTCATTTTAAATTCAAATAATGAAATCTAATGGTTATTCCTAAAGGCTTCAGCTTTCAAAAGAGAATGGATATGTCCCTTTTTACTCTGTGAAGATAGGGACAGCAAAGTGTGACCCTGTGTAGCACTTCTCTTGATAGTTTCTAGTATGCTTTCAGGAAGTATATTTAAGGAGCAGTTCTAATACCACAACTGCTCAAGCTGTCTGACAAATGTCATAGACCACTTACTCCAAGAAGTAGTAAATTCCCATAATTAGAAATGTTCAAGCAGTTATAAACTTATAGTTACAAAATAAGTCCTGGGGATGTAATGTACAGCATGGTGACTATAGTTAATAATACTGGACCATATATTGGAAAGTTGTTAAGAGAGTAGATGTTAAAAGTTCTCTTCACCAGAAAAAAATCTGTAACTGTGATGACAGATGTTAACTAGACTTATTGTGGTGATCATTTAGCAATATACACAAATATTGAATCATTATGTTGTATACCTGAAACTAATGTGTTATTTATGTAATGTAATGTATGCCTGAAACTAATATAATGTCATTTAGATCTGAGTTTAAAAAGGGATTATACACTTTCATTGTAGAAGTTAAAGTCTCAAATACTATAAATCATTTGCACTATGTGGTTTCTTTGGAAACCTTTTCAAATAGTTTCTTAAATAGTTATACTAACTCTTAAGTATTACCCATTACCTTTTTTTTTTTATTGAATATATTGGGGTGACATTGGTTAATAAAATTACATAGGGTTCGGGTGTACAATTCTATAACACATCATTTGTATATTGTATTGCATGTTCACCACGTCAAGTCTCCTTCCATCACCATTTATTACCCCTTTCCCCTCTCCTACTTCCCCACACCCCCTGCCCCTCTGGTAATCACCGTACTGTTTGTGTCTATGAGTTTTTTGTTTTTCTTTGCTTAATCCTTTCACCTTTTTCACCAAGCCCCTCAACCCTCCTCCCCTCTAACAGCTGCCAGTCTGTTCTCTGTATGACTCTGTTTTTATTTTGTTAGTTAATTTTGTTCATTAGATTCCACATATGTAAAATCATATGGTACTTGTCTTCCTCTGACTGGCTTATTTCATTTAACGTAATACTGTCCAGAGCCATCCATGCTGTTGCAGAAGGGTAAGATTTCCTTCTTTTTTTAAGGCCGAGTAGTATACCATTGTGTAAATGTACCACAGCTTTTTTATCCACTCACCTACTGATGCGCACTTGGGCTGCTTCTAAATCTTGGCTATTATAAATAACAGTGCAATGAACATAGGGCCCATTACCTTTTTATATACACATTTTCTTCAAAGGAGACGAGTAAATATTATAACAACAATTTTATTTTTATTGATTCTAAGATCTTTCCACTAAAACAGCTGCATAACCATAAAGCAGGTCCGTGTTTGGACTTGTAAGCATTTATGAGGCAACTCCTTTTTTTTTTTTAATTTTTTAAAAATTTATTTTAGGGAAAGGGATAGAGAAATAGAAACATCTATGAAAGAAACATCAGTTGGTTGCCTTCTGCATGCCCCTTATTGGGGATCGAGCCCACAATCCGGGCATGTGCTCTGATTGGGAGTTGAACCTACCACTTCTTGGTTCTTGGGTCAACACTCAGCCACTGAGCCACACTGGCTCAGCTGTGAGGCAACTTCTTTCATTAGATCTTCAGATATTTTGTGCCCCTTAATGGAGCTCTTTCAGAAAGCCGCCATTGAGTTGTATAAAGTAGAATAAATTGTTGCTTGCATAGTATATCTTCCAGCATTTAGCAGAATTTAATCATAGGCCCCTGGAAGACAAATACTCTCATTTATTTCTATAGCCTTTTGCTATATGTACTACTAAATCATAACATCCCCTTAGGTACCTGGTAGACTAAAAATAGTCACACATTTGTAGAATCCTGGGTTTATTGGTGCATTTTTTTTGTACAATAGTACTCTAAAATTATAAATGGATTATAGCTGAAGTTAAAACATTAATCATCAGTTATTTGTGGAATTACTTATAAAGCCTGAACATTTTCAGTGGGCAGGTTTGGGCAATAAGCACCAGCTTTTGAAAGTCTATTTTTAGAACTTTCTTATATGGTATCATAGGACACATCAAACTGTGGTATAATTACTGGCTTTTAAAATAAGCAACTTAAAGGAATTTTATTTATTTTACAGAATAGATGCTTAATAAGTGTTGAAAGGATGGATAAAATCTTAACAATTTAGTTACTGTACTTTTATGTTATGCAGTAATACTTTTCCAGTAAAAGAGAACACTCTGCTAACATACCACCCCCAGGTAATATTGATATTCCAGGTGTTACACTAAGTTCTGGCTTCATTGCCTAGTTTGGCATTCACTCAGTGCAGAGGAGAGTTTTATGTATAGAGGAAAGGGGCAATTTGGATGATCAGGAATTCCAAAGTAATCTCTTACTTCTAAAGCTTTTCTAAAAGTTCAGAATTATTAAGAACCTTGCACCTTTTATTTCTTCTAGTTCTCTGAGGAGAGAGTCTGTGGTTTATAACTCCATTATCAGAAGTATCTGGCATTCAGTAGATCCTCAGTAAATATTAAATAAATGAATTGGTGGTTTTATGATTTATCCTCTGGAAACTTTTCTGCTATTTATCACTAAATTTGAGTCAAAAGTGATCCTTGCCCAGTTTAAATATTTGTCTGGCCCTGGCTGGTGTGGCTCAGTTGGTTGAGTGTCAGCCTGCCCACTGAAAGGTTGCTGGTTCGATTCTTGGCCAGGGCACATGTCCAGGTTTCCAGTTCTGTCCCCGGTGAGGATCCTTACGGGAGGCAACCAGTCGATGTTTCTCTCTCTCCCTCTCCCTTTCTCTCTCTCTCAAATCAGTTTTAAAAAAATTTGTGTTAGAGAATGTATGTGTTGTGGTAGAAAGTGCTTTCTATTTATCTCTATTTCTAATTACTACAAAATATGCTGAATGATCCATTACTTAACTGGAATGCCACATGAGAACAAGCAAAATTGAATGACTTCTTTATTTTTTTTAGGGCAGGTGAAATTTGAATAGCATATTATGAAGAGAGATAAACACTTCAGTACTACCATTTTTAAAAAGCCATAATAACTTTCTTGTGTTGTATATTTTTATTTGGGACTGCAATTTAAGTTGAGCTTTAATTTGGGTCTTCTGAAATATTAAAAAATTCTAATGTAGCCAAACCTTTCTTTGTACCAGTCAGAAAGATGCTATGCACACTAAAAACACACACTTTTGTTCGTATGGATCTATAAACTATGTCCTGACCATATCATTCCTCAGTTTTCTTCCAGGTTCTTTCACCTCTTGTACCGAGGTTGAAAGGGAAGAGAGGGAGAAAGCACGGATCAGTGGTTTTAAGATGCTCCCTACACCCCAAAAAGCTGGGCTGAGGGCCAGTTCTGGTTAATACTAATCTGAAGAGGTGGGAGCTCTGTTTGGCACAGATGTGTCCTGTGATAGCACAAGCTAAAGCTTCGTGAAATGGAGCCTGTTCTTATTATGTTTAGTGAACCCTCTTTGCAGGGAATAGGATGCTTATCTTTAAGGCCTTTTGCATACCTCAAAGTGGTATGGAAACACTTGGAAACCTGTGTTACATCTCTGGTTTATACATTCCATAGATCAGGTGACTCGCTCCATTGATCAGGTGACTCTACCCAGAACCTTTCCCTCCCTACACCATTCTCTTTGTGTGGCACATTCTCTCCTCTGGTGTTCTCTGGGTTAATCCTGTTCAACTTGTGGTTCTGACTTTTTGTTTTCAGGATTCCTTTGTACTCTTAAAAATTATTGAGGAACCAAAGAACTTTTATTTATGTGGATTATATTGACCAATATTTACTATATTAGAAATTAAAACTGTGTAATTTAAAAATATTTATTCATTCATTTTTAACAAGTCCCATTACTTTGTTAATATAAATAATACATTTTCACAAAATCATTCTTTTGTTTTGGAAAACATAGTTAGAAAAATGGCGTTGTTCCACATTTTTTGCATGCCTCTTCAGTGTCTAGCTATTAAAGACAGCTGGATTCTCTTACCTGCATTGGATCTCTTGTGATATCACATATGTAGCTTCTGGAAAACTATTGTACACTTCTGAAGAGATGAAACTGAAAAAGGCAAATAACTAAGTATTCTCATGAAAATAGTTTGACCTTATAGGATCCCTAAAAGGGTCTGTTTGTACTCCTTGAGGTTAGGGATCATGTACAGTTTTTGTTCCCAATTATATTTCCAGCTCTTAGCACAGGGCTTGCCCTTATTGGACATTTAGTAAATATTTGAATAAATAAATGAGTGAATGAATTTGAATAAACAGACTTCTTGAATTCAATTTGATTATGGAGTTTCTCTTAAAATGTAAAGCCTTCTCTGAATTACATAGTTGGAATCTACACTCACAGCCTGTTTTTTAGACACTGGCTATTCTTAAGACTGTTGCAGAGCCATTACACTCTGGATCCACATGGCAGTCTGCTCGGACTCTGTCTTACCCATTGTGCCCCATTGTAATTCTTTGTTTACCCGCCACCCCTTCCCCCAGATTCTTAAACTTATTGAGAATAGGGACTGTGACTTATCTTCATTCCCTTTCTCCATGCTCCACTGAGGGACTAGCATATCTTGGCATATAGTAGACACTAAAGCAATTGTTGAAAGTGCCACATTTTATTTGAAAAGATACATATGCTACAATTGCAAGTAAATGTAAAAATTTTGACCTAAGGAAGATCATATTCCCAATGCATGGATTACTGACAGGTTATTTATTTCTGAATTGTTTTGCACATCACTTTCTTATAGGGTATTCTGTTAAGTAGTCTGATTACCAGGAATCGTGGTGATCAGGTGTTTTTTTAAAAAAAACATTTGTCATGCATGAACACCATTTCAGCAGGTATTTGAGTTACGTACACGTGCCAAGTACTGTGGTGTGTATTGGGGTTACAGCTGTGAGCAACGTGTACTTGATCCTTGCCCTCAAGGACTTAGGGTCTAGCAATCTAGTTCCAGAGTCAGCAGACTTTTTCTGTAAAGGAATAGTAAATGTTTAGACTTTGCAGGCCATATCATCTTGGTTATAAATACTCAATTTGCCATTGTGGCCCCAAAGTAGCCATAGACACTATGTAAGCATGAATATGGCTGTGTTCCAATGAACTTCATTTACAAAAACTAAGAGGTAGAACAGATTTGGGCCGGGGGCCAGTTTACTGCTTTTTTTTTTTTTTTTTTTAGTTTACTGATTATTGACCCATTCATTTATTTCTTGGTCTCTGTCTCTCTCATATATCCACAGCTGCAATTAAAAAAATATATATATCTTTATTGATTTCAGAGAGAGGAAAGGAGAGGGGGAGAGAGAGATAGAAACATCAATGATGAGAGAGTCACTGATCGAGCCCGCAACCCGGGCATGTGCCCCGACCAGGAATCGAACCCCAATCGCCTGGATCCCAGGTCGACGCTCAACTGCTGAGCCATGCCCGGCTGGGCACACAGCTGCAATTTTCATATATTCAGTGGCTTATTTTCTATAATTATAGGTGAGATTGTTGAAGAACTTGATCTCATGCAAATGACTAAAGCTAATTCTTGTTTGTTTCTTTTACTCTTTTACCAGGACATTTTATTTCCTTACATCAAAGAAAATGTTAAAGAGTATTTGCAGACACATTGGGAAGAAGAGGAGTGCCAGCAGGATGTCACTCTTTTGAGGAAACAGGTTGGGACATTTCTCTTCCATTGCTTCCACATTCCCAAGAGTCTTAGAAATAAGGATGCTTAGAGACTCGTGCTCAAGCCCTTTCTGGGTGGAATACAAAAGGTTTTGTGCTGTCTTCACATTTTTCATTAATGTCTCCAAGTGACAGCACCTCATCACCTCATTCTTCACTCTCATCTGCCTCCTGGCATGAGCCCTTGCTGAGCCCTGCACAGTGCTCCTGGGCCCTCACATCCACACACCGCCTCCAGACCTCTTACCCCAGCTTACACTATGAGGGTATGGCCCAGCCCTCATACCCCCCCGAGTGTCATGAGCTCTGTTCTGCGCCCAGTTTTCAGTCTTTATTTTCCTCTTACACATCATGTGCTGTGGAACTCTTGTTTTGTTGTTTTTCTTATTAAAGTTGCTTCAGTGGCAAAGATCTTACATGTTGTGCAGAGCTAACTCTGTGGCAGTTATTTTCTAGTTAATTTTCTACATTGGACAGTGTGGAATGCTCTCTGAAATTATTAATGTTAGGAGTTAGAACTGGAAATATCCTATGGGGCATGAGTATTTGGGTTTGTTGGATTTTTTTAGATAACATTAGTTAGTCTGAAACACTCCCCTCCCTTACCCTTTTTGTTGCCTCAGTTCTTGTTGAAACATGCATACATATTCCCTGACAGCAGGATATATGTCATTCAGTCTTTAGAGGTCGGGCCTAGGTGTTGTCACATAGTCATTGTTCCAAGTAGCTGTTAGAGTTTTTGCAAGAGGTGGGAGATGGCAGGAGACTGAATGTGAACCAACCCAAGACATTACTTCACTAGCTTTTTTTACTGAATTCCAGGCATGAACTAATTTTAAAGGTTTTCTTTGTTTTTTCCTCAGTTATAGTGCAGAGAAAATCATCAGATTTAATGGAATTCCTGGTTTGTTGATCCTAGTAAGTGAATCAACAAACCAGGTCTTACTCTGTCATTTTATCATATGTTACCTCTCTTCTTGCATACGTGCCTCTCAGTTTAAATTTCAGCTTTAGCAATATAGGAAAGGTAATGAAAAGTATTAATTTTAATCCATTTCTTTTAGGAATCATCTGTATCAGCCCCAAATTGTAGGATACTTTTAATTTGTAACCGTGCTTGGTGCTAATGATAGTTGGAGAAAGTTATTCAGCTTGATTTTCAGGTATCATATTAAGGACTCTTCTTTAAATAAAGTAAGAAACAAACCTCATGTTGTTTATGACTTGAAGGCTGAAGAGGACTCCCACCTGGATGGGGCTGTTCCGATCCCTGCTGCATCTGAGAATGGGGCAGATGACCTGCAGCAGACGATCCAGGCCGTGGTCGATAACGTGTGCTGGCAGATGTCTCTAGATCGAAAGACCACAGCCCTGAAACAGCTGCAGGGCCACATGTGGAGGGCAGCGTTCACAGCGGGACGTGTGAAAGCGGAGTATGTAGCTGCTCGTTGACTTTGAACGTTTCACCAGTCCCGAACCAAATACCTCTTCCACTACTCTTCCCCAGTGTTGCATGATTAGTAAAACAGATAAAATCAACATTCTTTTTAGTCTAACAAGTGAGTGTTTTGTTTTTTCAAAGCTAGGATAAAGCACTTCCCCCAGCTCAATTCCCCAAACGTGATGTATGTCTTTGTGGTATGGTTGATGGACTTTTAATCCCAATTTGAAAACAGCTTCCTAGAAAGTGGTAACTTTCTTGAACTAAGTCATATTCGATCCTTTGCATAAGAGTAACAGCACTGTTGGGCTGCTTCCCAGGACCACTAGGTTACCTGTTTTCTTTTCTGTTAGAGAAGTAAGAACTCGATAAAATTATGCACCCCGTTACTTTGGGGGTATGAGTGTCAGCATTGCCACTCTTTTCTGTGTCCTTTTTGAATAATTTCTACTGTCCCTTTGTCTTAGTTGTGGAGTTCCTGAGAGCATTCCTGCAGAAGGAGATTCACGAGTCCTGTGTTGCTAAGAAAGTCTTTTTTTTTTTGAATGTTTTTATTAATTTCAGGGAGAGAGAGAGAGAAACATCAATCCACTGCCTCCTGCACTCCCCCTACTGGGGATTGAGCCTGCAACCCAGGCATGTGCCCTGACCAGAATCAAACGGTGACCTCCTGGTTCATGGATAACACTCAACCAGTTGAGCCACACTGATGGGATGCTAAGAAATTCTTAATAAGACACTGCCACTAAGGATTTTAGGCTGTTGCCTGATGTAAACCGTAATATCCAAGACTATTTCCAGCTGCTTATGTTTCGTTTGTTTTTTGCAAATGAGATGCCATTCCTTTATATACTTTACAAGGGGCTTCCACCTTTTATTTATTTGTTTGTTTTTTAATATGTTTTTATTGATTTCAGAGAGAGGAAGGGAGAGGGAGAGAGGTAGAGACATCAATGATAAGAGAGAATCATTGATCAGCTGCCCCCTCCCCACTGGGGATCAAGCCCAAAACCTGGGCATGTGCCCTAGCTGGGGAGGGGCTTCCACCTTTTAAAGGATGCATTGGAATTTCAGGATACGCCAATGATCTAGGAATATCAGCTAGATTGCTTTGTACAGCCCTCAGAAGAGTGGAGCCATGAGACTATGTTCAAAGTATTTAACCCATCTTTCTCTTGGTCTTAGTTCCTCAATTATAAAACCAGGGATTTGAAATAAGTTATCATAGACTTCTAAGCCCTGTTTTGGAGCAGTAACAACCTGCATATTCAACATGGAAAAATCCTCTGTCCATGAGTGCAAAGTAGCACACAAAGTAACTCACAGTTATGTGTGCTGGTTTTGAACTAGTGGATCTCTTTTGTTCAATTAGTGCAACATATTAAGCTGTTTTATCCAGTAGAAGACCTCTCTGACACTTTTCAGTTAATCTTTTAAGGATGAGCAGCTCCACATCCCAGCTTCCTTGTGCTTCTCTTTTCACCCATCTTTGATGTTTCCACCACTAAATATGCAGTAGAATTGGTAAACAAGCCAATGTCAGGAATCAGACAACCAGACACTGTTCGCTGATCAGTGAATTTGAGGTTGTACAAGTCTCTTTTCTGATTTGCTACATTTTTTTTTCTGTATAGTAAAACTTCTTAGTTCTCAAGAAATATAGTTCCGCCTGGCTGGGCGTGGCTCAGCGGTTGAGCGTCGACCTAGGATCCAGGCGGTCGGGGTTCAACTCCCGGTCAGGGCACATGCCCGGGTTGCGGGCTTGATCAATGACTGTCTCATCATTGATGTTTCTGTCTCTCTCTTTCCCTCTCCATTCCTCTCTCTGAAATCAATAAAGATATATTTAAAAAAAAAAAAGAACAAAAGAAAAGAAATATAGTTCCATTTTCTAGCTAATCAAAGATTAATAGCTTTGAGCCCCCAAACATTTCTTCTTTTGTTTGGGTGCAGATCTTTCTAAAAGCATTCCCATGGTTTCTTAAGGCACACTGGACATAATTTAACCTTTTCTTGTCATGCATTACATCAAAGGTTATGTAAAAGTACGATATTATTGTTTGCTTTTTTGGGGGGGAATTTAAAAAGTCACCTTCTTATTTCATCCCTTTATCTGTAATCACTTTTGACTATCAATAATGGGGCTGTCAGAACTATCCTCTCCACCCAAATTGTTGCTGCTGATCTGTGATCCTGGAACTCCGCTGACACTCTTACTAGATCTCATGGAGTCACTTCTCATGGTGACCATTTGGTCACAAATAGAGAAACTGGTGACAGCTATTTTGACTGGTTTTTACCTGGCAAGATAATGTGTTCCTACATTTTAATTTGGCTTTCCCTCTAGGTTCTTCGAAGATGTAGTTCCAGCTGTCAGGAAGTGGAGAGAGGCTGGAATGAAGGTATATATTTATTCTTCAGGGAGTGTAGAAGCACAGAAACTGTTATTTGGGCATTCTACAGAGGGAGATATTCTTGAGGTAGGTTACCGGATTATTTTATCTTTGACACTATCAAAGCATGAAATAATGAATGTTAAAGGAATATGCTACAGTTATTAGCTAAATCAGCATTCAGATAATTACATTTATATATGCTAAGCACTTTGTAAAGAGAAGTGAGAAAACTGGGGAATATATTACAGGCAAGAGTGAAATGTTTCTATTACCAGTTTTTGCATCAGAAGTTCTTAAACTTGGTTGTGCATAAGGATCACCTGGGGAGTTTGTTAAAAATGTAGATCCCTGGGGTCTGCTTCCTAGCAAATCTTAATCAGCAGGCCTGAGGAGTCAGGAATCTGCATTTTAGCAAACATTCACCCTAAGTGATTCTGATGATCATACTAGAACCATATGCAAAATACAGCTAACAAGATATGAGCTAGCTTGTAAATCAGCTATCTTGCTAATATTAGGAAATCATTAACCCAAAGGAAACTAATGGCATGTTTCTTTTGGTTGTTTAAAGTAGCAGGTAAAATAGTGATACATGCCACTATCCAAAAAACAAAAACAAAACGGACTATTTTTTTTTATGTCTTTATTCATTTCAAAGAGAGGAAGGGAGAGGGAGAGACAGAGAGAGAGAGAGAAACATCAATGGTGAGAGGATCGGCTGCTTCCTGCATGTACCCCACTGGGGATCGAGCCCGCAACCCAGTCATGTACCCTGACTGGGAATCGAACAGCAATCTCCTGGATCATAGATCGATGCTCAACTGCTGAGCCGTGCCAGCTGGACCAAAACAGACTTCTTCAGTGCAGCAGAGTACAAGATGGATTGGTTGTTTTCGGTACTTTGGAGAGATACAGGTTTTATTTGAACAGAACCAGCATTCTTGTGTAAGAGAACTGGGTACATTATTAATTAATTTTAAGTTAAGGCCACCTGTTAAATTTCTTGTTCATGAAAAAATTCTTGTTAGCACCTCTGTCCTGCCATCCTTGTGCCCCCTGGAGAACAGGGTGGTCATTGGAAGAAGAGAATACATTTAGGGATTCAAAAAGAAATGCTAGCTTAGTGCACACTGAACTTAGTGGTACACAATAGGTCACTCATCCAACTCTTTGTTAAAATAAATATTTTGAACTTCTGCTGTATACAGAAAACACTTTGGCTTTGGGAATTGTCATATTCTTATTTTAGTACTTTTCTGCATTTCATGTTCTAAATAAAAAATTAAATCAGTAATAAATTTTTAAAATTATTCGTAACTATTGTCTCTGAATACAGATGTAAACCTCTTTTCTGCTCTCTCTGGTATAACAAAGTGAAAACAGGACATAATACGTACTGAGTTCAATAATACAAACTTTATTCTCCAGTTACTAAATGAGGCAGACTTGAGAGAAAAAATATGCAAAACCAATCTTAACTTTTTAAAAGTTAAAAAAAAAATCATATTAATACTACCTTAATTTGTCTTGGAGTGATTGTTAGGCTTGTTTATTAGTTTGTGAAAACTTCTGTATATATTCAAAAGATCACATTATAAAAGCTGATCCTTGCACTAGCTGGTTTGGCTCAGTGGTTAAAGTGTCGGCTGCTGACTAAAGGGTCCCAGGTTCGATTCCAGCCAAGAGCACGTACCTCGTTTGCAGGCTTAGTCCCTCGCTTTGCATGTGGAGGCAACCAGTCAGTGTGTTTCTCTCACATTGATGCTTCTCTCTCCCTTCCATTCTCTCTGAAAAGCAATGGAAAAAATATCCTCAGGTGAGAATTTAAAAAAAGCTGATCCTTAATGTGGACTTATTTTAATCACTGCTTGTTAAATTAGCATTTGTTCTCAATTATTTTTAAGGCGGCAAGGATATAAACTAGCTCTTGGGTAGAATTTCAAAATGTTTTAATCAGAAAATTGAAAGTTTCTTGAAAGTGAAATAACAACTTATTAATGAGGTAGGTTAAAGAAATCTGTTCATTCTGGGGTCGGAGGACAGTGTTCAGAATCTTTCTTCAGGCGTGAAATCTACTTCAGTAAGTAGTTTGAGTATAAATAGTATTTTGAGGGTAGAAAGTAGGGCATATATATTTTAAAAGATTTTGAGGAAAAATTAATGTTAAAGAAAAGCAAGTAGATTGTAAAATGATCTTATATATGTCGAATTGGTAGTTTTTTCCTTTCGAATGTTTATTGCTATAAAATCTTTATGTACTTTCTGTAGTCTTCACAAAGTTCTCTATTATGTAGATTTTCAGTTGTATATTGAGTGAAATCACTATCATTGTATATTTCAGAGATGAGGGATGAGAGACAAAGGAGTTCAAGTTACAAGTGTATTTATAGCATATTTTCCCTTTTCTTTATTCAGCTTGTTGATGGTCACTTTGATACAAGGATTGGACACAAAGTGGAGAGTGAGAGTTATCGAAAGATTGCAAACAGCATTGGGTGCTCAACCAACAACATCTTGTTTCTCACAGACGTTACTCTGGGTGAGTAATCTGACTTCTTACTGATGGGAACTGAGCCTGGCACTGCAAACACATTGCCTCTCTAAAGGAAGTTTATGTGTGGACCCTTGAAAAGTAAAAGTTTTATAAAAAGAAGCAGTGAGCCCTGGCCAGTGTTTCTCAATGGTTAGAGCATTGGCCCTCTGACCCAAGCATCACAGGTTCGATTTCTGGTGAAAGGGCACATACCTGGGTTGCATGTTCGGTCCCCAGCCCTGGTCTGGGCGCATGTGGGAGGCAGCCAATCGATGTGTCTCTCTCGCACTAATGTTTCTCTCTCTCCTCCCTCCCTTCCGCTCTTTCTTAAAAAAAAAATCAGTGGGAAAAAATGTCCTCGGTTGAGAATTAACAAAAAACAACAAAAAGAAGCAGTGAACCAGCCAACTCACTTCCCTCCCCACTTACCCATCCTCGGGGGTTGTGTGGGGATGTGGCCATTGGGAAGACTAAGCCTTCTCATTTTAACTCCGTATCCATGGTTCCCTACCCATCTCTCTGTACACACACATACACACACACACACACACACACACGTGAAATGGGAAAATAACAAAGGATGACTTAGGGGTGTCATTGTGGGAATAAGCATGCAGGCAAGAATGTTACGGTAGGTGCATGGCTAGGTAAGGTGAATAAAGTCACAGTGGGCCTGCAGCAAATACATTTAACAGCAGTGAGATCACATATACACACTCAGCCAAATAAAGAGAGAAAGAGGTCTCTGTAGTTTGAGTGCTTTTTGCCTTGTCATTCGGTTGGTGAACACTGCCCTTGGTGATTGGGAGCCTCATCCCTGCCTTCCCTAGGACCATCTCTGTCTCCCAGGCACCCCTCACGATTCACCTGTTTAAAGATAGCATCTTTTTCACCCAGCATGTCCCTCTATTTTATATGGTACATTAGTAGATGCATTATTACATTGAGGATTGAATGCACAAAACAATATGTACTGTTTATTGGCCATTTAAGTGATTTCAAGAGTGGTTTTGACCAAATGTAAAACATGTGCTCAAGCGTCTGTGTGAGACTGTGAGTCCTCTACAGAATTATAGAGGGAAACAGTAGCGAGTAAGGAAACAGGCGGCAGCAGGCAAAGGTGAGGGTGCTGGGGGAAGGTGGTCACTGCCTTCTTACCCGAAAGCCTCTGGTTGGTGTGGCTCCCCCACGCTCCCCGGCCTGACCCTGGCCTTGGATTGCGTGGTTGTTCTCCTTAGAGTGGTGCATCTCCCTGGGGACCTACTTTTGGTGTGTTTATAATTGCACTTGTATTTGAGGGTAGTTCTTTATGTTCCACTCAGCTTGGATTGTTAGTTTCACACCCTGTTTACTCCAGAGAAGGGCTTTGTGTACTGCACAGCTGCTCCAGCACCCTGTCTGTCTCAGGCTGGGGAAGGAGGTTGGGGAAAAGAGGCCGAGGGCAGGGGGTGCTCTCTTGCCTAGTCAGCTCCACATGGCTCCTGGGCCCCCTGGAGACAGCTTCAGCACCTATCGGCAATATTCCTCCCTTCAGCCTTCTGTCTATTGTTGCAGAATCAAAGTCACCTTCAGTCATTAGGACTTTCAGAGATAGGGCAAATCCAGGCTGCTGGCAAAGGCGTCTTACCTGTGGTAGTGTGTATTTTTTCTACTGCTAACCCATGACCTTTTGGTCTGTTGTTTAGGGAAGAATGTCTGTTGTTTAGGGAATATAACAGGCAAAGACAAATTAGCTAAGTGGTTTTGTAAACAATCTTAACCACCATAGATCATCTAATGCCGTCAAGAAGTTATAATAATGTTTTTCAAAGAAAGAGGGCTAAAACAGGCTTAATTTCACCTGACAAACAGTAGACATTCAGTAATTGTTACTACCTTTGTTAACTTTCCCACCTTGGTGAATCTAGACTGGAATTTTTGACCTAGGTAGACAGTATTTAGTGAGGATCAGCCCATAGGTCCTGGCTTAGGTCAGCTTCAGAGTCTAAGGGTTCCTACAAACTGATGTCTCATTTTTCTACATCTTGGAAAGCTTTACACCTGCATGTCTGACTGCCCTGAAGGTGAGACAGGCAGGTGCACGGACACACTGCTTCAGGGTTCATTGTGTAACTAGGTAGCCAGGCCGCTTAAATGTACCATCAACAAGCATTTCACATGGCTTCTACTTGGAACTGTAAATGTTTGTCTATCATATTTCTGTATAGAAACCTTTTAACCTCCTACTGAGTCAAAGCTACAGTATACCCTCTTCCTTGGATGGTTTTTGGAGGCTTAGAGTGGTGGGGTGGTAAGGTCGCTTTATTGTCTATGTAGGTTAGGGATGCGATAGCAGTTTCTGTGAGGAATGATAATTTTGCTCCTTATGGAAAGGAGACAGGCCTTGTTCTGGTGAGTTTGTCTGGTTTAATCTGTGAATTGCTTTTCTTTAATCATTCACATAAAGGGGGCTGTTGGAGATGAAAATCTGTGGTTTGTCCTATATTTAATTTCCTTAGCATTTTGAATGGTAAGTTTTTGCAGACTTAGAATTAGGGATCTGCTTTGTGACTGGAGCTCCCCACAAAGCCTATCCTGAGCATTCTGTGATCCCCAGACCCTCGCCCTATCCGCTGTATTTTGGTTACTATTAATAATTACAATCCCTGCCCTAAAATCACTTACAGTTTCTTCATAGTCTTGTTTTTAGCCACATTTTTTTGTCTAGTTGCCATCATAGTACATCTATAATTTCAGCTTTTTCTTTTTCTCTGAAGCCATTTCCTTTCCTTAGGTTGCAGTCCCAGAAGTTACTCCTGTTCTTTTTACAGACTAGAGATGATCCCCAAGTTGGCCTCCCAATGAAATTGGTTCCTCTGAGTCCTCCACAAAGAGGTTTTATTCCTGACCCCAGGCAGCTGGCTGCCTTCCTCGCTCTTGTCTGTTATCTCTGATCCTGTGTTTTGGTACTCTGTGCCCAGACTTCCATTGCCAAGGCAGAGTGGAAGACTAAGCGATCTCTGAAATAATACCCAGGCATAGAAGAGAGAACTGAAAGACCTTCTTCCTTTAGAGGAAAGCAGTCCAGGGTTTCAAGTCAACAAGTATTGGTTAAATGTCTCAGTATTCTATGACTAGAGCAAATAGATGCTTAGGAACAATCTTGCCCTGTGGTGATCCAGGTGAGACGCTGAATGTGGGACAGTCATTAGCTAGGCTAGTGTCAGATCTCATGTGGCTCGTGGCTCGTGAATCATGGAGGCTCAGCTTGGTGGAGATCCTGGATTGCTGGTTAGAAGGAAAGCCTTGCTCCAGGCATCCAGGCGGGAACTGGCCAACAATAGGAGACAGCTGCCTCTTCTGCTGGAATGAATGGCATCTGCAGAGTCTGCCTGAGGGGATTGTTTAATACTTTTTTGCCCTGGGAAGGTGACAGCCCTTTCACAGGAATAGCCGAAGATAGACACTTGAGGTGGGTAGAAGGAAGAGAGAGTGTGTCCTGCTTCTCTCTCTAGGAATGTACCATCTCTCTCAACACCACTGCCCTTTCATGCATTGAGATGCTGCAACTATTTTCCAGAGGTTGAGAAATCACTGAGGTGTTTTTTTGTTTTTTTAAATCTTTACTTGAGGACATGCTTTGTTTTGTTTTTATTGATTTTAGAGAGAGTGGAAGCGGGGAGAGAGAGAGAAACATTGATTAGTTGCCTTCTGTAGGCACCCTGACTGGGAATCGAACCCACACCCTTTTGGTGTACAGGACAACACTCCAACCTATTGAGCCACCTGGCCAGGGCCCACTGAGGTTTTTTAATACCAAATCTAAATTCTTCATACCACGTGTTTCGGATTCTTCTCCAGTTTTGCTCTGTCTATCCAAGTATGCCCCATCTCTCTGACCTGTGTCCTGTCTCCCACAATGACTTGCTCCATTCTTCCAATATTTACACATGTATTATGTCTGCCTAAAGTGCCTCCTTCCTAGAATGTCTCCTCTCTTTTCAGTCTTGAAATCGCTGATCAAAACTCACCCTTTGCAGAGGCATCACTTGTTAATTGCAGATTCTAATTCAGTAGTTCCATCTTGGGGACCAGAGATTCTGCATCTTTAACAAGCTTCCAGGTGATTCCCTCACTGTTGGTCCATGGACCATACTCGGAGTAGTGGCACTGTAGACCAGGGGTCGGCAGACTTATTGTGTCCAGGGCCACGTAGTACATACTCTAGGCTTTGCAGGAGACACAGTCTCTGTCACAGCTATTCAGCTCTGTCCTTGTAGTGCAAAAGCAGCCACAGATAATACACATATGAATCGGTGTGGCTGTGGTCCAATAAAATTATATTTACAAAAACAAGTGATAGGCTGTAACTTCGACCCTTGTTCTAGGGTACAACCACAGACCACAGAATCAGATTAGCAATTTCATACTTCAGCTCTACCACTCACTAGCTCTCAGTTTCCATAGCTGTAGGATGGGGATAGTAATGTTAACTACCTCAGGGTTGTTGTAAAGATTTAGATGAGAATGGGAACTCCACGAAGGCAGAAGCTTTGTTTTGTTCTCTGTTCCTAGAATAGTACCAGGTACCTACCTAGTAGGTGATAAATTAATATATTAGCTATTATCTTTCAGATGGAAACAAGATGGAAAGATATGTAACCCATGGTGTTTTAGAAATATTTCTGCAGTATCTAATTTACCTAGTTTTATTTTACTATTTTTATTTCTACCCACTATGTGGCCATAGGTCACAGTCTGTTGGGGAGAGATACAACAGATAATAAATGTCAACTCATGCTGTTGTGATAGAGCTGACAGGGTGTTGAAGGGGCATGCGGGATGCTCTACTAATGCTTCTGGAAGATGAGATATTTGAGTTGAATTCCAAAGACTAGGAATTTGCCGGGCAAAAAAGATGGGCAGTCTAGTCAGGGGTTATAACACATGCGGGCTCCGATTGTGAGAGCAGGTATTTGGGCCTGATTAGGTCCTAGGATTCCATTTGTCCTATATCTGCTTAATTGCTATTTTCCCTGACAGGCTGCCCTTTGGGAAACAGCTCAATTCTCTCTAGGACTAGTGGGAGGGAATGGAGGAAAGGTGTGGAGAGGACATGGCTCTGTCTTTCTGCATTCACATACTTAATAAAACTCAGAAGTCTGGATGCATTGCCATTCTAGTCTGTCAAGTACAATTATGTATTAATGTTTTTATTATGGAAAAATAAAAGTTATGTAAAAGAGAATAATACAGTACCACCCATATGCCCATCTTCCAGCTTCAGCAATTACCAGATCAAGACCAAACCTGTTTCTTACATTCCCATATGCCCCCCCATTACTTTGAAGCAAATATCAGAGGTCATATTTTGACGTTTCTGATATGCATTTTGATTTTCACAGAGGCCAGTGCTGCTGAGGAAGCGGATGTACACGTAGCTGTGGTGGTGAGACCTGGCAATGCAGGACTAACAGACGATGAAAAGACTTACTACAGCCTCATCACGTCCTTCAGCGAACTGTACCTGCCTTCCTCGACCTAGAGGATTTCTGAGGAAGACCAAACTGTCTTCACAGAGTTGTCCCTGTAGTCTAGTTTATTCTAATGGTAAAAGTAACTTACTTTAAGCATACGTATAAACACGTATATATGCAAGTATATATGCGTGTTCAAATTACCTTCACAGGCACAGAAGTGGGGGAGGGGGGAATCTCAGTTCAGTGAAAAGGAAACTAATTTAAAGATGCTTTATATGTAGAAATGGTTTGAAACCACAACTCTCACTCTGATTGAGGGCAAAATGTAGTTGATAGAAGAAATTATTACAATACAGATCTAATGTATTATGTTTATCAAGTTATGGACCAAAATGGAAAGGTAGGTTTGAGAAATTATTCAGAAGCCTTGGTCTTTTAAAAACTGGAAGAATTTCAAAGACTTACCCCTAATAATAATTCATCTCCCTTTTTAATTATGAGTTAGAAGATTATAGCAGCTGAATTTCAAAATATTAGCTTTCTTACCTACAGAAGACAAAGTTAGTTATTTCTGCTCCAAAAGAGACAAAATTGGGGAAGGAAGCTTATTTGAGTCCTAATCAATCAAACATCTGTTACTTAAGGAACTTGCTAATCATTGTGGTGCCCTCAGCAAGCAGTTGCCTTATCAATGAAAAAGGTGCACTGCTGTAAAAGGTAAAATAGAGACGTGGTTCTTAACATTCTTGCCAAAACAGTTCTAACCCTGCCAGTTGTTATCACTACAGATTTTATAGCTAGCTGCCTTTCTAACTCCTCCTTAGCACAGTTTGAGAATATGTTAATGATGTTTACTATTTTTAAAAAGTTTACTGGAATCAGTTTATAAGACCTAAAAGAGCCCCACTATGTACTATTTTCCTTGAAATGTATGTGGGAAATGTAAATTTTATAACAGCATTATTTATCCTGGTTCAGTTCTAATGGGATATCATGTTAATGTCATGTTGTGATTAATAAAATCATTCTTTTTCGTCACTCATTTTTATGTAGGTCCCTGAACTACACCACATACTGCCATAATAAAAAAAAGAAACTGTAGAGATTTAGAAAAATAAGAATTTTATTTTAGTTTTTGTCTTAATCTTGTGTGTGTTTTAATGGAATGCCATTGGAAAACCATTGGCTATTACTTGAGTCCTATATACATATATGGCTAACCTCACTGGTTATTTCGTTTGGATAGTAAGCATTCAGGATATGAGTGGGGTTTCTTAGATTTTTGAGACTCTTATGTTTGAGATATATAGGCTAATGCTTGAAGGGGGCAGGTATTCTCATTAATCAGGAAGAACTGATGAATCCTGGAGGAATAATTTGGGGAATGCTTTAAATAAGGAAAAGGAAGTAGCCTTGCAAATATGAGAAGATGGGGAATATAAAAGATTTTATGTTGATAATTTTTTTCTTCTAGTAGCTAATTAAGAAATCTAAGGACTATGGAAATACAGAAGAGTAGTTAAAGGGAAATGAATTTAAGTAAATCTTAGAAATAGGAGTGAGTTGTAAATGATGGTAAAACAAAAAATGGTAATAAAGATCGAACTTCATGCAATTTCTGAAAAAGCTCATGAGAAGATGACAGAAAAAGGTACCTCTTAATGATAGTGAAGGAATAATTAGAAAAGTAAGGAAGAAATGAGAGAAAATTGTGCACCAGGGTCTAGATTAGAAAGGAATTTAAGGAAAAGGAGGGTTTTCAGTATCTAGCCAATGGAGAATTGAGGTGGAGAGGTGTCTTAGTGATTCAGGCTGCTATAGCAAAGTACCAGAGACTTGGTGGCTTAAAAACAACAGAATTTTATTTCTTACAGTTCTGAAGGCTAGGTCCAACATCATGTTGCTGGCAACTTGAATGTCTGATGAGAGCCCATTTCCTCATAGACCAGTTATCTCTTTGTAACCTCCCATGGTGGAAGGGATGAAGGAGCTTTCTTGGGCTTCTTTTTATAAGGGCACTAATCCCTTTCATGAGGGTTCTGCCAAGGCTTCCCAGAGGCCCCACTTCCCAGTACGTCACCTTGGGAGTTAGACTCCAATATATACATTTGTGGGGGACACAGAATTTAGTCTACAGCAACAAGCACTTACTTTCCATGATAAAAGGGTTACCAGAAAAACTAGTTTATATTGAGTAATTGAGGACAGAAATAGATTCAGAAAGTAAGAGAAAGTTGCAATATCAAATTCAGTTTGTCAGAGAAGGGTGTGGAAGGAAGGGGAAAAGGTGAGGGGGCTATTTCTTAGATCCTAAGAAACTCATTCACAATGTGATAGGAAAGGATCTTAGGAAGATTCTTGAATTTGTAAAGGAGACTGGTCATGAAGGAAGAAAAATTCCTAGAAAGTGGGTAGTGAGCTAAGAGGTAAATCCAGATAAATTTGTGCTCTTTAGTAAGGGAAGGAGGAAAAATCTCACTCTCAAATTTTGAAAGAGAGAACAGCATCCTGTTTGCCGAGGCACTAAATTTTCTCAGCATCCTGTTTGCAGAGCATACAGGGGACAAAGGCCTCTTGAAGTTGTGGCCCTTTTATTTCTCTTTGTTAATCCAGATCTACCTCAGTTGTGCTCTTCTTTCCCACAGTGGCACTGATTTCTAATCTTGAATCAAAACCCAAGTTTCTTAGAAGAGATGCCTCAGACAAAGGGGCTTCTCTAATCTTACTAGCAATTCTGGTATAGCAGAGTTTCCTGTTTGGCCTTCTGGAAGACTGGCTGTAGTTGCTACGCATAACTGGTGTCCCGCTTAGAATTGCACAAGGGAAGCTTGAGAGCCACTGGTTTAATGCCAAGACAGATGCACAGCAGCCTTTGCCCAGCAGATGGTGCTGTTTCTCCAAGACTATCAAGTGCGAGGCCCCCAGATACAGCAGATGCAGCTAACATAGCATTAAGAGAAAAATAACTATAGTTCATTTACCCTTAAAAGGCAATAGTGTGATATTTTAAGAGTCCAGAGTAGTTTAGAAAAACTGGCAGTTACCCTGAGTGAAATCTACCCACTAATATTATTCTTCCTTGACCCCTAAGTCACATTTTAAAAAGTGATTTTTGGATAGCCAGTTCTTCCAGCTGAAGTGTTAAAAAGGACTTGTTTTCAGGTTTTTAAAATTCCCATCAGAGCACAAAGTTGAATTAACACATACCAAAACAATTTATTATCCCATCACTCATGTCCAGATGGTAAAACGCTATTATCTTCAACCTAGTTTAAGAATAATTTGTAGTTTTTGCTAACACATTGGAGTAACTCTAATAGAAGTAGAATTCACCTTACAGATTTAACCCAAGTTGTTCATTCCAATATTGACTAAGCATCTATAATGTGTCTTGGATCTGCTGTAAGTAGACAAGTTCCTCCCTATTTCCATGGTACATACATTCTTGGAGGAGACAGTCAATAGTGAACAACAACAGTAGATACCAGTAAAATACTTATGCAGAGAAAATAGGATAGGGTGGCTTTTTGCAGGGGGTTGCTAAGAAGGTAACATCTAATCTGAACTACATGAAAATGTAAAGAACAAGAAGGAGGAGCATTCCATGAAGATGGAACAGCATGTAGGAAAGACCTGGTCAAAGCTTGGCCTAATCTATAATCGAGAGAAGGCCAGTGGCTGGGTGCTACCACAGAAGTAGGCAGAGCCAGATTGTTAGGGCTTGACCACGATAAAAGTTTGAGTTGTATTCTAAGTGTGGTGAGAAGCCATGAGAATTTTATTTTTTTAGTATTTTTTTGAAAAAGTCTTTATTAATTTCAGAGAGAGGAAGGGAGAGAGAGAGAAATATCAATGATGAGAAAGTCATTGGTCTGCTGCCTCCTGCAGGCCCCCTCCTGGGGATCGAGCCCATAACCTGGGCTTGTGCTCTGACCAGAAATTGAACCTCAATCTTCTGGATCATAGGTCGATGCTCAACTGCTGAGCCACATTAGCCGAGCTACCGCTGGAGAATTTTAAACAGAAGGTGACATAATGTGATTTACATTAAGGGAATTCTCGGTTGGAGAATGGGTCATAGGTGAGTAAAATAGGTATATCTGCATCTACTTGGTATATGAGTGCCAAGGCAGAAACCACTTTAGGTATCAGAAAGGAATTTAAAACCAGGAGGGGTTAAAATCAATGCAAAGGACTAGATTAGTGGTAGTCACGGGAACTGCTACTGGACTGGAGTTGAAGGACACCCATGTAGCTGCAATCCAGAGTTCAGGAAGCCTGCCACCATTGACACTGCTGCTCATTCCACGAAGCTGGCCAGACACTAGAATACCGTGTCCACCTGTTAGAACTTCAAACACTTGCACTCTGTGACCTTGCTTCCCAATAGCAACCCCAATAGAAGACTGTCTCTGTCTTGCTTCTCTTTATAAACTTTGTGCTAGTGCATTGAATTGGCAGTCTGATTCCAACCCAGAACTGTACATATAAGTGTCCCTGGGACATGTTTTTAGGTTTCCAGCCTCTCCAATTAGTGGATAAAATGGTGCTTGAGAGAGCCAGTCTGCTAGATCTAAGAAGGCTATTGCAGAAATGAATGTAAAGGATGGTGATAACTTGGCTTAGGATGGCAGTAGTGGAAATAATGTGGAAGTGGACACATTCAGAATTTAGAGTGACAATGACAGCATTTGATTGTTGATTGGATTTGAAATAGTAACTCCTAGAATTTTAGCTTGAGCAGTTGGGTAGGTGGTGCCACTGGAAAAACAATAGTGCCATTTACCTAGCATATAAAGTGTGAAATGCCAATGTAGACGTGACCAAAAAGCAGTTGGGATTTAAGTTTAGAGTTCAGGGCCTTGGCAGGGCTGGAGATCAGGTTTGGGAGTTCATTGGCCTAGAGATGCTATTAAAAGCCATGGGATGTGGTCACATTAAAAGAGCTTGATGATAGCCGAGACAGAGTCCTCGGGCTCCAGCTTTAGAGAGCAAGCTAAGGAGAGAAGTCAGCAAAGAAGATGGAAAAGACCGGGTATTGAGGGAGGAAAACCAGGAGGCTGGCACAAGAGCCCCATAAAGAAGGGAATGCTCCAATGTGTCAGGTGCTGATCAGGATTCAAGTTGAGAATAGCAGTGGCCCTTGGATTGGGCAAGTGCAAGTTTCAATGGAGTGGTGGGAATAAAAGTAAGATTAAGTTGAATGAACATGAGGTTTATCAATTTTGTTGATCTTTTCAAAGAACCAACTTTTGGGTTTTTTGGATTCTCTATTTATCTCTAGTCTAATCTTCATTATTTCCTTCCTTCTACTTGCTTTGGGTTTAGTTTGCCCTTTTTCTAGTTCCTTAAGATGAAAGGTTAGGTTATTGCTTTGAGATCTTTTTGTTTGTTAATCCTCACTCAAGGATATTTCTTCCATTGTTTTTTGTTGTTGTTGTTGTTTTAATTTATCTTTATTGTTGAGAGTATTACAGGTATACCATTTTCCCCTGCAACTGACCCCCTCCACTTCACTCCCACCCCCTCCCCAGGCCTTCACCCTGTTATTGACTGTGTCCATGGGTTATGCATATATGCATATAACTTCTTTGGTTAATCTCTTCCCACCCTCCACCCCCCTTCCCTCTTTCCTCTGAAATATGATCGTCTGTTGCATGTGTCAATGTCTCTGGATCTATTTAGTTCATCAGATTCTTTTGTTTATTAGCTTCTTCTTAAAGAAGCCCCTTCAACATTTCCTGTAGTGCTGGTCTGGTGGTGATGAACTCCTTTAGCTTTTTCTTATCTGTGAAGCTCTTTATCTGACCTTCAATTCTAAATGATAGCTTTGCTGGGTAGAGCAATCTTGGTTGTAGTTCCATGTTTTTCATCACTTTGAATATTTCTTGCCACTCCCTTCTGGCCTGCAAGGTTTCTGTTGAGAAATCAGCTGACAGTCATATGTGTGCTCCCTTGTAGGTAACTAATTGCTTTTCTCTTGCTCCTTTTAAGATTCTCTCTTTGTCTTTAAACTTTGGCATTTTAATTATGATGTGTCTTGCTGTGGGCCTCTTTGGGTTCCTCTTCTTTGGACCCTCTGTGCTTCCTGGACTTGAAAGTTGATTTCTTTCCCCAGGTAGGGGAAGTTTTCTGTAATTATTTTATCAAATAGGTTTTCAATTCCTTGGTCTCTTTCTGCCTCTTCTGGCACCCCAATAATACGAATGTTGGGCCTCTTGAAGTTGTCCCAGAGGCTCCTTATACTATTTTCATATTTCTGGATTCTTTTTTCTTTTTGCTCTTCTGGTTGGGTGTTTTTTGTTTCCTCCTGTTCCAAATTGCTCATTTGATTCTTAGCGTCCTCTACTCTACTGTTGATCCCCTGTAAATTATTCTTCATTTCAGTTCCTGTAGCCTTCATTTGAAATTGGTACTTTATTATGTTATCGATTTTCTCAGTTATTTCCCTAACCATCTGCATAAACATCCTTATAACCAAAATTCTGAACTCTATCTGTTAGCTTGCTTGGATCTATTTCATTTAGTTCCTCTTCTAGAGATTTCTTCTGTTCTTTCCTTTGTGACATGTTTCTTTGCCTCCACATTTTGTCTGCTTGCTGGTGTTTGTTTCTATGTATTAGGTAGAGCTGCTATGTCTCCTGGAATTTGTAGAGTGGCTTTGTGTAGTAGGTGTCCTGTAGGGCCCAGTGGCTCAGCCTCCCCAGTCACCTGAGCTGGGCCTTCTAGGTGCTCCCCTGTGTGGGCTGTGTGCACTGTCCTGTTGTAGTTGAGCCTTGGTTGTTGCTGGCATCCCTGGGAGGAACTGACCCGCAGGCCAATCAGCTGTGAGGACCAGCTGCAACTACATCCAAAGAGCTGCTGTGCTGGAGACACCCCTATGGAGCAGGATTTACTTCAGTGGAGCTTTGGTTCCCCAAGTGCGCCCCTTGAGTGTCACTCGTGGATGTGGTAGGGTTGTAATCCAGGGTGGTTGAGTCTGACCACCGGGTGCACTGTCTCTGGGGCCTCCCTGGAGGTGCAAAGTCAGCCTGTGCCAGTGCCTTGCCCAGGGCCACCCAGCATGAGCTACACAGCAAACTGTAGTTGGCTGCTACTTGTGCTGGGCTTGGAGGTGTCCAGGAGAGGCCAAGCTATGAGCCAGTGCAGCTGCCGCTAGTGCCAGGCCTGGGTTGCTTATCAAGCCGTATGGGGCCCGCTGCTGCTTGCTTGAGAGATTTTAGGAAAGTCCTAAGCATGAGGCTCGAGAGGTCACTTGCACAGAAAAGCCCCTGGAAATGGCCTGGATGAGCTGCAGGTGGGGGGGGCGGGGCCTCCGGGAATCACGGGGCGGGGCCAAAGGTGAGAGTCAGGTGCTGGCGACTCAAACATGGCGCCTGCCTGCAGGCTGTGTGCGGGGAGGACTCGCCACAGGAGCCATGGCCTCCGCCAGCCCTTCTGCCTGGGAGGAAGCCGCCCCTCCGCCTCTCGCCCGGATCTCAGGCAGGTTAGTTCCTCCCCGAGTGTCCCAGGTCCTTTCAGGCTGCTGCCCGGCGCTGGGCTCAGAGGGAGCGTCCGAGTGAGTCCGCGCCGGGCCCTTTAGAGGAGCTGCTGGGGCTCCCGCAGCCTCCGCGACCCTCAGGGACAGTCCCCGCTGGTTTCACAGCCCGGAGTTGTGGGGGCGTCTCTTCCCGGCCTGGAGCCCTGGACTGGGGGCCTGCTGTGGGGCTGGGACCCCCTCCCTCCTCCGGGAAAACGCCGCTGCTGAGATTCCTTCCCGGGTTTCAACCTCGGCACCGGGTGTGGGCCTGCGGCCACGTCTCTGCGATTCAGCCCTGATCCGCCCGCGTCTCCGCCCCTCCTCCCGGTCTCGATGCTTCTTCTGCTCCCTGGTTGTGGGGCTTCTGTTCAGCCAGATCTCAGGAGGCTCTGAGTGATGTTGGTTCTGTATTTTAGTTGTAATTTCGATGTGGTTGCGGGAGGCGGTGGGTGCAGCTGTTCCCTACGCCGCCATCTTGTTTCTCCCCCATTGGTTTTTTGTTAGAGAGAGTGGAGGGGAAGGGGGAATGGGGGTAGAAAGACAGAAACGATGTGAGACACATCGATTGGTTACCTCCCACATGTGCCCCAACTGGGCCCGGGGATTGAGCCTGCAACTGAGGTACCTGCCCTTGACCAGGAATCGAACCTGCAACCTTCAGTCCGTGGGCCGACTCTCTAACCGCTGAGCCAAACTGGCCAGGGCTGAGAGCTTTTTTAATGTAGTTATTTATAGCTCCAAATTTCCCTCTAAGCACTGCTTTCACTGTATCCCAGAGGTTTTGGTACCTTGTGTTTTGTTTTCATTCATTTCAAAGTATTTTCTAATTTCCCTTGTGATTACTTCTCTGACCCATTGGTTATTTAGGAGTATGTTGTTCAGTTTTCCCATATTTGTGAATTTTCTAAATTTTCTTCTGTTACTAATTTCTAATTTCATTCCATTTTACTTGGAGAACATAGTTTGTATGATTTTGATCTTTTTAAAATTATTGTGACTTGTTTTGTGGCCTAACATACGGGCTATGCTGGAGAATGTTCTTTGTGCACCGGAGGAGGATTTGTATTCTGCTGTTGTTGGGTGGAGTGTTCTATAGATGCTTTTGCTAGGTCTAGTTTATAGTGTTGAGTCTTCCGTTTCCTTGATATTCTGTCTAGTTGTTTTATCCGTTATTAAATGTGGAGTATTGAATTCTCCATCTCTTATGGTTGAACTATTTCTTCCTTCAGTTGTTTGTTTTTGCTTCATTTATTTTGGTGCTCTGTTTTAGGTATATAGTATATGTTTATAGTGATGTCTTCTGGATGAATTGACCCTTTAACATAATAAATGTCCTTCTTTGTCTCTTGTGGCTGTTTTTGTCTTAAGGTCTATTTTGTCTGATATTAGTATGGGTATTCTAGCCCTCTTGGTTACTATTTACATGGCCTATCTTTTTTACATCCTTTTACTTTCAACCTATTTTTGTCTTTGAATCTAAAATGCCTTGAATAGAGTGTACAGTAGACTGTTTTTAAATCCATTCTGCTGTTGTCTCTGCCTTTTAACTGAAGAGTTTAATTCATTACTTTTAATGTAATTACTGATAAGGATTTCTCCCTCCTGTCATTTGCTGTTCGGTACAATATGCAATTAGAAGATGAATAAGTTCTGGAGATCTAACACACAGCATAGTGAATATAGTCAACAATACTGCATTATATACTTCAAAACTTATTTCTATATTTCTTACATCTTTTTTGTTCTTCAGTCCTTCATTACTGCCTTCTTTTGTGTTGAATAGACATTTTCTTGTATACTGTTTTCATTTTGTTGCTTATTTTACTATATATTCTTGAGTTATTTTCCTGGTGGTTTCTCTGGGGATTATAATTGATATCTTAATTTCTTACAGTCTAATTCTAATTAATACTACTAGTTTTAATAGAATATAAAACTTTGCTCCCCTGCTTATGTTGTCACAAAATACATCTTTGTACATTGTGTGCCCATCAGCATAGGTTAATAATTATTGCTTTATGCAATTTTCTTTTAAATCAGAAGAGGAACAAAGGAGTTGCAAACAAACACGTTTATACTTTCTTTTAATATTTACCTATTGTATTAGAGTTTCCCAGGGCTGCAGGGTACCACAAACTGGGTGGCTCATAGCAATGGAAAACTATTATTCTCTCACAGTTCTGGATGCCAAAGGTCTGAAGTCAAGGTGTCAGCAGAGCTGGTTCCTTCTGGAGGGCCTGAAGGAGAATCTTTTCCAAGCCTCCTGGCTTCTGGTGACAGCATCACTCCGATCTCTACCTCCATTTTCACGGGGCATTTTCCCTGTATACCTGTCTTCACATAGCTGTCTTCCTAGAAGCACACCGGTAGTATTGGATCAGGGGCCTAGCCTCCTCCTGCATGACCTCATCTTAACTAATTACATCTGTGAAGATTCTATTTCCAAGTAAAGTCTTACTCTGAGATTCTGGGTGGGGGCTTATGACTGTTCCAACCAAAAGAGGGCAACAGAGGTGATGCTTTGTGACTTTCCAGGCTTGGTTATGAAAGGATACAGCGTCTATATTCTTTCAGGAGCTGGAGGTTGGACACTCGCTCTGGGAAGCCATCTACCATGCTGTGAGGGAGCGCAAATTAGCCCAGTGGAGAGGAACTGAGGCCCCAAACTGACTGCCATCCTCAATCTCTAGCATGAACAAACTTTTCATCAGATGCTCCCAGCCTCCAGCCCTGAAGTCTTGTACCTGACACCTCACACATCAAGGAGTAGAAATAAGCTGTGTGAATTCCCGAGCCATAGCATCTGTGAACATAATAAATAGTTTTATGCCACTACATTTGGTGGTAATTTGTTAGGCAGCCACGGTAACCGGGACAGTCACCAAGGAGTGCCTCGACCTTTTAATCCCTCTCAGCACAGCTACGCTTTCAAAGGGCCTGTGCTGGACTTTGCAGTTAGGAGCAACAAGATTCCCTCGTTTATTCTCTCTGTCCCTCCAAACAGTGACAACTGTCTTCCTAGATTCTGCAAGTATCCTTGTCTTCCCAATCATCCAGGCTTGAAGCCTCAGGGTATCTGATCCCACCCCCCTTGTCTTTTTCAGTGCCTCACAAATCCAATCTTTTCTTCCCATTCCTAACAGCCTGCGCTTGAAATTCCAGCAGTTCATTATCAGCTACAGACTGAAAGGCAATGGAATAGAAGACGAGACTACCAATAACGGGCATAGTGTTTTCAGATTTCAGACTAGAACAGGGTAGTGCTTAAAGCTTTCCAAGGGCAAGTAATGATAATGTTTATAGACGAGATTGGAAGCCCACTGTACTTTCAGAAAGCTGCCTCCCTCCTATGAGGGCAACGCAAACAGCGAATCGTTGGCTAGTCTCTGGAGTACTTCGAGTCCACGAATCGAATTTGTTCTGTGTTTGGTCATAGCCCTTTTCCTCCATCTCCTCTTAACTATCCCTGGCTATAGATCTAAATTTGGTTTACAAAAGTCTACAGGTATGAGATGTTATCCTAATGCCGACTATTAAATAAATCCCCTAGTTCTGCTTTCTACAGAAATATTCACTCAACAGCTACATCCTTTATCCTGACTCAAAGAGCATTTAATGTAGGGAGAGTTTTTGATGAGTTAAATTTAAAAATCTGAGTATAACCTACAGGGTCCGCTCAGCTTCTTAAAAACGTGAATAGCCCTGGCCAGTGTGGCTCAGTTGGTTGGGCATCATCCCAGAGACCAAGAAGTTGCTGGTTCGACTCCTGGTCAGGACACATGCCTGGGTTGCAGGTTTGATCCCCCAGTAGGGGGCGTACAGGAATCAGCCGATCGATGTTTCTCTCTCCCTCTCCCTCTTCCTCTCAAATCAATAAAGATAAAAATTTAAAAAACATGAAATATATGCAGTTTTCCTTAGGTAAGGACCCAGTTATCCCCACTATTTTATTTTTGAAGCTACATTGGAGGAAATCAGGTACTGACACAGTTTGCATAAGGATTATTTCAGGTCCTAGTTAGAACTTGGGTACCTAATGTGTACTAGTTGCTGCAAATACTATAAGAAATAACCCTTTTTATAACGTAGAACTTTTTTCTTAAGACACAGAAAGCTATTTGCTATGAGAGCAGGATGACAACTGCATCATCTGAAATCAGACATTACCATTGTTTCCTAAGTGCCTTTTTTGAGCAGCTCATATTTAAGAGACCAGATCTTTTAAAAAAAGAAAGAAAAAAGGGGTCAACTACTTGCTATTCATTTATTTTTTAAAAATATTAAACACTTAACTATGTGTCAGGGGCTGTTCTGTGTGCCAGGTACATGGCAAACAATCCCTGTCCTCATTAAATGTGCATTTTAGGGGTGAAGAGAATGAAATGATAAGATAGAACAAAATGTGTTAGACTATTATGCTTGTTAGAATTCTAATCTCAGGACCATGTTTTAAAAATGCTATAGAGCAAAATAAAGCTGGAAAGTGCCGTAGTGCTGGGGTAGGCTTGAGGGGGTTAAATTTTAAAGGTCAGGGAGGCCAGAGGTCAGTGAGAAGGTAACATCTGAGTAAGTGAAGAAGGTGAGCAATTAAAAATCTAGGGGAAAATAGTCCAGGCCAGAGGCTTCGGCAAGTGCAAAGGTCCTGAGGCTAGAGTATGCCTGGCTGTTGGAGGAGCCCAAGAAAGCAGAGAGACTGGAAAAGAGAGAATGAAAGGTGGAGAGGCAGGTCTGGTTGGACCTTGTAGGGCATGTAGCTTAAATTCTGTATTGAGGACGGTCTTTGAAGGAAGCAAATAATGGAAACAGATCAGTATTTGTGACTTGGACCGGATGGTGACAGTAGGTAAATTTTAGTGTAATTTGTAGATAGAGCAAACCACGTTTGCTGACAAGGCAAGGTGAGAGAGAGAGAGAGAGAGAGAGAGAGAGAGAGAGAAGGATTATTTAAAGGTTTTAGTCTGAGCAACTGATAGAGATGCGTTGTCCTTAACTTAGGTGGGAAGACTCCGGGAAGAACGATTTTAAAGGGATAAGCTCAGGATGTGTTAAACTTGAGATGCCCTTCAAGTAGAGATGTCACAAAGGTAGCTGAATGTACAGGTCTGGCATTTAGGATAGAGGTCTGAGCTGGAGAAGTTGAGAGGTCAGCATATGGCAATATTTAAAACTAGAAGACTGGCTGAGGCTACCAAAGTGTGAGTGTAGACAGGAAGGAAGAGCTCCAAGGACTGAGTCATTGGGCACTCTAATAGGACATCAGGGAGGCTGCCCAGCAAAGGAGATTGAGGAGGCAAATTAAGAGGGCAGGATGCTCTGAAAGCCAAGTGAAGAAAATATTTTAAGCAGGGTGGTGAGGAGGGGGTGATCAAATTGTGAAGTGTTGCTTATGGGTCTAGATAAGGCACTGAAAGAACAAACGGCTGCATATAACATTACAAGGTCCTTGGAGAACTTGAGTAAAGCAGTTCCAGTGAAGTGGTAGGAGCAAGAGCATGATTGGAGTGGGGTCAAAAAAGAATTAGGAGAGAGGGATGGGAGACAGAAAATAGGGACTTTTTTAAAGATGGAAGAAATAAAAGCATATTTTGTGTTGATTAAAAAGGCCTTTGCTTTTCCAGTGATGGACCTAGCCTTTTCTTCCCACACTCCCTGTTTTGGATTTCAAATTTGGATACTTGCAGTTTCTTGGAACCCTAACTTTGAGGACTGTTACTAGGAAGTCTGAACATGCTGCTGAGGATTGTGAAAATAAAATTTCATATGTAGAATTCTCTTCCCCCCCCAGCTGTTGGTTTCCAGTACTGTGGGGAATATAGCACATTTTATTTTTATTTTTAAAAAATATGTTTTCATTGATTTCAGAGAGAGGAAGGAAGAGGGAGAGATAGATAGAAAACATCAATGATGAGAGTCATTGATTGGCTGCCTCCTGTACGCCCTCTACTGGGGATCGAGCCCACAACGCGGGCATGTCTCCTGACTGGGAATCGAACCATGACCGTTAGGTCCATAGGTCGACGCTCAACCACTGAGCCATGTCAGGTGGGCAGGGAAAAGAACACATTTTAGATGTGGCCAAGAGTGCTTAGACTGAGTGGAATTACATTTCTCTAATTTATTTGGATGGCTCTTCATATCTGTAATCTGGTGCTCTAGTCCAGCCCCACAGATAGCTGCTCTCCTGGGTTTCTGTATGATGATGGGTTCTTTACCGATTCCTTGGGTCTTCCACTTCAAAGAAATGACAATGACCAAAGACGCCTGAAAAACTCAGTGTGAAGTCAGTGGTGGTCACTGGGCTGTTCACAAATGTTTCTCCTATTCTGGGAAGGGGGCAGGAGGGCCAGTCTCAGATGTGGCCACGTGACTTTCCCTGGCCAATGAAATGTGAGCTATGTGATGTGTCATTTCCCAGCAGAAGTTCTAAGACCCAGTGAGCCATTGGCAACATTTCCTTGGCTGTCAGTGATTACAGAAGTGTGTGTGAGATGAAGCCTCTATTGGCCAGTGTCTGAGTCATAGCAATGAACAGAACCCCCTGCAAGCCCTGGTTAGAATCTAGTATGAGAAATGAACTTTATTAGTTTTACCTTGGGATGGCAAAACCCAACCTATCCTGACACAATGCAAAGGACAGCTCCATTACCACCAACTGATTACTCATTTCAGGACACAAAGGTATTACTTCCCATGCCAGGGGCAAAGAAAATTCAGTAACTAACACAGGTAATAAAACTTTACCTCCCTGTCAGTTCTCCATTAAATAAAAAAGGGTTGAACCTTTAAAATGTTAACATTAAAAAATATTTCCTTCTTAACCAGGAAGGGAAATTTTCTTCTTTAGGAGGCTTAGCTAGACTACCAAAAACATAGTTTAGTGTTAGATCCTCCACGGTTGCTCATTTCAAATGCAGATTCCCTGGCCTTGGCCTCTTAGAAGAAAGCTTAATTCCCAGGAGGTTCTGTAATCTTGATGTTTGTTTATGTGTGTGGTATAATATAAAAACATATTTGGTCTTTGTCCTCGGTTCCTGCTGCAGAGCTGGTAAGACTCTTGGAATTTCCTGAAAGGAATGTACTTTGTTATTCATAATGAGCCTCTGAGTTTATGCTAATATGTGAGGTCACTCAGGGTGGGACTCCTAGGTAGCCTTAGGATAGAGCTGGTCAACAGCAAGGCCAAGTGATTAGACCTCCTGACCAACTTCCAGGAAGAACGTCTGGGAGGGTGTTGGAGATTGAGATTTTATAAACTCCTGAGCAGTGAGATTCAGAGAGCTGGGTTGGTGAACACATCGAAATGCTGGGAGGCTGGCCTGCCCCTGAATCCCTCCCTCTCCTTCCATGCCCCCTGCATCCCTTTCGTTTGGTGTTCTCGTTATATTCTTTATAATAAACAGGGGAACGGAAGTAAAGTGTTAATTCTTGAGTTCTGTGAGCCATTCTAGCAAATTATCCATCTTAAAAGTGAAGGGAGTGGTAGGAACTCCCCAATTTTATAATCAAGTTGGACGGAAGTGTGGGTAACCTGGGACCCAATACTAGCAGCTGGCATCTGAAGTGAGGGCAGTCTTGTGGGACCCCCTTACACCTGTTGGGGTCTGACAATAACCCTGGGTAGTTAGTGTCAGAAGTGAAGTGAATTGTAGTACATCCAGTTGGTGTCCAGAGAATCAGAGAAGTGGTGGTTGCTCTTGGAAAACATCCTAGAAATATGTTACCAACATAACACCAAAGTTCATTTCCAACATACTGCCTTATTGAGTTTATACACGCTTCAATATTAGAGATAGTATAAGAGACAAATATCACAGCTCTGCATAAAAGAATTTTATTTAGTGGTCAGATCCCAATGAATAATGTCAGTCATTGCTTGATTCTGCAAAAGTGTGCTATTGTAAGATATGCTCTTAAGGAAGGGTACATTGCATCACCAGAAGCTGTTTAATTTGGATTGTATAGAGTAACAGAGAACTTCATAAATCTTTGTTCTCTGATAAAAATTTTAAAATATAAAAATGAAAAAAAAACACAAAAAACCCCAAAGCAGTATTTCAAAATAATAAATGTCACCTGGGACTATTTACAGTAAGACACCTTTTTAATAGAATAACCTCTGCTTGATTGTTTTCCTCACAAATTTACCTATAAGTATCCTCACTCCTCCGTCTGACCCCCATTCGTGATTTCTGCCATTTATGTTTTCCTTGAAATAGGCATCTTCTGCTCTCTCCTCTTTAAGTCTTTCTCTGATACTCCTTTTTCCTACTCTTCAATGACCAATAATTCTATTCAACAGACATTTGTTGAGCACCTATTATGTGCCAGGCACTGAGGAGGAGGTGGAGATAAATACAGAGATGAAAAGTCATTGACACACTCCCCTCCTCAAGAAACTGAGTTTGGGTTGAATTAAAAATTGTTT
The DNA here is from genome assembly GCF_964146895.1 of Miniopterus schreibersii. Taxonomy (NCBI): domain Eukaryota; kingdom Metazoa; phylum Chordata; class Mammalia; order Chiroptera; family Miniopteridae; genus Miniopterus; species Miniopterus schreibersii. The sequence goes on from NC_138101.1 coordinate 47,860,037, forward strand.
TTCACATTATTTTCCATGAAATCCCAGGTCCCTCTAAAGTCAACCTGGGGGTTTCTTGAAACAAAGTGCACTCGTGGAGGGTATGTCAACGTGGCCCACTCCAACACGTGTGTAAGTTATAATTCTGTTCTCATCTATGAAGCACAGCCTCAGAATCCCAGGCCTACAGAGTTGGAGTTCCACACTCTTAACAGGTGGACTACATGTCAGGCAGTAGGGGACAGCTGTGCCAATTTGTTTATTATGGATGGTAATCTTTTAATTGGCTTCTCCAAATTCCAAATATGAAAAGCCCAATACTAAATTTGAGCTCTAGATACATACTAAGAAACTCTCCCCTGACTTGGACTTGCAACAAGATGCTCAGAAACGCCTATCTTTTTAATAAATGGCCAGCAGAAGCTCTTTTTATTACCTCCACACATATTTCTTTGTGCTTTTCTGTGGACATTTTCTTAGCTTTGAACATAAAAGCAACAAATTAAGCCTGCGGGTCACCTTTTTTCTTTTTCTTTTATCATGGTGGAAACCAAAGCAAGCTCACATTTTGCATTTGGCCTACATTTTTGTCCATGAGGCCTCGAGAGACTCTTGGTAGTTACTTTAAAAAAAGAAGGCAAGCCATGAAATATAAAACAGAAACTCTACATAGCATACTATAAAAGCAACAGTGAAACCACACCCTCACTGCCCCATTTGTTCCATGTCGAGCGGACCACAAATATTCCCATCTGGAAGTATTTCTCCGCCGCAGTCAAGTCCGCGTCACGGTGGTGGGCTTCACTCTCACAGTTTGTAGCACGTTCCTCTCTCCCTGAACCCTCACAGCCAACCACGAACAGTGCTGCAGTTTTTGTGGGAAAGTTCTATCCTTGATCCCATGCCTTTCCAAAGGTTACCCGGGGTCACATCTCTGTACAGCTTCCAGCCCATTAGACGACACGCTATACATTCAAGAGTATTAGCGCTAGGTTCCGAACTTCATGAGCTGGTCCCAAGCCCTTAGGATCTGAAGGGAGCTGGCATTATTCCCGTGTTACGTTTGGCCTGCTCTACCCGACGGCAGGGTGACCGCAACGTGTGACATATGTGCAGAGAACGAAGGGCAGGGATACGGGGGAGAGGGGAAAGGTGATGGTGCACAAGCTTCTTGCTCTGTCGTGCATATATTTTCAGTGTAACAGCGTGTATTTCGACACGGAAGGGCTTGTGCTTTTTTGCTCAAGAAATAACTCGCCCTGAAAAGCTCATTTGGCAAATGTGGCCACGAACGTGTGTGTGTGTGTGTGTGTGTGTAAAATGTGTCATGAGGTTACGTATCAAGTCCGGTGGGTGTGTCCCCCTGGCCCCTCCCCCACGGCCACACCCAGCTCACCAGCAAGGAGAAACTGATAGGTTACACCTGGTCAGTTTGGTATTCAGAAGCTTCGGACAGGCTTTCCGAGAAGCTTAGGAAGTTCTCCTGGTACTCGGAACAAACAATCTCGTAACGGTAATGCCGGAACTCCACCGCGAAGGTGCCAAAGTAAGACAGGAAGCACATGACCAGGCCCCACTGGACCCTGGCTGCATACATGTGGATGCCCTGGGCCATGAGGATGAAGTCTGGGGAGGTGCAGTCAAGGAAAGGACCCCATCAGCCACACGAATACCAGGCTCTTTTCTGGGGAGAGACTGGTTTACAGGAAAAGTCTGACTGCCCCTTGTTAGCAAGAGTTAGCCTGACGGACGGGCTTGCTGAACACGAACATCTACATAAATAAAACTGACGACATTATCGAGCTCTTACTTTGTCCCAGACAAGCTTCTAGGTGCTTTCATGGGAAATTGAACTTAATCCTCATGACAGTCCTATCATCATCATTAGTTCATTGGTGTGGCTCAGTTGGTTGAGCTTCACTCCATGCACTGAAAGGCCACAGGTTCGATTCCCAGTCAGGGCACATACCCAAGTTGCAGGTTCCTAGGGTGGGTAGAGGAGGCAGCCAATTGATGTTTCTCTCCTACACTGATGTTTCTCTCTCTCTCTCTCTCCCCCTTCCTCTCTCTCTAAGAGCAATAAAAACATATTTTAAAAAATAGGGAAACAAGTCAAATGGGCAAGTAACTTGCCTGAGGTCACATGGGTCTTAACTGATGGACCTGGGATTCAAACACCAGCACTGACTCCCAGGCCCTGCATTCAATCACTATATGGCCGTCTAATAAATTGCGAGATTAGCAAGAGTCACAATTCCAAAATAAGTAGTTGGCCAGAAAAAATAAAGTTACCTTTTAAAAAATCACTGCAAACGGCTGTGGATTCACAGTTATCATTCCATCTGCAGAAACACTTTTGATCATATCAAATCACTAACCACCTCCATACAAGCTGCACTCGTCTCTGCAGTGCTACTAAGCGGCCCCTCTTCCTTTTCTGTTTAGTTTTCACTATCGTCTTTCAGACAATATTGTATAGGTTAGTTTCATTCCTAGTGTCACATTTAAACTTGTGCCTAAATGAAAATGTGCAATTAAAAAAACGGATAAGACTCCAGTGCCTGAATATATAGGAAGTATGTGTGTTGAGAGTTTCATAGTTTTAGTGAAAGGACTAAATACATTTATTTAGAAAAATCAGAAATGCTCCCTTAGAATTAGTTCTACCTTCCGAACTTATACTTAAGATCTTGGGAAATTTTCAGAGAGTATGTGAAACTACTTCAGCTACACTTTGCTCTCTAGGTTAGACCTGGATCCATTCACCTGGGAACCAAGAAGTGGTTCCAAGTGTTCAGAAATAATATGGATCAGAATCGTTTGGTATAAAAGCTCAACACTCAGAATAACTTAAAGTCTGCACATCCGTTTCTGACTGAGGGTTCAAAATATTGCCAAAGCAATATTATTACTTAGGTTAATGGGAAAGGGATGAATCTTCAAATCTCACACTGGCAGAGTTCTGACCTTTTCACTCAAAATATTTTATCCGGTTTCTAGCAATAAAGTTCTTTGGCTTGATTTCCAAGTCCTTGAATATTCTCTAATGCAAGTACAGAACTTAAAAAAGAAAAAGAAAAAAAAAGCCCACTAAATGACTTAATGGCAATTTATGAAGGAAGAAGAAACAAAAGATTCCAAATATTCAACTAACTAGAGAACATCACTAAACACTAAGTCTTTTTATATTTTAAAGCCACATTCTCTAAGATAAGATCATGTACTGAACTGAGCCTGACTTTAAATCAAGACCACCACATACTGTGTGTGACCTTGGGTAAATCAACCTCTGTGCATCACTAGTCTTACCTGTGAAGATGAAAGAAGCTGATACATCTACAGTGCTTAGGATAACACACAACACATCACAAGCGCCGGATATACTGGCTGTTACGTGACTGAAGATGCCTAACTGTGTTACTTACAGTCTGCCATCTAGGAACTTGTTCCCTTCTTCTCTGGTTTTCTCAGGGGGGTCTACGGGAGTGAACATTTATGATCACCCCACCCCACAGAATCAGTGAGCGATGTGACTGGTGGGACTGGAACTGGCTGGCTTCCACTGGGCCGTGCCACCAGCAGGTGCAGTCACCACACTCCATCCTAGACTAGCCTCTCTCTGGGATGTTTGGGGAGAAGCTGAGTGAAGCCTTCTTCTCTTTCTCTCCCTGGTTTCTCTACTTGTTATTGGGTGGATAAGCTGAATTCCACAGTGTGAGATAAGAGGCCTGCGGCATTTCCTTTCCATATTTACCAGGAATAAAGGCCGATTTCTTCATCCTCATTTGGCTCCTTGTGTCTGTTTTCTATTGGTTTAAACTCTGAGGGAGGAAGGGAAATAAATAGCACCTCAAAACCTCAAAAATATTTTTTAGGACAATTATACATGCAGTGGTAATCTAATTCTTAAATTTGTTTCCGAGAAAAGCTCATTTTCCCGAAAGATATAAATGTATTTGTCCCTTGAAATTCGTATTAGAGTTAATAAATTACATTATAGGGCCATTAATAAAGTCAAATGAAGTTTTTTTAAGATGGAGGGGGAAAATCACAATTCTTTTTTGGTTATGCACTCTATGTTTCTCACAAAGGGAAACTTTCACATCATTAGTGATTAGGAGAATGCATGACACCATTTCTACAGAGTGAAACAATCTTGAGAAGGCAGAGCTTATTTTATTTTTAATTCTCTTCTTTGGCATGAAAAATAGCCCGAGAGTTTTTATTTTTATACCCATTTACTTTTCTGTTTTATCTAAGGTTCTGAAATGATCCATCTATATCCTAACCAATCCAGAATGGCACTTTTCTCATCTACATAGACGAGTTATCTGTGTTTTAATCTCGCTGGCAAAGAACCCTTCACAGTCAAAGGATACAGAGGACCACACAGAGAGTGATAGATGCTGAGAGAATAACTCGCGGAATCCCAACTTTCCGTCCCTCGTTCTTGATGTTGACTTTGAGCGTCAATGCAGCCTGGATCCAGCACGTCAACGTGCCAAACCCAAAGGTCAAGGAGGTTCCGACATTATGGATTTCTTCATCGTTCGTGAGCTAAGGGATGAACAGATATGGACACGTGGAGGCCCATTCAGAAAAGACATAAAAGCCAATGGAATATGTGAGGGAGAAAAAAAATAGGTTAAGTGATATCCCAACAATGAAATGATGAATTTTAGAAAGATTAGAGTCCTTCATCTCCACTGGCTCCTTGTGTCAGTTCTCAGTTGGTTTGAACTCTGAGGGGAAGAAGGGAAAGAGATAGTACCCCCAAACCTCAAAACATTTGTTTAGAAAACCATACAAAGCATGGTAATCTACTCCTTGAATTTATTTTCCAGAAAAGCTTTGTGGAAAAGTAAAAGAAAAAAGCAGGGAAGTTACACCTAAAAAAAGAGAAATGTCAGAGTTTCTACAAACATATACCCCAAACTTTGTTTTCTAGACTAAGCAATGAGACCTGGCATCTGGCTGTGTAGTTACTGACTGAGAAGGACCAGTTCTAAACACGCCAATATTTCAGTGGCCCAATAACACTTGGGCTGTTCATTACTCCTACAAAACAGGCCTGTCCATATAGTGTGACCACTTCATTGTTAATGGGATTTTATTTTGCTTTCCTATTATAGTAAAGCTGCCACCCAGGAGCTTTTGCCATATCTGTAGACCCATTAAAGGACAACAGTGTTTGAAGACTCCTGATCACAGCATTTATAGAGTTAATGGGTTAAAGGAGACTCATTTGGGTTATTTCAATTGAGTGTTACAGATGTAGATTCCTCAAATCATTACCCATTGATTAAAAAAATTTGTCACTTAAAACACCTTTAGTAATTGCATATATTTTGAAATTCATATTTAGGAAAATAAAATCTATCTTAAACAGGTGGCTTTTAAAACATGGTGAAAGCCCTAGCCAGTAGCTTAGTTGGTTAGAGCATCATCCTGAAACACCAAGGTTGTGGGTTCGATCCCTGGTCAAGGCACATTCTAAGAGGCAACCAATGAATGCACATATAAGTGCAACAACAAATCAATGTTTCTCTCCCTCTCTCTCTTCCTTCCTCTCTCTATCTAAAATCAATACATTTTTTAAAACTTTAAAGCATGGTGAAAATATTTTTTTGAATTTCCATTGCCTTCAGATGTTGTATTGTTTGACATTGCTGTAAGTAATGGTCGGATCAAATCAATATTATTTTCTTTTTATAATTTTTTTTTTTGCTGTAGGATTTTTCCCCCTCTTCTTTGGAAGAAGCCACTTTTTTTCTCTCACAGTTCAAAAGACATATTTTCAAAACCTATTTTTAAAATTAAATTTTACTTCTAGTCAAATTTTACTTCTAGGAAATTGGTTCTTTAAAAAGTATAGATTGAAAAGTCTGTCTCCCATCCCATATACTAGCTCCCTGGTTTCTCCCCAGGCAACTAATTTGTTGTTTGTTTCCCGTGTACGCTCTGTAGATATTCCAGAAAGTGTTTTTCATACATAGCATCACCATTCATGGCTTTATTTGCAGTTCACCAAAACAACCTAATCTCTGGGTGTCTCCTAGGATTTTAGTAAAGAGCAAAACGTCTACTCATTAACTTCTGTCCTAGTTCTGGTTGAGAGAAATGATAGTCACTGAGCCCTTTACAACATATCAGTACCCATAGCACAGAAAGTAAGTGAGGGCAAGACTCCCACCAAAATCTTAATAAAAATTCTCTATGCCCTAACATTTTGGAGTTTATCGGGATAAACACTCAAAAATTCTGATAGCCCAGCTGGGGTGGCTCAGTGGATGAGCGCTGACCCATGAACCAAGAGATCACCAGTTCCATTCCCGGTCAGGGCACATGCCTGGGTTGCAGGCTAGAACCCCAGTAGGGGGCGTGCAGGAGGCAGCCAATCGATGATTCTCTCTCATTGATGTTTCTATCTCTCTATCCCTCTCCCTGCCCCTCTCTCTAAAATCAATAAAAACATATTTTTAAAAATTCTCCTGATAATTCATTGTCTTAGTCAACATGTTCTATGGATGCAGTTTTCTTGTTGTCCAGATAGACACAGGATGAGACCTAGAATAGTTAGAGGAGTTGGTGGGATTGCCTATCTATCAAACAACCCTGTTTTAATGAATTATCACGCCTGAGGGTTAGGACAACAGACACTCTGAGAATCTATTGCCATATTTTCTTGAATGTCTGTGCCATTTGGACTTCACTTAATAGAAGGGAGAGAGGTGTCCAGGATCAGGCGTTTGATTATAAGAGGGAAGTTTCCAGCAGCAGCATACAGCACAAGCTGGAGGATGCTGGGAGGAGTGGAGGCAGGAGATCAGACACATACTGTGGTACTGCATGGGTCTCCTTGCCTATTTTACAAATGAAGTCATGTAGGTCAAGAGCTGGGTGAGGATACTGGCAAGGGAAATTCTTTTTTTTTTTTTTTTTAATATGTCTTTATTGATTTCAGAGAGAAAGGAGAGGGAGAGAGAGAGATAGAAACATCAATGATGAGAAAGTCATTGATCGGCTGCCTCCTGCACGCCCCCCACGGAGGGTCGACCGTGCAACCCGGGCATGTGCCCTGACCTGGAATCGAACCGCAGTCTCCTGGATCATAGGTTGATGCTCAACCGCTGAACCACACCAGCTAGGCAGTAAATTATTCTTTAATGTTGTGACCTTGGGCTTCTAAATTTCTGGGAATAAGAGTTACTGTATCTTTATACAAGTCATAGGTGTTCTAGAGAAATTCTGAGTTTTCAAACTTGCGCTTGCTAATCTGAAATGCAAGCTTTCATCCTAAAAGGATGTTCAGTGTTTAATAACAGAAAGGCATCATCCTATTCGTTTTCTAGAAACATACATTAGGATACAATTGGTTAGGAAAGAAAGTATAGAGCACTTTGAAATCCGCTGTAGAAAATAAACAGCGATTTTCGCAGCTACTTTTCCCAGGGGCCGTGCTGTATTTCCAATGCATAGTGAGGACCCTCGAGTGTGTAATGCAGACTGAGGTAGCCCAGGCTGAGGCCGTAAGGGCCGGAGGACCTGTGCATATTAGGAACCACTATTAGCAATGTTTTTAAAGATCCGCGCAGAATGATATGGGCCATACGGTGACTGTCCCTCAGAGGCTACGCGGATCACGTAAGTGAAGTGTGAGACAGGTGAAAAAGGCCAAATGAAGTACCTGAAAATTACCAAGTAAGGTCATTCCAAAGGAAGACAGGCACAGTGCCACCAGTCCACTAATATTCAGCCACGGGTTTAAAACCTTTGGTTTCAGCTGTATGAAGCGCAGAACAGCGACCACAAGAGCTGGGGAATAAAACGAAATGTTAAAATGGGAAAACTGAAATCATACACTCAGACCATGAGGCAGAGTTCTAAAGCCACGACATGCAAAATTAAACTTTTCGCCACAGTGCGTTTTTAAATCTCTGAAATGACAATTTTTAGAAGAAATTTTTCATGCAATGCTTATGATTATTTAGATATTTTATTGTACCTAACCTGGGGGAAGCAGAGAGGAGCTGAAGCAGCAAGCAGCGCTCATTTGGGTGATGCCAGGGTGACAGAACTGCTCATAGTGTTCTCAGGGTTTTCAGAAACGAGGTCAGCACAGGACAGACTGACTTAGGAGAACACTGCAGAAGCTTGACGCACGACAGATAGGACGGGATAAAGACAGGCCCTGGCATGGAAATTCACGGACTCAACCGTCCTTTAGCTTAGAACAGTGTTAGGACAGACAGGGCAGGAACACAAAGGGAAGAGGGAGAGGCTCCACATCTAGACAAACCCACGGGCCTGTGCCAGGAATCACTCCCGGGCAGGAAAGAAGGGAAAGGCAGTGTCCAACCCTTCACTACTGGTTTACTCCGACTTCCCTGATTCCACCTGCAGGTTGCACTGGCAAAGGAGACCAGCCCAGTAACCAAATTTTGAGCTATGGATTTTAACAAGGCGGGTATGGGGGTCTGATATGTATTAAAGATCACACTGATTATATTAAGAAAGTTCAATTCTTCCAAATGATATAAATTACTTATTTTAAAAGATCACTCTATCTTTTGAAGCAAGTTGTAATTGGAGAACCTGAAGAGATACTTAGATTTCAAATGTCACTTCTAACAGTAACCTTGAGGATGGTCCATACTCAAGCCACGAATCTAAGAATCCCCTTTATTAACTGCTTAATGCAGGGATATTTTCATATTTATACAAAAGCTGATAGAGGTTAGTTTACAAATGATAAAAAAGATACTTGCATTTAATGTAAATTATATCTACATAAAAGGGAATGCACTTACCATTTCCTAAGACAATTTATTTTGACATTAAGGTTTAGCAGGGAAGACAATTAGAAATTTAAGAATTACCCTATTTATACAGCAATTAAGTAGGTAATTATGTGCTAAAGGTTTTACTTTGATCACAGGCCATTATTATAGCCATTTATAAAGAAAACCCATCCATAAATTTGCATTTCCAAGTAATCTGAATTTCATGGTTTAAGCTACAAAGCTCAGTGAGTTGACAATCACTTTCAAGAACCTCTGATCAAAGAGTGGGACACAACTTGGACAATATCTGGATTTTGGAAACAAAATAGAAATAAACCATAACTTGTGAAATCTAAAAGTTCTGTTCTGATTTAGCTTTTAGTATATTTATGTTTCAGCTAATGCCCATTATTGATCATAATATTAATAAATTATACTTGAATTGACAATAGTTTTCCAACCTACTTATTTGAGGAACCTAGTTAGGAGTTATATTATATTAGAAGTCTATTAATAATGATAATAACTACCCTAGAGGATAAAAAATCAGCACATTACTTTTTAGGATGGGAATAGGAGGAGGAAGTGGGGAGAGAAGAAATCCAGCATTAGCACCCTCTGACACAAAGTGATCCTCACATAAAGAAGCCATTAGATTCAACCCAGGAACCCAAACACAGGGCACCAGGTGAGACACGTGCTAACCAATCAAGTATGGACACTAGTCAGGGTGTAAGAACAAAATACCAAGACAGCACACTTCATTTCTTCTAAAAATAACTAGTGGAGAGTATTACTCTGAGAACCCTCTGGTCGTCAGGTAGTTTGGAAGAAGATGGTGCTGCAACTTCAGCCTAACGCTAAACCGCTGCTGACATTCACCCGTCCAGTCAGTCTGTTCAACTGTGTCCAGGAGAAGAGAGTTGATGGCGGTTCTCTGCATTACCCATTTGTCTCCAATAAAAACGAGACACGCATCAGTCTCTTGGTCCCTGCATTGCTAGCCTTCCCTTTGTAATAGGGATGATAAAAATCATTTGATCATGACAGTTGATGAAATTAAGCGGGAAACAGAAACCTACCTGAAGACAGGAGTTCAACCCAACACTCAGCTCCCAGAATTGCATTCTCAACCCACACTTACCCCTTTTAACCTATTACTCCCATTATTAATCCACTCAGACTAGGTATAATTTCCTTTTAAAACAGACTCCAATTTTTAGGATGGTGGAAATAATGATTATTTCATACTTTTATTAACAATTAGGTTTAAAGGGAGGCAGACTCAGGCTATCCGTTACAAAGCTCATTTTCAATCAAACAATGGTTTAATTATACCTTGAAAAAGATTTCTGGGCAGTGGAGCAACTGCAGGGCCATCTTTATATATGCTAACCAATTTTCAGTTTCATTAAAATTTTTAGATTTTACCCTGGCCGGTGTGGCTCAGTGGTAAAGTGTTGGCCCAAGCACCAAAGGGTCTCGGTTCCACTCCCAGTCAAGGGTACTACCTGGGTTGCAGGTTAGTTCCCCGGCCCCAGTCGGGTCATGTATGGGAGGCAACCAACCGATGTGTCTCTCACACTGATGTTTCTCTCCCTCCCTTCCACTCTCTCTCTCAAAAAAAAAAAAATCAATAGAAAAAATATCCTCATGTGAGGACTAACAAAAAAAATTTAGATTTTATCAACAGTTTTAGACAAGATTTAAAAAATCCACCTTCCTATGGCTTTTGATATTTAGCATAGTCCTCTGCTCTACAGGTGTCCCTCATTTAATTTCTCTAGTTTAAAAGAACACAAATATTTTTTAAATTGCTTATTTTCTTTGTTATTTATTTTTCCTTTGAGGCTGATTGGGTTTTTATTTTTATTTTATTTATTTTTAATTTTTATTTTATTATTTTTTAATCTTTTTGTCAGAAAGAGGAAGGGAGAGGGAGAGATAGAAATATCAATGATGATCGAGTCATTGATCGGCTGCCTCCCACACACCCCCTGCTGGGGACTGAGCCCACAACCCCAGGAATTGAAACCCTGATCTCCTGGATCCTAGGTCGATGCTTAACCGCTGAGCCACACTGGCCAGGCTGATTGGGTTTTAAAGTTCAACTCAAAATAGCAGCTCTTCACTGCAGTTCTACACTGGTGCCTGGCCAAGTTCTGTTGTGTTTGGTTTAGCTTTATTGTTTATGCGTCAATGATTCCTATTTATGACTGCAGCAGAACACAATATGTTTTGGATGAAGGAGGGAGAGTGGTTGTCTTTGGGTGACTGAAATCATTCAGAGATTAGCTTTATTCTGGCAACCTTTCCAGGGCAGAAAATAATATTCCCTTTAAGAAATTTGTCTTAGGTTTTCCCCCTATCCTCCCAGGAGAAATAAAGTGTTGACTCGGGACAAAGAGCATAACTAATTCTCTAAAGAAAATAATTGAGCATTTGATCTTCGATTAGTCCATCAAAAAGATAAAAGATCTTTGGTTTTAATCAATGCTACACCAACTCATTTGTAGACTGTAAATTATAATCTATACAGCTGCCAAAAAGCAGTGATTTATAGGCAGTGCAGGTTGTTTCTCAAAGTCAGTTACGTTGTCTAAAGTAATAGTCTGAGGTCGAGCGGGACGAGCCTGGGGAGATGGAGGCAGCCACAGTTCAGAGCAAGAATCATTAGTAAACTGACTTTCACTCCAATTTGATAAATAAATAATTGTTGGTTTACTCCCACTGAACACTAATCTCAATCAGTTTTGTGTCTACCAGATGGCACCAAAAATGATACAAGTTAATAAAGAATAAACACCGGGTGCTGCAACACTTCATTGCTCCTTGGTGGAGTGGGGAAGGGCCAGGTGGTGACGAGAGTCATCTGCAAGACGGGAACTTTTTTCATTACTTTGTTTTTGGAAATGCTTTTGTAACTAGTTAATCATAAGCTTTACAACTGGGTAAGTTTGTGAGCTGTGCAGACTGGTATTTTTTAGATTATACACTAAGGACTACTGGGAAATACAGATTTTTGTTAAGGATATGAAGGAAACCAACATGTTCACTGGTTTCTTTAAAGCCCGGTGGAATACAGACAGCGGTGACAGTTTTTCCTACAAGGGCACTCTTGTCTGTATTGTGACTGGATGAGGTAGCGTTTGCAAAGCTCTCAGCACTGTGCCTGGAATGTAAATGACTGTCATTAGTTACTGGTATTGTTGCGCCCCGTGGGGATGCTCACATGAGTAGGTACCAACCGCCAGGCTGCACGGTGTGGCCGCGGAGGGGCTGGGCAGGTCCCTGCCACTGCAAAGGAAGACTCACTCTCGGGCTTAGTGCTCTACGAAACGCAAATACCTCCTGAGCAGTCATGTGTGCCTGGCTATGACTAAGTGTATTAGATCTTTTCAGAAGAGTGGTGTCAAGAGTAGGAAAAAAAGGGCAAGTGTAAAGCTCCTGGCAGCTCTGAGGCTGAAGGCACTGAGGACAAAACATGAGTGGCAAGGATGGGCCCTGGTGCCCACCAGCCGCTGAAAATACCACCTTTCTCAGAACGTGGGAATGTCTGGGCCGTGGAAATACTGCCTGCCAGGGGCACAAAGAGAAGGGCTTCATTAAAGATTCAGTAAACCCGGCGTCAGGCTGTATGTAACCTTCTCCTTAGTGCCAGCGGAGCAGTCCATGCCTTCCAGACGCTTCCAGCTCAGGCGAATGGAAGGCGCTTTGGGAAGCCTGGGTAGGGAACGGTTACCTCCAGGGGACAATCTTACTAACTGCGGAGAACCTCACAGGTTCAGGAGAGGACTCTTGGGCCTCACAGGGGAAGTTCTCCATGTTTCTCGCTTTTTGAACCCTCTGAGCTAAGATTCTGCCTGGGTTGCATGTCGGACCAACCATCTTCCTTGATTGTCCAATCAGGTTTATAGGTCTTCCCTTTTCCTACAGCAAACATTAAAAAAGACCATGTTAAGAGTGAGTGGACATTTTTTTTGGTCGGGGGGTGGGAGGAGTTATATATAGATGAAATAACAGGTCACCTCTTGGGAAGACAGATGCCAAAAAGGCCAAATCCTCCCTCAGTAATAACATCACCTCTATCTCTTACGTGGAGTGGAAAGTCTCACCTTCCAAAGGAACCATTTCCAGAAAACCACTGGTGAAATATTTAGTTGTCACTGGTCCATCCCCCAGAGCATGCTAATGATGACAGTTGGCTGGCCAACTGGGAAGGCCTGGCCTTGAGGAGATGGTACATAAGGCCGGTTGGAAAAGAACAGAGAGCATGGCTGGTTCCCACATCCGCAGAGGACCAGCGGGTCACAGAGGCACTCACAGAGCAAACGGGATGGGATATTAAATGAGGGTCTTGCATCATGAAGAAAAGTGGGGAGCTGGGGCTGGACATGAGCATAAAAGTTTCCTTCCTTCCTCCCTCCCTCCCTCCCTCCCTCCCTCCCTCCCTCCCTCCCTCCCTCCCTCCCTCCCTCCCTCCCTCCCTCCCTCCCTTCCATTTATTTTATTTTATTATTATTTTTAATCTTCTCCCAAGGATATTTTTTCAAATGCTTTTCAGAGAGAGTGGAAGGGAGAGAGAGAGATAAGAGAGCAACATGATGTGAGAGAGACACCACCCACACGCACCCTGGCCAGGGCCGGGGATGGAGCCTGCATCCGAGATACATGCCCTTGGCCGGAATTGAACCCGGGACCCTGCAAGTCTGCACGCCGATGATCTAACCATTGAGCCAAACCGGCTAGGGCTCTTCCTTTTTTTTAACCTATGTCTCCATTTGCCAGCTTGATATGTATATAGGATAGGCAGGGGAGAGTATCGCCTTTAGATTTAAAAAAAGGTATCTACACACATCAATATTTATCGCAGAGCCTAGGCATTTTTCATCTTTGCCAATGAAGAAATAAATAAGGCATTCATTTTAAAGCAAACATATTGTACAATATTACATTCTCATGCAGGATTTTATGGTATGTGAAATACATTATTTCATGCAGCAAAACAAAGTCAAGAATACACTGAAATGACAAAGACGGTAAAAGGGTGAGTAAATGTAAAGTAAACAGGGTGAGCATAAAAGGATTTATGAGAAAAAAGACCCTCAAAACAAAAAGCTAGCTTCCCCATGATATGATCCCAAGGTATCAACTAAGCCCACTATGCTTTTGATATGGGCTTGGGAGAAGTGGAAATAAATAGAAATGTACCAAAGCATTTCATAAAGCATTCTTTATCTTCTTACCCAGGAATGCTGCCATGTTCATGACTTGACTAAACACACAGCTCGCAGGAGGTTCATCACCTGCAATACTTGAAAAATATGACATGTTTTATTATTACTATATTAAAATCTATAACCCTCTGCAAAGGACTGAATGTGTCCCCTCAAAATGCATATGTTGAAATCCTAACCCCCTAGTATAGTATTAGCAGGTAGGACCTCTGGAGATAGTTAGGTCCTAAGGGTGGAGCCCTCATGAATGGAATTAATGCCTTTATAAAAGGGACCTCTCTTGCCCTGGCTAGTGTGGCTCAGTTGGTTGGGCATTATCCCATGCACTGAAAGGTTGAGGGTTCGATCCCCAGGCAGAGCCACATGCCCAGGTTGTGGGCTTGATCCCTGGTGAGGAGTCGTGCAGGAGGCAGCCAATCGATGTTTCACTCTCACGTTAATGTTTCTCTCCCTCTCCTTTCCTCTCTCTCTAAAAAAATCAATTAAAAATTCTTTAAAAAAAAAAGGGACCTCTCGTGTCCTCCTTCCACCCTATGAGGATGCAATGAGAAGACGGCAGTCTGCAGCCCAGAAGAGGGCTCTCATTCGAACCTGGCCATGCTGGCACCCTGCTCTTGGACTTCTAGCTTCCAGACTGCGAGAAATAAATTTCTGTTGTTTATAAGCCACCCAGTCTATGCTACTTTGTTACAGAAGCCCGAATTATGAGCCTCCCCAACTTTTTCTAAGATCCAATAGATCCGAAGAGAATTATCAGATTACCTTATATATGGTGCATGCTTCACACCTGGTTTCCTGGAGGACAGAAAACAAAGAAGCTCAGGTTAAAGCGCAGTCGTCTGTGCAGTTTAACCTCACCAGTGGCAACGTTTTTGTTGGGTTTATTGATGAACAGAATTACCCAGAGATAAACTTTACCTTTCAGCTGAATTTAATGGTAAAATTTTGTCATCTTCCACAGCTATAAAGTATCTATGAATAAAGAAAAATAAAAGTATATGAAACAAGGAATTAAAAAAAACCCAAACATTTGTTTTCCAGTTTTATTAGATTAACCACATTAAATCCTATTTACTTTTTTCCTAACCAGGAAAATGCTCTTTTACTACAATGCTTTGCCTTTAGATAATCCAGCTCTTTGAAGCTCAAATGTCATTATTAATATTTCTTTAATTTTCAAAACATTTCCCAAATTAATGGAAATCATTATAATCTGAAAACTGGAAAACAAAGAAATAAGACCTTACAACTTTGGGCAAACTAAAATTCGAATTCAAATTTTTTAATTTCTCAGGCAACCTGTTTTAATGAACTGCAAGGAACTAAAATAATTTTCTACAAGTGAGTACTTGAAATAAGCAAGAGTGGGAATGTTTTGTGATAAGTCAAGACTTCCAATGTAATGATACCCATTTTATAAACATACCAAACCCAGTCTCACTCACACACACACACACACACACACACACAAAACAAAACACGCCATAAAACTGGCCTATGAATTGGATTGTAGTGGAATCCTTAGGATGTTAGTGTCAAATTAGCAAGTCTTGCAAACAATGGCTCCATATCACCAGTTCCTAGGATGTTCATTACTGGAAGAACATGGGAACACAAAGCAAGTCTAGTGGGCCTCACTACCTGCGTTGCATAATTCATTACTCTTGTTATTTACTTTGCATAACAGAAGAAGGGAAGGGAATGGGGACTTCAGCAAGGCTGATTCATAAACATTATTTTAAAGTATTTGTAAATACATTCACATAGATATGCCACATGCTATCAAAGTCACATGTATCTACACTGCGCCTCAGTCCTTAAGTATAATTAAGAGAGTACTCACACTATCCACAGTCCAGCCGACGTAAACAAAGTAAATACAAGAGGTAAAAACATCCACACGCTGCATTTCTTCCCATCCATACCGGCACCACTGAAATAAAACGAACAGGTGTCAACAGCAAAGGCAAAAGTTTCTACAGGACAGACAGGAAATTCCCTTTTACTGAAAAAGAGTGTATTTTAGGAAACCATGGTTCAAACCAGTATCATTACAGCCACCTACACAGGTGGGAAATCCTTGGGCAGGTAACATGGATGACTTATCTAGCATTAGCTCAAATATCCCAGAGTCTTAGTTGAGAACTGGTGGAAAATTCTCATAACGACATTTATCCTTACACAAGCATCGATGTATTTAAAAAAGTACAAAAGGGTTTGGGCTAGGACTTGGAGGAGAAGGTTTTGGGTTAGTAGGTACCAAAGACAAACTCCAACCGACTAACATTTATGGATTTATGGATCTATGGATTCAGCATGTACTGATGTCTACAGTCTAGCTACCAAGAATGTTAGAAACAAATGGTTACTAAATAAATGAGCAATGCAGGAGGAAATGACAAATGCTTTGCAAATCTGAATTTTTTTCATGACGTGTTATTGAGCAACGATCTCAGAAGACTCTAAAATGAATGCTTACAAAACGTGTTGTGTATAACTTTAAATTAGCTCCTACAAACACAATGGGGGAAAAGCCAGATGCTAGGCATTTTAGATGTTATATTTTAAAGCAGAAAAATATAAAAAATTCCCCACCAAAATAAAGTGGAAGGCAGAAGCTTCAGAAGTGTCTATGAAAAATTATTGGTATAGAACAGAAAGAAATAACTACCACTTTACTTTGCCCAAAACCATCTGACAAAATCTATTTGAGACACTGGATGCCAATAATCCTTACGGCAAAAAGCACTGGTTCCAAGAAAATAAAGTACCCTAGTGGCCTCCACAGGTGACCTGACAAGCAGAAGGATGGAATTACATGGCATCTCTAGGGAGAAGTCGCTTCTCGTTGTTTTGGGTTTTATAATTAACTGGAAAAAATTGTTTATTGGGTGTGAACCAGCACTGTCACATTCTGTGATATCAACTCTCATAATGCTGACATCCCTTGGACTTTCCAAGTGTTGAGAACAGAGAGAGAACATGGCCTTCCCGTTAGCATAGTAGTCTAAGGTGTCAGGAAGGTCTTAGTTCCCAAAACTGACCTACTTGATTAGGTAGATCTTTCAGGCAGAGGGACAGACACCTGGACCTAATAACATGTCCTTGAACAGTTACGCTGTTGTCTAAACACCCATCTGGGTATGGATGTTAAATAAATGACAGAATCTAGTTGGAAGACATTAGAAATACTTGCAATCAACTTAATCCAATCTAATCCAACCCAATTCACAAGACTGACACCCACTTGTGTGAGGTACTATACTGGGTGGTGGAAATAGTGAGGTGAGATCTAATGAACACGACTATTTTTATGTAACAGTCTACTCAATATATAAAAGCTAGTGTACGAACCAGGGTACATGATAGTTCAGTTTATATATGGTGGAAGAATGATGAATATTCTAAGCATACAGAATTTGGTTAGTCAATGTTTATTCATTTATTTACGTCCAGAAAATTGTGGGCTCTTTATAAACCTATCAGTTATGCTAAAAAATAATCTCACCAGTTAGCTAAACTGTAGAAGGAATACAGAAAGCAGGGATGTTGATTGAGCATGTAAACCAAACTATTCTAGATCTGCCCCTGAAACAGGCTGTTCCAACAGGATGACTACAGTGGAAACAGTTACATTGGAATAAGAGTTAGGGCCAAGTTCTCAACCTTAGCTTTGCCAAAAACTGACTCCACTGGCCTGGGCCAGTTCCTTAAATCTCTAACACCATTTCCCTATCTCGCTACATGAAGATTGTTGAATTCAAAGGAGGGAGAAGCAAAGTGAAAATACAGATGGCCAAGAGACATGTGAAAAAATGCTCAAAGTCATTAATCATCAGAGAGGTGCAAATTAAAACAATGAGATATCATCTCACACCTGCCAGAATGGCTCCATCAACAAATCATCAAATGACAAGTGCTGGCGAGGGTGTGGAGAAGAGGGAACCCTCGTGCACTGCTAGTGGGAATGCAGACTGGTGCAGCCACTATGGAAAGCAGTATGGAGGTTCCTCAGAAAATTAAAAATTGACCTGCCTTTTGACCCAGTGATCCCACTTCTAGGAATATATCCTAAGAAACCCAAAACACCAATTAGAAAGAATCTATGCACCCCTATGTTCATAGCAGCACAATTTACAATAGCTAAGGTCTGGAAACAGCCCACGTGCCCATCAATAGATGAGTGGATCAAAAAGCTGTGGCACATTTACACCATGGAATACTACGCAGCAATGAAAAAGAAAGATCTCATACCGTTTGGCACAGCATGGAGGGGCCTCGAAATTATTATGCTAAGTGAAATAAGCCAGGCAGAGAAAGACAAATATCACATGATCTCACTCATATGTGGAATCTAAAGAACAAAATAGATACAGAGATACAGAACCATGGAGCAGTCAGACGATTTTCAGAGGGAAGGAGGGGATGGGGAGTGGAGGGGGGAGAGATTAATCAAAGAACTTAGATGCATATATTCACGGCCTATGGACACAGACAATAGTGTGGAGAAAGCCGGGGTTGGGGTGGGGGTGGATGCCGAGTGGAGGGGATCAGTGGGGGAGAAAAAGGGAGACATCTGTAATACTTTCAACAATAAAGATAAATAAAAAATAATTTTTTAAAAGGAGGGAGAAGGACATCAAAGACTGAAGCCTCACAGGGTGATGGTACCTTGTAGGTTAAGCCAAGCTCAGTAACAGATCTCTGCAGTAACAGAATGCTCCAATACGCCCAGAATTACAGTATCAGCCCCAGAAGAACACACACCTATTTACCATCTTAAAAACAGACTGGTGAATAAGCCACGATGCCAATTTATTTATGTATACTGAGAAACATGACTGCCAAAAGGCCAAATACTCACACTGCCTCCCCTTTTAAGAATGTCTATATGGGAAATCAAAATTTGGAATCAGGAAAATAGAGTGAAGAGAGCTGAGATAATTCTAAGACCACGACATCAAGCCACAACAGCTACAATAGCTTTATGTGCTAATTTCCTTTAAAGAGAGACGGTATAGCGTAAGGGAAATGGGAGGGCCACTCACTAGCTATCTGATCTCTAACAAGTTATTTCATCCCTCCCGTCTCAGTTCAGTTATGGAGATAACTCCTACTTTGTAGAGTTGTGCTGAGGATTAACAACGAAGCGGTAACGCCTCCCACACAGCCTGCCGAGGAGATCAATGTGGGGGCTCAGGACGGCCGAACACTTTCTCCTCTGGGCTCCTGCTTTTCTAGAAGCTGCAGGCATGCTTCCTGATGGCCATAGTTTCTTTCCATGGATGGCTCTCCAAAAAAATGACTTAATACTGTAACCATACACACATACTGGAGGCCTGCCCTCCTGAGGGTCTACTCTGGTTATCTTTCACTACGCATTGCTTTTCTCCTTCTGTTGTGGAAGCAATGTAAGGTGGCCAACGGCTACTCTCCTTCATTATTTTACTTTTATTAGTTTAATTCTCATACGGCAACCTGATCTCCAAATTCTGGGAAAACCATACTATACCCCCTGTCTAATGATAGTTAAAATTGCCCTTTTTAAACTCAAAGGGAAGCCTTGAGCGGTAAAAAGAATAAGTTTATGGATAGTTGTATTATTAGCTTCCAATGGAACTACTTGGGTGCTTCTTCAGGATTTTTATATTAGTTATATGCCCCTCCTCTTTTTTATTTTGGAAATAATTGCAAATTCACATTTCAGAAATAATACAGAGAGATCCTGTATATCCTTCACTCTATCTTCCCAATAGTAACATCTGCATAACCATAGTACAATATCAACAAGCAAGATACTGACATTGATACAATGGTTTGACTTCATTCAGATTTCACCAGTTTTGCATGGGCTCCCTTCTGTGTGTATTTAGTTTTATATAGTTTAACCCCATGTGCAGATCTGTGTGACCATCAGCACAGTCAAGGTACAGAACATACAGACATTCCTAAAACAGGAGCCAAAGATCCCTCGAGTTGCCCTTTTATAGCCATATTACTACCCTCCCCGGAACCCTCCTTTCTAATCTCTGGCAACCACTAATCCTTTCTCCACTTCTGTAATTTTATCATCTCAGGAATGTTATACAAGTGGAATCAAAGAGCATGTAACCTTTGGGACTGACTTTTTTCACTGAGCTTTCATTTGAGAATTCCCTGGAGATTCGTCTAAGGTTTGAGTTCATCAATGGTTTGGTACCTTTATTTATGTGTTTTTGTTAATCTTCAACCGAGGATATTTTTCCATTAATCCTTTAGAGAGAGTGGAAGGAAGGGGGAAGAGACAGAGAGAGAGAAAACATCGAAGCGAGAGACATCGATTGGTTGGCCCGACTAGGGTGGGGATCGAGCCTGCAACTGAGGTATGTGCCCTGGGTCCTCAGTGGGAACCCCCACAGCTGAGATCTCCTCCTGGACCTTCAGCTGCTGCCTGTGGGAGCCCAGCCAGACCTGTCGCGCCTCCGCACTTCCTACCAGTCTCTATGTGGTTTCTGCTTTAGGTCCTTGGTTATGAGGGTGCTCTCCAGCTCATCTTCAGTTGCAGTTGGTTCAGGATGGTTTTTCTATATATTATTTGTAATTCCAGTTTGGTCCTGGGAGAGTGTCAGTGTAGTGTCCACTCAATCTGCCACCGTCTTGGAAACCCCCTGGGGGCTCTTGGTCTTTTCACTCCTTTCTCCCTCCCTTAAGTAGCACTGTTAACCAAAGAAGGGGACTCTAACATATACTTTTCTTGTCTAAAACAATGTGTTTGTCCTTATTTTGCCCACACTCATTTAATACTGTGACCAAAGAACCTGCAGTCGAGAAACAACACTGATGTGCTTTCTCCTCTCTGTGCTGGAGGATTCCTGGAGGTGCCAGGAGATGAATATTTGGTTAGGTTTGGGTCCTAAGACTCTAATTTTCTGGTTTGACAAGTTGACATATTTGATTGGAGTACCTCTGCAAGGAATAAATTAATAGATTTATAAAATTAACTCTCTTCACAGCCTCAATGTTATCTGAGAATTAAAAAATTAAAACTAAGAGATGGCTCTTTCTCTTCCATCCTTCCAGGCACCATTAAAATAAACTTGTCCATTGCTTCCAGTCACATTAGAAAGTGTCACCCAAACTTTACTTACATTTCCTAGCAAGGACAAGTTCCACTCTTTCCCTGAGCTGCATCAGCACGGTACCTACCAGCTGTCAGAGCACATCTTTCCTGGCCTTTTTAAGGAAAGATGGGGAGAAGTATGAAATACTCCACACTTCTTGGATAATTTTATCTTTGCATTCCGAGTTATTATTCTTTTTTATTCTGTGTAATATTTACTCCATTGATGTTAATCTCCCAATACTATCTCACAGTAAAATACTTAGGATAATTGTCCCCATGCCCCAAATGGTAAACTGCATCTGGAACAATGTCACCTAATGAGTTCCTGACAAAAGAAGGAAAAGAGCCAGAATTGCATAAACCTTCTTGAAAGGATTGTGGCATTTAGATGCGGTTTGGAAAACTCTCCTCCAAATGGTATTTATACAAATGATTTGCAACGCTGTTATCCAGATGGTCAAATACTTCCAGAGAACCAATACTGCTAACTCTTTCTACAGTCCTATTGCATGTTCTTTTCTTCCAATAAATATCCAAGTTCGAGTGATTTTCACTCTTTCACCCAATCTGTGGTAGGAGTGTGACTGCATAGTGTGAAGTCTCCAATACAGAGTCAGAGGCTGAAAACCCCAGTCTGTTCCCGGCTCCCTTTGTGACCTGCAAACCCCCAAGAGAATACCTGGCCACTTGAAAACTTACAATCTCATGGAAGCCAACAAAGTATTACTATAAGCCCACATTAGCTCAGCACCTAAGACTCCAATTACTTTAACTGATTCGAAAAAGGGGTCATGATAAAGTTGTCATATAATTATTCATAATTTTAACATCAAATTCCAAACAGATGGTGCATACAGTATTAGCTAATGAAGTTACTGAAGTCAAAGGATATAGTATAATGTTACCAATGATAATCCTTAAAGACAAACTTTCTATCGGGTGATGAAAAAACTCCACCGATTTACAAATGGAAAAAGCAAAGCCCTTTGATCATATTCATTAACAGCTTTTAAAACTTTATTAGTGAGAAACTACTTACAACAATGACTGTGAAATGTCACAAAAGTTAAGATAATATTTTCTGGAGCTGGAAAGAATCTGCTTGTTAGGAATTAGGAGTTTGTACTCCCCAGGGTGGTGGTAAGAGGCAGCAATAGTTCATGGACTCTGGAGCCAGATTACTAGGGCTTGGAAGGCTAGCTCTGCCACTTACTAGTTATGTGATCCTGGTTAAGTCTCCTCTGTGCCTCAGTTTCTTCATCAGTAAAGTGGGAATAATAATGGTACCTACCTCATAGGATTTTTATGAGGGTTAAAAATACATTTAAAGTTTTGATAGTGCCTAGCGTTTGATGGCTTTTCAATAAATGTTAACCATACTCCACTGCAAGTGATGTTTGGGTCCTCAGTTACCTTTTGTTCATTTTGCAATTTATCAGAAAATGATCTCCCTGCCACAGCAATTTTCCACTCTGTTGTCAGGGCCAGCTGGAATAGAACGGGAAAGATTAACGAGTCACCCACTAATGATTATGATTGTCACAGTGTCTGGGAACCAACAGCATCCTTGATTTTTATTTTTAACCTTCTGGGAATCTTAAGTTATTTTCCATGTGTGTCATGGGCAAATAAATGTGAAGGGCTTGTATTATTTTGTAACTCATTTACAATTCTAACTGGTAATGAAAAGGACTATTTGTTTTGTTCCTAAAATGTTTACCGGCTCTCAGACATAAATCAGCATGAAGAGATCTGCAACACAAGCAGCTCATTATGCTGATAGTTAAAGTTTTGCTTTCACTGAACCTTAAATTTGGGAAAGCATGCCCGTTTGAGTGACATGATGTCACCCTAAGACTATATTACTTCCTCTAACCAGACAGATAGAAATAATATTTAATCTGTGAGGTCAATTTTGCCCCAAAATAATTTTCATGAGTACTTGAAAGAAGCAATATCTTAATTAACAAAGAGTTTCTGTAAAATATTACCAGGTCCAAAAGAATATGATGATTTCTAAGTAGGAACAATGGTGACTGGTTTTTCCCCAACACTTTCTTGATTTCTAAAATCAATCACCTTCATTCAATTGACAGATGACTTATAGGGATACTTTCAAGCTAGTGGCCCAAAGGTTTCTTTTTCTCAGAAAAAGATGGAATACACTGTCCTTGCACCATTCATGGACTAATCCCAGAAGGAAGTCCCTTCTACCAGTATTTCAATTTGATAATATCTTCTTAGAGTTTCTGTGCCAAGATCCTTCCAAGAGTCCATTTATATTTTCAATAATATTTTAAAATACTCCCCACATGTGGCAGATATAATTGCCAATCCAACAGTCATTTCTGCTCTTCTTAGCTAAGAGAATCTAGCTCTATTCGGGACAGCAATGTTTTCAGCCCAAGGGTCTATGTCAGGCTGGTCTAAGCCCGTCGTAGCTCTCATTTTCCTTTCCTGAGTATCTTTCCGGGCTTCTTTGCGCCTGGCCCCTGAGATGCAAGGGAAAGTCTACTGAGTAGCAAGGGAAGGGTTTACCTCCCTGCTGATGGGAAACCGCTTTTCTTCTCGCTCTCCTCTTTTCCACTTGGGATGCTGTTGTGAAAAATATGTGTGTATATATATATATAATAATTATTATTTTTAATCCTCACCTGAGGATATTTTTTCCATTGCTTTTCAGAGAATGGAAGAGACAGAGAGAGAGACAGAGAGAGAGAGAGAGAGAGAGAGAAACATCGGTGTGAGAGACACATCAGCTGGTTCCCTACCACACGTGCCCAGGGCGCTGGGGATCCAGCCTGCAACCGAGGTACATGCCCTTGGACGGAATTGAATCCGGGACTCTTCAGTCCGTGGGCCGAGGCTCTAACCACTGAGCTAACCTGACAGGACTGTTGTGAAAGTATTATACATAGTATTATGGCAGCCGTTATATAACCACGAGGCAGCAAACACAAGGGCCCAAAGCCAACATACTGAGGATGGCAGAGTAGGGAGAAGGAGCTGACTCCTTGATAACACCACTGAGAAACTATACCAAACCCCCGATATTGCAAGCCCCAACCTTCCTGTAATGTGAATCAATTAAGTCTTTATTGCTTTATTACTGTAGGTTAGTATAGCACCCAAATCCATTTTCTTTTCTTCCATGTAGCTGAGCAAGTGGCTACTCAACTACACTATGATTAGCTGTCTCCCTTTCACATAAACGTGGCCCTGTGAGCAAGTTCTCTCCAACGGAATGTGAGTAAAGGCTCAAATGGTAATAGTATTGTATGTTATATAGGAAAAGGTCTCTATTTTCTAAAGGTGCGTACTGAAGTATTTAGGGATCAACTGTCACAATGTCTAAAATTTACTTTTAAAAACTTCATCCATGGGGCGATGAAAAAGTTAGAAATAGAGTGGTGGTGACTGCACAACATTGTAAATATAATTAATGCCAATGAATTGCACATTTAAAATGGTTAAAATGGCAAATTTTATGTTATATATGCTTCACCATAATAAAGAAGTAAAAAAAACAAAACCCACATCATCAAAAAAGAAGTACCACAGCACACCCATTAGGATGTCTATTACCAAAAATAAGAACAATAAAACCCAGAAAATAACAAGTACTGGTAAGGATATAATGAAATTGGAACCCTTGTGCTCTATGGTTGGGAATGTAAAATGGTGCAGTTGCTGTGGAAAACAGTATGGTGTTTCCTGAAAAAAATTAAACAGAATTACCATATAATTCAGTAACTCCATTTCTGGATATATACTCATAGAGGTATTTGCACACCCATGCTCACAGAGGCATCACTCACAATAGCCAAGAGGTGGAAGCAACCCAAGGGTCCATGGACAGAAGAATGCATAAACAAAATGTGGTCTCTACATACACAGAATATTATTGAGCCTTAAAGAGGAAGGAAATTCTGACACAGGAAACAGCATGGATGACCTTTGAGGACATTATGATAAATGAAATAAGCCAGGCACAAAGGACAAAGACTATATGGTTCCAATTTTATGAGGTACTTAGAGTAGTCAAGTTCATAGAGACAGAAAATAGAATGGTGGTTTGCAGGAGCTGGGGGATGGGGAAATCTGGAGTTATTATTTAATGGGTACAGAGTTTTGGTTTTGCAGGACGAAAAGAGTTCTGGAGATGGCTGGTGGTGATGATTGTAAAACAATGTGAATTTACTTAATGCCACTGAATTACACACTTCAAATAATTAAAATGGTAAATTTTATGTTATGATATTTTATCACAATTAAAAAAATAATAAACACAAGGAAAATGTCTTACAAAAATGTGGTTTGTGCCAACAAATTCTCTTGATTCTTTAAAACAAACAAACAAACAAACAAACCAAAACAGTCACCTGATATGTCTGACTTGGAAGACAGACCACATTCCTATAGAGCCTATAACTTAATAAAAATGATTGAAAAGAGCCTGTATATTAGTATGAATTGGCTGTTCTTTGTTGTTTTTACCAAGGTGTTATAAGAAAGAGATTAGCCCAGGCCAGAATAGACTGATTTGCAGAGAGATGCAAAAGAAGAGGATAATGGCTTCCACACCTCCAACAGCGTGGGATTAGGATGAGAAAGGCACGCTGTCTTCCCTCCAGAGTCTAGGTTTCGGCACAGCTGCATGACACTGGGAGAGAAGTGTGGAGGGCACAGAGGCAAACAGAGCAGGTCCAGACCCACGTCTCGGAAGGGATTTTGGGAGAGACTGACTGCCACTGGCATGCGACCTGTTCGGATGTTAACAGATCAGAAGCCAGCTGAGTTTCTGAGGGAACTGTATTAGCAAAGCTAAGCCAATAAAACCTTGCGACTGCTGTACTCTCCCACTCCCACTCTGCACTACTGGGCAGTGGGCTGCGAAGGCTGCATAGCCACCAAGGAGGGCACCCGCTTCAGGTTTGGCTAAAGAGGAAACTGAACGGGAAGAACCACCATCCTCCAAGGGCAAGTCCAAGGGACACACAGGGGCATGGCCAAGGGGGTCCTAAAGAGCAGAACCAGGGCGTAATCAGGGCCTCCTCCTCTGCCAGGGCAGGCGGCCTTCCCATTCCCCCAGGATCCCAGCATCACTGTGGGCCAGGAGCGGCTGTGGGCGTTTCTCTCTCTTCTTTTTTGAATGGGAGTCTTACATGTGGTTTTCTACCTCCTGTTCCACCACTGTGTATCGAGCGTGCGTATGAGTACAGGAGGAGAGATAATTTGCTTTTTATTTTTTAGTTCACAGATTGCCAGATCATCAGGAGCCACACCCAAATCTGATGGAAAGGACTGTGCATTACGCAGACCACGGCCTTTCAGGTGGTGCATTTACTAGATGGCCTTTGTCTCTCCACCTTGGGATGAAGTGTGTTCTATGTGTTGGAAATAGGGTGTTCACTGACTCTTGGTAGCCAGAAGGACTGACTGTGGCAAGACTGTTACCAGTCTATGAAAATCCATTCTCCCCTTCTTCCATTGTGTCGGAAGTATAAGAGGCTCTTGGAGGCCCAGCCTCCTCTACACTGTGAAGCAGCCAGAAGTTCCTGCCAGTGGAATGTGAGAAGAAGAGATGTGTGCCACCTCCTGGCCTGGTACACACACCTCTCAAACACTTATTTCCTGTGGGCTGAAACGTCCAGGACCAGAAGATAGAAGCTATGTTGAGTATGGTCTGGCTGTCATGAACGCCTCCTCCCCTGCTGATATGGGACACCCACCCTGGACTGCTATGTGAGGAAAAAATAAACTTCAACTTTAAGCCACATCACTGGGTTTCTTGATACAGCAGCTGAACTTTTACTCTAGCTAATAGATTCAGCCACTTTGTTAGCTAGAGTCCAAATATCTTAGCTGATATCTAACATAAGTCCCTATAAAAATTACAAAGTCGCTCTGTCCACAAGCTACTTGAGAGGTATAAGGATTCTTCTCTTTTTTAAATTTCAATTATAGTTGACATTCAGTTATTATTTTATAATGGTTTCAGATGTACAGCATAGTGGTTAGACATCTATATAATTAATAAAGTGAGTCCCCCATAAGTCTAGAAACACGGCACCATGCATAGTTATTACAATATTAATGACTATATTCCCTATGCTGTACTTTACATCCCTATGACTATTTTGTAACTACCAACTTGTACTTCTTAATCCCTTCACCTTTTTCACCCATCGCCTCAACCCCACTTTCATCTGGCAACTGTCAAAACGTTCTCTGATAATTTACAGAATCAGATGATACCCAAGAGTGACAAGTGATGAGGTGGTTTCTCCAAGTAGGTGGAAGAATTAAGGCCAAGAAATGGTTTCCTCACTTAGCAGTGACCAATCTTTTACATATAAATTTTACAAAGGCTTTATAAATATACACACATAACTTTTCCCTAAAGACCTAGCTGTATTTTATAGATCTGAAATCAAATGTATACTCACAGGTAAAAACAACAAAAACCCACAGCATCCTGAGAGGTATAAAAAAGCTGGGTAGCGTAACTAATTTTATTTTATAGATGACAATGACGTGATTACTCCCAACATGCCTGATTCAGCTATTCTAAAGAACCTTTTCTAGACCCTTTGCTATATGCAATTATTTCATGTGCTTTCCTAACCTTAAGGCAAAAAACAAACACACAAAAAACCTGTAAAGCATTCAGACCATAAACTCACTGAAAATGAAATCCTTGCGCCTGGAAGTCCCTTGTCCACAGCTTTTAAATCACATCACATCACAGTAACATTTTTAGGCTGTGAAATCACATCACAGTCCCAGCTCTAAGTGCCAAAAAAACAATGACTCTTCACGATGCCGACTGTCTCTTGCTAGACTCTGAGACCAGCATCTCAGGCCCGGTTCCATGAAGAGAAACAACCAAACATGAAACCAACCAGAGCACACAAGAAATCCCCAAGGGACAGATAAATCCAGTAAGTTCAAGAGATGGGGACCTGAGAAGGAACTTCAGGTAGAATCTTACGTGGCTAGGGGTAGGATGTTAAGGCTGAGAAATGCTAGGCTAGTGCACATGACCATGAAACACCAACCTCTGAACTTGGCTCTCCTCACCCAACAAACAGGCAGCTGCTCAGTGGATGTGTGATACCAGAGGTGATGGCCAAAGTGGTAATTTCTTTCACTCTCCGTTATTGTCGGAGCGCAGAAGCAAGCTGGAACCATGAGCACATGCCCTGGATCCAGAGTCTCTGGTTTCAAATCCAGGCCCTGCCACTTAGTAGCTGGATGCTGCTGAGCCAATTGCTTAACCTCTCCAAGCCTCAGTTTTCTCATCTGTAACACGGGGATCGGCACAGTACCTACTTCACAGGGCTTCTGTGAGGATTAAGGGAGTTAACACAAAAGGCTCTTCGATAAGCATACGACAAGCTCTCAATAACTGGGAGCCTGTGATGGTAAATGGCTGTCCTTAAACAGGGCGCCGCCCTAGTACCACGGGCTCCAACCCGCACAAAGAGGGGGGTCAACCGTGGATGCTTCTTGGCCCGCCCGAGGGTCTGCTGAAGCGTGGCGTGGAAGCAGGGAGTCTGCACCGAGCATAAATGGCTGTCTTAATATCACTGATGCCCACCCCCAACATGTGGTCCCCAAAAGACAGCAGAACTGCAGACTTACTCCCGCTTAGCGGCGACGGCTTGGAACTCAGTGCGGAGCCTGGGCCTGAGGCGTTCTCTTGGCGGGGCAGGGCGCGACCTCGCACAAAAACCCTCCCGCCTCTTAGCGTGCTGATGGCTTCTTTGGAAGGACAAACAAAACACATGAAATATGCCGGCCCAGAGGCTGCTTTGTGGGGTCCGGACGGGTGCCGAAGGTAGTGTGTCACCGGTACCCTTCCAACGGCCAGAAGGACTAATCAGCACCTCAGAGCCTGAACCCCCTGAACACTCAGGGCCGCTACGTCACCGAAATGAAAGCCATCGGAACCCGGGACTCGGCAATGGAGTTAACTGCCCTTCCCACGCCTGGTGAAAGGGGGCCTAGGGCAGCTTCTCATTTCCTACAGTACCCTGAACAAAAAACCCACCTGGAACAGGCCTAATACGTTATCAACCCTCTGTCTTCCTCAGCCCCAGTTCCCACAGGTGATGTCACTAGGTGTTCATCTTAAGCACCTGGAAGGCTGCAGGGTCTAAGCAAGGGTGTGCCTGCAGAATTAGCAACAAAATTAGGAAACCCATAAAGGGGGCGCTGACCAAACAACATCATCAAGCATGCAGAGCTGTAACTCATCTGAAGGGCTTACAGGGGTGCTGCTGAGGGGACCGGCAGGTTTCACAAGTCTCAGAGAGCGGGGACCGCGTGACACTGGGCCTCTGACCTGCTCAACGCGCCGGCCCTGTCCTGCCGCAGGCGGCAGTGTCTTTCATCAGGCCAAGGAGGCACTGGGTTTGGTCTTGGGCTTCCTCTTCAGGGCACTGCTCCCCCGGCTGTCCCTTTCACGGCTCAGATGCCAGCTGCCTCTGTGGCCACCTCTACTTCCCCGTGAAGATGGATCAGACGCTGGCACCCAGTTCTTGAGGGTGGGAGGGAGGGGCAGGGTGGAGGTGGGGGAATTGTTCCCTATGACACACATGTGGTGTTCCCCAAGTTCATCCTGCCGTTCCTGTGACCACACCCAGACCAACAGACTCTTCTCTGGAGCTGACCTTCCTGCATCTGCACAGTGAGCACCTTTCTGCTTTTCAGGACTTCCCCCTGCCTGTGCCCCTTCTCCCAACTCTGGTACCTATAATCCCCCCTTCATGGCTCTAGGTCCTTGGTCCCCTTACTAAGAACAGACTGAGAAATGAGTTTTCTTTTAGAAATGGCTCATCAACAAAGAGATAACCTGTTCTCTTTCTGCAGATAACAAATGTATAGCTTATTATTTGAAGTCTCAAGTCAATTACACTCCCCTTAATAGCCTGAATTGTTCCGCGCCTGGTGTAAATTAAGGGCAGATTGGCTGACTGAGGAAGTTGAACCATTATAATTCTTAGTGTGTCTGAATAGTTCTGGACAAGGAAAATGTTGTTTTGATTCTGAGGATGTTGGTTTTCTGGAAAGAAACAACCCAACAGTAAAGAATAGCAATTCGCCAAACTAGTCTTGCTTGATAGAAATATCCCCCCTTCTATTCTAAATCTATATTTACCAAGTCACTTTGGGCCTATCATATGGTTTTCCGAACGGAGTTACTTACCAGAAAGAACTTTCCTAAGCAAATAATGTATTTTAACTCCACTGTGAATACATTTCTATTTTGGTTTAGAAATGTCTTAGGACTTTGTTATGGTGAGTTGGCCTCTAGCGTTTGAGCCCCTTCTGGTGAATGATGAAAGAAACCTGTGAAGCTGAGAGCTGAGACCTGGGACCTGGCAGACTGGGTACGATCACCCTACCTTAACCAGGTCTGCTCTGCTCTTTGCCGCTGCTTTCTTACACACATTGAGGGTTGGGCCAAGTCTAATGCATTTTTGTTCCGCTCATGTCACTTGGACTTGTGAATTGCATACACGTGGAATTAGAAGTTGGAAAGTGGAAAGTCAAAGACCTCACGAATGCCACGCACTAAACAGTTAACTGTTAACAGTTAAACGTGTATCCTCCCAGGCTCCCCACCCCCCCATATGTAGAAGTGTGGCATTTCTTACTTAACATATTGCAGGCACTTTTAGATGTCAGTGGGCGGAGATGTCCTCTTGATTTTGTTCCCCAAACATACAGTCTCTACTTCTCCGCTGATGGTGGCTCCATCCTTCCTGTTTCTCAGGCCCAAAGCCTCAGGGTCACCTTAGACACCTCAATTTCTCACATACCCCACATTCAATGTGCCAGGAGATCCTGACCCCAAAATGATCCTAGACTGAGCCATTTCTCACCACAGTGGCCAGGAAAAGCCTTTGGAAACACAGATCAGATCATGGCATTCTTTAGCTCAACTCCCTGCTAAGGGCAATGACCCTGGGCCCCTACCTCAGAGCATCCTCTCCCCTGACTTCACCTACTACTTTCACCTGACTCTGGCCACTCTGGTCTCCATGTGGACCTTGGATACTCCTGGCCTCTCCCTTTGCTCCCCCCCACCACACATGACTGCTCCCTCACCTCTGCAAATCACCAAAATGGTATGTTCTTGGTGAGGCCTTCCCTGAAAACCCATTTTAAATCACCCTTTCCCCTCATCTCCAGAATTCCCTGCACCTCCATGCCATATTTTTCTCCACGACACCCAGTATTATATTTTACTTATTTAATTAACAGACTTTGTTCTTTCATGAAATGACGATAGGGATTTTTATCTTTGTTTCCATTCTATCCCCAGTGTGTAGAACAAGCCTTGCCCATAGCAGGCTGCTCAATGGGTATTTGGCGAAAAATGAGTGAAAGGCCCAGCTGGTGTGACTCTGGTTGAGCATCGCCCCATGTACCAAGAGGTCGCCAGTTTGATTCCCGGTCAGGGCACATGCCTGGGTTGAAGACTTGATCCCAGGTTTGGGAGGGAGGGATGGGGTGCAGGAGGCAGCCAATTGATGTTTCTATTTCTCCCTTCCTCTCTCTCTAAAATCAATAAAAACATATTTTAAAAAAATGAGTGAAAGGCACTGTGCTAGGAAATGGAAGTATAAGAATTAAAAAAGCATGACCAAAGCAGGAACCTTGGTTCAAGGGAATGTAAATGTGGACACAAATAACTATAATGTAAAAAATACCCTGATAATTGCTAAACATAAGTTGAAAACAAAGCTTTATGTCCCTACTACAGTACGAGTGATTAATTCTGACCATGGGGATTAGGACAGGGTTTGTGGAGAGGGCAGCCTCTGAGCCAGGCCTTGGCTGAAGAGAACTGCAAGAAGCTGAGAGGGAAAGGAAGGCTATCAAGCAAGAGAGACTGCTAAAAATGAGAGAAAACACTGTGGAGAAGAGTCTGCGAGGCAGTGGGGCTGATGCCCGGGGCATTTATTTGGTTGAAGGGATGCGAGGTGGGAGGTGAGGCTGGGGAGGTGTCTACCGCCGGGCTGTGTGGGGCCTGGACTGCACGCGCAGGAAGGGGACTGGAGGGGACTCCATTCTTAGGTAACAGGGGAGCACCGAGCCTTCCTTTATTAGTGATAAGGTGTGGATGGCACTTTAGGAAGATTAAATCTGCCATTTGTTTACAGTATTCTCCAGAAACACAGACGCGAGAGGACAAAAACAGGCGAGGTGGCCACAGGAAGGCCTGCCAGCCCCATCCATGTGCTAAGCACACTTCTCTCCCAGGGCAGTTTTCTGGCTGGGAACGGCGAGCCAGCCTGGGGCGTCCTGTTCCTGTTATCTCACCAAAATCCACAACTGACCGAGGCCAAACAATGCGGAGAGACCACAATATTGAAGGCCCTGGAAACGGCTGACATGATGGGAGTAAGCTCCGGGAAACATCACAGAATATATTCTGGGTATCAGCTACGGGTCAGTAGTACTCACAATTTCATTTCCTGATGAGCTCAATGACAGATTGGCGAAGATAAAGAGATGCTTCTAGGTTTCTTAGGGGCACAAAAAATGTTTGGCATCTTAATACGTGAAATCAAAATGTGTACTGTTCTGAGTGGCATCAGATAGACAACTGTCTGATCCTGAGAATTTTACATAGTGTTAAAAGAATGAGAGGAGAGAGCGAGTTGGGTCAAAATTACCTACTTTATAAAAACACAACTAAAGCATAACCATAATTCAAAATTAGGTTGCAGAAGATAAAGTTATCTAAGAAGTACCATTTTTTTCTGTTTTTTCTTTCTCCAAAGACATTCACTGTGCATTTATGTAGACACTGTACATTTCTAAAAAGAGAGAAGTGTGTCTTGGGAGCTCTGCATTTTACCTTGTAGCTGGGAATGAATAGCCCATTTCTTTTCAATTGCACACAAGTTACTTGCAGCTTTCTCTAGTGTTCCAGAAACATATCCAAGTAATTGTCTTCATTGTTATGTCTGTCCTTATTTATGCACCCACTAAAAAAAACTGTACTTACATTTACTCAGCAAGTATTCACCAAGTGCCCTCCCTGGGTGGGTGCTGCACTGGGCAGTGGGGAGGTACAGTTATGAAGGAGGCAAGGATTCTGCCCTCGGGTGTCTAGAGGAGGAGACAGACACAATGGAGTAATGACAAATGCCAATGTGATAACTTTCATAATACAAACAAGCTTTATCCAGGCCAAAGGGAGGCACGCACAATCCCACCTGAGGCGGCGGGGAGAGATTACTAGACGAGGTGACATTTAGCATGGTCTGGAAGGAATTCGCGAGCAGACAAAGGTAAAAGGGCATTCTGGGCAGAGGGACAGCTTGAACGAAGCCATGGGCCTGTTAACCAGTGGAGAGGGTTTCAGTCTGGCGGTGGTACTGGGGGCGCGGGGAGCTGGGCAATGTCCCTGGAAAGAGACACTGGTATCCTGAACCGAAGCAGTAGCACTTGGGACATCATAAAACAGAAGAACTCAAGAAATATTATGGGGGTGCGAGGTGAAAGCAGAAAGAATTCTTGATACATTTCATTCTTGAAAACAGCTGAGGTGGGGCTTGCAGTACGCACCTTTCAACAAATAGAAACCCTTCCATTTATTCCGATGAGGGAATTTTTTATCTGGAGTAATGTCGGTTTGGGCTTGGTAAAGGAAAAAAAAAAGATTGCATTGATAGGACACATAGATTTTGTTTAAAAGAGGAGTATGTCAATGAAAATACATTCTTCAGATCCAATCAATACTGCAATTGAGTAATAAAACCAGGAGAGACTGTATTATTTCCAAATTCTACTTCAGTGATTTTTCTCCTGTTAAAGTGGCCACAAACCTGAAAACCCAATTAAAGTCAGAGAGAGAAAATGAGACTGAAGATTTACAGGAGATAAAGAGTTGTGAAAACTCCATGATAATCAGGATAAAGAGATTAGAAGGGCTCTTTAATGAAAGGATAAATTTCCATTCTTTGTTTTTACTGTTTAACAAACATAAAGAGATATCCATCCAGTGTTTTTTCTTGGGCAGTAAAATGCTTAACAGCTTCTGATTACAGTTACAAAATGTCATCCGTGGCTGTGGGTGGACATCAGTGTTTTTTCATGGCCCATAAAACAAGCCCCTAAACTCTGCTACAGGAAAGCGTATGTTCACGTTAACTTCATCTCACTCCTTCCTGCTGGGTGGGACCTGAGCGGGTCAGGTGACTCCTACCTTGGGAATGGGCAAGGAGGCTGGGGCTCAGCCATTGCTCCCTGGGCTTTAAAACCATCTTTGCCCAAGGTCTGGTAGAGCAGGTAGTAACAAAAACCTGCAGAGCCCGTTTCTTAGACAAATGAAAAAGAACTTTTACAGGCAAGTGCAAGAATGCATTTGGAGCTGAGGCTGAAAAGACAGGGGCGGCTACGTTTTAATCCAGAAAAAGTCTAAAAATAAGCAGAGCAAAGTTCTTCTGACAATCAATGCTGGATCCTATATGATAAATTGGCCTGCTACTTATTTGGAGTGGGCAAAGGTATTATTGAGCCTTTGGAATAAACCTGCCTGGAAAGTATTTCCTAGGGAAATAATAACAATAACAGTACCAACAATAACGATGATGGGATATTGGCAGCAGTTAATATACTATGTGCCAAGTACTTTACATGAATTCTCTTATTAAGTCCTTACAACAACTCTGTGAGATAAAGACGATTATTATTGCCAACTTATAAATGAGAATACAAAAGCTTACAGGGGTTTAATATTTTGCTCAGAGTCACACAGCTAGTAAGTGGTTGAGTCCAAGCTCTTGCTGACTTCATTCTACTAAACTCTATTATCTTTCATTACACTCACTACTTACAAAAAGCCTCAATTAATTACAATGCATGGACGATGTTCTATTAATTAAATATAGAGGGCTTTGCTCCTAATTCTTATGAATAAGCTTTCTAAAATCTACCTTACCTTAGTAAAGACAATATACTCTGCCTAAGTATGCCTGTCACTGGTGACGGAGGGTGTTGAGAATCATGATTTTGTGTCCCCTGGGATGTCCTAGGCTCCCCCACGTAATTCTTATCCGTCTTTCTAAAACCAGTTCCATGGCCAGCAATCCAGGAAATGTTTTCCTTCATGTTTTGCAGCTCCCACACGGGCGGTCTATCTGCTGGCGCCCTCCTGGGCCTGCGGCTGCTCCCCTCCCTGGGTGCTCCTGCCGTTGCCCTGGCTGCTGGGTCAGGGTGTGTTCGGCTCCTCGATGGAGGCGCCTGCTTCTCTGGCGGGACACCATCCCATCAGGGTTGGAGACAGGAGAACGGACTCGGTGCTAGTCTGTCCCCACGCGTTCCCTTTATGCTCCTGAGTTCTGCTGTGTGCTGTGGATCCAGTTTTCCTTTGCTCGCCCCTCACGCCCACTTACCCTCTATCATTCCCTTCCCAAATGTCTGCCCGCCGGCATTCAAGCTCCAGCATGAGAGTGAAGACGGCAGCACTGCACGGACAGTTTAACCAGATATACCTCTATCTATCTATCTATACCTCTATCTATCTATCTATACCTCTATCTATATATACCTCTATCTATCTATCTATACCTCTATCTATATATACCTCTATCTATCTATATATACCTCTATCTATCTATCTATCTATACCTCTATCTATCTATCTATCTATCTATACCTCTATCTATCTATACCTCTATCTATCTATCTATACCTCTATCTATCTATACCTCTATCTATCTATACCTCTATCTATCTATATATACCTATATCTATCTATATATACCTATATCTATCTATATATACCTATATCTATCTATATATACCTATATCTATCTATCTATCTATCTATACATACATATCTCCATTTGCCCATTTGTGGTTCTACTTCTCTCTTTGAACCCTGAGTTCAAAGCCATGGAGAGGTGAAAGCTTGAATCCAGTGAAAACACTGCTTTTGGATGATAAGACCTCATTCTGATGATTTATGCATACCCAGAAGCCAGGTTCAAGGAAGAAAAAGAAAGGATAAGTAGGGAGTGAAAGGGGTCATGGGAGCAGAAAAGTAAAAAGTAATTTGTGATAATGTAACATAACATAACATAATATATGTCTACTTCATGCCAGGCACTGGAAATATAAAGATCAATAATAAGCCTGGACCTTATAATCTGTGGGGGGGAAGGACTCTTCAAGAGCTAACTCTAATAGAATAAGTGCTATATAATTGGCATGAATAAAGCACTACGGGAAAACAGAGGAGGAAGTCATTAATTTTGTCTGAGGGGACTGGGGAGGGCTCTGCAGATGAGGTAACATCGACACTGGGCATGAAGGATGAATAGGAAATTCGCTAGTGCAGGCACTCTCAAACTTCAGCAGGCATAGAATCACCCCGAGGGCTCATTAAAACACAGATCGCTGGGCACCTCTGAATTTCTGATTCACTAGGCCTGAGAATTTGTATTCCTCAAAAGTTCCCAGGCGATGCTGATGCTACAGGCCTGGGGACCGCACTGTAACCACAGCTCTAGTGAAGAAAAGTGGGGACGGGGGTGGCCGGTGTCCTAGACACAACTGGGGCAAAGCATAAAAATTCATTTACAATTGTTTTTTCCCTTCCCACAGCCCTCCCTCTTGTTCTCCTTTCTCTCTTACTATTTCTACTTCCTTGGCCCTCTTTGCTCACCATCTGGAATCAAGTTTTATGGTGTCTTGGATGGAGGCATCAAAGGGGTGATGTTCAGAAGGAAGGGGGCAATCTAGGGCTGGAGTTCAGGAAAACAGTCAGGCTGGACGTATTGATGTGGGAGCCTAGGCAAACTGTAGATCTGTTTTACTTAGGTGTGTGTGTATGTATGTGCATATATATGTGTGTGTATGGTTTTATGTGTATTTCTCTATATACACACACATATACACACACCAGTCAGTGTAAATACATATACTTTCTAACAGTATTTTTGCATATTTTAAATTTTAAGATATTTCACTTGTCAATTTGAAAACCAGCTCTTGAATTTCTTTATGTTAATTTGCTCTTTTTTTAATTCATTGGTTACTTTTAGTTTCTTCCCTCTTAGTTTCTTCCCTCTTAGTCCTGGAAGCTTTGGACAATGCAGTGACACATAAACTAGACATAAAAGTATAAAAGGTATAATGCTGTAAAGGAGGAAGCAAAAATCAAGTGTTCCCATTGCTGGGCTGGTTCATCAGTCTCCCTCCCACCCCACCCTTGCAAAAGGTTTAACTGAAAAGCTATTAGATTTAACAAAGGAACTCGGCAAAGTGGCTAGATACAAAATAAACATTTAAAAATCAATAGCTTTCCTGTGTACTAGCAATAACAATTACGATATAATAGGGGAAAAAATGCATTCACAATGTGCAAGATGTAACATCTGGAGGGAAAGCTGCTAAAAGATAAAAAGACGACCTAAATAAATGGAGAGATAGTAACAAGTTGTCAGCTCCGTGCAAATTACTCACAGCGTGAATCTCTAAATGGGGTCTAGGGATTATTTCCTTAAAATCCCTTGGATGCTTATTAAAATGCAGATTCCTGGGCTGAGCCCAGACTTAACAGCACCACAAGAGGGGGAAGGGTAGGTTTGCAAGAAAACTGTCTTCTTAGCAAGCTCCCCAAGTGATTCTAATACATACACATTAAAGTTTAGCAACCAGAGCTTTATATAGGTTTCATAAAACTTTAGTAAGATTCCAAGTTCATCTGGAATGAGAGCCAAGAAGGGGGCTGCCCTGACATATGTTAAAGAATATCATAAACGTAAAGTATATGCATAAGGTATATCATAAGCTTCAGTAATAAAAATAATGTATTTTGCAAAAACTAACAAACTTAACTGAACAGAATAGTCCCAAGACAAAGTCCCACATTAAGTTACAGAAGTAAAATTGGTTTTGTGTGTCCATTAGTGCATCACCAGAAAACAGTTGCATCTTTCTTCACCCAATTTGGAGGGTTTGTTTGGAAAGATCTGATACGACATGCAGTTGAAGCAGTTTGGTTGGGGAGGCCACAGGTAGATATAAGAAGTAATTCTGTTACTTTTTGTTTTGATGATTAGTCTGGTGAGAACATGGACTAATACTGCAGGGAGGCATATGAAAGTGAGAGACTGCCCTTACTCCCAGGTCCTAGAGGAGGGAGCCTGACATCCACTCGGGAGCCACAGGGGAGGATGGGCTCAGCCAAGCAGGAAGGGAGGAGAGCGAGAGTGAGAGAGAACACATAGCAAGCGCCTTTATTGGGGGCCTGGGGAGGGTACAAACTAAAGGTGCGAGGGGATTATTTCAGGGTGCTCACAGCCTGTGGGGATACTGACACAGCAGGATAATATGAAGTTTTTAAAATTTATAATGTGATCAATCCTTGATGCCTCAACATCAGTAACAATACTAATTGGGACCTTGCCACCTGGGTTCTGGAGATGTTAAAGGTGAGTGGGACAGCTTGACTTAGCTGCTGGAAGGCAAACTTTGATACAGGTGACAGCTAGAAAGAGTCCTAGTAGGACTATGACAAGAATATGCACAGCCAGGCATTCTACTTTGTGGGCAACAACCAAGAGAACAGGCCAGGCATCTCTGATTGTAAGCGAATCTCTTGCTTATGTTATATGAGATCTTTACCTCTTGGGCCATTCCTCATAGTTTGGCCTGTACTGGTCTAGAGTTATTAATGTCACACAGCAGGAGGGACCCTGCATGGACAAACCTCTCCCTCCCTGGCTTGTAAGTAGTCAAAAGCCAGTCTGTTATCCATCACAATTTGGGCTAGAGGCTTGTGGGTTTATTCCACAAGGGGCAGTGTTTTGTGCAGCTCCTGAATGATCTGTAAAGGCCATGAAAAGGTGCTAGTTGGCAGTTATGCTCTAATTTTGTTGGAAAAAGGAAACTAAATTGGTGCCAACGCTGGTGCTCCTGTGGTTATGGCAAGTCCTATTCCAATAGGGATTAATATTGTCTGTTTTGCCTGGCAACCTTGGGTTGTTGGAGACAGGCAAGGACCCAGCGCATAAAGACCTATGGGAATCCCCAGTATAACTGTTGCACACTGGGTTATGGTTGTGCCAGGGAAAACCTGTTGGGGAGTCCACAAGGAGAACTATATAAGGTGCTGTGCCTATGAGTCTGGGCCCAATAGTACCACGATTTAAGGCATAATGAACCTGGGAGAATGTGGTGGTGTGTTTAGCCAAGGGGAAAGAGTGGTTGTAGTAGTAGTCATGTAATAGACACAAAGCAAGAGATTGTGGTGGAAAACTGGGGCAGGGGACTTAGGAAAGGCACCAGGGAGTGGGCATATGTTTAAGCAGAGAAAGAGTAAACTGGAATCATGGGTTAAGCAGATAGCAAACCCAGGAATAAAAGCAAAAATGCCCTGTCTACTTAGTGCCACAGGAGAGGTGGTCCACGGTGTTCCTGGGGTGGAGATTTTAGTGTTAAGAGGCAGTCATCTCCAATGGCAAGGTCTTGGGCTAAATGATGCCATCTGGGGCGGTGTCATCTCCAGACAACATTGCCCTGAGATTTTGGGTCAGGGCAATGTTGTCTAGGGCATGGGATTGGAGTATCTTTTCCAAGAAGGTACTCACTTACTTGCTATGAGCTTCCAGACTGGAAACCAATGAAGCACCCAGATCAGTAGTAATAAGAGCAACAGTCAACAGAATGGTGTGTGGTTATTGTTTTAAGTTTTGGTGGAAGTCAAGGTTCAAATGGATCCCACATCAGATGAGCAGTTGTCTGGCTTGTGGGACAACCTAAGTTTAATGAGTCCTAAAAGAGTATAGTGTGTGCCCTTAGCCCTATGGCATGTGGGTAAGATTGAAAATTTAGAAAAATAAATTAAGACCTGGGGCAAGTAGAGAACATTAGAGTTTGTTATACTAGAATCGGAGAAGAGTTGTTTGAGAAAACCATACGTGTCTCTGTTAAACTGGTTATGTGGGACTTACCAGAGACATGAAAGTTCTACTCAGCAACTTTTCCGAGAGCCCAGCTTGTATACTTTGGAAAGTGAAAATGTGTGTCTTAGTTACTACCCATAATGTCTGTAACTCTAACAGGGAATAGTAATGTCCTGGCAAAGCACTGTATTGTGACCTTAGCACATGCAGAGTCATGCGTGGTTTTCATTTTTATTTTGGGTATCTGTGAAGCAACAGATTTCTAAAGTATTTTACACTGAAGGGGGTAATTTTTAGGAAATGGCCCAACGGTTTACAATAAATATAAAGATGGGGCAATCATTGGCCAGGATATCTCAGTACTAAGATGACTGAAGTTTGGCCGAGTATGTTTTTTCTTGGGTCCGGTGCTTTACCAGGGAAGTTCTGGCTAAGCAGCAACATTCCACAGAGCTCCATCACATGTGACGGTTAGTAATGCCACTCCCATTGCCGTTCAGTTAATCCCAGGAGGTGCCCCAGGGAGGCAAAGGGTCTGGGGGAGAGGCGACTTCCTTCAGCACTGTGACTGGCATCTGGCAAGGGACTGAGGACAAGGAAAGTCACCCTGTCCTGCAGGTGGAATGTGCCCAAAGGCCAACATTTGGCTCCAACCTCTCTTAAGGACAACTTGGTAGCTGTATTGCGCTTGTAGGGCATTGTTTTTATCATTCAAAGCATACGGGGCAGTGGATGTGGAGGGTCACAGGCTCAGGGTCTATGAGAGCCTCTATTTCCAGGTTGGTCCAGTAGGTGGCTAGTCATTTGTTGTTGTTGTTTCAAATATGTTTTTATTGATTTCAGAGAGAGGAAGGGAGAGGGAGAGAGAGAGAGAAATGTCAATGATGAGAGAGAGCCATTGATCAGCTGCCTCCTGCACATCTCCTATTGGGGATCGAGCCCGCAATGCCAGCATGTGCCCTGACCGGGAATCGAACCCTGATTTCCTGGTTCATAGGTCCACCGCTCAACCACTGAGCCACATGGGCTGGGCTCATTTGTTGTTTCAGTGGAGAGACCAACAGGCATGGGTTCTTCCATGAGAAGCCCTGGGGCAACTGATGGCCATCAGAAGTGGTTCAGACACTTCAGGAGGCAGAGGAGAGGCTGCCAAAGGCTCTACAGTGAAGGCATTTTTGAAAGTACTAATAGTGCCTACTGGTTCTAATTTGTAAGTAAAGTTTATAAATGAGGACTGTTGTCACCAGACCCCAAGGAGAACTAAATGATGTTGGATTTATGTGTCATTAACAAATGTGTCACATGAATCTCCTTGGGGGAGGATGCTATCAATGTAATGTCCTATGTGAGCTCCTGGAGAAAGATGGATGTCTTACGGTCTTGTTCGCAAAGACTGTGTGACAGCAAAGCCGTTAAGGTACCACCACGTGGGGAGCCTGGAAAGGTACCTGGTGTCCTTTCAAAGGTGGAGGCAAGCTGCAGCTGACTGTTGAAACAGGCACTGAATAGAACATTTAGCCAAATCTCTAAGAGCCAAGTATTTACTCAGGCCCCGGCCAGCATCGCGCAGTGGTTAGAGCATTGGTCTCGGGTCTGATTCCCCATCGTGGGCAACCGATCAATGTGTCTCTCTCACACTGACGTTTCTCTCTCTCTCCCACTCTCTCTAAACACCAATGAAAAAAATATCCTCAGTCCTTGGGTGAGGGGAAAAAAGTATTTACTCCTTGTTCTTTGAATAGAATCTGTCATTTCAGTAATACTGGGACTGGGTATGGGGACCCTGATGGACGGAACCACAGCATTAGGGTAGCAGTAATCCATCGGAGGTGCCATTTATGTATTTGCCTTTCAGATTTAAGAACAGGCAAAATTAGACTGTCAAATGGAGGGGCAGTGGGGATAATCTACTCCTTTACTTGCTAGGTTTTATATATTAAGTTTTAATCTTTGAGGCCCTATTTTAATTTATTTTGGGCTATTTTAACTATTTTAACTGGAGTCCATGGGGTTCCTTTTATCAAGACAATTTGTAAGTGCCAAAAGCTTACCTTCATTTAATTTATTATTCATTATATTAGAGCAGCTATGTCTGATATGGAATATTTTAGGGCAATGAGTACTATGACTATGGGAAAACTTAGGCAACGCTACAGTTGAAATGAGGCATACCTATTTTTTTCTCTGTCTTATATTTAACTACCCTTCTAAGATTATAGAGGGCACAATGTTTAAATTGAGTGGGCTACCCACCTACAACTCTAATTTGAGCCCCAGTATTAAGTCCAGGAAGTTTTATCAATTGGTGCACTTTAGCAAATGTTAATGTAGAACCGAGGTTGCAGAGGCACAACAGCCAACCAGCACCCTTTTAATGTTTCTGTTACAGAAATTCTTCAGTACATAAAAGTTGTATATACACTTTGGATTTCCAATTGGGTCAAATTATGGGGCCTTGCTTTAACTGAGTTATGCACACACACGCATATACCTAATGCATTTAATTACCTTTAATTTATTTACTTTTTCCTGTAGTGAGGACTTTTTGTTGTTTTTAACCAATAAGTAATCCAGGACTAGCATTATGTTTGCTAGGCCTGAGTTTGTTTTCTATGTAAGGTATAAAGTGTCCCCCCCCCCCCCCCCCCCCCCCCCCCCCCCCGGGGCTTGTCGCTGCCTGAAGCGGCAGTTACTCCTTTTTTTTTTTTTTGCCCCCCCCACCCCCATTTTTTCCGTTTTTGGCTTTTAGCTACCTGAAAGCGGGAACTTTAGTTTGTGTCTCTGGTTGATAAGAGAAAAGGAACAAGAGGAAGGCACCGGGTGTCCCAGGCTCGGCCTGCGTCTGGGGCAGCCCCCGCCGACCTCGGGGACCAGCCGCCCCCCCTCCGTGGGGCTGCGGCCTCAGCGCTGCCCCCCTGGGCGGCCGCGTGTCCCCCTCGGCGGCCGCGTGTCCCCCTGGGCGGCCGCGTGTCCCCCTGGGCGGCCGCATGTCTCCCTGGGCGGCCGCGTGTCCCCCTGGGCGGCCGCGTGTCCCCCTGGGCGGCCGCGTGTCTCCCTCGGCGGCCGCGTGTCCCCCTGGGCGGCCGCGTGTCCCCCTGGGCGGCCGCGTGTCCCCCTCGGCGGCCGCGTGTCTGCCTGGGCGGCCGCGTGTCCCCCTCGGCGGCCGCGTGTCCCCCTGGGCGGCCGCGTGTCCCCCTGGGCGGCCGCGTGTCCCCCTCGGCGGCCGCGTGTCTCCCTGGGCGGCCGCGTGTCTCCCTCGGCGGCCGCGTGTCCCCCTGGGCGGCCGCGTGTCCCCCTCGGCGGCCGCGTGTCCCCCTGGGCGGCCGCGTGTCCCCCTCGGCGGCCGCGTGTCCCCCTGGGCGGCCGCGTGTCCCCCTGGGCGGCCGCGTGTCCCCCTGGGCGGCCGCGTGTCCCCCTCGGCGGCCGCGTGTCCCCCTGGGCGGCCGCGTGTCCCCCTGGGCGGCCGCGTGTCCCCCTCGGCGGCCGCGTGTCTCCCTCGGCGGCCGCGTGTCTCCCTGGGCGGCCGCGTGTCTCCCTGGGCGGCCGCGTGTCTCCCTGGGCGGCCGCGTGTCCCCCTGGGCGGCCGCGTGTCTCCCTCGGCGGCCGCGTGTCTCCCTGGGCGGCCGCGTGTCTCCCTGGGCGGCCGCGTGTCCCCCTGGGCGGCCGCGTGTCTCCCTGGGC
The DNA here is from genome assembly GCF_964146895.1 of Miniopterus schreibersii. Classification (NCBI taxonomy): domain Eukaryota; kingdom Metazoa; phylum Chordata; class Mammalia; order Chiroptera; family Miniopteridae; genus Miniopterus; species Miniopterus schreibersii. The sequence goes on from NC_138101.1 coordinate 47,903,757, forward strand.
GGCCGCGTGTCTCCCTGGGCGGCCGTGTGTCTCCCTCGGCGGCCGCGTGTCTCCCTGGGCGGCCGCGTGTCCCCCTCGGCGGCCGCGTGTCCCCCTCGGCGGCCGCGTGTCTCCCTGGGCGGCCGCGTGTCCCCCTCGGCGGCCGCGTGTCTCCCTGGGCGGCCGCGTGTCTCCCTGGGCGGCCGCGTGTCCCCCTCGGCGGCCGCGTGTCCCCCTGGGCGGCCGCGTGTCCCCCTGGGCGGCCGCGTGTCCCCCTCGGCGGCCGCGTGTCCCCCTCGGCGGCCGCGTGTCTCCCTGGGCGGCCGCGTGTCTCCCTGGGCGGCCGCGTGTCCCCCTCGGCGGCCGCGTGTCCCCCTCGGCGGCCGCGTGTCTCCCTGGGCGGCCGCGTGTCTCCCTGGGCGGCCGCGTGTCCCCCTCGGCGGCCGCGTGTCTCCCTGGGCGGCCGCGTGTCTCCCTGGGCGGCCGCGTGTCCCCCTGGGCGGCCGCGTGTCTCCCTGGGCGGCCGCGTGTCTCCCTGGGCGGCCGCGTGTCCCCCTCGGCGGCCGCGTGTCTCCCTCTGTCTTCCGACGTCTGACAGGTTCCAGGTGGCGGGGAGTGACCCCTGCTGCGCGGTGGTGACGGTGCTGATGTGGGGGCTCTCTAGGGGCCCCAGTCAGCCTTTGAGGGGCTAGGACCGCCAAGCCGGAGAGCAGCGGTGGCCTCAGCTTTGTCTTTCAAATGCTCTGCTGCGTGACCGTTTAATTCCCAGGGGGCTCTTGGCTCGTCCCGCGCCCGAGGTCTGGGATCTCCAACAGGCTGGGGCAGCGCCTCACGCGTATTTGGGGAGCAGGCTCAGGCGCTCCTTCCCCCGCTGCCCGTGGCGGTTTGCACTGACCCCCCCCCCCAGGCCGCGCGGACGGGACCCACGGAGCCCTCGGGTGGGGAGGAGCGGGCGGCGGGGATGCGGGACGGGGGGCGCCGCGGGCTCTCGGACGGGGGGGGGGGGTCCCCGACACCGAACGGGCGGCAGCAGCTCCCTCCCTCCTCCAGCGCCGCCCAAAGGCCCGAGCGGCGGCGGGGCCGGGGTGCTGCAGGCCACGGGCGTTTCCCCGGCTCGCACGCAGCGGGGCGCCCCCGGGGTCCTGCCCGGGTCCGAGCGGGGCTGTTTCGGGAGCCGCAGAATGACTCCCCGCTGCTCCCCGCTCTCGGTTCCCGGGACATTGCGGGGGGGGGGGGGGCAGGGCCCCGGCCTCAGGACGGAGGCTGCGGGCCGCACCGGGGCAGCACCGGGCGCGCACGTGCCCAGGCCCTGCGGGCGCCGGGGGTTTGCGCCCCGACTCGGACCGCCGCGGGCTCCTCGCAGCTGCGCTGGCGGAGAACCGGTGCTGACAGGAGGCCCGCTCTGGCGGCCATCGGTCTGGGCGGCCAGCGGGCAACGCCGCCGACAGAGGACAGTGCGGGGCCGGCCCATGCTCGGGCCCTTCAGGGGGCGGCGCGCCCCGCTCCAGGCGCCCCGTGGGGCGCGCCCGGACAGGGAGCCCGGAGAGAGGACCCGCAAAGTGCCTTTACGGGGTCAGGGGTGGGCCAGGAGCAAAAGGGAGGAGGAGGTCTCAGTGCTGCCTTTGAATGTCACCTGGTCACAGTCAGGGGGGCAGAGGGGAGCCTGTGGCAGGGACCCGCCTGTTTGTGGGGATACCGAGGAAGCAGGAAAAGATGAAGATTTGAAAGGTCACAACACAGTACACCTCAGAGGCACCATGGAAACCAGAACAAGGCGAGGCCGTGCAAGCTCCGGTCGGGAGATGTATTCCAGATGGAAAACACGAAATAAAACCTCACCAAGGCCCCCAGCTTGGGGGGCGGAGGCCCAAAGAGATGCAGGCCCCGGCCTGGGCTTTCTCACAGGGAAGCTCTAGGTACTGGGTCCTACAGTGAAAGCAGCAGAGGCTTGTGTTTAACAACAGCTAATATCTAATACAGGGAAGGCCTGCTAGTTGAAGATAAATTTTAAAATAGGGTTTCTCCGCAGCAGCACTATTGGCACTTTGAGCTGGATAATTCCTTGTGGGAGCTGACCAGTGCAGGTACCTATTAGGTAACCATGGCACTCCTGTCCCTGTTAAGAACCAAAAAGGTCTCCCAACACTGTCAAATGTCCCCAGGTGGCAAAAATCACTTTCAGTTAAGACCACTTCTTTAAAGGAATCAGTGAGGAATATAGAAATTATTTAATAAATGTTCTGGGAAAATCAAATTTAAAATTGGGGAAAAACAATCTATTTAGATTCTTATCTCATATCATAGACATAAATAAATGTATGGTTAATAAAGAGTAAAATGTAAAACTAAAAATATGGCATGCTTAGGAAATTCAGGTAAATATTTAGCTAATGTCTGGATAGGGAAGCGTTTTCTGAAGTTTAGAAACAAAGGAAGAAATCACACTATTGATAGCTTTGACTATATAAGGCTAACCTGTAAAATTAAAAGGCAAGTAACAAACTGGGAAAAATTTACAAAGCAATATGACAAAGAGCTAATATTCTTCATATATAATGACAGTAGCAATAAGAAAACGACTAACGCATCAAAAGAAAAATGGGCAAAAGATGTGACAAAGATTTTACAATAGAATAATTACAAAGGCCCATATTAAGTACATAAAGTTTTTGTTAACTTCAACAATTAGTGAACTGAAATTTTAAAAATAATGTTTCCCCTTTTGCCCTATTTAGAGGCAAAGATTTATTTTGGTAATACTGAATGCAGGTGAGATGTGGATAATGGGTGCTCTCTACCCCACTGGTGATAAATGAGCCAGGCCCTCTTATACATTTTGGAAAACAATTTAGTATTAAGTATCAAGAGGCTTAAGAAGGCTCCTATCCTTTGACTTTCTATTTTTAGTCACAGATCATGTAGAGAGTTGAATTGTGTCCCCCTTCAAAAAAGATATGTTGGAGTACTAATCCTCATTACCTAAGAAGGTGACTTTATTTGGAAATAGGTCTTTACAGATATAATTAGTTAAGTATCTTGAAAAGATATCATCATGGATTTACGTGGGCCCTAAGTCCAATGATTGGTGTCCTTAGAAGGAGAGGACACAGAAAGACATACATAGAGTAGTTCGAAGGCCATGTGAAGACAGGCTGAAATTAGAATTATTTCAGTGCCATAAGCCACGGAATGCCAGGAGCCACCAGAATCTGGAAGAGGCAAGGAAAGATTCTCTCCTTCAACGGGAGCATGGTCCTGCCGACACTTTGGTTTTAGATTTCTGACCTCAAAACAGTGAGAGAATAAATTTCTGCTGTTTTAAACCAGTAAGTTTGTGGTAATTCATGGTAATTAAGGCTGTGGTGGCCCTTGGAAACTAGTACACTATGGAAGCAACCAGTGATATGAATAAAAAAACATATAAACGTGTTCACCTTTGCATTATTTGTGATAGCAAGAAATTAGGAAAAACTTAAAAGTAATGAAAAATAGAAGAAAGGTTAAGTTATAATGCATACATAATATATTGTGCAACCATTAAAATGTTTTGAAGATAATGCCATAGGAAAATCCTTATGTTCTGGTATAGAACACAGAAAATTCAGGGTACAAATATATGTACAATGCGATCCCCATATGCAACTATATGTAATACACATACTTACGGCCCCGATGAGTAACATGAGTAAAAAGTCCCAAATAGAAAATAGCACATAAAGTCAACAGTATAGTAAAAGAAAAAATGACATAGGAAATATATAATTATTAGTATGACTATAATGCAGTACATTAATAAATAAAATAAGAGAAACTCTAAGAGGATGTTGAAAAGACATTTGATAAAATTCAGTGCTCACCCCTTACAAAATATCTAGGAAAATTAGGAATAGAAGGATTCTGTAATGAGTGTCTCCCACAAACCACAGCCAAAATCTTCTTTAGTGTGAAAAGACAGCTTTCCTATTAAACAAAACTAGGATGAATGAGTAAATACTATTACCGTGATTAACACTGTTCTGGCAGTTTTGCCAATTCAGTAAGACAAGAAACAGAAATAAGGGGGTCTAGTTATAAGAAATACAGAAACAGAATTATCTGCAACAATAAGAGGATTGATTAAAATATTAATGAAATTAATGAATGTTCACATAAAGAGTTGGATAAAAGATGAAAATTCAGTTTTTAGTTATGCAGAGAAATGGAAACAAGAGATTTACAACAGCCACAAAAACCATAAAATATCTAAGACTATCTGTAATATGAAATGTACATGAAAAAACCCCCACAAAGCTCTGAGAGACACAAAAACTTGAATCAATATTTCTGGAAGGTTAATTAGAATGTTGTGAAGAAAGCCACTCTTGCCAAATTAACTTAGAAATATCAAAGAATCCAATAAAAAAGCTTAAGGGGATTAATTTGGGATTTGACTGTTTTTAACGTTCATCTAGAATAACTGTTGAAACACACAACTACATATAAAAATTTGTGTCTAAGTCTCTCTCTACAATCTACTTAATAATAATTAAGAAAGTTTTAATTGAAAATTCACAAAATGTCTTTCAGTGTTTCTACCTGTTCTTTTAGCAGTTAAGTTAATAAGAGATTAGCATTCATTTCTTGGAAGGCTTCAACACTGATGGGTATTTATTTTCTTAATAAGTATTTTTTCCTTTGTGCATTATTTCTTTTGTACGTTATTAGTTTTTACCCTAATTTCCTCTGGGGACATGAGAACTCTTGCAAAGCTCTGTGGTTATTTAAAAGTATCCATTGAAACCTTTTATTTATCTATTAAACTTTATTTTTATACTGGCATAAAGACAGATTGGTATAGTAAGAGTGGTCAAGAATTGAATCCCAGTTCTTTCCAAGTGTGTTCCAGTTTTTTTAAGTAGATTAATATATCTACCTGAAATATTTTTTGTGAGAATACAGTCACATGAGTGTCACCTAGCACAGAGCTTGGCACATATTAGAAACACAGTATAGCTTATTTTAAGTTATATAGCTTCCAAGTTTATCTTTCTCTTTATTTTCCCAGTTTACTTATGTAACTACTCTATTTTAATTCAGTCTTATATTATGGTTAGAACATGGTGAGTTGTTCACGTGTCCCCTGTGCTAGGCTGTGATTTCTTAGAGAGAAAAAGGAATGTTTTAATCACCTACAAGTCCACACAGCTCCTAGTCCAGTGCCTTTCACATTCTGGACGCCCCTCCACGTGCAAGAAAAGAAGAAAAAGAAAGGAAGGAGGGAGAAAGGAAAAGAAGATGATGTTGATCCTCATGATATGTGTAATATGTTTGTACTCTTGCAATAAAATTGTATTTCATTATATCTTAAGTTTAATAAAATCATAGTATTTAGAAGATGTACTAATTTAGTACAGAGAGGTGAACTGACATGTACAAATCCGACTCAATCAGTAAGGAGCCAAAGATAAACTAGGAACTAATCTGTCCAGAACATTCATTGATTTCCCATGATGTACTTAAATGATTTCAGGGTCTGGCTCTTCATTCCACAGTCTGTCCACGGTTTAATGGTGAAGAAATGCTGATATACTGAAGCAGTCAGAGTCTCACGTATTATAAAAGTCAAAAATAAAGACTTACGAGTCCCATAATAGCAATAGCAGCCCTGCCTTGCTCTACATTATTTTGTTTTACCACATATGGTCTGGACTCCAGGGCTTTATTTATATGCTATGAGGTGGAATTACAGCTGCCAAGAGGACAATGTTATTTGGGTTTTTTTACTTATACATATAAAACCAGTACAATTTTCCTGAATACCTAACTGGTAAGCTTATAATAATATTAATATTACAAGGTTAACGATCTGAGTCATTCATGAAAAGATACTAATTTTTAAAAATGGTACCTAATAAAGCTCTAAATTAAATATAATCACATGCAAAAATATAGGAAGAAGCCAATCAATGCTCATGAAGAGGTAGAGTTTATGAAAAAAAGGTGGGCCTTAGAGCGGTGGGCAAATGTCAATAAATAGAATGGGCCAGGGAGGGCATTTCAGTGTGGGAACCATGAAAATGAACTAAGAACACAAGACTGGATCCAGGTGAGTGGACAGTAAAAGTCTACATTAGGCCTAGCAGGCGTGGCTCAGCAGTTGAGCGCTGACCCATGAACCAGGAGTTCCTTAGTTTGATTCCCAGTCAGAAAACATGCCCAGGTTTCCGGCTTGATCCCCAGTAGGGGCGTGCAGGAGGCAGCCAATCAACTCTCTCATCATTGATGTTTCTATCTCTCTCACCCTCTCCCTTCCTCTCTCTGAAACCAATAAAAACATATATTTTTTAAAAGTCTACATTAGATAGGAATTAGAAGAAAAACGTGGGTAGATAAAATGGGTTCAGATTATGCACGGCCTTGAATGCCAACACCAGTAGCTTGGATTTGGTCCTATAAATAAGATACTGTCTCAGGAGTGTTCCTGGGCTGGGGAGACCTTATAAAAGGGAAATGCTGGGGAGATGAGCAGACAGCACAGTGCACTCAAGTGGCCGAGAGTCAGGAGACAGAGAAACAAGTGTGGAAACTCCTGCATTGTTTTCACATATGAAATCATTATTATTTAACATAATCTTAAAAATCTGTAAAGCCTGGGAATTGACTGGAATTATTTCTACAGAGAAACAGTGGAGAAGGAGAGCAAGCTGCAGTTCTAGGCTGGGGCAGCCCAATGTCAGCTCTTCTTTGAACTTACACTTTGAATCAAGGTGAGCATGGGTATCATTAAAAAAGGGTCCAGGTGAAAGACACCCTAACTGGGCTTTAGAAAACGTGGAGCAGAACGGAATTACCACTGGTTAAGATAGGGAAAGACATAGGGCTGTATTTCAGAGTGTGTTGAGTACATGGCAAGACCTCATCAAATAAATGTTACCTTTATGTGATTAGCACTGTGCAATGGCCTGTCATATATTATATTAGTAACTGGTAAGTATGTAGCACTTATGGTGTGCCAGGCCATCTAATACAACCCTAGGAGGCAGGGACAGTCATAAACCGCCACAGATGCCCAGAGGATAGTAACCTGCCCAGTGTCATGTTGCTGAGAATGCTGGAGCCAGGAGTAGGACCCAGGGGTCTAACTCCAGGGCCTGTACTCTGAATGCTATACTCTAAACAACCTATGAAGTAGTAAAATTAATCAGATTTGTTCGACCAAAAAAAAAGAGTTCTTCCCTGCCGGGCCCCATTCCATGTATTGAGTTTTCAACGATGGATGAGCCACAGCCTCTACTCTGAAGAAGCTTACAGTCCAGTCATCAAGAGAGAAAAATAAATCCACATTTTACTGATGAATAATAGAAACTCTAAGCTCCCATATATTAAATAACTTAACCAAGCACAGAGCCAGTACAGAGAGTGATTAGGTCAGGACTTAAATATTGACATTACATCTCCAGGTCTAATGCTTATTCCAAGTGATCTTGTTACTTCCTTTTTGGCCTAGTGGGTCAAACCAAAAGAAAAAACAGTATCATAACCAGGACTATCAAGTCTAGCAAACTTCTACAGAAAAATTCTGATCTTGGTAAGAAGGAACATTAAATTAAGCCATGTGATTCTGAGGCAAACAGCATAGGCGATCTATGCCAATATGCCACATGTTGGTTCAACAGTTGAAAACTGTATAATTTTAAATATATGTTTTTACTGATTTCAGAGAGAGGAAGAGAGAGGGAGAGAGAGAAACATCAATGATGAGAGAGTTGTCATTGACTGGGTCCCTCCTGCACACCCCCAGCTGGGGATCGAGCCTGCAACCAAGCATGTGCCCTGATCTGGAATCGAACCTTGATCTCCTGAATCACAGGTTGATGCTCAACCGCTGAGCCACGCCCAGCCGGGAGAAAATTGTATAATTTTAAACATTAAATGTCCTGTCATCAATTTTTTCTAAAATTATTGCAGTTGCTTTGGGTGAATCACTCACATTGAGCCACTTTTCTCAAGGAAAACCAAGTTAAATCTTTGTGGGCTGAGAAGCTGAAGATGGCCCCAACCAATTCAGTTCCACAGTAATTAAAACTATTTTTCATTTTCCCTTCTGACCTTTTAATGCCCCCTAAAGGAGGCCTAAAATCTTCTTTTTAAATGTTACAGAATTGTCCCAAAATCTAAGTGTACCAGCCTATGAAGTTAGTTCTATCAAATCATATGGCCCCTTACAATAGTGTGAACTATTACTCACAATATGTCACTAAGCCCCTCTCAGTCCAAAGTGCAGCAGGCAACATCAAGGCAGCAAGGGTTTGTTAGCTTCTTTACCCACCAGGTGCTTCAGCACAGCACTCAAAGCCATGTCAGTAGATCTTTTTACTTCTTTTTTTATTTCTCACAAGGTCCTGATCGGGATAAATCATACATGTAGTGTAGGCAGTCAGTCATTATATGATGCGGAGGGCGATAATAAAGGCCTCCAGTGCCCCTAAGTAAATCCTGTCCCAGCCTGTCAAAGTAGCTGAATTTAAGGAAGAGAGATTTGATCATATGGTGCTACTTTGGGTATTAAGCAGGTTACCAGGTATTTACCAAACATGCCTTATGAGCCCAACACAACCAGACACCAGACATGGCCCACACATCAATATCATTAAGATAGAAATATTGTATTTTCAATAATTTAATATTGAATTTATTTTCAGTAAAAGGTAAAGTGTTTTTAAATCTTCACATGGTTCATGCAAAAGGCAGCAGGGTATAGTGGAATGAAGGGCGCAGGGCAAGTATTCTACCTACTTTTCCAGCCTTATTTCTGGGCATCCAGTGATCTAGCTCCTCTGAACAACCAGTGACTCCCCCAGCTGCCCAGGTGGTACGCTAGGCTCTGTTCTGAGTGCTGCAAATTCAAAGATGAAGGCACAGTCCCTATTCCCAAGCAGCTCATAGATAATAAGACAAGTGAAGCAGCAGAGACTGGTACAGGGAACGGAGGGCGGGGGAGGGCACCCAAGGAGGAAATGACCCGGGGCCGAGTCTCCAGGGATGTGGAGGCTTCCCATGCAGCTGTGCATGTGGCCCGGGCAGGGCCTCCACGGCATCCAGCCACTGTGTGTGCAAAAACCAGAGCTTTGTGGCGCTGAGAGCACAGCGGGTAAGGCATGGAGTGGAGAAGGGTGAGCACCAGAGGAGGGCAGGTGCCCGATCACAGGGGTGACTGGACCGGAGCTGAGGGGGAACCACTGAAGGTTTGTCTCCTTCAGTTTTTACAATAGGGAAATGCTGTCATTCACTTATTTTAAACACTTCAGAAGGTACAGATCAGAAAAAAGAAAATGAAAAGTATGCAAAATTCCACAATTTAGAGAGAGCCACTGTTAACATTTTGACGTATAATCTTTTATATATGTGTGTGTTTATATATTATATTATGTTTAATATACTAACAAATTTATTTTTCTTCAAAAATGACACATTCTAAATGTGGCATATACATACAACAAAATATTATTCAGCCTTACCAAAGGAAGGAAATTCTGACACATGCTACAACACGGATGAACCTTCAGGACATTGTGCTAAGTGAAATAAACCAATCAGAAAAAGACAAACACTGTATGATCCCACTTATATGAGGTCCCGAGAGTAGTTAAATTCATAGAGAAAGTAGAATGATGGTTGGGGGAGGAGTGGGAAATAGGGAGCTGTTGTTTAAAGGGTACAGTGTTTCAGTTTTGCAAGATGATACGAGTTTTGGAGACTGGATGCACAACAATGTCAATATACTTAACATCGCTGAACTGTATATTTAAAAATGGTTAAGATGGTAAATTTTATTTTATATGTATTTTGCCATTTTAAAAATAAAAATATAAGTAAATTAATAAAATCTGGAAAAGAAAATCACTTAAGAAAGCTGTTTTAATACTCTTTTCACTTATTTTTGCAATCATCTTTCCATGTGAGACATATACACCTCCAGAAACATTTCAGATGAATGCACAGTATTCTATTGTAGAGATCCACTTTATTTAACCTAGAATTATTTTTTAGGATGGAAGAAAATTATGAATGCTTGGCTGATGAGAAGAAGCGAGTAAAGAAAAAAAAAAGAGAGATATAAGACCACAGAAGAGGGAGGAGTATTAATAGAGCAACTGTTCTGAAGAAGGCATGAGAAGATGTCATTCAGGGGTTAAGTAATGGGCTGGCCTTAAACAAGGGGAAATATGGGTACCACATCCTCTGAGGAAAGGAGATGAAGATGGATATAAATATATTTGCATGTGTAAGGAGGAGTTTGAGTAGTTGAAGGAAGTCGAGAGGCTGGACATCCCAGAGAAGTTAAAGAGGTAGAGGAAGTGGGGTATGAATGAAGGAGTTGGAAGGATACACAGCCTTGTTCAGAGAATGGACTACTGGAGTTAAGATTCTGAGGTGAAAAAGTACCAGCTGGACAAGAACCTGGGTAGAAGGTTGGGATTAAGTAGCTGTGGTTTAGTGAAGGTGAATGCATTAATTAAGACAGTCTGATGGATTTTCAGACCAGGTTCAGGGTCAGATCATCTAGGATAGTGTCACCACCAAGGGTCATGACAAGAGTTGGGGAGGAAAGGGGGGTATAAGAAGACACGGAGACAGGTCTTCAGTTCAAGAAATGAACGGAAATGACTGGGAGCTGGATGAAGCATAGTGATGAGAAAGGGTGACAGGCAGTTTACCACATTTAGTCTCAAATTTGGGGATGACAAGCCTTTCATGCAGTGACCCACAAAGGAGGTTGAGAGAGCAATCAGCTAAAAGGCTGAGAACTTTAATCATGGATTCCCTAGGGTGAAGAGGGAAAGAATGGGGGGAAATCAACAGAGGACTAGAAGTGAAAAAGTTAGGAGGGAGTGAAAATACAAGACACTAAATATGGGAGCAGGGAGGTGGGTATGAGAGGTCATGCTGTAGGAGGTAGGAGGACATGGGGTTATGGGCACAGGTGGATGGCCAAGCTTGAACAAAGGAAAGAAAATGACTGCAGGACCCAGGTCTAGTCTCAGAAAAGTGGTAAGAATCAATATTAAGAGACAGCAATGAAACTTCTAGTTCTCAGAGCACATTCTCTAGCACCTCCAAATTCTTTACCATGATTTCTTCTCCACAACACATTGGCCATATGCTGTACTAGTTTTTTGTTTATTTCTGATTCATCTTCCCCACTAGAATACAAAACTCCCCGAGGGCAGGGACATCATCTGTTTTGTTCATTGCTCTATCACCAGCACCTAGATCATGTCTGCACACAGAAATGGCTCAATAAATCACACTTGCTGAGTGAATAAATAAGTGATAAAGGCCAGTTAGGATAAGGCTATCCCATGAGGTCTGCTACAATAGCAGGCAGGGTGTTCCCCAAGAGGGAGCTATCTTAGTGTGTTCAGTCTTAGAAGGACAGAATATGTCAGCGATGGCCTCCTCCCAGGTTGTATCTGCTCTTCACGTGCCTATGCCTTCTGATCCTTTAAGATCAGCTTGAGTGTCACCACTTCTGGGAAGCCCCTCCTGAAGTCTCTCCCCCTATCTAGGACAGCTGCCCCCTCCTGGGTGCTCAAGGCACCCTATGATTCTTCTATTACTACGCACACCCTGCTATATTGTGGATGAAAAATAAGGGTTCTATGGAAAGTAACCTCACAGGGTGGTCTGATGATAAATTCCTCACTGGGCAGGTCCAGGTGAGTAGCCATGCCCCAGGCATATAACTTTTTAGTAAAAGGTTTATATTTGCCTTAAGCAAGCCCTGCCCATTGTTTCCATGCATCTAGGTTAACACACCTTTGAAATAAGCACCCGAAAGAGAGCACGTAACATTGTTAATTATCCTGTAATCCAGTCCCGCCTTGCTTCTCCCTATCACGTAATCTTCCTTATGTTTCCTCTTTTCTTTTTTAAAAATCTTTATTGTTGAAAGTATTACAAATATCCCCCTTTCCTCCCATTGATCCCCTCCCCCTAACCCCCCACCCTATGCCTTCACCCCACTATTGTCTGTGTCGGTGGGTTATGCATATATGCATATGTTCTTAGGTTAACCTCTCCCCACCCACCCACCTCTGCCTTCTCTCTGAGATCCCTCAGTCTGTTCCATGCTTCTATGTCTCTGGATCTATTTTGTTCATCAGTTTATTTTGTTCATTAGATTCCACATGAATGAGATCATGTGGCACTTGTCTTTCTCTGACTGGCTTTTTTTGCTTAGTATGATACTCTCCAAGTCCCACCATCCTGTCTCATAGGGTAAAGGGTCCTTCTTTTCTTACAGCTGCATAGTGTAAATGTCCAAGAAGATGCTTGACATGGTTTCAATCTTCTTCAATTTGTAGAGATTTGTTTTGTGTCCTAACATGTGGTCTGTCTTTGAGAATGCCCCATGTGCTTTTAAGGAGAAGGCCTATTCTGCAGCTTTGGAGTGGAATGTTCTGTAAATGTCAATTAAATCCATCTGATCTAGTGTGTCATTTAGCGTCACTGTTTCCTTGTTGATTTTTTTGTCTGCAAAGTATATCTAGTAAAGTCAGTGGGGTGTTAAAGTCCCCTACTATGTATGACTGTATTGCTGTCAATCTCTCCCTTAAAGTCCTCCAGGTGTGTGTTGTTGTTTCCAGCCTATGTCTTTTGTTTGTTGTTGTTTTTTGTTCAAAATATTTCAGATGTCCCTTTTTCCCCCCAATGACCCATTCCACCCCCGTTCCCCAGTCTCTCTCCACACCAAGGACATGGAGAGCCTATGTCTTTAGGTTGAAGAATTTAATCCAGTGTTTAAGGTTATTATTGATTCCCTCCTTAATTTCAAATGTGAAAAAGAAGCTGCAAAACTGTTAATCTCTGGGACATTTCAGATCTTGCTCCCCGGCATATGTAGCCACTTTGGCTCAGATAAACTTTTATAAAAACTCTCTACAGGTTTAGACATTCTTAAGTCAACAGAATAACTGTTTACATGTCAGTCTCCCCCACTAGACTGAGCAAGAACAGCATATCTGAAACACACATTAGGGACTCCACAAATGTCTGCTGAAGATGTAAGTGGAAAGCACTTAGCAGAAAGTGTGACGGTCATGTGAGATGGCCCGTAAGAGTCTGTACTCTTCCTTCTCTGAAGCTCAAATCTGCCATACAGGAATTTGCACTTTGGCCTCACTGAGCAAGGGGGCCCTTGTCGCCAAGGCAACCGGGTGGGAAAACAGCTCAGCTCCCAACACCAAATATAAGTTGGAGTCTTTCTGTTTAAAATAGATAAGGGTGCACTGTCTTTCACGCGCCCATTCCCCTGCCCGGTAGGCATCTGACAGGAGGCATCCTGTGATGCTACGATGAGAGTGAGGTACACGGGCTGCTTTGCCCACCTGTGATGCTGCCAACTCACAGAGCATGATACAACGCCTGGGAAACTTTTTTAAAATGTCTGATTTTATCGGTCTAGAGTGCAGCTTGGATCTTTACACCTCTTCAAGTGATCCTATTGGACAGCCAGGGCTGAGAGCCTTTGCCCCTGGATTGTGGCACTGTCCAAGGTAGACCTCGTCAAGCACTTCCACACCCCAGTGTCTGCCAAAGCCAGCCATGCACAAAGATCTATGGTTGTTCAAACAACCCCATGGAAGGACGCTGCTTAGGAAAGTACCAGAAGCCCAACCATATAGTTAATTGTACTGGAGGGAAACCACACCTTTGTGTTCAATCTAAAACTGTGCTGTCCAATAGCCACAAAGGGTATTTAAGTTAAAATTGATCTAAATTTTAAAAATTTTAATTAAAAAATTCAGTTCTTCAGTTGTAATTGAAGTGCTCAACAGCTAGTGGCTACTGTATTGGACAGTGCAGAAACAGAACATTCCCATCACTATAGAAAGTTCTATTGGATAGTGCTAATATAAAAAAATCTTTCTTCAGAAAACAACTTGGTTAAATTCATTTTCTGCTAATCATGGACAAAATGAGCCATGAGGTACGCAGAGGGCAAACTGAGTCTCTGGTCATTTCTTCTCAGCAGCCATACCTAGACGAGTGGGGGTGGCTCTTTATACCCCTGTGTGGGAATGAGTACTAAGAAAGGAACAAAAGTTTTTCGGAACAGGTCCATGTATGTATTAGGGAAGCAGTGGCTTTCCAACTTTTTTGACTATGATCAACAATAAACAAAATATATTTTATATCACAACCCAGTATGCAGATACATACGTATATAACTGAAACTAAAAGTTTTATACATCAACATTTACCTTTTTTACATATAGGGCATCCCAATCCCCAAAAAACGTATACACATTTTAACCCATTATTAATTCCAATGGGTTAAATCCGGAAAGAAAGAAACATCAGTTAAGCTATCAGCTGTTAGAGTGCGTATACATTTTTTTGGGACACCTTATATTCTGCACTTGATTTTTTTTCTTTATTATTCTATTATAGTCTGTTTTCTGTTTCATTAAAAAAATGAACCTACTTAACTGTTTTTATAGCCCTGGTGACCTACAGTTTAACATATGCCAGGCTATGTTAAATGCTTTATATCCATTGTTTTATTCAAGTTTCATAATAACCCTATACAAAATTGTCCAAGAACTATGACAGGGCTGAGATCTGATGCTATTTGCACAAGTTAGCCTACCACTGTTTCATGGGTGCTAGCAGAAGACACAAGATTCCCGGGTCAGAGACAAAGGACTTTATTACCCACAGCAACAGCAGTAACAGACTCCTATCTGCATTTTCTTGCATTTCCCTAGCTCCAATTTCCATAGGGTGTCACAAAGAGGACCGTGTGACACCTGCACGTACAGTGAGTAGCCTTCCTGGAGAGGAACTCTGACCTGGGGAAACACAAATCTATCGATACAAGCATACCTGCCCTTTGCTTCTGAGGGCAACACTATCTCTATCATCCAAGACTGCTCACCACAAACATCCTTGAAAACACAGTCCAGAACAAAAAGGCAGCAAGTGCCTCTGGTTGTAAGACCTGCCAAAATGCATGGGGCACATGGAGAACTGTCTCCCAACATTAGGTACCATGTTTATCTTCATTTTGTATATAAGGAAACAATAACTTAAAAGGGATTAAGTAACATATTCAAAGTTACACAGCTAGTAACCCAGGTCTGTATGACAACTAAGCCTATGCTGACGGCACCTTATTTCACAGCCAAAGGACAGTGCAACAACAGGAAGAGAGAAGGTATCTGTCATTCAGTTAGTCATTCAGATGTGAAATCTGTCCCTACAGAAAGCAATAGCTACATATAATTTGTAATAGGTCATTTTCCCCACATTTTTTTCAAGGGCCCTATAAGAAGAGTATCATATGAATAGAGGCCTACAAACTTTTCCTAGGAAGAGCCAGGTAGTAGAGATTTTCAGCTTTATGGGCCAGATGTGCTCTGTTTCAGCTACTCAACTTTGTGGTCGTAGTGCAGAAGTAGTCACAGGTAACAGGTAACCAATGGGCATAGCTCTGTGCCAATAAAACTTTACTTACAAAATAGTTTGCTGACCCCTGTCCTCAGATAACCCAGTGGGATACAAAAAAAAAAAAAAAATTACATAATATAATTTCTACACACAAACTAACAATGATTTAATTAGAAAGAGAAGGTAAACATGCAACAAGCAAGCAAACCAGGAGACACAGGAAACTGAAGTGAGCCTAGATTTAACTTCAGATTACTGTTTAGTCAACCTCGATAAACAATATGTCAAGAACTAGTGCAAAATATTCACAGACTAAAAGTAGAATGGAGTCTCTCTGTAATGACTGTGGTCATGCCAAGGTTCTAAGAAATAAATTACGTGACTTCCAAAGGCTTTTTCTAGCTTTAGATGCTCCATAGGGGAGCAGTTATCATCCAGAACAATCAGCTTTAATTTCCCATGTGATGAAATGAATTAAAACCTGTGTAATAAATAAGGAAAAAGTAAGAGTAAAAAAAAAAAAGTTACTCTGGTCAGGGACCATGCTAGGGATTTCACAAATATTGTCCAGTAGCTAATAGGGAACACCATTTCTGAGCTGTCAAATGTACGGCTCTGTAAGTGAACATTCACTAAGTTCAATGGCCTGATCTTAAAGATGCACAATGTGCCACTATTTAATCACAATGTTATCCTTTCGCCAAATCAGTTAATGGAAAATTTTTGTCTTTATTTTTATATCCTACATATGTAATCAAAATTTTGGTATACAAAGGGCAACCCACTCCTTTTCATATGAATCAATTTTTATGCCACGTACAAACTCAAATTAAAATGGAAAAACACAAATCAAAATGTCAGAAAAGATGATCAGCTTTCTCAAGAAAAATTCCATTAGCTGCTAAAATTACAGGGAGATAAATATGAACACTGTGCTTTCATTGACAAGACTGGAAAAAAATTTCAAACTGACACACTTTTAGAGTCTAGGCTCACATAGTGGGAACATAACATTACAAGGAAGAAAAACTGTCACCTCTAAGTTAGTGTTTCTGCTACTGCATGTAGGCATATTTTAGTTAGTAGTGCTTCTATACAAATACACTTTAAGTTTTAGTGAAAAGCAGAATTTAGAAATTCCAGAAGATATAGTTCCATTAGAAATTTCAGGACAATTACTTTGGAGTATATAAATAGAATTAGAGTTGGTAATTCTAACTCTGATTCTATTTATACACTCCAAGTTAAGTAAAAACTTATATTTCTATTTCGACTGCTTTACAATGGTATCAACGTTTCTTAATCAATACCTTTTCATTCATGGATCAACTGAAATAAAAATAATTTGAAAGACTACTTCATTAAGCAGCCCAGTTTAAAAAAAATAACACTGTTTTAGCAGTGTACAGTCAGTTTATGCTTTACAACTTCCAATTATTTCCATTTAAAAATATTTCTCTGGCAGTTAAATCACATCATAAGTGTAACAAAACTAGGGAGAAGTCTACTTTATTAATAAATGAAATGTCTGATGAATAGTAAGGCTATGCTAGTTTTGGAGATATGTTTACATTCATTTGAAAGCCATTATAATTCATTATAATAATTACTTCAGAGTTAAATAACACCATTTAAACTACAAGCTAATTTCCTTCACTGCCACAGTTAATCACAATTACTTCTTAAGCTTTGTCTACACTTGCCTAAAAGTATTACACAACTTTCGATGTTTTTTCAAAGACATTTCACGTCACTCCTTTGTATTCCACAAATAGTCTGTGTCACTGTCCCTGGAGAGGGACGATTCTGCAACCTTGAACAAAAATCTGAGTACCTTAAGGATTTTTAGCATATTAGACACAGCCTCTGTACCTTTTAAAGAAGAAAAGTCACCATGATGACAGGCTGTTGCCTCTTCTAGCCTACCTTGCAAAGTCTATGGACAAGTTATTGCTTATATTTAGTTTGACTTTTAAGGAAAACTAAAATCTACTTCCAAAATAAAATTAGTTTTACTTTCTAGGTTGCACTGGGGGGGGGGGGGGAAGGGAAGATTTCCAGCCTCAATTTAAAGACATCTCCTTTTATATAAAATTCTTTTATTTATTTATATTTGTTATTTGTTATAAAATTTATTGGGGTGACATTAGTTCATATAGGTTTCAGGTGTACATCTTTATGATACATGATCTGTATATTGCATGGTGTGCCCATCACTCAAAGTCAAATCATCTTCTGTAACAATATATTTGGCCCCCTTTACCCTTTACTACCTCCCTACCCCCTTTCTGTAGGTAACCACCACACTGCTATCTGTGTCTGTTTCAGTTTTATATCCCACATATGAGTGAAATCATATGGTTCTTAGTTTTTCTGACTTATTTCGCTTAGCATAATATTCTCAAGATCCATCCATGTTGTCGCAAATGGCAGTACTTCATCTTTTCTTATGGCTGAGTAGTATTCCACGGTATATATGTCCCACATCTCCTTTATCCAGTCCTCTATCGCAGGACACTTTGGTAGTTTCCATGTCTTGGCCACTGTGAATAGTGCTGCAATGAACATAGGGGTGCATGTATCTTTGGGAATAAATGTTTTCAAGTTCTTCAGGTAGATGCCCAGAAGAGGAGTTAAATTATTAAAACAACATTGCTTCCCATTTATTATATTAAAAATTAAATCAAAAGGTATAAACTTCCCGTTATTAAATAAGTCCTAGAGATATAATGCATGGCATGATGATTACAGTTAATAATACTGTATTGTATATTTTAAAGTTGCTAAGAGACTAGATCTTAAAAGTTCTCATCACAAGAAAAAAAAGTTTGTAACTATATGTGGTGATGGATGTTAATTAGACTTATTGTGTTGTTTTACAATATATTCAAATATCAAATCACTATGATGCATACCTGAAACCAATATAATACTATATTGTCACATATACAATGAAGCACTTCCAAGCAAGCAGTGGTTTTGAAAAAAACAAATAATTTAGAATGTAGTAAAAAGCAGGAGATTTATGGATAGGATGGATATACCTGTTTAGACTAATTGTCACTATTTGCTACAAACCAGTATGCAGACGTTAGGAAGCGGTTAGGAGGTCAAGACTAAACTCGGGAGACGTAATTTGTTAGGACATTCGGGTTTTTTTAGGCACCAGGCTGTCTGTCCAAAGGTATTAACCTTCAGAGGCCACAGGCTGGCAGCAGTGAGGCCTCTTCCAGCCTAAATGTGCAATGACTCCCCTCTCAGCCATCAAGCCCCATCTTACACAGAAAACAGCTGTTGGCGGCTCATTCCTGCACTTGTGCAATGCTGTACAACATCTGAGTCTCACAAGTCTGTAGATGTCCACCTATGCATCGACACTGCACTGCAATGTGGGAGGGGAGGTGGCTGAACTCTGAGCTCTGTCGCCAGGCTGCCCAGGGTTCAGATTCTGCCTCTGTGATTCACTGGGATTTAGGCACTGTGGGATTCTGTACCTACATCAAAGGACTGCTGTGAGAAACAAACAAGATAATGCATGTAAAGCACTCAGCACGGAGCCTTCGGTCAGGACTCAATAATACTACGTGTTATTCCCATCTGTTACATATGCCTTAGATCAGTAATTCCCAAGGTGGCTCCCAAGCCTAGTCTCAGAGGTAGTATTTTACATCACGCTCCAGTATATACACATACATTTTACAGTGATAATACAAATAATGGCCATGCCTACGTAGTGCTCACTAGAAGGACACTTTGCTTCCATGTCTTGGCGACCATGACTAATGCAGCAGTGAACACAGGTGTACATACCTTCGTGAAAAGTTGTTTTCAAACTTTTCAGGTAGATACCCAGAAGAGGGTTAACTGGGTCATATAGTAACTCTAAATTTTTTGAGGAGCCTCCATACTATTTTGCATAGTGGCTGCACCAGTTTACATTCCCGCCAGCAGTGAACGAGGGCTCCCTTTTCTCCACACCCTCTCCAGCACTTGTTATTACTTGTCTTCCTGATGATAGCCATTCTAACAGGTGTGAGGTGCTATCTCACGGTAGTTTTGATTTGCAGTTCCCTAACAGTTAGTGAAGTTGTGCATCTTTTCATATATCTGTTGCCATCTGTGGAACATACATACAATGGAATACTCCTCAGCCATAAGAAAAGATGAAATGCTGGTATTTGTGACAACACGGATAGGTTTTGAGATGATCATGCTAAGAGAAGTAAGTCAGACAGAAAAAGTCAAGAACCATATGACTTCACTCATATGTGGGATATAAAACTGAAAGCAACAAATGAACAAACAAGTTAAACAAACAACTCAGACAGACAACAGTGTGGTGGTTACCAGACGGAAGGGGGGTGGGGAGTAGTAAAGGGTAAAGGGAGTCAAATACATGGCGACAGAAGATTTGACTTCGGGTGGAGGGCACACAGTGCAATACACAGGTGATGTATCTATCACAGAATTGTACACTTGAAACCTATATAATTTTATTAACCAATGTCACCCCAATGAATCTAATTTTTAAAATGCTAATCCTAACCTGTTAAATTGATTTAATGACCCAAGACATGTAGTTTGAAAAATACTATAACCGTTATATAAACATTTTTTGAAAATATTAAAAAAGTTAAATAAATCTGTGTATTTCATCTTACCATGCTATTGTGCATTGTAAATCTACACAGTGCGCGCGCACACACACACACACACACACAGATTATATGGAGCATTTCCTAAATTTATTCAAGCATCTCTATGCCCTTGTGGGATGGACACTGATTGGGGAAATGTCACCCTAGGCTGTTAACACCTTCAGGGCAGAGACAATTCGGGGGTAAATTTAATTTATATTTTAGTTAGTATGCACAAACACATTTGAAAAATTTCTAAATAACTGATTGAGGAAGAGTCCCTCCCATTGAAGGTGGGCCACCAGGATCCTGAGCCCTGGCTTGAGGAGAGGTATCCTAGGTACATATCTAGGCTCGGTGAGGGATGGTCAGTCACTCACAAGAAATATGAGAGACAGTGTCTTGTGAAAAAGTCTAATTAAAAATGTGTCACTCTCACTGGTCAAACGATGGCTTTAATCAGAACAAATTAGTCTAAAAATTGAAACAATATGGTAGATGCTAAATAAAATCCCATTTTAATGGTTTTACCAAAAATAATGGTACGTAATATTTTAAGTGGATTTGGTCATCCACAGGGGCTGGGCTGAGTGAGAAGACCTGGGTTTGAAGCCCAAGGGGAAAAACCAGACAGGAAGGTCCCAGGGGAGACAGAGCTTTCAGCCACTTCTTGAGGCAGGGGAAGTCACTTGTCAGACTTGTCACAGTGTCTTTGAGACTTCGGGGGGGGGGGGGGGGGGCGGGGTGAGGGAGGGTTGCAAATCACCATCAACTCCTACTTCTTTCCAAATCTCCCTCCCCTTGAAAAAAACAACTCTCAGAATAAATGAATCTATAATGTGCAAGAGAGCAAATTCAAGCAAGTTCAAGAGCACAGACACATGGGCCAAGCATCTAAACAACTCTGGGTGTGCTTACTTTTGCGGCTATCAGACATATGGAATTGAAAAGGGAAGCTTTATTTTTAGAGTTGAACTTCAGCATAAAACACGTTCTTCAGAGTCAATATAAGTTTTTTTGGTGTGGGTTTTTTTTGGTAACAACAGGATTACAGAGTCAAGTCTTCCTCATTCCTGGTTCTATCCATGTTAATTTCCACTTTCTTCTAACTAAAGGAATATCGCCATAAAGTGGTATCGCTGCAGGAGATGGGTGGAGAGAATTTTTTTTTAATCCTTACCTGAGGATATTTTTGCATTGCTTTTCAGAGAAAGTGGAAGGGGAGAGGGGAACATCGATTGATTGCCTCCCACTTGCCCCCTGATGGGGACCAGAGATCAAGCCTGCAACTGAGGTACATGCCCTTGGCAGGAATCGAACCCGGGACCCTTCAGTCCTCAGGCCAACGCCCTCACTACTGAGCCAAACTGGCTGGGGGGGGAGGAGAGAATTTAGAGCTGTACTGTCCACTGCGGTAGCCACTAGCACTAGTGGCTATTTAAGATAATTAAAATTAAATAAAAATGAAAATTCAGTTCTTCAATTACACTAGACATTTTTCGAGAGCTTAATAGTCACCTGTGGCTCTTGACTACCACATTGGGCAGATTATAGAATATTTCCATCACTGCAGAAAGTTTTATTGGATATTACTGACCTAGAGAAAGGCCATTTATAGATGCTAAAAAGAAAACTGTTCATTTCTCGTTTGGTAAAAGAGTTCCAAGCAATACCCAGCAGAATTGACTTGACTGTGTAGTCAAATGTAAACGCTATACAGCCAAAGATTCCACTTTTATCTCAAAATGTCATTCCAACCAGCCTGTCTAAAATCTCTTTTCATTGATTTTCGATTGTTACAAATTACCTTTCAAAATTCAAACAGGCCAAGAAATGATTATTAGATGATTACAGTAACTTGTTAAAGTTCCACTAACTTAGTTTGAAAGTGCTTAGAGCAATTTATAAAAAAAATAAAAAAACACATGGTGCCATCAGCTCCAGGAATAAAAGTTTATAGTTAAAATAAGTAGAGACCCACCTCTGTTACCCCAAGGAAAATGAAAATATTTATTACACACCTAGGTCTGTCCCTAGCCTTTTCATGAACTTATACTCAGATTCAACACCACCTGCTCTTTCTATCACAGTTTGAGAACTTGAGCTCGTATCTCATTTGAGCCACACAGAACCTAATCACCACTGTAGTGTGGAGAAGATCCTTCTCAGGAAGGGGAAGTCTGAGAGGGAATACATTACCCTGTCTGTGTCTGTCTTGCTTAATTGGTTACTGAATGGATCCCAAGCGGCCAGACTAGGGAGAAACCAAGTGGCTAAGACTGTGGGGCCAGCTAGTTTCCCCTCTGTCTTGATTCCAGGTGCCCTGCTAATCTGGCCATGTACTGCAGTGGTGTGCCCAGGTCACAGGGAAACAAAGCAGGAAGACAGACAAGAGTGTAAAGTGACCTCAGAACAGGTGAAGTGAGCACAGCAAAAATCCCCTGCAAAGTTGTTGTAAGCAAACCTTTTTCATCTCCTGGCACACAAAAACTAATTGCTAAAATTCTGCAGTTCACCAAAAACAAAAATAGTTTTTGTGGTTCTGACCAAAAAAAAAAAAAGTGTTATTTTAATTCATTCACACAGGACGGCTATTGTCATGTTGGCTGTTGTCACTTTTTAATTTGACAATCTAAAGGGAAAGAGGTCAGTGCCCCTGACTAAATAGTCAGGTATTGCATGTTTTAAAAATTATTGTGGCACACCAGTTGAAAATCACTGTTCTATAACAAAGCTTAAACATCAGGCATTATTATGTTCATGTAAAAAAAAATTATGTCACAGAGTAAATCTCCTCTGCAAACCAACCTGTGAAAGGCATTTAATGTGAACTACATGAATTAAGCAATTGTTATAAAGACACTTTAATGTTGATTTAAATAATCTAAACAGACTGCCTTCGGCTAATGGCTGATTATAATAAACATGCATTTTCCAAATACTTTATGTTTGCTCAATGTCATAACATCTACCATCTAGTCATTATTGTTTGCAAAACTTCATCCTTTTATTTACCATGTCCCGTTTTTGAGCTTCTAACTTGGGGAGCTTGCAAGACATTTATTAAATGTGTATAAATAAAGGGCACAGCATTAAAATTCCTATGTTATGCCTTGAAGATTAAACTTATGTTTCTAGTTTATTAAGAGATGACAGCTATATTTAACCTTGGAAACATGGTGTCTCTAAGACATAGAGAAGAAAAAATTTGGGATTTTAACGCATGAGAGCTGAGACTAAGATTACTTGATCTGCAAACATCACATATATGAGCCTAACAATTTTTCTTTGAAAACTTTAAGTAGGTCAATTTATTAACTGCTACCATGGAGTGTGTACACCCACATTCGCCTCTTCTTCTGATGAACTGCAGCCCAGAATGGAGTTACAGCCCTGCATTATTAAAAATCTGCCTTTGATTCAAGCAGAGAAATGAAGAAGCGGAAACTAACATTACCGTTTAGGCTTTGTTATTATAATAGATCCAATAACTTATTTTTGAAGCATTGATCATTTATCAACAACTGAATAATAAGCAGCCATATAAAGAGTTAGGAAATTATTTAAGCATTAACATGGAAAGTTCCCCAAAATGTATTAGAAGTAAAAAGTGAGCTGCAAGATAGGTCCAAGAACTTCCAAAAGCAAAACACATCATTTATTATATTTGGTGCCCTAACAGGACCTTGCATGTAGGAAGTCGGAATGCTTCACTAAGGAGAGGGGCTCCCATTCCAGCTGGCTATGTTCTTATATTTGCAGGCACAATCTGGCCCAGCCCTGAAAGGAGGTCTGGCCCCCCAAGTCAGTGACATGTTTAAGATATAATAAAGCGCAGTGGAGGCAGGGGTGGACGGAGAGGGGTGAGTAGAGAGAAAAGGAATATGAATTAAAAATGAGAAAACTCTCTCATCCTCTATTTGATTTAAGGAAGAGAAAACCTCTCAACAAGGGCTCTTTCCATAACCCAAGCCCATCACTTTTTTTTTATTGTAACGGACGCCCCAAAGCAGCCTCGGTAACCCCCGCCGCCGGCTCCCCAGAGGAGCGGAAAATCCCGTTTCTTCCCCAGTGTGCGCCCAGGAGCCGCCAGCCAGCCTGTGCGTTTCGCCTGGAGGGCGGCGCGGGGCCGGGCAAGTTGCTGCCGCCTCCCGGGCCCGGGCCCCGGCTCCCGGCTCCCGCGCCGGCCCGGCTCGGCTAACGGTAAAGTGAACCGCGCGCGGCGGCGAGGCCGGGAGGCCAAACTTGGGGTCGCTCCCGACCCGAGTCCGCCCGACAACAAAAGGCCCGGGCACCGCGGGGCGGCGGGTGAGGACACCTGTCCAAGGACGGGACCCGCGCCGCAGCCCGCGGGAGGCGCAGGGCTCGGCGGGCGGCACTGCGGCGGCGGCGGGACCCGGGCGCGCCGGCTCGGCGCCCCGTCCGGGGGGAGCGCCCGCAGGGACTCCGGGAGCCGCCCCGCACCTGCGCCCCGCTCGGGGCGTGCGCTCGCGGGGCTCGGGCTGGCGGCGCCGCGCCCGGTGCGCTCCGGGGAGGGGGCCGGAGCCGAGCAGGGCCCCGCTGCCCGGAGGACCCCGCCGCCCGAGCCCCGCTGCAGCGCCCCCGCCCTGGGTCTCCGCCTCCGGGCTGGGCGCGGAGCCGGGCCCGACGCCCCCTGGCTGCGCGGCGGGCCCGGCGGAGGACCGGGCGCCGCGAGCGATGCGCCTACCTGCTCCGTGCGGCGGGGCCGCGGGCGCGTCGCGGGGCCGTGACCTGCGGCGGCGGCGGCGACGGCTGCAGTCGTGGCGAGGAAGGCGCCTCTTTCAGGAAGGGGTGGGATCTGCCCTCCCGCGGAGCCGCGGCCCGCCCCCGACTAATTCTGGGGTCCCTGCTGCGAGGCCTCCCCGCGAGAGCCGAGCCCGCGGGCCTGCGCGGCTCCCGCCCCTCGGGGTCCCTAATAGTTACCCGGGGCTGGAGCCGAGCGTGGGCAGCGGAACCGCTTCTTTCCAGAGCCTTTGTGGACGCGCTCGCTGGGCGCTCCTCGCCCAACAAAAGGAAGGACGGGATCCGAGGGATCCTCCGCCTGGCGGTTATTTATTCCTGACCTGTCGTAACCTCCCGGCCGGCTCCCTTATGTTCACACAACTGGGGCTTTCGCACAGAGCAGCTGAAACGCCTCGCCTGCCCGCTGGTGAGCGTCCCTCCGCTGGGCGCTCCCCGCGCGTCCGCGCGCCGCGCAGAGCCAACGCCGGCCAGCTCCCGACCCGGCGGCGGAGAGCGGCCCCAGGCCCCCAGCGCCGCTCGCCCTCTCCTCGCAGGGTCTGCTCCGGGGTTACAAAACTGCGTTCATCAGCGTTTTAATAGCTTCCGCCACCCCGGACCCCGACCCACCAGTGGCACCATGTCAGTGACCTCTAGCAGCAGCTGGATCAGTGCCACTTATCACACGCTCACCATTAACTTCTATTCCAAGCGTAGTTTTAGGGGGCTCCCACACACAGTAGGTCCTCCTTTATCAACCTGCCTTAGTCAGACTGACCTCCATTCTTTTTGGCACCTCCGTATCACACCTGTCTCATTAATCTGCTGCCTGTCAGAGCACACCGTTCGAACTCTCCAATTTAACATTCGAGAACTTTCCCTTCCCCCACACTCTTATGATTATTGTCTAGTGGGTGTATTGATTTGTTGTTACTGTTTTCACCTGGCTACTAGGCTACTGTGAGCTTCTTGAGGCCAGGGGCCTGGCCTCTCCTGTTTTCCTTGCCTTAACAAATGAGACTGTTACCCATTCGGTTAAAATAGCAGAAACAAAAACTTAATTCTAATCTAGAATCCCCTGAAAGTATGTGCTAAATTTTGTGGGTTTAGCCTATGTGCATTTTTCTGAGCGACTAACTGTAGCTTCCATCAGACTCTCAAAGTGATCTGTGACTTTCTCAAAGTTAAGAACTGCTTGAGGCCTATCAATGATTGAATCCCAGCTCTGGTGTGAACCTCCCCCCACACCCACTTCTCTGCCCTGACTGAAGGAGCCCTCCAGCCAGACCATCCAATCTATTTTTTAGAAATATTTTTTTATTGATTTCAGAGAGAGGAAGGGAGAGGGAGAGAGAGATAGAAACATCAATGATGAGAGAGAGTCATTGATCAGCTGCCCCATGCTGGGGATAGAGCCTGCAACCCTGAGCATGTGCCCTGAACGGGACTTGAACCTCTGTCTTCTGGATCATAAGTCGATGCTTAATTGCTGAGCCATGCTGGCCAGGCACAGTCCATTCTTTTAAGACTTCTGGATCCATCCAAATAATTAGTGGTCTCTCTCAACATATCAGAATCACCAGAGTAGGGAGGTGCTTTACAACAATGCACATGCCTGGGCCCACTTCAGAACCCCTGAGTCAGAACCAGAGGGGGGGGGCAGTACATGGGTATTTTTACAAAGAGCCACAGGTGATTCTGACACGCCCATGACTAAGGCACTGACTTTTTTGGGAATAGGATCCCTGATTAGTAAAATGTCCTTACTTTTCCTTTTCTCTATGGAAGGACTGAGAATCCTTGCATTATGTTTAATTTATTTGAGCATTTTCATTTTCACTTAGAGCCAAGCTCACTGTTGCTTAAGAAATGAGGTTGAATTTGTGAGGATAGCAAGCCCAGCGCCATTTGTCAGCAGCCCTATATCACTGCCACCTTCATCTCCAAAATGTCTATCTAAATAAACCCAAATAATGAAATAAATTACATCCCTGACAGTGATATTGACAGCTGAAATATTATGTTAAAATGCTGGCCATGAAGGAGGGTTGGTTGCTATATGCAGATTCTGTTAATGTCATGAAAGTTTTAGAGAAGCTTCAAGATACCTCAAGACAAACAAAACATAAATTTAACTGTGCTTTTTTATCTTTTTTCAATTGACCTTGGTATCCCACTCATTAAAATTTGTCCACCATATACTCAATATGACCTTAGATATTTTAAATCATGTCTGGGTGTAAAATTGAAATATTATCCCAGTCCTGGATGTTTTTTAAAAAAATGTATATAAAGATTCAACCTGTATTCTTGAACGATATGACAGTGTTCCAAAATGCTTCAGGCTTTGAGGAAAGGGCCGACGACACAACAAACACAGTTTACGGCCTGAAGATAGATGCCAGCCACAGACTTCCTGGGCTAGGATGGAGATCAGTACACACAGGGACATAATCGTGTCACCGAACCCCAATGAGGCACCATGATTTTGACACCATGTTGCTCTACTGACTGTCCTGACCTAACTCTGGTGAACAGCTCAGGCTTCCATCCATCTGAGTAGCGGTGATAGTTTCTTTGGTATAAGTGAACTTATCTAACCAAAACAACTACAGACCACTTAGAATTATAAGGAAATTCTATATTCTCATGCATTTCCTTTCTCTTGGGCAGCCAATTTGTTGTTGATGATCATTCAAATCATTTCCCTTATTCAGTTGAAAAAACAGACTTGAGAAGCACAACTCATAAATAACACTCCCAGGATTCTAGTCAAATTGCAATGAATCTAGTTATAATAAAAATCTCTGTGTAACAAAGTTATTGCCAACCCTTCTCCAACCACTGATAGTTCAAGGCTTCTCTGATAAACAACAAAACCATACAAAGTTCATCAAAATGGCATTTGATCTTTACCAACATCTACCTCTTAAAGAAAACATTATAGAGATGATTGGAAAGAGATTGAGGGAACATTTGGTAACAGGATATTAAGTGGGAACTATTATTATTATTTTTTTATTTTTTATTGATTTCAGAGACAGGAAGGGAGAAGGAGAGAGAGAGAGAGAAACATCAACGATGAGAGAGAGTTATTGATCGGCTGCCTCCTGCACGCCCCCTATTTGGGATCGAGCCTGCAACCCGGGCATGTGGCCTGACTGGGAATCAAACTGTAACCTCCTGGTTCATAGGTCCACCGCTCAACTGCTGAGCCACGCCGGCCAGGCAGGAACTATTATTTTATTTCCATTTTATCAGAGGCTCCACCACTCTTAGATTCCAAACCAGGTGTAGGACTTGCAAAGGAGTGTTCCCTTAACCTCTTACTTACTTTGAAGGTATAAGAGGTTTGAAGTGGAGGCTGAGGAGACTGCTGAAGATTAGAGATGGTTTCTGTGGAGGAGTTGTAGGTGTTCTAAGAGGCCCCTCCCAGCACCCTCCCCCGCACCCATGGGGGCGTGGAGGGCGAAGGGGGCTTTACAAATCTCACCTTCAGTCGGTGAGAGGCACTTCGGGCAGACCTTTCAGAGAGCTCAGGATGTGTCCTTTGCCGTTTGGGGAACACCATGGACTGGTGGCTACCTCATGCCTGAGAAATCTAGAGTTGGCAAAATGACCTGAACACAGGGTAGGAACTAGGGTGGAGAAGTAGTTTACTCCCACAGAAAACAAGCCTAAGAGAGTGAGACAGACAGTGTGGGCTTGACTTTGATCCTACCCAACACGACTGCTTGGAAAGTAAAGAGACCTCAACAGAAAGAAGCCAGAGGTTTGCCCCCAAGTGCCCAGGTCCTGAGGGGGGCAGGGCAGAATCTAAGGCAACCTGTCAGAAGCAAAGTGAACTTGCTGTGCCAAGGCAATGGGTGGTGAGGGATTCCCCAGCGGTGATTCTGACAACTCCATAAAAGTGTCAGCTGGAAACATCTGCCATGGGCGGAGGAAGCAATGCGAGCTGGACCCCCCCAGGCCTTTCTGCCTCCTCTCCCCCACTTTAATCCTGGAGGAGGTGGGCAGTCTAGTGAGTGTGGAAGAAGGGGGAAAGCTCCAGCTGGAAGAAATACAGAGGAAGCCTGCCACTACTCCCCTTTGCCACTAAAGTATGGAGGTTTTATTATTACACTGCTCCAGACATTAATTACTAATATAAGACTGTTTTTGTGTGTGTGCGTATGTTTTTAATCTTCACTCGAGGATACTTTTTCCATTGCTTTTCAGAGAGAGTAGAAGGGAGAGACAGAGAGAGAAACATCGATGCGAGAGACACATCACTTGGTTGCCTCCCGCACACGCCTCGGCCCTGGCCTGCAACCGAGGTACGTGCCCTTGGCCGCAGGCGAACAGGGACCCTTCAGTCCACAGTCCGATGCTCCAACCACAGAGCCAAAGTGGCCAGGCAAGACTATATTTTTGACTAAAAGTAACCAGAGGCCTTTTTATTATTTCAGAGTGACCCCAAAAGTTATAGGGCCTATACATTAATTCATCCAAGGGGAAGGAAAACAACTAGCCCCACAGAGCAGGTTTGGACAGGCGTGAAAGAAGAGAATTGAGCCATGTTCTGATTGTGCCATGAGTCCCACTGGGTCACTGTATCAGCCATACATTCAAATGTAATGCATTTCATATTATATCTTAAAACTTCTGAGGATGTCTCATTCTCTCATCTTACCTGGTTTACAAATAAGTGATATGTATCAAGAAACTGCCAGCATGTGTATATAAACTATAACTTAAGCTTTCCAATAAGAAAATTAGAAATAAGCGTTCTGGACTAAAAGATCCAAATGGATCCTGGAATGAAGATGATAATATAATCTCTTTCTTACAGATGATGTACCTGGAGAACAGAGAACAAGTTTATGGAGTGTCTGAGAGCATTAACTATGAGAATATTTGGAATGCT
This sequence comes from Miniopterus schreibersii, assembly GCF_964146895.1. Classification (NCBI taxonomy): domain Eukaryota; kingdom Metazoa; phylum Chordata; class Mammalia; order Chiroptera; family Miniopteridae; genus Miniopterus; species Miniopterus schreibersii. Next base: position 47,933,454 of record NC_138101.1, read on the forward strand.
TAGCACAGAGCCTGATACTTATAAATGCTAAAGATTACTATTAATATGAAAAAATAAAAAAGAAAATATCCAAATGGATCTGAATGTTAGTTTAACCTTCTGTTAAATAGCCAGCTGCCACAGTTCCTCATCTCTAAAGGGCTGGGATTGGATAAAAGATCTCTTTCAGTTAGAATACTCTTGTTTTGAAAAGGCTACAGCCACATATAGCTTGTTCTAGATCAAGGACCTATCAATCTTTCAGAGTCTGCTCCACCAGCCTGCAGCCCTCAGACCAGCATACCTGGTGCTAGAGTACCCCAGGGCTATGACTCCATGAGGGAGAAATACATATTTCCAAAATGCAGACTGACAGGTGCAGGGGTGCCTTCCTTTGGAGGCTGACACGTGACTGAGGTTGGTACGATCACCTTGGTGATGGTTTCCATATTATGCACTTGGCAGTTGTGATGTGGGCATCCCCAAGCACTTTCCTGTATTCCCTTGAGTGCTATGTAATCAGCTCTCTCTCCTCCTCCGGTGGGAGAGCAGAGTTGCAGAGAGGTCTGTGACTGGTGCTCAGAGGGAGAACCTCAAATAAACGCCAGATCCCGTGTTCTGAAATTCACTGGAAACCCATTTTCCCTATTTGAACTATGAGATTGTTGTTTGCTGCAAGAGACTCAGCCAAAAGAGTGTGAACAGTTTTGATTTCAATCAATTCCCTCTCTTTGGACTTTTTGCCAACATGCATTAAGTTTATGGAAGGCACCCATTATTTATTTACCTTCTAAATCAGAGAGCTAAAGATGAATCATTTTATAGCATCATTCTTTTTGTCTCAAACGACATGTTTTGGGGAAGTTAGGTCATTCTTTTAAAGTTCTAGCTAAGAGGTGTTCCTCAGCCCTGTAGTTCCGCCGCCTGCCCCCCAACTGCCCCCGCCTCTGCCTGAGACCTAGGCTGGTGCCTACTGTGTGCTGGTTGCTAAGTATTTTAAGTATCACCCCTGGACAGAAAGCTCAACTTTTCTCCACCCAAAACATCTTGTTTATCTTTTGTCATTTATAACCTGCCCCGCTCCCTTCCCCTCTCCTCCAACCCCACTCTTACACGATGAAGGTCTTCATTTTATTCCTAAGCCCCCGGCTCTCCCCGCGGTTATTCGTGTCTCTGTCCTCTCCCAGGACTCTCTCTCAGAGCATCTAATCTGTCCCTCTCAGCTGGCTCTTGCTCTTAGCCTAAGAACACGGCTGACTTTAGCAGACTGCTTTCTCGGGCAAGCTCCTATTTCACTACTTCCCTCCCCTTTGATGAAAAATTTCCCAAAAACATCGTTTTCACTTGCTACCTCCTCTTTATTCTGGTTTTCAATTTATTCTCAGCCTCAAGCAATGTGGATTCCACACCTACTCTGTTGAAAACGCCTCCTGGAGACACACAAGGAATAACCCTCCAGGCCCCAGCTCCACCGCCTGCTGTATGGACGCCTCCTCCTCTCTGTCCTTGAAACTCCACGACCCTCCCCTTCTGGGGCTGTCTTCACAGTCTCCCGAGTTTCCTCGTTTCTCTCCGACTGCTTCCTCATATGCTCCTCCACGGGAATGCCCCGCGCAGGGGTGTGGGCCTCGGTACCCTGCCCTTGGCCCTCGCTCTGCTAACACTGGCCTCTCCTCCCGGGGAACGTTCTCTCTTTCCAGACCACTCCCCAGACCACTCATCCCAAACCACTCCCCAGACCACTCCCCAGACCACTCATCCCAGACCACTCCCCAGACCACTCCCCAGACCACTCATCCCAGACCACTCCCCAGACCACTCCCCAGACCACTCAGCCCTGCGAGTCTATCTGATGAGCCAGCCAGCACCCCCAGCTCAGAACCAAACTCTAGGAACATCTTATTTGTAGATCGGCCTGAAATCTTAGATTAGCAACAACTTCTGTTCTCTTGAGTGACCTTATCTTCACTCAGGAGCTAAGTTCTCTTTCTTCCTCCTGCTGCTACAGTGGGTTAGGAATTTGTCTCCTTTTCATCTTTGCTGCTTTAGGGCAAGTCCACATCACATCCAGCAAGCCCGGTTATCTTGCTTCCTTTTCTCTGCCCCACTCTCTCTCATTCCAATTCCCTTTCTCACTGTCCCCAGTTTCTTTTTAAATGTTTTTCTTTTCTTTTTAGTTCACTTTTTTTTTTTTTTTAAAGATACATGGTCCCGTATGCACAATTAAAAAGTGAAAAAATCCAAATATGCATAAATAAAAGTTAATAGCCTCCTACTGTCCCTAACCCACTTCTTCCTACTTCCCAATGTTAGCAGCCTGGTATACATACTTTGGAATTTTTTTCATGCTCAAACAAACATATGTTCACATTTTAAACATAAAAATGGAGTCATTGTACATATATTACTTTAGAACTCTCTCTTCTCAGTTAAAAGTATACCATGAACATCTCTCTAAATCAATAGATATAAAGCTAACTCACTTTTTTAAAAAATCACAGCTTTATTGAAGTACAATCACATACCATACAATTCATCCATTTAAAGTGTACAATTCAGTGGTTTTTAGTATATTCACAGTTATACAACCATCACTATAATCAATTTCAGAACATTTTCATCACTTCAAAAAGAAATCTCATACCCATGATCAGTCATTTCCACTTTCTCTAACACCTCTCCCAGCCCCAGGCAAGCACTAATCTACTTTCTGTCTCTATGGATTTGTCCATTCTGGATATTTCATATGAATGGAATCATATAATATGTGGTCTTTTGTGCCTGAATGTTTTCACTTAGCATGTTTTCAGGGTTCACCCATGTTGTAGCATGTATCGGTACTTCACCCTTTTTTCTTCGGCTAAAGAGTATTCCGTTGAATGGATATATCACATTTTGTTTACCCATTTATCTCTTCATAGACATTTGGATTGTTTTCACCTTTTGGCTATTATGAATAATGCTGCTTTAAACATTTGTGTACAAGTTTTTGTGTGGAGATATATATATATATATATATATATATATATATATATATATATATATATATATTTTATTTCTCTTGGATATACAACTAGGAGTGAAATTTTTTGGTCATGGTAACTCCATATTTAACCTTTTGAGGAGCTGCCAGACTGTTGTCCAAAGTGACTGTACCATTTTACGTTACCACCAGCAGTGTGAGAGGGCTCGGTTTCTCTACATCCTTGGCAATGATGTTATTGTCTAGTTTTTTTTTTAAGTGCTTTTAAAATTATAGCCATCCTAGTGAGTGAAGTATTATCTCATGGTTTTGATTCGTATTTCCCTGATAGCTAATGATGTTCAACATCTTTTCATATGCTTATAGGCTATTTGTATATCTTCTTTAAGGAAATGTCTATTCAGTTCCTTTACCCATTTTAAAATTGGGTTATTTGTCTTTTAACTATTGAGTTGTAAGTGTTCTTTGTATGTTCTAGATATAAATCCCTTATCAGATATATGGTTTGCAAATATTTTCTCCCATTCCATTGGTTATCTTTTCACTGTCGTGATGGTATCTTCTGAAGCACAAAAATTTTACATTTTGATAAAGTCCAACTTATCTATGTTTTCTTTTGTTGCTATTGCTTTAGGTGTCACATAAAAGACTTTGCCTAACGAAGCTTGCAAGATTTATTCCTGTATTTTCTTCCTAGAGTTTTATAGTCTCAGCTCCTATATTTAGGTATTTAGTCTATTTTGAGTTATTTTTTGTGTATGGTATGAAAAATTATTTGACTTCATTCTTTTGCATGTAGCTATCTAGTTGTCCCAGAACTGTTTGTTGAAAAGACTATTCTTTCCCCATTGAATTGTCTTGGCATCCCTGGTGAAAACTGATTGACTGTAAATGTGAGGATTTATTTATGGATGTTCAGTTCTATTCCATTGATCTGTCTTTATGCCAGTACCACAGTTTCGTGATTACTACAGTAAGTTTTGAAATCAGGATGTGAGAGCCCTCCAACTTTGTTGTTTTTCAGGATTGTTTTGCATATTCTGACTCCCTTCTATTTCCACATGAAATTTTGGATCAGCTTGTCAATTTCTGTAAAGAAGCCAGCTATTGCAATAGACTTTGCTTTGAAGCTGTAGATCAATTTTGGGAATGATTGCTATATTAATAATATTGAGTCTTCCAATCCATGACCATGGGATATTTTTCCACTTATTTTTTCATTTATCTAAGTCTTCTTTAATTTCTTTCAAAAATGTGTTTGTAGTTTTCAGAGTGTAAGTTTTGCATTTCTTTTGTTAAGTTTATTCCTAAGTATTTTATTCTTTTGGTGCTATTGTTAATGAATTGTTCCTTAATTTTATTTCCCTGTCATCTTTTTTCTTCCCAAACCACATGTTTCTGTGAGCCAGGGACAGTCTAGCAAATCCTATTACTGCCACCAAAATGTAAAGGAAAAACATACTTCTCCTGTGTGTCTCCTCTACTTTTAATACTCTACTACAACATTATCCCATTTCTAACACCACATGTGTGGGTTTTGCACAATCAAGCAAGTTTTTGACACCAGCTGGGTGTCCTACAATTTCACTAGATTCTGACAGGTTGACATACCTGGACATAATGTCAGATCCCACAGGTTAAGGATTTAATTCTTTTTTCTTTTTCTTTTTTTAAAATATATCTTTATTGACTTCAGAGAGAAGAAAGGAGAGGGAGGGAGAGAGATAGAAACGTCAATGATGAGAGAGTCACTGATCGAGCCCGCAACCCGGGCATGTGCCCTGACCGGGAATCGAACCCCGATCGCCTGGATCCCAGGTCGACCCTCAACCGCTGAGCCACGCCCGGCCGGGCGAGGATTTAATTCTGTGAGACTGCCACCGACCCCCACTGCAGATGCCAATCACAAATTCAGGTTGTTACCTGTGCTTTTAGCCAGCTGGCTGTAGATTGGATATTCCAACACTTCCCTCCTCAAATTTAGTTAACTTGCTAGAGCAGCTCACAGACCTCACAAAAATGTTGGTTGTACTGCCTCTGTCATGAACTAATTTTAATATCAACTTGAATTTACTTCTAGGTTCTCTCTGTCTCTTTTTTTTTTAAATCCTCACCTGAGGATGTTTTTTCCATTGCTTTTCAGAGAGAGAGGAAGGGAGACAGAGAAAGAGGGATGGAGGGAGGGAGGGGAGGGGGAGAGAGAGAGAGAGAAAGATCAGTTGTCTGGATTGATACTAAGAAGAAAGTGAGCCTCAGACACACACCCAGAGTGGAATGTGGCCCGGTGAAAGAAAGGCCTCTGCTTTGTTCACCTGAGTAACCCCAGTCACCGTAGATACCCAGTATCTTAGCACAGTTCCTGACACACAAGGCAGGCACTCAGGTTTTGCCTACTGAGTTGCAAAAGCACTCAGAAAGCTGGGGTTCCCTCCTTGCTAACAAACTTGTGTCTTATTTCCAGGCTAGCTTTTTCCTTTCCCAACACCCTTTCCTGCCCTTTCTCCTTAAAGGCTGCCTGCACCTTCGTTTGAACCACATAGACTTATGAAAGAAGGTAAGCCGGTCAGCACAGGGTCTGATCCATCACGGATTCCAAGTTCACCTGGAGCCCATGTCCTAGGACAAAGTGACTAACAAACCTTGGGTTGCTCATTTCTAAAGATCAGGTCCCTGAGAGCCAGGCCCTGCAGCTTCAGACCACAGCTGCCACTGTGTACGTCTATCAAATTTTTATATGCAGCTCAGCACTGCGTATGCCCATTTAATTATCTCCCTCACCTTTTGCTTCTTCAAATGCACTAATTGAAAGGTGAGCACCCAGCACTACCACCTGGGGATCTCTGCCCCTGGCCTCTGCAGATCCTCTCTCCCCAGTGCCACCAGCCCTCCAATCTCCCCTCAGGCAGCCCTTTCAAACTCACAGAGCTCTGAGGTTTGAAGAGACAGGCTGGCCCAATCCTCTCTCTGGGGGTGCTGGCTGGACCTCTCCTTGGCTTTTCTTTGTTAACAGTTTTTGTCACTCTAGATGCAGAATTTGAAAGTAACAGAACCATCTTTGTTTTAAAGCATTCTACATTGCTTTCACTGGTTCAGTCTGTTCTCCCCACAATTGTGAGTTAGTGAGGCTAAGTTTAAGGTCAGGACTCCACAAGCACAACCTTACAAGAGGCCATTTTTCATTATAAATAGGAATGGCAGGCCCCCACATTCTGGGCGAGGAGGAGGTCCCTGCAGTAGTCAAGTCAAGCCAATTCAATTAAACTCCACCTAACAATCTGCGGTCAGGGAACTGAGTCAGTCCAGTATGGTCCTTGAGCCATCAACTGGTTGTGTCTCCTTGAGCCAGCCAAATTCTCTGGGTCTCAGTTGTAAAATTAAAGTCTTGGACCTTGGATGATCTCCTACTTCTTACAGACTATGATTTTAGATGCCAAGTCACCCATGCAGAATGGAGCTGAGGCAAGTCACCATGAGATCCCCTATCCTTCCCCATTAACATGTTTATACAGATTAAACCTGATTAGAAATAACACCAAGAGCAGCTTTGGTTGATTAATTAAGGCTTCTAACACTAAAAGGAAAGGGAGCATAGTGGTTGCAGACAACTAGTCACCATCATTTTGACAGAAGGGTGGGGCTGGTTTGGATTTTTTTTAAAGCTGCAATTGGTGGGGTCATTCTGTGGCATCTTATGGAACTCCACCCAAACCATCCTCACAGGAGTGTAGGAACAATCCTACGCCCTCCCCATTCCCAACGTTTGCAGACTAGAGCAATAAAATCAATGTTTTGTTCTATAAGAGCTACTCTACACATATTCCTAGTGTACATGTATGCATATGTCTGCACACAATTCTGGTCTCAGCTGACCTCCTAACGAGCTAACTTCTCTGAGTTGATTTTTCCCATCCATGAGATGAGAGGGTCCAACTGAATGGTTTTTTAAAAAAAACAACACACTTTATTTTTATTGTTGACACTATTACAGATGTCCCCATTCCCTTGCCTTTGCCCACCTCAACCCAAAAGAATAGCTTTTAATCTCTCTTCCAGATCTAAGATTCTAGACTATTTTCTTAATAAAAGCAGCATTTGAGTTACTTCAGATAAAACTCTCCATCATCCCACTAAAACTGACTAAGACTACCCTTCTATAAATCTAAACAGTCTTGTTAAGGTGGATAATTCTACCAATTGGAAGAACTGAGGGTGTTAGGAAATGTCTATCAAAGACAGAATCTGTATTGAGCAGGTAGGTTATTTTATGTGGAAGAAAATGAATACTTGTTACAAAAGGGTCATGTATGTTGTGACCTTCTTGTCAGAAGAACAAGTGAAGGATGCTTGGAACATGCTCTATTATGACCCATCTGAGTGTCTTGACATGAACATTTCCTTTGTAAAAAGGATGCTGTAAATTGGAGTGTGTTGTCTCCTTTTGTAGAGAAATAGGATCGTATTTATCTTTAAAAGTCTATTTGTTACTGTCATTTTTTTAAAAACTGTGAAATGGTATTGTGACTATGGATTAAGAAAAAGAGCAAGAGCCCTCTGAGGTGGTGGGACTGTCCTGTGTCATGATTGTAATGATGGTTACATGAGTCTACACGTGTGTTAAAATTCATGGTACTATACACACCACAAAAAGGCAGTTCTACTGCATATTAATTTAAAAATTAAAATTAAAAAAGAGCCCGTACCTTTTAGAGATACATACTGAAATATTCATGGATGAAATGGTACAATTATCTAACATTTGCTTCGAAATAACGTGCGAGGGAGGGAAATGGTAGAGTATAGATGAAGCGAGATTGGCCAGGAGTCGATTGTTGTTGAAACTGAGTTCGTTGTACTCTCCAGGGGTTCATTATGCTCTCTTCTCTCTTTCTGTGTATGTTTAAATATTTTCCTTACTCCAAGCTAAAAATAAAAAACACTGGTGAGCAAGAATAAAGTGTCTTCCTGCTTGCATGCTTAAAAGAAGTTTATTTCTGATTTCCAGACTGATAGTTCTTGCTGAGGGAAGAGCTGTGTACACAGGCGAAGTGATAGGAAATGTATATCATCTCTCTATATAACTTAGGCGTATTTCATGATACGAGAAAGAGTTTTTATGTATATGATCCAGCTGGGCTGAGTACATTTAAAAATGATCTTTATATCATATTAGAACTAATAGCTACCATTTATTGAGCACCTGCTTATGATAGTCATCAAAATAATCCTTAAAATGAAATATCTTATTTATACCTTCCCCAGAAGGTATTATTCCCATTACACAGTGGAGAAAAATCCAGGCCTGGTGAGGACAGGCTACATAGCTAACACAGGGAAGTGGGCATGCAACGCCAGGCACACTTCTAGAGGCTCTGCTCTTACCCCCCGGCGGCAGGACTTCTGGAGCAGACACTGTTCTGAGCAGGACGCCCTTCACAGGTGCTGCGTGCCACCCCCACTTCCACCTGTTTCCCTCCCAGCACCTCCCCATGTGACCTTCAGAGGACTCCTGGGGCCTACCGGGTCTGCCAGGCCCCAGGTGGGCGGGCCTGAAGTCCAGGGGTTGACATTCCCACCAAGTGGCCCAAAGCCAGCGACTCATCACACAGGAGACCCGGAGTTCAACCCCCTGGCTTCCAGGGAGACAACCCTGCGGGGCTGTTAGCTCCCTAGAGCTGCCCGGGGACCGGGCGGAAAGCAGACACTTGGCCTGCAGCGCACCCGCTCAGCGTCCGTCCCTCTTCCCGCCCGCGCCCCGCACTCCCTCCCCGCTCCCCATGGCCTGCTCAGGAACCGCCATCTCCGGGACTGTTTTTTGGAAGCCCAGCCAAAGGCAAGTTCCTTTTCCAATTTGGGTGCAAGTTCGTTGCTAATCATTCCTTACCTAGGAAACATTTATGAGAACGTGTATTTGTTTGTATACAGGTAAGTTTATATATGCTTATATATTTATGTATGCAATTACTGCAGTGACTGGACATAGAAATGTTGAAGGAGGCACAGTGTTACCGTCTATGAAGATCAACTGACTTAAAATGAGAAGCTAAAGAACATGCTCTTCCCTGCCACAGAGGCCAAGCAGGGACTCTAATCGCAGAGCTCAGCAGAATGGGCTTCCAAATGATTATCCAGATACCGTATGCTCAACCAAGGCCTCTAAGCCCTAAAGCACAGGAGGGGTGGGAAGGGGGTATACGGTGTGGGTTGAAGAGCAGAGAGAATACCTTGAATAGACTTAAAACCAGGTCCTCAAGGCTTCAAGAACAACACAAGGCTTTCCAGTAAGTTCCTTGCTGGAAAACAGGCATTCCATTTACAGGGAATAAAGCCTAACTGCCGCATCTCTGGTGAAAAGGGGATTTTAGTTTGAAAAGGATTCTCTTCGCCATGATGTTGTGTTAGCCACAGGGGTGGGTGATTCCATATCTAAAGTGGGTGAATTCATAGCCTGGCTCCATGACTTTCTAGCTGTGTGGTGCTAGCAAGTTGCTTCACATCTTTGAGCCTCTATCCCTCTATCTTCTATTCTGTAAAATGGGACAATAATAACAATTACCTTATGTGGATGTTGGAGGAATTATATTAGATACATACATTGTATTAGATACCTACACCACTGGAACATGATAGGAATTTAATAAATGACCATTATTATTTAAGGGAGCTGCAATGTCTTTAGTACATTTAGACAGTTAGACATTCCTTCTCTGAATGTCTTTAGTAATGACATTGGGGCTAGAGAGCTTCAAAGTATACCCATGCACTGCTGGGGACATAGGCATCCTTTAGAAAGAAATATGGCAAGTCCAGCACCACCCCCTCCAAACAGAGTCAGCCTGGGCTTCCACAGCAATGTGTTCTTATCTATGTTATAGCACTTTGCAGTGGTATATTCTGATTTTTCTGTTAATATGTCTCTCTCCATCGCCAGGAACTCTTTGAGGGTCAGAACATCACTTTCATCATAGTGTCTCCAGCGTTCAGCAGCTGAAGCAGTAGAGCTCAGTAAATGTTTGCTGTTGAACAAAAGCAGAGCCTTATACCAGTAACTGGGCTTTAGACAGAATTATCCTAAAAAAAATCAAGCTAAAAGAAGAAAAGAATTTACACAAAGATGTCCAGTGCAACTATACTTATAATAGCAAAAAGGAAGCAAGGGCCCTGTCTGGTGTTGCTCAGTGGTTAGAGCGTAGGCCCGGGCACCAAAGGGTCGTGAGTTTGATTCCCTGTCAAGGGCACATACCTGGGTGGCAAGTTCCATCCCCGGCCTGGGTCGGGCCATGAGTGGGAGGCAACCAATCTATGTGTCCCTCTCACATCAATGTCTCTCTCTTTCTTTCTCTCCCCAACCCCTTCCTTCCACTCTCTCTAAAAATCAGTAGAAAAAATATTCTTGAGTGAGGATTAACAATAACAACAACAAAAAAGTGAGAGGGAGGGGGGAGAGGGAGGGGAGAAAGAAAAACATGGAAGAGAAATAATGTGACTGTCCACAGTAGCAGAATTTAAGTAATTTAATGCATATCTAATCAATTAAGATATTCTGGAGCCATTAACACTTAGAAAGTCTCTGTAGCAACATGAAAAAATAATTATGATGAATTAATTATTAAGTGAAAAAGAAAATTTTTATCTGAATCATGACTACAACATTATATAATGCATACAAACAGGGACTCGCAGGGGATGTGGACATATGAAAATAGGTTATTTTATTGCAATGATGACATAAAAGATGATTTTTTTTAAATTTTAGTTTTTCATTTGTATTGCCACAATATTTGTATGTGTGCGAACTTAAATAATGTTTTTAAATAAAAGAGAGTGGCCAATCTCCCACTGCAGATCTATCTCCGGTTTTCACAGAACAATGTTCTGTGAAACATTCCTTCCAGCCCCGGAGTCTAATATTTCCCAGCTCCTCGTTCCACATTCTGAGATCCCAGGGCAGCCCAGAGACTCACAGTTGCTTGTGTGTAACCTCTGTGCTGTCAAAACCTAGGGGGAAATTGAGCTATAATAAAGGCAGAATCAATACAATTTGTGAAAGGGTTGACCCCTATCTCATAAAATACTTTCTGAAATTGACTGCCTATCTGCTATATGCCAGTCCCTCTCGTAAGCGCGGGGGATACAAAGGATGAACAAAGTTCTTGCCATAAAGGGAATTCGAAGCCCAGCAAGGAAGGGAAGCTGCAAATTAGCATGTACGGTGTGAGGCGGTCAGTGCTAAGTCAGAGCACGAAGCATGTGCCGTGGAATGGCTAATTAGGGCATGTTTGGGGCAAAGGACAGGAATGACTTCAAACTGGCTGCGATTAAAGGGGGCTCATTATAAGGGTGTAGGGAAATGTCATGGAACCCAAGGGGGAAGTGCGTGCTGGCCCCCAAGATCCAGGAACCCTAGTTCTTAGATCTGAAATACGTTAGGAGCCAGAGCAGCTAGTAGTCTCTTTCTGTCTGTCTGTCTCTCATTCCTTCTGGGGTAATGGGGCCTTTAGTCTCCTCTTCCCTTGGCACATCCACTCCTCTTTCTCTCCAGACTGAGTTCATCGCTCTGTTTCACACGGTTCACTGGGGCTTCCCTCAAATGGTGCCAGGCTGCAGGGCCTACATAATCTTCAGATCCAACGCTTACAGCTGACAACGGCCACTGGGTCCCCACTCCAAAGTCCTGAGAAGGAGAATGTGATAGCTGAGTCCTGAGTCACATCCAAATGTGCTTAGGGCAGGGTCACCAAGCTCGCTCTCTGTCTACTCAGGAAGAGCCATGGGGACACACTTGCTGGTAAGGGGCCATCAGGAAGACAGACAAATTGACAGACAGGATCTAACTCTGACTGAAGGCGCTGTAGTCAGGAAGAGGTTTTGAGTTGAGTTTTGGGGTGACCGTGGGGCATTAGACAGAATAGGGTGAGATTTCAAATATAGTTAAAAGGTAGAATTAATAGATTTGATTGTATGGTAGAAGGAGGGTTGTACATCGACTCTCAGTCTATCACATAATTACCTTAGCTCCTCCTATTCGCTAAGGAACTTTTTAAACTTCACTGTCCTTGGAGCTATCAGAGTTTTTTCTATAAATAAACCCAGTAAACTCTCACCTGCTTCAGCAACAATACCTTGTATTCATCATCAACTCCATCTGCAGTAAGAACCGAGTTCTGGGAAACAGTCTGACTCCTCAGAGGAATTTCAAAATTCCATCTATACCCTAGGTTTTTTGCTGCACACTGCATCCCACACTGCAAGTCCACACATGCATGTGCAAACACAGACACACACTCACACTTTCAAGGAATGATGCAGAGCATTTTTGCCTGACTATATTTATTCTATTTGTTTTCTATAATGTGTGAAATAAATTCACCACTGTATTAGTTAGAGAAAAATACAGTCAATATATGTGATGTGTTATACTCCGTATATATGTAAACACAGCTCATTTGTAAGCACAGTGATTGTGTGCATATGTGTGTGTAAATTTTTTTTTAACAGAGTTGCTGTAAGTTTACAGATCCTTATTTATGTTTTGCACATTAGTCCATTCCATTCCCTCTGACATCAGTCTAATTCAGGACATTATCAACACATTCTAAATTATTATTTTTTAAAAATATATCTTTATTGATTTCAGAAAGAGGAAGGGAAAGGGAGAAAGAGAGATAGAAACATCAATGATGAGAGGCATTGATCAGCTGCCTCGTGCACACCCCCGACTGGGGATCGAGCCCACAACCTGGGCATGTGCCCTGACCGGGAATCAAATCCAGGATCCTAAGTGGATGCTCAACCGCTGAGCCACGCCAGCAGGGTAACTCATCCTAAATTATTGCAGCAGCCTCCTAACTGACCATTCTGCCCATAGCCACCAGAGTTAGCACCTTAAAGCATCACTTGCATGATGAAACTCCCTGTTCACAAACCTGTGCTTCTCTCTTACCTACCTAATAAAGCCCAGACTCATGTCCTGTCATGAAACACCAGTAGAATCTAGTACCTACCAGCCTTCTAAGCTCCTGTGCTACTCCTCCACACTTCAGCTATTTTGAACTACTCTGTACTTTGCTACTAGGTTCCTCAACACACATGGATCTTTTCAATCAGAATGTATTTTTCCTTCTGCCTGGAATAAATACCCATTTTCTTTTCTCTTCTCCAACGATTCAACTGATTCTATTTCTTCCACTGCATCTTTGCTAACCAGCAGGAAGTGATAGTGCCTTCCTCTGCACCCCCAAAATATTTAGCATCTACTCTTTTCCTACCATATATGTGTCTGAGTATGTCTTGTCTCTTTGTCTAGATAACATGACTTGCACTGTCTCAGGCTCCCCTGTCTCTGCATGTGCTGTGCTTCTCTCACCTACCCCGCCCCCCCCCGGCAACTCCTCCATTAGTCAGTCACTTCAAACAGCAGAACCCAAGCTTGATTCTCCTTAAGGAATTTGTTGGAAGGCCTTTGGGGACTCACAAAATCATAGGATGCTAGAGACCAAGATAAGAATACAGATGGGAAGAGGGAACCAAGGAGGATTAAGACCAAGAAACACAGCTGTTTTTTAACAGGATTCTGCCACCACTGTTGCTGGGCACCGTTGCCATTAGCTACCACTGTCACCACAGTGCCCCCTCCACATCTGCTGTAGATCAGTTCCGCCCATCTTGTCTTTGCTCCGTTAGCCCCAGACTCAGTACCCTGGGCAGGGAGGCTGACAGGTGAACTCGGGCCTTGTGCTAGTGCCCTAGCCTCCAGGAAGAAAGAAATGGAGTTGCATGTCTCTCTGACTTCCCTCGAGGGGACAAAGCTCTCTAGACCCAAAGGGACCACACACAGTAAAGCATTTCCCCCCAGATAAGAGGGTTCTGTAAGGTTACAACCCCAAAAAGACAATCGTTAATCACAATTTCTATTCACCCTTCAAGCCATGACTTTGATGTGAATTTCTCTCTCCTCCTTCCAGAAGGAGCTAGAGAGTGCCTTTCAGCTCTCAGGACATTCTGCACATTTCTCTATTAAAACGCTACATTGCACTTAAAAATAGTATGCATGTTTTCTATCTTAAAAGTAATTGATTTTTGTTTGTTTGTTAATCCTCACTGAGGCTATTTTTTCCATTGATTTTTAGAGAGAGTGGAAGGGAGGGAAGGGGGGAGAGAGAGAGAGAAAAACATCAATGTGAGAGAGACACATCGACTGGTTGCCTCCCGCATGCACCCCGACCAGGGCCAGGGGTTGAACCTGCAACCGAGGTACGGGCCCTGACCACAAATCAAACATGTGACGCTTCGGTGAGCAGGCTGATGCTCTAACCACTGGGCAACATCAGCCAGGGCAAGAGTAATTCATTTTTTAAAAATACTAGAGTATAAAAAAGAAAACAAGCCCGGCTGGGCGTGGCTCAGCGGTTGAGCGCCGACCTAGGATCCAGGCGATCAGGGTTCAATTCCCGGTCAGGGCACATGCTCGGGCTGCGGGCTCGATCAATGACTCTCTCATCATTGGTGTTTCTATCTCTCTCTCTCCCTCTCCTTTCCTCTCTCTGAGATCAATAAAGATATATTTTAAATAAATAAATAAATAAATAAATAAATAAATAAATAAATAAATAAAATAAATAAATAAGAAAACAAAAGGCCACTCATAATCCTATCATTAGCATTTTGAATTGTATATTTTCTTTTTTATCTTCTATCATGTACATACGTTATTCATCATTTACAGAGCTTAGGTCGTACATACCACATGACATTATGATATTTATGCTCGTCTCTCTCCCCTGCTAGATTGTGACTGAGGAGGCAGAAGCAGAGGTGCTCTCTGTGTGGCGTCCACCAGCCGGTAGCACAGTGCTGGGCACTGCTGACTGATGTTTGCTAACTCAGCTGAAAGGCTCCTTGGGGACAGAAGCCCTCTTTGGTAAAACTTTATAATGAACACAAGGCCTATTATACTGTCTTATACATAGTAAATAGTTTAGCTTAATATTTTTGAATTACATAATTCATCACGGGTTGATCTTAAATTTTGAAGTTTTTAGCTACAGATACATAACGACAATGGCCTTTGTCTTTCGCCTCCCCAGCAAATCACCAGGAATACTGAGCTTCCCAAATTTCTTTTTCCTTTCTCCTTGCAGGACCAGAATACTTTTTCATCAACAACCTAGAAGCTTTACTTCAATAGCCATTTGTTCTGAGATTTTATGGCTGACTTTTTCCATGGCCAAGGTAGTGTATTAAAGATGGCAGCAAATTCTCTGTCACTTTCGTCACTGAGAGGTGGCATCTATTTCTCCACCCCTCTGCATCTGGGCTGGGCCTGCAGCTGCATTCAGCAATAGATTGTAGAGAGCGATGCCGTCCCAGGTCTGAGCCTTGCCTTTAGGAGGACTGTCAGCTTCCTCTGTCCTCCTGGACCCAGCCTTCATGCTGCGAGGCGGCCTAAGCAGTTGCACGGGGATCTCTCCAAGTGCCTGCCTAGGCCGCCTCGCAGCATGGGAGAGAGTCAAGGCCCCGGCTGCCAGCTGCCCACTGGCCCTGAACTGGACAGCTGTGGAGGGGCCGACTTGAAGGCAGATCCTCAGTCCCAGTGAGCCTGTCCCAGCAGATGCTACGTGGAGCAAAGATGAATTGTGCCAGCTTAATCCTGACCTAATATCAAAATTGTGGACAAACAGATGGTTCTTGTTTTAAGCCACTACATTTTGAGATAGCTTGAGACACAACAATGTATAATTGAAACAATCCCAAAAGTTGATCTGCGTCTCTCCCAGGGGTAGAGGAGAGACCTCTTGCCTCTGGGTAACAGCAAGAAACTTGCTCTTCTACATTTGTTTTTAAAATATATCTTTATTGATTTCAGAGAGAGGAAAGAAGAGCGAGAGAGAGAGATAGAAACATCAATGATGAGAGAATCATTGATCGAGCCCGCAACCCAGGCATGTGCCCTGACCGGGAATCGAACCCTGGATCCTAGGTCGACGCTCAACCGCTGAGCCACGCCTGGCTGGGCTACATTTTTTTTTTTAAATCCTCACCCGAGGATGGAGATATATATATCTCCACACACACATATTAGCTCAGAGTAAATGACTCAATATCTTTCCCCTGGTTTTTGCTTTCCCTGCCTTTCAATTTCTTCTGCTTGATGCTGCAGCTATCGGACTTGGATGTCAGTCCAGCCTCTTATATCAAGGATCTCTTCTGTTTCAGCAGCCCCTATGGTGTAATTTCCTCTGCCGATTCCAAAGGGCTGCAGCAGGATGTGCATTATCAGGGGATCCTGGGGTTAGGGGAATCACTTAGATCATTCCCTTGCCTCGAGACAGAACTACATGCACATGAGAGTGATAACAAATAATTTAGGACATAAAAATAACTCAGGAAATACTTAACTTTCTACCAGACATCTGAGATTCTCTTGCAACCTCCGATCTTCCACCCTGAATCTAAAGCCTCCAAGGTTGGGACTGAAGCACTTATTAAAAACTCCAGCAAGCCTGGGTCCTCTGCACACCTGGGCCTCCCAGCAGCACTGGAGTAGGCACATGCTCATCTGGAATAGGGGAGAGATGGTGATAAGAGTCTTGACTAAACTAGCTCCACTAAGAAGCCTTCTGGGTAACGTGACCAGTTATCTAAATTGGGACATTTTTGAGGGTAAGGGGTTTGCTACTGAAATTACATCGTGGCAACTAGTTACAAACTGGGACTGTCCCAGGCAAATGAGGATGTATGGTCACGCTATGCTTAGCACTAGGTGCTAAGAACATGGTGGGAGATGAGGGATGAGACAGGGTTAAGAAGGACAAAGTGTTCTAAAATGTATCTGATGTGTCCTTTGGAGTTTTTAGACCAATAGTTCTTACATTAAAATTTCCTGGGGAGATTAAAAAAAAAATCAAGCCCCAGACCCTAGCCTAAGCCAATGTGTGAGAACCTCTGCGGGTAAAGGCCAATCATGAACATGTCTTGAGTGCCCCCAAATGATTTTAATGTGTAGGCAAAGTTGAGAACCCTGCTAGGGACCTTTGGCAAGTACCTGCACTCATATGGGTGCAAGCTGACTCAAACATACCTGTAAAGTCTGACACGTTATTTAGGTTGTCTTTAACTGTAAAGAAGAGAAAACCCTGGTAATCCATAAAGAGATTTTTTTACATCATATAACATGAATGCCTACAGTAGGGTGGATCTAGACATGGTTTCAGTACTTCCCAATGTCATCAAAGTCTTAACATCCTTCTGTCTTTCCCTTCTGTCACCCAACCTTCTTGGCTTTCTTCTAGGCTAATTCCTCTGTAGTCAGTCACAGGATCGCTTCCACAGTACTAGGCATCAAACTCAGGCATGAGGACTGTCTCATCCCTGTGTCTTTCTAACACCTAGAGGACCTTCCTAGCAGCCCTCCAGCAGACCTCATCTCCTGTTCACTAGCGGGAACTGGGTCATTTGCCCACTCCCAAAACAATCACTGGCAAAGAGTCATGTCACCATGGTTGGCTGAGCTGGGTGAGGGGCTTCCCCAACAGAAGGACACCTGACATATCAGAGTTCTGTTGGCAAGGAAGTAGAGCGTGTAGGAACCAACAGTGTCTGTAGCACCTAACAGTGTCCCAAATCAGGAACATTCCCAGCAAACCAGGTAAAATTGGTTTGTGGATAGAAATACCCTAATGAGATTATTTTGACGATCAAAGGAGATAGTGCATACAAAGTGCTATATGCATTTTTAAATGATGTATTATTTAAAGTTTCATTTTACAAAAGGAAAATCTAAGACATAGGAAAATGAAATGCCATTACAGGTGTACCTTGGAGATATTTTGGGTTCAGTTCCAGAACACCTCAATAAAGCTAGTTATAATCTTTTTGCTGATGAAGGGTCTTTCCATTGATTTGTAAAAAACACATCTTTGAAGAGCAATAAAGTGAAGCATAATACAGCAAGGTATGTCTGTATCAAGTTTCCCCAAGAAGTCCTCCCCAGAAGGGGACTGAAGTGTTGGCCTGTGGTCCCCACAGGCCACCAGCACTCTTAAAATATTCTTCAAGCACTTACACCCACAGCTCAGCCACAAGGTCTTCCAGGAGGGCCATAAGAAAGAGGTACAATGCATGGGATATTGTTGGAGAAGTACTAGTTATGATGTGTAGGGAGAGAAGGGAGGAAGTATTGGTATGGCTGGAATGGGAAGAAACACTTAAATGGAGTGAAGTAAAACCCAGGAGATCCAGAAAATACAGGCAGCTCTCAAAAGAAGCCCTGGAAGGAAAAGTTTGGGAAGCAGGTCACTATTGCTTAATATCTGTCAGGCTTACAAAGTGTTCATTGCACATGGTGTTATATGATGATTTTTTCCCTGGTGCCTAGAAGCTGATCTGTCAAAACACAGACGTTGCACTAGGTTGCTTTGCCATTTACAGGGCAGCTTGGCACCTTCAACAACTTGGGGAGTCTGCAGAGGAGAGGATGGGGAGCTGAAATGTGCCTGAAGCTGAGATTCCTTTCTGTTGAATCATTTTGGAAATGATTAACTTAGTCCTTTGAAAATGTGTGTATTGCTTTTCTTCCCCCCACTCCATCCTTTCTCAAAAATCTTTGCTCCAGTCTAAGTTGTTTCTTTGTGTTCTTGGTATGGGCGTAATGATGTTTGAGAATTTTGAAATCCAGACCATGAAACAAACTGTTCTGTGGTTAAACCACAGTACCAATGGGATAGTGTCACTGAGGGTACCACTAACCATGCAATTATATGGTATACCAGTGTTTACTTTTTAATTGTACCTTGTCCTGACATCTCTAGATTCCAGCTTACACTGTGAAGAATAAACCTGGACAAACAATAAAGAGGCGAGATCCAGAGTTAAGCAACTGATACATTCTTGGAAAACATGTACAAATAAACAAGGCTACTTACTCTAGCGCAAAATTATAAAAAAGACAATGTCCCCTTTGGGGCCCACCCAGGCCTCCTGTGCGTGTCTCTGTCCCCTGCTCCCTTTCTTCTACTGAAGAGATGGTAAGAGTTCTCCGCCTGGAGCATCCCAGAGCCCTCTCCCCTGCTGCAGCTTTCTCCCCCTCTCTCTCCCAGCCCCTGTTCCAAAATTATCCTCAGTATTCTCTCCTCCCCACCCCAACCCACAGTACATTCTATTTCAGCATGGCCCATCCATGCTGGGTTTTAGGATAAGGTAATTGAGTAAATCAATTTACTTTAAGGCATGATGACTGAAGATGTTTACTTTTAAATGAGATGCTTCTAACACAAATGAATCTGTAATTGGTGGAATTTTAGGCAGCAACTAAGAGAAGCAGAAGTGAAGATTTTGAGGCAGCGACAAAGAGATGTAGAAACCTGGGGACGTCTTTGATATATTACCCACTTAGGCTACAACAAACTTAATCTACTTAAAGTCATTCCTAGAATCACTTCCTCATTTGGGAGAGAAATGGAGAGGAAAACATGAGGCATATTTCTTCTGAAGTTATGAGGTATCTTCTCTTTTGCCTTAGATTTTGCCTCCTACCCCCTCTTTTTAGGTCCTGGGTCATGATGCCTGTGGTCTATGTTCTTAGTCAATCCAGCATGGGTTTATAATTGTACAAACTGTAATGAAGGAAATAGATATCCCAGGATATCTTTTCCTAGAAGCACTTCTAAGGATCAGACTTGGGATCAGTCTGTTCTCAAGGCTCTAGTTGTATAGGCCGAGTTTTAAAATAAGCAAACTCAAACTAAATTTTAAAGTGCTGTGATGAATGGAGGGCAGAACAACTTTTAGAGGGAAGATCTGTTCATTTCAGGGGGTTTTCTTTTATTAACACCAAGCTGCTCTTTCCTCTTAGCAATGCCTTCCATCCAAGAAATCTTTAAGTGTTTGAACAGCAGAACAGTCACTTTCCTATATAGCTTCCAGGAAAACACGGACTGGACTACAGGTCAGGAGACCTGGGTTCTAGCATGCCAGCCACTGACCTGCCATACACTAATAAGAATGGTGAGAGCTAACTGAAAAGTGACAATGAATGATAATGATACAGCCCTGGGCTCTAATTCCCGTGGTCCCTGGGGTTTCCCTGATGGGGACTCCAAAAGAAGGTGTAGGTTCTGTAAGTTAAGCCTGACGAATCTCTTAGAGTAAATATCAGAGGCGGGTGAGAAATTGACGGTGCTGAACAAAACAGGGCATTAAGAGGCTCTGCTACTGACTAGTCCTCTCATAATAATGCACAACAATAAAAATTTATGCTTGACTATCTGTAATAGCTAAAGATTGGGGGAAATGGAATGGCCATCAATAGGAACTTGTTAAATAAATGATGGTGCATCTACATAATGAAGTACTAGGCAGCTAACAAAAAGGACCGGGAAGCTATCTATTCATTGGCACAAGAATACCTTCTATAGAGACTGAACAGATAAAGGTGCTTTTTGTGTAAGAAGGAGGAACAGAGAAATACACTTATTCACATTTACTGTATTTTCATAAATAAATGATAATTAGATGTTACTTGTACAGAGAAAGTGGGTAGGGGAGTGAAATAAATGGGAACAGGAGTGGGAACCAGACTCTTCAAAACTTTATATTGTTTGGATTTTTGAGGCATAAAAATGGATTACCTATTTAAAAGCTTTTATGATTAGAATTTGAAATTTTTTTAAAGTGGTCTTTTGAGCCTTTAATATATTATTCCTCAGCGAACTAGGTTGAACTGGGACAATGGACTCCATGGGACAGAGGAGGAAACAAAGCCTTTAAGTGATTTGGATAAGATTCCACCTCTGTCATTCTTCGGTCCTGAGCAAATTGCTTAACTTTTCTAACCCTAACTGTAAAATGGGAATAATAATAGAATTGAAATGATGAATGTGGAGCGATAAGTTAGGACTCAGTAAAAGTTAGCTCTCACCATTCTTATTAGTGTATAAGTAGGTCAGTGGCTGGGATACTAGAAGCCAGGTCTCCTGCCCTCTAGTCCAGTTTGTGTTTTCCTGGAAGCTATATAGGAAAGTGACTGTTCTGCTGTTCAAACACTTAAAGATTTCTTGGATGGAAGGCATTGCTAAGAGGAAAGAGCAGCTTGGTGTTAATAAAAGAAAACCCCCTGAAATGAACAGATCTTCCCTCTAAAAGTTGTTCTGCCCTCCATTCATCACAGCACTTTAAAATTTAGCATTAATGGGTGAATTAAGATGATGTTTGAGGTTTTATTTAACAATATATGGCTAGAGGAAGTGGATGGGGAGTACAGATGAAACAAATGGCCATGAGTGGAAAACTGTTGAAGCTGGATGATGGGTACATGGAAATTTATATAGCATTTTGTCTACTTTTATATATGTTTAATATTTTCCATAATAAAAGTTAAATATACATATTGTAGTAGATTAAAGATGGCTACAAATTTTCCTATTTGAGAGGTGGGGTCTATGTCACCCTCCCTTAATCTGGTGAGTTGTATGACTATTTTGATCAATAGTACACAGTGGAGGTGACCCTGTGCTAGTTCGCTAGCCTTGGCCTTATGACACTGGTAGTTTCTAGCCCCTTTCTCTTGGGACACATGCCTGGAGTCCTGAGCTGCTGGAGAGACCACGAGGAGGGGCCTTGCTACTACATGGAGCGGGAAGGGGGCCCAGCTTTCCAGACATCCCCACCAAGGAGCCAAGCTTGTGAATAAAGCCATCTTGGACCCCCCAGCCCAGCCCAGTGACCAGCTAGATATCACTGAGTGACCTATTAGCACAAGAATTACCCAGGCAAACCTTGTCCAAATTCCTGCCCCACAGGAAAAAAGCATTGTAAAATGATTTCTGTTTTAAGCCACCAAGTTTTGGGGTTGTTTGTTACACAGCATTAGACTGATAACCAGAACACATGCACACACACACACGTTAAAAATTAAGTGCAGGATATCTGGCTATCTAAAAATTTTGCAGCATGATAAAACTAAGGTATAAAAATAATGAATGGCTTGGTCCTGGGTGTGACAAAAATATTTAAGTATTTGAAATTCAGGGCAGTATTTTAAAGGCAGACTGGGTCATTCTAGTAAGTAAGTTGTAATGATCGGCTGTGAAAGACTTTCAGAGCCTGAGTAGTTCTGCTAGTATTCATTTGGTAACAGTTTTGTTGACAAAACTATTGAGGGGCAGAAAACTGTCGAATCTCTGAAGGCCAAAGGACATGTTACAAATGGATCCAGTCATATCTCACCTGAAAGGGATTTGGTGGCCACTTTTTATAGTTTTCAATGTCCTCCTTTCATTTGAGTAACACGTGTTTCATGGAGTAGATATAATGTTAATTGTGGGGGGGTTTTGAGCAGCTATTGCTTTTTAAATCCAGTTTATCCATGATCTGCTTGTGCAAATTGCACTTATGTTGATCTGGGTGGTAATTTCACTTTATGGCAAGATGTCCATTTTGTTTATGTTTATATGTGATGTAGTTAGCAAACAATCAACAAAAATAAAAAAGACAACACTTCAAGTGAGTGTGCTGTGCTTTATAAAGAACCTTCTCCACTTTACCAGATTGGGCAGGTTGTACCAAACCCCAGCTTTCTGTTAGGGCCCTCCGCTCATCTGTGCAGAATAGCAGCCCCTGCTACTCTATCGCTCTGCTTGCTTCTTTTTCCTCGGTGTACTTATGAAGGCATTAACTTATACATTTGCTTGTTTTCTGACCTTCTAGGTCACTAAAAATATAAGCTCTTTGAAAACAACACCTTAAACCCGTTGAGCCTAAAACTTTGAGTGGCACCTAGTAGGTCCGTGATAAACATTTGTTCAGTGAATGAGGATTTTTATCCCAGTTAATTCATGATGAGAAACCACCTGAATGTATCAAAATACAGGAACAGTGAAATGAGTCCAGGTGTAGCCATGTGAGAGGACAGTATGCATATATTGACGCAATGCTAAGTTTCGAAAGCAGTACACCCTGGGGAAACTTTTAAATGGTGCCAGAGGAAACAAACAAACAAACAAAGTGATGCCAGAGTCCTCCAGCCTCCTGACACATCCTTTCCTTTTTTATGGGAAGAATTATTTAACAGTCATTAACTTGTTCTGAAGTTTAAGAAGGCAGTCAGGCATCTGCTGCCTGAGGGAAGGACAGTGCATTTTCTGTGGCTGAGCCAAGGTAGTTCTTCCAGTGCTTCACTGTGTGCATCCTTCCAGAACAAAATGCTCTCATTTGCATAAGGAGCCTAGAGGCCTTCTCAGAAAAAGTGACCGAGACTCCAATAACATCCCTGAAACTCAGAGTTAGACAACTCTTTGGAGTAGATTTGGAGGGCCTTAACTAAGGCTAATGGTCAGGACAAGGCAAAGGGTCTTTTGAAATAAAATTACCTTGAGGGTGGAAAGAGATAGAACTAGTGTTCTGTTGTATCCTGAAGCAACAAGTGTCCGTGATGGGTCTAGGCCCATGAACATGCAAAGGAGTCTATGCTAGGGCACCTTGTTAGGAGGCAGGCATGTCCCCTGGGGGGTGGCTGTGTAAATGCTGACCTTACAGAATGGTTAACCTGGTGGCTAACTCTTAAGCCAAGCTTAACATTGTGAAGTGGCTAAGCCCAGGCCATAGTCTCCATCATTCTAGGGAGATTGGATTATCCTCCTCGTGTCCTGAATGGTATCAGAAACACCCCACTCCCATCCCATTGAATAAGCAGACATTCCTGCGGGGAAGTGTGGAAGAAAGCTAGATTGGACTTCCTGTGATTCTTGGTAAGAGGAAATCCAAATATTTCCCTTTAGGTAACAATGGGATAGAGAAATGATATTGTATTGTACACTGTAAAGTCAGATGTTTTCATTACACGTACTGGGTTGAATGGTGTCCCCCAAACATTCATGTTCACCAGAACTTCAGAACATGACTTTATTTGGAAAAAGGATATTTTCAGATGTAATTAGTTAAGATGAGGTCATACTGGACTAGGTTGGGCCCTAAATCTAGTGACTGGTTCTAATAATAAAGCCAAGTGCACATACAGAGCAGACACACGGGAAAAGGCCATGTGAAGAAGACAGACAGAGATTCGAGGATGCTACCACAAGCCAAGGAATGCTAGGATTGCTGACTATGAAGAAGCTAGACGCTAGAAGAGGCAAGGAAGGATCCTCCTCCAGAATCTTCAGAGAGCGCATGGCCCTGCCAATATCTTGAGTTCAGGCTTCTAACCCCCAGAACTGTGAGAGAATAAATTCCTGTTGTTTTAAGACACCCAATAGTGGTATGCCAGGGGAAACTAATACACATACATTTACAGAATAATCTTAATTTTGAAAAGATGATAGGTAGATAGACATACATATATGTGTATGCACGGGGAAGGAATACAGAAAAGTGGCATATTGCTTACAAGAGCGTGTAAGAAATCTTAGCGGTCGTTATTTGTAGTGGTATGAGTATGAATGACTTTAATTTCCTTCTTTTTTCATCTTCAATTTTTTCTAACCAACAGTTATTACTTTCATAATCAGAACAAAATTGTTTTCATCTAATTGATGCTTCTGAGAAGTTTACATCCAAATTTATAAATCAGATTGTTTTAAATCCCATTTTAAAAAGTACTTATAATGCACCCCTATGTTCATTGCAGCATTATGTACAGTAGCCAAGCTATGGAAAAAGCCCAATACCATCAATAAACGAGTGGATAAAAAAGCTATGGTACACATATACAATGGAATATTACTTGGCCATAAAAAAGTGTGAAATGTTACCATTTGTGGCAGCATGGTTGGACCTAGAGGGCATTACGCTAAGTGAAATTAGTCAGAGAAAGACAAATACCTTATGATTTCACTTATATATGGAATCTAAAGAACAATATAAATGAACAAACAAATTTAAACAGACTCATAAATACAGACTAATGGTTGCCAGAGGGGAGGGGGTTGAGAGACTAGGGAGAAGGATTGAGAAATACAGATAGGTAGTTACAAAATAGTTATGGGGTTATAAAGTACAGCATAGGGAATATAGGCAATAATATTGTAATAACTGTGTATGGTGCTAAGTAGGTACTGGAAATATTGGGAGGAACACTTTGTAAAGTATATGATTGTCTAGCCACTGTGTTCTACACCTCAAACTAATACACAATAATATTGAATGTAAAATAAAAATTTAAAAAAGATTAAAAGTACTTACATTGTATTTAACCAGTATTGCCCATCAAAAGTATTTGTCTTTCTAAGCATAGCTATGGTTTGCTTTTATTTAGCTTTTCTTTTGTATTCTTGGTTAGTTTTCTGTCAAAAGATAATCCTCTTCAAGTTATAATACTTTTGAGTCTGCCACAGTACTATGGGGTTTTAAATATTTTTCAATTACCCCTTTCAACCATGTTGACATTTAAAATCAGTTGGTGGCTCTAGTCTTCTTAGGAATAAATGAAAGCATCTCTATAATGTCAATAACCAGCCTTATTATGTACCAATCACTATTTCTAAGTACTTTACACACATTGACTTAGGCTAATATCCCCCTCATTTCCAAAATGTCCAGTTTGGATAGTTAATTCTGTGGTCACCTTGCCTATGAGATCCTATTATTATCCCCATTTTACAAATGAGGAAACCAAGGTGCAAAGAAATTCAGTAACCTGCCCAAGTTCACACATGGAAGTAAGTGGCAGAGCTGGGATTTGAACCCAAGCTCCAGAATCATGCTCTTCTAAATACTATACAATACTTCTTGCACTGAGTCTGGTAGGAGAATATGGAAGTGTATAGCTACTACTAGTGACATAACCATTTTTTTTCTAAGTAATTACTGATTAAATTTGTTATTTAACATCTATTTTGTATCCTATAAATAAGTATGAGAGTAAAACGAGTTTAATGAGTTCCCCTACAGTCCTGGGAAACAAGACTGGAGTGGTTCTTACAAAAGAGCACAACAATTAGGCAAAGATATGGTCAGAAAATCAAAAGGCTGCAAGATTGATTGACCACAGGGCACAGATCAAAATGATCCCTGACTTAGGACCCTTCCCTGCCTTCCTCTGCCCTTAGGGTCAGATCTAACTGTCCTCATCTGAACTGCAAGACCGTGTCCACCTTTCCAGTCTCATGGGTTTTCTTTCTGTTTCTGGAACAATTCATCCTGTTGACACTTCGGGGTCTTGCTCTGCACACTCTGTTCTCTCTGCCTGAAGCGTCCTCCCGTCTCCCCGCCTTTGCCAAGAAAATTCAGAGTTAAGCCCCACTCTCACAGAGAGCTGCTTCTTGACCCCACCCCCACCCCCACCCCAGGGACAGTCTGCAAGGTTAGGTCACACGCCATGGGCTCACTCCGCTTCCTTTCGTAACTCGCATGGCTCCAGTCCAGCCTCTGTCTTCTCCTTTCTGCGGGAGGTCCTCCTGCAGCTTGCCCAATGCGTGTTCCCAGCATCAACACGGAGGCATCTGGAAGTAATCGCGGACCGAGTTCCTGACTGCCGCACAGACCGAGGGAAATAGAAGATTCGTCCCTGTCACACACACATAAGCTTCCGGCTTGAGAAGTTTACAACTAATGAAAGAGATAAACAAGAATGCATAAATCATAATACTGCAAAACTAACAGAATGGGGTTAACACTGTAGCTGAAGCTGTACTATTTACTTATCCAGGGACGACAATGATTATATTCATTAAATAGGATTTTCAGAAGATGTCTTGCCTGTCTTAATTAATTATAGTATGTTTTAATTTGTGCATAAGAATTACATTTCTTATATCTCATTTTGTATAGAAAGATCCAGTGTCCATCTGACACTAAGATATGGTGACCATTAGTAAGATATAAGAAGACCTTGAACTAAAAGAGGATTATCTTTCATAGTGGCCAATTGTTTTTCCCTTCCAGAGATATTAGTCATGACATATATAAATATCAATTATAGCTATTTATAGAGGGAGTGGTAACTAAAAGCAAGAACATTGATTTTTCATGATATCGTGAATTATTTTATTAGTTAATATAACTCAGAAATTAGCTGCCTGCATACTCCCCAGTTATTCCAGAGTTATGAGAATATCTAAATAAAAAATTAAATATCATACAACTAGTAGATAGGGTATCAGATGGTGATAGGTCTAGAGATGCTCTGGAGAAAAGTTCAACAGGAGGGAAGAATGGGAAGTGACAGAAGATCGCAACGTTAAATAGAGGGGACAGACATTGCGATGTCAAATAGAGGGGACAAAGAAAGCCTCACGAAACAGAAAAGACTTGCAGCTGGTGAAGGGAGGGTGGAGGCAGGACATGGGGCACAGGCTTTCCAAGATGAGGGAGAAGGAAGTACAAAGGCCCAGGGGCAGAGGGAACGGCCAGGGTGAGCTGGCTGGAGTGGAGCCAGCAGAGAGGAGCTGGAGATGAAGTGTGACAGGCTTGGGTAGGAAATGGGAGGCTGGGCCTTGTGAGGCTGTTGGAAGGCTTTTCTCCTGATGAGATGGGAGCCATTGGAGGCTGTGACAGGAGGTGTGAGATGATCCTGCTGCTTGCTGAGTGTAGACTGAAGGGTGGGGGTGAAGCATAGTGGTCAGTCTGGAGGCTTCTGGAGAAAAGCAGGAAAGAGACGATGGTGGCCTGGACCAGGGAGGTGGCAGTGGGTGACGAGACATGGTCACATTCTAGACACTATGCTTTGATTACTCCCTTTTGAGTGCTGATACATATAACTAGATTTTCTTCCAGAAAGTTTGTATTAATTAACACTTCCCACTGACAACTCAGGCAGCGGCATTTCTCCACACCTTCACCGACAACGAAATAGTGTGTTGCTTAACATTTTTAAAGCAAAACTTAATTCAAATTACTTCTCTTTGGGGGAAATGGATCATTTCCTGAAATGACCAAACTACAAGAAATACCTTAGAGTTGAGACTCCCTCTTTTAGAAGGCCAGGGTTGTGAGCTGTACTCTGTTACTATGCACCGTTGTCATATTCAGACAGGGAGTCAGTGCTTCTGGCTGAGCGGGTGATGATGTGACAGCTAAACAGTCTCACTGACCCTGGTTATTGCATCCAGACACATCTCTGGCCTCGCAAACCACACTGGAGAAGTGACAAGGCCAAATCACACAACCGAAGTGGTTCACCACCAGGACATTTCCACTCTGCCTTCCCACAATGACAGGGTTGTAAATTCTGGAGGATTTTCTGTTGTTGAGAAAAAGTGGTTTCTTTTACTTAAAATATTAAATAATTCAAAGTGCTTTTCTTAGGCTCGGTGTTTGAAGGACCTGTTGGATTTTCTGCATTATAGGCCACACAGGTGACCGGCAAATCCTGCACCTAGCAACTGTCCTTCAACCCTCAGTTTCTGTGTCTGCCCTCATCCATTGTAAAGTGTGTACACTGCAATTTCATTCCTTATTTCATTCTGCTGAGATAATTGCACACTTGGGGAAAGGCATCTAAAATATCACCAAGAAAACAAGAGTAGAAAAAGGCGATTTCTTAGGCTACTTCAGTTAATTTAAGTCTTTATTGTGGTTTGCTTTCCCTCTGGCTTCTTATTTTATGTATTTACTCCTCAGGGTTGGAGTAATTGCATTTCTGGCCTCTCTTATTTGGGTGACAAGAATTGGCTTAGTAATACTGTTATAGCACCTCCAGGTTTCGTTTGTTTCAACTTGTTGGGTTTCTTTGTGTTGTTTACCCTCATTGTCATTCATCACGTCTCTGCCCTGCCCCTTCCCTAAGTTTACTGTTTGCACACAGGTTTCTCTCTGCACCTGGGATGCTTGCTGAGATGTCTATTCTGCAAGCAAATGGGAAAGAGGCACACAGCAGAACTGTCACCACCTTCTTTTCCTTAGAGTGTGCTTGCTCTTTTGTGACAGTTTGGGCTTTGAACAAATTTCCTGGAGTTTGGAGCTACATCAGGATTTTGGAAGCACCCATCACAATCACACACACAGGAGATTTTTGGAGTGGTGGTGAAATTCCTCAGAAGCAGCCCCCATTTGATTTGCTGCTCACTTTTGCCAGACTTGTGCTGCCCTTTGGGTGGGATTGTTTTTAAATGAGAAATAATTATTTTCTAGCTTAGATTTTACAAGGTAGTTATTTAACTGTGGTTGTTACTCTTTTTATAAAAGAGTTTCTTATTTTGGAAATGAGAAAAAGAAGGGGGAATTCCATGATAAAATAACAGTGAGAGAAGAGAAGTGAGATTTAAAACACACACACACATAGTTCACACAGTATCATCAAATCTCGATGCCATCTTAGATATGGGAGCCTCATCATCAATTAGTCTTCCTCCGGACTTTGCTAGATTCTATCTTTGAACACTGGTTCTATGGGAGTGGGTGTCAAGGAAACCTGGACCCTGAGGCTCTTCTCCAAGTTCATTCCACCATCCCAACTCTGGGAGCACAGGTGTGTGGTGGGGGCTTTTGTCTGCAGCTTATTATAGTTTTATCTCAATTAATATGAACGATCACTTGGTGACTCAGGGAAATTGTTTTACATCATGGGATGAAGCATTGAAGAAATGATACTGTCATTTTGTTCACCAGCTAGATTTTAATTGGTGTGCCACCTAACAATTCACTAATATTGTGTACAAGTCAACACCCCCAAAGACTTTTATATGTGGATTTTAAAATGAAGTCCTAATAAAACCATGAGTCAGAAAAACTACCCAGACTTTCAATTCTGCAAAGATGAAAGTTGTGGTCTAAATATTATTCTTAGTCTTCATTTCCCTACTGATATCAATATAAGACTCATGGATTAAGGGAATCCTCACCTTCTCAGTATGAATCATTAAATGTTTCTTTTAGCACAGCTTTTAGATTTTCCTTTGCTTAAGCCACTGTCTTCTAATGTAAGTTTTTTTAAACAAATAATTTATCTGTGTTTTGTTAAGAAAAATCCATAATGCTCTATAATTTGGCTCTATTCTGAATTTAGCTATTCCCTAAAGTCATCTTCTAAATGAAATGAGGAACTTAGAAAAATAATTTTGTTTCCAATACAGTAAGAAATTAGCAGATCATATTTCCTAGCTGTCTTGGTCCATTCAGGCTGGTATTACAAAATACCACAGACTGGGTGGTTTATAAACAACAGAAATTTATTTCCCACAGTTCTGGAGGCCAGAAGTTCAAGATCAGGGTGCCAGCCTGGTTGGGTGATGGGCCCCCTTCCTGGTTCATAGCTGGTGCCACCTTCTCTCTGTGTCCTTGCATGGTGAAAGGGGAGAGGGATCCCAAAGGTCCCACCTCCTATTGCCATCATCTTTGGGGAGGGCTCGGGATTTCAGATATGTGTTTTGGGGAACACAGATCATAGCACTAGTTCAGTAACTTTGTACTAATTCCTGTGAGCTATTAAGTTCAAAGTCAAAATTGGAGAGCTAAAGTGTTTTTATTCATTCACTAGTTTATTCATTCATGTGCTATCCATCCAACATTGACTTTGAGGAAGCTTCTCTAACAAAAAGTGTAATTTTAGTGAAAGACTGTGTGGACTCAGCATTGTGAAGAAGTTAGATTTCTTTGAATACCGTGAATGCGTGTACACACACAGACACACACACACGCGCGCGCACATAATTTCCTACCCTTCATTATTCACTCCACCATCCACATAGCTCCTCCTGTGGTAACACCTTGAATAGACCTTTATCAAGACAGTCGGGTGTCACCAGGAAAGGCTGACTGCATGCCTGTCCACCAAGAAGCCACTGTTTTGGTATTTTGACATCACCATTCTGAGGTCTTGTCCTCAGCTCTATAGACTCAGAAAGATGACTACGTCAGTAATCCTTGAGGAAAGACTCACTATAGCCTAACTCATAAGAAACCGAGGAGCAAATCGAAAGGCCAGGGTATTAATTACAATGAGAAAGACAACTGACACATGGACTACAATACTCAGTGGGTTCTCATCCTATAGGTGAAATCAGATTATAATTAGAAGAGTATGTGCTGAGCATGAATCAGAGCAAGGAGAATTAGAGGCCATATGGCTTTAGGCTCTGACAGACTGGTCGCCCTTGTCTATTATAAGTATGTACTGTCCCCTGGGACTGCACAGTTAAACTATGGTACCACAATCAATACAGACAAGATAGGATCCGTGGCAGGCCCTGTGGTTTATATTGCGCACCCTCCCTTTTTTTCTCTTCACGTATATCAATGCCTTGCAAAGTCTATAGCAGCTTTATACACAAATGCAGCCTCATTTCACCCTAGGTTATATCATAATGTTTTGACAAAGGGACTTTCAGTCCCACCTTTACAGGATGCATTTCTATAGTTTTATTCTTAAAAGTGTTCCTGGAGATCCAAGATGGCAGCGGATTGAGTGGAAGCTACACTGACACTCTACCAGGACCAAATTGGAATTATAACTAAAATACAGAAAAACCTCCCTGAATAATCAGCTGCAACTGAAGACCAGCTGGAGAGCACCCTCATAACCAAGGACAAAAAGTGGAAACCGCATAGAGACTGGTAGGAAGTGTGGAGGCACAAGAGGCCTGGCTGGGCTCCCACAGGCAGCAGCTGAAGGTCTGGAGGGGTATCTCAGCTGTTGGGGATTCCCATTGAGGATTCTGGGGTCTAAAACCCAGGCTGGGCTTCCCAGCCCAGAGCACCAGAACTGAGAAAGGTGCCCACATAACATCTGGCTGTGAAAAGCAGCCAGGTTTCTGTTTGCCAGGTTGAGATGGCTGAAAATGCAGGCACCCTCTTAAAGGACCAACACACAAAGTTTCATGTGCAGCCACTCACCTTGGGCTCTGGCAAAGGGAGAGCAGAGTGGACTAAAGCAGTGTGAGGAGAATCCAAGGGGGCTGGCTGGGGGAATAGTTATTAGAGGGCAGCCATCTGGATTCCTGTGCTGAGTCATTTCCCCGTATGGCAGAGGACATCTTTCTCAGGCAGACATTTACCTTACAAGCAGATTTTGCCTGGGGGGTAGAAAGCAACTGTCCCACCCTGTGGACTTTCTACAGCCTGAGGCTCCTTAAGAGACTGAGTAACAGCCTCTGGGTACTTTGAGTCTTTGCCTGACTTACTTCTGAACCCAGGGCTTGAGAAGCAGACCTTGGTGTATATCTTGGTCCTATCCAAACACACCCAGCCCCAGAAGAGGAAACCAGAAGCTGTGGAGTGTGGAAAACTTCAAACAGTGTATTCAGGCCAGTCACAAACAGACTCTTTCATTGGCCTGCACCAGAGACCATCCAAAAGGCTGGCAGTCCTAGCAGATCTACCTAATATACAGAAACAAATCCAAACAGGCAGCAAAAATGGGGAGATAAAAAACAACAACAACAAGCCTCAAATGAAAGAACCAAAGAATTCTCCAGAAGAAGAGCTAAATGAAATAAAGCAATCTATCAGATATCGAGTTCAGGATTTTGATCATAAGGATGCTCAACAGCATGAAAAAAGAAATGGAAACTATGAAGGAAATTAAGACTGACTTAGTAGAAATAAAAAACAAACAAACATTGGAAGGAATGAACAGCAGATTAGGGGAAGCTGAGGATTGGATCAGCAAATTAGAAGACGGGGTAGAAAAAGTCACTCAATCAGAGAACCTAAAAGAAAAAAACAATTTAAAAATAGAAGGACAGTTTAGAGGAGCTGTGGGACAACATGAAACATAACAATATTCACATCATAGAGTGCCAGAAGATGTTGAAAGTAAGCAAGGGTTAGAGAACTGTTTGAAAAAATAATGGCAGAAAACTTCCCTAACCTGGTCAAGGAAAAAGTCACACAAGTTCAGGAGGCACAGAGTCCCAAGCAAGAAGAACCCAAAGAGGCTCAAGCCCAGACACATCATAGTTAAAATGCCAAAAATCCAAGACAAAGAGAGAATCTAAAGGCAGAAAGAGAAAAACAATCTGTTATGTACAAAGGAGCTCCCATAAGGCTGTCAGCTGATTTCTCATCAGAAACTCTACAGGCCAGAAGGGAATGGCATAAAGTATTCAAGGTAATGCAAAACAAGGATCTGAAACCACGACTATTCTATCCAGCAAGGCTATCATTCAAAATAGATGGTGAAATAAAGAGCTTCCCAGACAAAAGAAGGCTAAAGGAGTTTATCACCACCAAACCAGCATTGCAAAAAATGTTAAAGGGACTGCTGTAATTAGGAGTAGAAATAGGATGAGAAACATAAGCATAAAGAAATAAAATGGCAATAGATAAGTACCTATCAATAATAACCTTAAATATAAATAGATTAAATGCTCCAATAAAAACATAGGGTAGCTGAATGGATAAGAAAACATGACCCAAGTATATGCTGTCTACAAGAGTCCCACCTCAGAACAAAAGACTCACACAGGCTGGAAAGAAACCCAAAAAAACTTCTGGAGGACTTTAAAGGAAAGATTGACAGCAATACAGTCATAGTAGGGGACTTTAACACTTCACTGAATTTACTGAATAGGTCTTCCAGACAGAAAATCAACAAGGAAACATGACTCTAAATGACACACTAGATCAGATGGATTTAATTGACATTTACAGAACATTCCACTCCAAAGCTGCAGAATATACATTCTCCTCAAGTGCACATGGGACATTCTCAAAGATAGACCACACGTTAGGACACAAAACAAGTCTCTACAAGTTGAAGAAGACTGCAATCATATCAAGCATCTTCTTGGACATTTACACCATGGACTACTATACAGCTGTAAAAACAAAGGATCTCTTACCTTTGAAACAGCAGGGTGGGACCTGGAAAGTATCATGCTAAGTGAAATAAGCCAGTCAGAGAAAGACAAGTGTCACATGATCTTACTCATATGTGGAATCTAATGAACAAAATTAACTGATGAACAAAATATATCCAGAGACATAGAAACATGGAACAGACTGACGAATCTCAGAGGGAAGGCGGGGGTGGATGGGTGGGTGGGAGAGATTAACATAAGAATTTATATGCATATATGTATAACCCATGAACACAGACAATAGTGGGGTGAAGGCCTGGGGGGAGGGGTATGAGAAGGATGGGATCGATGGAAGAAAAAGGGGGGACATTTATAATACTTTCAACAATAAAGGTAAATTAAAAATAAAAAAGAAAACAAAGTTTTTCTTATCTCTAAGTTCAGGGTTGGGAGGACACCTAACTGTGGCCCCTGTTTTCTGTTAACCACTGAAGTCTTGATTGTTTTCTAGATAATACTTTGCGGTTTTGCCATCAGCAAAGGTCTAAGTTTTTGTCTGCCTGGATCTGTGCCAATACCTACAGTTTCTTTTCATTGGTGCCCAAAGCCCTTGCCTCTGAAAATCAGCAACTGAAGCAAGGGACACTATGATCTGATAGCACGCACCTGTGTAATGTCCTGCTGGTTACAATTAGTCCTGAGAGCAGCACAGTGTAATCACAGGATAGATAACATCACTTTAAGCCCATGGAATACGCACCGGTGGGTCTCTCAGAGGCACAGAAGTGGTTCAGGTAGATGAATCATCACTTCCCCCTTTCCATGTCCCTTTGTCCAATGCCATTAATATGCATGGGCTTCTCAGAGAGCAAAAGGTTCATTTCCTGTTAATTAAACAGACATTTATTAAACCCTTATTGTATGGTAGGTTTCATACTAAGCATTAAAGAAATGAGGAACTTTGAAAAATAATTTTGTTTTCAATATAGTAAGAAATTAGTAGATCAACTTTCCTAGCTTAGCATGTTTGTACTACTACCTGAGAGTCCTTAGGGAGAATACAGAGAGAAATATGACACAGTCCCTGCCCTCAAAAAGCCTACAAAATAAATATTTATTCATTCAATAAATATTTATTGAGCATTTATTATATGCCGGGAATTCAGCTGAGTCCTGGAGATATAATGTTTGCAACAAAATATTCATGATCCCCGCCTTTGTGGCATACACACTAGTTGGGAAGTAATTATAAATACAAGGCAAAATAGGCAGAAGCACAAGAAAGACTTTGGAGAGAATCTGACAATGGCAGACTTTTAAGAAAGAATA
This sequence comes from Miniopterus schreibersii, assembly GCF_964146895.1. Lineage (NCBI taxonomy): Eukaryota > Metazoa > Chordata > Mammalia > Chiroptera > Miniopteridae > Miniopterus > Miniopterus schreibersii. Next base: position 47,968,413 of record NC_138101.1, read on the forward strand.
GGGGTCTAATAGGTTTGCAAGGATGCTGTAGACAGACAGCTGAGTGTACAAAAGGAATGGAGGTATGAATTGGAATGGCGTGTTTGAGAAACTGCGCAAGTTTTCTATTACTAGAGCACAGCATTGCAGGCAAAGAGGGGTGGGGTAGAAACTCCAGGGTATACTGAGCCAGATGGTGGGAGGTCTCACATATGCAATACTAAAAGGCTTGTTTTTTTTCTTGCAGCAAATGAAAGCTACTGAAAGACTATAATGAGAAGAAAGACATACAGGGATTCCCTGTTTTATTGCACTTCATTTTTTATTTTATTTTTTAAAATTTATCTTTATTGTTGAAAGTATTACAGGTGTCCCATTTTCCCCCCCAATTGACCCCCTCCACCTCGCTCCCACCCCCTCCCCAGGCCTTCACCCCATTTTGACTGTGTCCACCGGTTATGCATATATGCATACAACTTCTTTGGTTAATCTCTTCCCACCCTCCACCCCCTTCCCTCTTCCCTCTGAAATATGATCGTCTGTTGCCTGCTCAGTGTCTCTGGATCTATTTAGTTCGTCAGATTCCTTTGTTCATTAGCTTCTTGTTAAAGAAGCCCCTTCAACATTTCCTGTAGTGCTGGTCTGGTGGTGATGAACTCCTTTAGCTTTTTCTTATCTGTGAAGCTCCTTATCTGGCCTTCATTTCTAAATGATAACTTTGCTGGGTAGAGCAATCTTGGTTGTAGTTCCATGTTTTTTGTCACTTTGAATATTTCTTGCCACTCCCTTGTCGCCTGCAAAGTTTATGTTGAGAAATCAGCTGACAGTAGTATGGGTTCTCCCTTGTAGGTAACTAATTGCTTTTCTCTTGCTGCTTTTAAGATTCTCTCTTTGTCTTTAACCTTTGGCATTTGAATTATGATGTGTCTTGCTGTGGGCCTCTTTGGGTTCCTCTTGTTTGGGACCTCTGTGCTTCCTGGACTTGTAAGTCGATTTCTTTCCCCAGGTAGGGGAAGTTTTCTGTCATTATTTTTTCAAATAGGTTTTCAATTTCTTGCTGTCTTTCCTCTCCTTCTGGCACCCCAATAATATGAATGTTGGGCCTCTTGAATTTGTCCCAGAGGCGCCTTATACTATCTTCATATTTCTGGATTCTTTTTTCTTTTTGCTCTTCTGGTTGGGTGTTTTTTGTTTCTTCATGTTCCAAATTTCTGATTTGATTCTCAGCGTCCTCTACCCTACTGTTGATTCCCTGTAAATTATTCTTCATTTCAGTTCCTGTATCCGTCATTTCAAATTGGTACTTAATATGTCATCGATTTTCTCAGTTATTTTCATCATACTCTTACTAATATGGTTGAGTATCCTTATAAACAAAATTCTGAACTCTGTATGTTAGCTTGCTTGGATCTATTTCATTTAGTTCCTCTTCTAGAGATTTCTTCTGTTCTTTCCTTTGTGACATGTTTTTTTGCCTCTGCATTTTGTCTGCTTGCTGGTGTTTGTTTCTATGTATTAGGTAGAGCTGCTATGTCTCCTGGAATTTGTAGAGTGGCTTTGTGTAGTAGGTGTCCTATAGGGTCCAGTGGCTCAGCCTCCCCAGTCACCTGAGCTGGGCCTTCTAGGTGCTTCCAATCAGCTGTGAGGACCAGCTGCAAATACAGCCCAAAAGCTGCTGTGCTGGAGACACCCATATGGAGCAAGATTTACTTCAGTGGAGCTTTGGTAAAGCCCCTTGAGTGTGTCACTTATGGATGTGGTAGGGTTGTAACCCAGCGTGGTCGAGTCTGAGCACCAGGTGCACTGTCTCTGGGGCCTCCTGGGAGGTGCAAAGTCAGCCTGTGCCAGTGCCTTGCCCAGGGCCACCCAGCATGAGCTACACAGCAAACTGTAGTTGGCTGCTACTTGTGCTGGGCTTGGGGGTGTCCAGGAGAGGCCAAGCTATGAGCCAATGCAGCTGCCGCTAGTGCCAGGCCTGGGGCCACTTATCAAGCCATATGGGGCCCGCTGCTGCTTGAGAGATTTTAGGAAAGTCCTAAGCATGGGGATCGAGAGGCCACTTGCACAGAAAAGCCCCTGGAAATGGCCTGGATGAGCTGCAGGTGGGGAGGGGCGGGGCCTCTGGGAATCACGGGGCGGGGCCAAAGGTGGGAGTCAGGTGCTGGCGATTCAAATATGGCGCCTGCCTGCCGGCTGTGTGCGGGGAGGACTCGCCAAGGAGCCATGGCCTCCGCCAGCCCTTCTGCCTGGGAGGAAGCCGCCCTCCGCCTCTCGCCCAGATCTCAGGCAGGTTAGTTCCTCCCCGAGTGTCCCGGGTCCTTTCAGGCTGCTCCCGGCGCTGGGCTCAGAGGGAGCGTCCGAGTGAGTCCGCGCCGGGCCCTTTAGAGGAGCTGCTGGGGCTCCCGCGGCCTCTGCGACCCTCAGGGACAGTCCCCGCTGGTTTCACAGCCCAGAGTTGTGGAGACTTCTCTTCCCAGCCCTGGAGCCCTGGGCTGGGGCCTGCTGTGGGGCTGGGACCCCTCCCTCCTCCGGGAAACCCCCACCGCCGAGATTCCCTCCCGGGTTTACCCTGTAGCACCAGGTGTGGGCCTGTGGCGGCTTCTCCAAGATTCAGCCCCGATCCGCCCGCGTCTCCGCCCCTCCTTCCGCTCTCGATGCTCCTTCAGCTCCCTGGCTGTAGGGCTTCTGTTCAGCCAGGTCTCAGGAGGCTCTGAGCGATGGTGGTTCTGGATTTTAGTTGTGATTTTGATGTGGTTGCGGAGGCGGCGGGTGCAGCTGTTCCCTACGCCGCCATCTTGTTTTCTCCTCCTGAACTTCATTTTATTGTGCTTCCCAGATACTGCATTTAGAAAATTTTTTATTAAATTTATTGGGGTTACACTGGTAAATAAAATTATGTAGTTTTCAAGTGTACAAGCAGATAATGCACTTTCATCAACACGACTCACTGAAGGCTCAGATGATGGTTAGCATTTTTTAGCAATAAAGTATTTTTAATTAAGGTATGTATGTCGTTCTTTTTTAGACATGATGATATTGCATACTTAATACACTACAGTATAGTGTAAACATAACTTTTATGTGCACTGGCAAACCAAAAAATCAGTGTGACTCACTTTACTGTGATATTCGCTTTATTGCTGGGGCCTGGAACCCAAGCTGCAGCATCTCTGAGGCGTCCCTGTAAGTCACTGACAGCAACGTGAGGGTGACTGGAGCTAGAAGAGTGGAGGCAGGAGACCAGCGGGCGCTGCGCTGCAGTGATCCAGGACAGCCTGATCTGCGGACATGGCAGTGCGGGACTGCGGAGCACGCTGTAGGGTTGTTCATCAGGTAGAACTGCAGACACCTGATTGATTATCCCAGAGGCACGAGGCGAGGTGCAGTTGAATTTAATGCCAAGCAGCAGAGAATATTAGAAGGGAGATAAAATTCTCCATCTGGGAGATGCTGGGCGTGAGCTGCCTCTGGGGAAGCGAGGGAGAGCTCTGCAAAAGTTGAGCCTGGAGTTCAGGACGTTTAATACACATCCTATTGCCAACTTCACGTTTCAAATTTCGTTTTCAGGTCTCTCTCTTCTTTACAGTCTATCTTCTCACTTTCCCAGGCCCACTGGCACAATCTGTTAACAGGTCTTCTCAGGGCCTTGGCTCCCATCTCTGCTTTATGACAGATTCTCTCTTCACGCCGCCCCCAGCGTGACCCAACTGTCATTTCCTGATTAATTCCTTTCAGTGGCCCACACCCCCCTGTCCCATGATAAAGGTAAAGCTACTTGGCATAGCCCATAAGCCCTCTCTAAGTGGCCCTTGCCTACATCATGAAGCTTTCCCTACCTTCCCATGTTGTTCCAGCCACAGCAAACTTGTAGTTCCCAGCCCCCACTGTGCTGTTTTACAATCCCACTGTTACCTCTTGCTGGCAGGGTTTAAGAACAGGAGCAAATGGACTAATTAATGAGGCAAAGACCTGGAGCAATGAAGGGCACAGGAAGGAAGGGCAAGCAAGCAATGAAGGGCACAGAAAAGAAGGTGGAGAGAGCCTCTGCTGGGATTTTAGGAGAGGCATATGAATTGCAGGGGATGAAGATAAATGTGTGGGTGGTCAAAAGGGCAGGAAGCAGAGCCCAGAGGGAACGCTGGATCTGGGCTGTTTCTGCCACACACCGGAGCCCTCTAAACAACAATTTTGGCTCGGGGACTTTCCAATGACCTGACTGAGATTTTCTCAGAACGGTGCTGCTGTCAGAGGCTCTTCCTACTCGGGCTTTCGCCTTCCCTCTCTTCTTTCACAGGTGTCACACCTGCGTCATGGTTCAAAGGCTCCTCCTGATTACTCCTGCTCCCCCCCCCTTACCTTCACAGCATCTCTCTCAGTAAACCTCCTGTACATCTAATTATTCCATCTTGGTGCTGGGCTCTTTGAGGACCTAAACTGATATAACATTTTATAAGTGCGGGGATAGAAGGATCAAGGGCCTTGATTTTATGTCCTCATGTGGTGGGAGAACAGATGTGAGAACACAGGAATTACAAGGCAGGTGAGGGTCAGAGTGTAGGATGTTAGAACCTACAGATTATGAAGTGAAGGATTTGGGGGTAACGAAGTTCAGAGAGTGGCCAAGGGAATAGGTCGCTGAAGTTGAGTAGAAATGAAGGGTAATAATATTGGACAGAAACTGCAAGCCAAGAATGTTAGTTGCCTATCCAATAGTAATAGAACCTCGATCCTACTCAGAACAGCAATGGGACCAGCTAAAAGATGACAATTCTCAGCTTTCTTTGTAGTTGGAGGCAGCCAAGAATATATGTAAGTTGAAATCATTAGGTGGAGGTGGGAGTATCTAGGGAATATTTTGAATCGAGCGATCGCCTGGGAGGTGCACCCATTTGCCATTTCTCTTCCTCTTGTCTTCTTTCAGCCTTTCAGCCAGTTTGGACCATGAGACCATTTTAACTATGAAAACCAAGGGCTAGGAACGTAGAACAGAAAGACAGAAGGCGTCCCCAATAACACGGACTCACCATTCTCGCCCTGGTTTGCAGAGGTTCTAGACTTGTTTTGTGTGAGAGAACTCTGTATAATTTCAGCCACTTATCTGGGTAGTTTATGTAGAGCCAAACCTATTCTAACTAATTCCCGTAAATTGTTTACAGAAACACAACAATCACTTCCCCTGGAAGTTGGCATAGCAAGTACATAAGCAAGATGCCCAAGTGCTTCGTGTGTAAGGGGGGTTAACTTGGAGGCTCTAGAAGAGGGGAAGAGGGAGGTGGTGCTTCTGTGACTGCGAGCACGTGGCGGAGCAGAGGCTTTTGCCCGAGGGTGGAGAAGGGATGGGTTGGAGGTATCAGTGGGAGGTGACATGACGATTGTGGGGTGATGGAGAGGAGCAGCTTGTACACTGGAAGGCTGAAATGGAGGAGCTTGTTTCCAATGGGAGTTTTGGAAAATAATTGAAATGCACAGGGGAGCTCTATCAAGTGAAAGGAAGAGTCTGAAGAAATAAATCACAAAGGAATATTGAGGGGTGTAGAGGGGAGAGGATGAGGGGTAAGGGTGGAGGGCTGCCCTTGGGGAGGTGTCCAGGGATTCCAGAGAATAGAAGCACGGAGAGAATGGCTCGCACCAGTGTTTCAGCCACTGAGAGAGTCTGCTGTGGGGCCAGCCATGGAAGGGGCGTGGGGGAGGAGGGCAGCAAGGCCATTTGAGTTGTGCATGGAGCCTGAAGACATCCTAAATTTTTGCTGCTGTTCAGGGACGAATTTGTGCAAGGCAGCAAGAATGAGTCCTGGTCACAAATGTTTTTCCTGACTCAAGAACAGTACCTAGGATGGCCCAATCCAAAGGGGAAGCAAGCTCCCAGGTGAAGGACCTCAGGATTGGAAAGCTGCCTGTGGCTGAAGTGCCAGGTCACGAGTGTCTGCACCCTGCTGTCTGGGGACTGACTGGCAACTTTTCTCTCTCACTTGGCATTTCCCTAGCACTCAATCCCCCCGAAAGAAAACCAAGAAATAATAAAAAACCTAAAGATTTGGGGGTAGGGAACACTAGGAGAATGGCTGAGCTTCATTTATTTTGTGAAAGAACCAGTAACTGATGTGATGATAGGAAGAAATCTTACCATATTTGAAGTTCAAAAATGTTACAATCATACTTCCCTTCCTCCAACTCTTTCTCTCTCCTAAAAATGCTGCATGAACAATAGGACCAAATTTTCTGAACCTCAAAGAAGATATATGGTCTGATCATAAGTGTGTTTTTAACAGGACAGAATCCTTGAAATTAGAACTGCCCTAGAAAATGCAGACTGTAAGTTCAGACTCTCTGTGACATACTCACTTTTTATAACTAAGTTAATTTTGTGTTTAGTTATATTATGTGGCACTCATCTCATCTTGAAAGAATTAAAAAATATATGCAGAGTGCTGCAAAACTACGATTAGGAATCACTATCCTAGATATGTCCCACAAAGTGTGCTTAGACATCCCACAGCCTATCCTGATGCAGAATTATCCAGCCTGCAGGGAACACCACTTCTCTTTTTTTTACTTTTTAAAACATTTTTCTTTTTCTTTTTTAAATTTAAATTTTATTTTCAATTACAGTTTACATTCAATATTATTTTGTATTAGTTTAGGTGTACAGCATAGTGGTTAGACAATCATGCACTTTATAAAGTGGTGCTCCCAATATTTCCAGTGCCCACCTGGCACCTATATCCTCTATGCTGTACTTTATATCCCCATGACTATTTTATAACTACCAATTTGTACTTCTTAATACCTTCACCTTTTCCAACCAGTCCCCCAAAAACCCCCATTTTAAAATCTTCTCTTCTTTACAACAAAGCTCAGGCCCTGAAAGGCCCCAGCCCAGCTCCCAGTTAGTAGCAAGTTTGGGTTCCAGCGCTAACGAATAGATTTTGAATTTTTCTGATGCTATTTTTGCCTCCCTGCTTCAATGACTTTGGATATTTTCTTCCAATTGATTAGGATTCTATGCACTTTTCAAAGGTTCTGTTGAGAAAAGCCAGAGACCTGCGTTCCTTATTACTGTCACTGCTTGTTGTGCATGGTCCAGCAGGTTCCCCAGGTAGCTCCAGCTTTCCCTGGGATCCTAGGGTCCCATGCACAGGCCTGGATGAGCCAGGTGGGAGCTCGGATGTGGATGATGAACCACGGGTGGGGAGGCTGGGAGGTGACAGGAATCAGAGTCTCAGAGTTTCACTTCCCTTTGTTCACAGTCATGGGCAGGGCAGCCAGGCTCAGGGCTTCCATTTCCCAAGTCAATACGTGAACCTATGTGGAAAGCCATTCAATCAACATCAAGGTGCCTGGACAGGAGCCTGCTAGGGAAGACACAGTGCAATCCCTTGGGGGAGAGTTATAAAAAGGCAGGTGTTAGTCAGGTTCTCCAGGACCAGATGCTGAGGCAGAGTTATGGGTGTAACCGATTTATTGGGGGTGATGCCTGTGGAAGATAAAGGGGGAGGAAGCAGGAATGAACCGGGAAAGCCTTCACTCTTTAATGCAGACCGACACATGTGGAAGAACACAGGGGAGGAAGCCAAATTGGGCAGGGAAGCCTCCGAGCACAATTCAGATCTGACAGCATCTTAGCTGACCCGATAGGGGGCTGTGAGCAAAGTCTGCTGGTTGGTGGAGTTTCTCTGGTTGGGCAGAAATGGCCAGGCCCTGGTACCCACCACGCTCGGTCATGGGCTGAGACTGTTCAGGAAGAGTGTGATGCAACAGCAGCAACAACAACAGATCTCAAAGTTTGAAGGCAGCCAGCTTACTGCAGCCTTGCAGCTGAAGGGCAAGTTCCTTCCTGAAGGAAGGTCCCAGAGGCGCACGCACCTCCGTGGCTGTTACGGGAGCTACTCACAAAAGCAGAGGCAGGTGTCGAGCAACCACAGCAATGGAGCAGAACTAGTAAGAGCGGACACCATTCCCCCTCTTAGCCCCAAGCACAGAGAGACAGGATCAGAACTGTCAGTTGAGGGAGCAACCCGCCTGCGGCCACCCACAGGGAAGGACTCAGGAAATAAGCACCTGGACCTCACTTTCCTCCCTCTGTCCTGCTGGGGCTCCCCATTCTCCATTCCCAACCAGCTCTCCCATATAATGCCTGCCCGTCAGCCTCCCTGAGCGTAGAGCAGGGTGGAGGGGCAAACAAAATGCGTGTAGCATGGAAGGGCAGAGGAGAAGCAAAGCCTCTAAGGAAGAGAGGGTCCAGCCTTGGAGAAGGCATGAGTCACAGAAACACGTAGCCTCCTGAGCTTCTCCCAGCCGCCTGCAGCCCAGAGTCACTGGCCAGGTTCTAGATGACTGGTCTCCAACCGCTCAGCAGCTCCACTTCCCAAAGCAAGGCCTTAGGAAGAAGTGACTTGGAGTTATTTCTTGGAGGTGGAAGAAGGGAGAGTAGGAGGTAGAGAGAAAGAGAAAATAGAGGACTAATGATGAGGGGAGGGGAGGGGAGGGAGAAGAGGGGAAGGAGAGGAGAGATTGAGAGTACTCATTAACTCACACACACACCACTTGCATACACACCCTGTTCTACTTTCCTAGACCTTACGGCTGAGTGTGAGGCAACGAGGGGACTAGAATCTAAAGTTACTGACACTCCCTAGACTACTTATAAACCTGTCTATGCAGTCCAAATGCTCCAGATCCGACCATCTTTTGAAGGTCTGGGTGCTTGTAGAGTGGCCTGTGACCATCTATACGCTCAGCCTCTTAGGTCTTTCTTATCGCTTCCTATAGAGGGCTCGTCTCCATTATCAGCTCCCTGTCTCCAGCTGGGTGTCGGCATTTATCTTGTGATGTTATTTCACATTCACAGCAGCAGGAAACATTAGTTCTACTTCTGAGGAGTGGACAATGCAAGGCAAATTACTTTTGGCAGTGAGCAGTTAAGATAATTTTTTAATGACACAAATAGGCCTCAGCCAATGGTGTTCAAAACAGGCCTGCTGGAGCTGAACCGGGAGCTGACAGCTGGTTTCTCTCCTAACTTAGTTTGATTGAGTGAGACATTTGATTTGAGCTTCTATTAAAGGGAACTAATGTATTTAATTGTTTGATGGTGCTTGGCTTATTTTAAGTGAAAGAATGTAACTTTTTGCTTATAATACTGACCACCTTCCTTCCCCACCCCATACTTAATATATCCTGGGGCAATTCTTCATTTAGAAAAGTAGTTGTGAAAAATGTCCAGATACTGTGATTGCATTTGGACAATGGGATGGGAGATGGGGAAGGCTTGAGTCCTACCCTTCCAAGTGAATTCCTTTCCTTCTTAAGAGTCAGAAACAATACCCATCTATCTACCTGCTATGCTCAGTCCTGTGTCTTCCCCATAGCAGGAACTAAGTAAATTTCCTGTTGATTGTTAAAAATAAAGGCAAAATATTTTCTAGTGCTCTTTCTGTTAGGAAGTTGATGTGATGTTGGCTTGGTAGGCAGCGCTCTTGGTGGAATCACAACATCACATCTGGAGAGAGTGAAAATAGTGAGAAATGCAGAGAAAGACCCATTTGAAATGATGCTTCACTTAATCATTTCTTTAGAGAACTGTGTCTCCAGATACAGTCACATTTCGAGGTCCTGGAGGTTAGGACTTCAATGACTTTCAGGGGACAAAATTCAGCCCAGTAAACAGTCTTTGCCCTTTTCATTTCTTAGCACAATCTTGTTCTGGTTGCTGAGGGGTGGCCTCTCAGAGGGGAGGTGTAGCTTCCTAACGCTGGCCATCTTGGCGTGGCTCTGCGACTAGACAGTCTTCATAGGTTTAGGTGTAGCTTGCATCTCCCATTACATTGTGCTTCGTACATGTTGGTGAAGGTTTTTTTAAGTTGAGATATCTTTTCAAGGCCTGCTTATGGAAGCAAACCTGTAATAAACGCTGCTGTAAAATTAAAAATTGTCTTCTAATTTTTTTACTTTAGTTAAGTTTGGATTTCTGGGTCAACTGTTTCTGAAGCTGGGGCCTACACGTATTCAAAAGCAGTGACAGCTCAACAATTTCAGGGACCCTGCTCCATGGTCAGCTCTCTGCTGGGAGCTTGGGATACAACTGTGCACAAGGCAGACGCTGGCCTGCCTGCCTGCATGTAACAGGGCAGATGAAGGAAAGAGTTACAAAGATGAGACACAGCAATGCTAATAGAGCTTCTTTCTGCACTGCAGTACTTTGCATCCATCCATCCATGCAGTAGCATTTTTTAAGCACCTCTCACCTCTTAGGCCCTGTTGGGGGGGGTGGGGTGTTGACTGGTGATTAAGGCCAGTATGGTCTGCCTGGCTTTTAAATGGGAGTTGTGAATTCTTTGCCTATCATTTTATAGATGCAGCTGTAATAGATTCAGAAAATTGAGCCGAATGTGGTCAAAGCTATGTGGAGTTTGGGAAAATAGCTTTCTAAAGAAGATTTTCTTTTTCTTGTCATTATCTTTTCCAAAGGTGGTGTGTTGAGCACTTTCAGTGATCTGAGGTGTCATTTGCAGACTGGTTTGCTAAGGTTCTGTGGTACCGCCAGTGGCCTTTCAAGCCTGATGTGCTTTCATTTGATTTCCTTTTTGATGCAAAGGAAATTTTTAAAAATGCACTACAATCAGTGACCTAGAAATTGTAAAAAGGATGTTCTTCTCACTTAGAAGTAACCCATAAGTGCTATATATTATGAGCAAGGAGCATTCATTTCATTAGAGCTGGAAAAAGAAGTGAAATGGGGGTAGCAAAAAAAAAAAAAAAAGATAAATATGCATACTTTCTAAAGTAATTATATTTTTATATCACTCCAAGCTGTTCTACTTTCTCTTACTTGGCAGTGCTGAATTGAAAGCAAATGGAAAAACAACAGATTGAATGTTACAACAAAAGACATTGTATCAATCAGATTCTCCAAGGCAAGTTTGTTGGGAATGTTTAAGTGATCTCTCTGAGCTTCCTGCACACAACCTCTTTCTAATGGTATGTGGAACTTGGACAGCCAACTCATATGGCAATTGATGGTTAGTGACTTTATTTTGAAGCATGTTACTGCTTCCAAGTATCACAATGCTACAATCTCCTGCACACAGCAATGTTCATTTTAAGGACATCTCTTAGCTGGAAACTTAAAAAGCTAAACAATACAAAGCAAAACAAAAACAAAAAATGATATTGTTTAGAAATATCTAGCCTTCATAATGACAGTCCACGAATATCCGTCAACCAGCCTCATGATTCTGTCACCACCTACAGTTGTTTACATGGATGTCAACAGAGGGTCAGTTTTCTGGCCTTGAGTCTCTTTCCTTTTTTCCTTTTAGAGAGATACACAACTAGGATGGCTTCCAGCCACATCTTTCTTTGGATAAAGTGGAATCTAGCCTTTTCTCAGCTTGCTTGCTATTAATTCCCATCCTTTTTTATCTAAGAAGGGACCTAAGCAACCATTTGTTCTACGTCTTACCTATTCTAGATGAAGAAGCAGAAGTTTTGCATATTTTTCTTAGGCTGTTGGTCTCCCAACAAAGTAACAATTTATCACTGGGTTGTGTAGATATGGGCCAAGTAGTCAAGTAATGTTTAAACAAAACCACAAGCAAAATGGCCCATCCACTTCAGGGACTTAAAACTGATTGACTTCCCCGGATTCAAATCAACTAAAAAGGTGTTGAAATGGGTCCAATGTGTCATTGCTTAAAAAATTCCCCACAAAGAGACAAAATCAAGGTGTTCACTTTTAAAACAGTGTTTTGAAACCATCCAGGCCAAAGTATCCACTTTGAGATCATTTTTCATTTTTTTTGTGCCTTGGCTGCCTAGGTTGCAACTGTGATAATATTCTATCAAGCTGACTAAGTATTTGGACCCCGAGTACTACAAATAGCTCAGTCTAGCAGGAGCTGTAGAGAACACTGCAAATAGATGTGCTCATTGGTTGGTACATCTGGAAGAAGCACTTTGCGATGCCCGGAGCTTAAGTGCCTTTTTGTTGAGAGAAAGGAGTCGAGGGAGCCCAGTCGGCACTAACAGAGCCCTTCTTGTATTCATGGGCAGGGATTTCAGGGCCAGGAAGGAATTGGAGCGGGTCTTCTCTACCCATCCACCTCAGCCATGGGAAGTCTATTTGCTGGAGCAGGAAAGTCATCACCTACACTGATCACTTGCTCTTGCCTTGAGACACTAGATATCCCTGTTGGCGACCCAAGTCATCCAGCCTCCACCAGTGACCACAGCAATCACAACACATACCTGATAGGGGGTCCCTGTCTTCCTCCCTGACCCTCACACAAGTGTCATACAGCTCAGGATAAGAAGCAGCCTCTACATGCAGCTCCTGTGTTTAGGACCCACACTCTGAGCTCAGGCTTATATGAAGTCTGATAATAAAAATATAACCATGCTCCAGTGGGACCCAGTTACTTTGTCCACCAAGAACATGGGGAATACTGGCTCTGTCTAGCAGTTCATGCGATTTCAGAAAAACAACTTCGGAGATTTCTCTCAATGACATGAAAGGTAACCTTCTTAGAGGACTGGGAAAGGGTGGAAGGGGGAACATTGATTTAGTAAATCCTCAGTTGTAGGGATTTGGACAGGTGGTCGAAGGCAAAGGCACCTCTTTTCCATAGTAACCGTAGGTCAGGAAGGGTGTTCTTAGTAAGTACTGTGAGAAAGTATACATTCTCAGTAAGTACTAAAAGGAAGGGCAGTTTCTTGCTAAGTACTACAGGAAAAGGTACTTTCTCAGTGAGTACTGTAAGGAAGAACACTTTCTCATTAAGTGCTGTAGGGTGGGGTGTTTCTCTAGGGAAAGCGGCTTCCTCAGGGCAAAGCCTGCTCAGCCCTTTCCGGCTCGGGTGCCGGAGCAGTCGTTCCCTTTGGGATGTGCGGGGGTCAGGGCAGAGTGCGGCTGACTGGTCTTCCAGATGTGGAGCGAGGCTCCGCGGGAGGGCGAAGGGCAGAGGGAAAGAATGAAGCTGTCACAGAGCCGCAGCAGCTGCTTGGACACAGGCCTGCTGCCTTAGAGGTGTGTCCCGCCGGCACCTTCCTTCCTCTCGCTTCTGGTGGTGCAGATTTAGAAGTCAGGAACATTCCTGGGTGGGGGCAGGAGGTGACGAACCTGCAGCCCACAGGGAGGACAGGAGCAGTTTCCAGGTCATTTATAGCACTTCCTTGACGTCGAGGAAGGGGAAGGAGGGAATTGAGACTAATACCCTAAACTAAAAATGGGGACGTTTGAAAAGGACCATAAAGGTGAGGTCATTCCTTTCCTTCCTTGTTTTTCCCGGGCAGCCACTGAGAACAGGACTGGCTTTCCGTCTTCTCTGTAGCCGGGGACAGGACTGAAATGAGTAAAGGAGCCTCAGAGAGCATCCCTGCCGCTCGTTCTTCCCCATTAGCTCAGCCTCTTCCCTTCACAGATCTCCCATCCCAGCCCCCGAGGAGGAAAACGAGCTGACAGAGCACGAAGGACCTTGCGGGCCAGACATGTCCTGTGTTGGCCGCGTGAAGACACGGGAAGGCGGCCGGAGGTTCAGAGGGACACGAGAGGCTAGACAGGGCTGCGGGGCAGAGGCTCTGCCTGCGGGGGGGGCTTCTTCACACCGAGGGGAAGGCTCCGGGAGGGGCAGAGCCGGACAGGATGACCCGAGGCGTCAGGGTCCCTTACAGAGGGGCGCAGGGCTTTAAGAGGCTGCCCTCTGCCCTCTCAGTCTCTGGCCGGGCTGAGAATTAAGTTCACACATTAGCAGGAGAGAAGCATACGTGTTTATCACACATGCACGGGAGCCAGTAACTAGAATACACCGGGAGGCTGAAGGAAGATAAGCGTCACTTAACAGGGTTGTACTGATTTCTCTCGGCCCCTTCTCCCCTTCTCTGGTGGTAAGAATATTTCTTTCTTCCTCCTACAGAGAGCACATCGTTCACATGGGAGTTTCATCTCTTGCTTTTAGGAAGAAAAAGGGAAGCCATGCCATGGCTGGTTTGCTCAGTGGTTAGAGCATTGGCCTTTGGACTGAAAGGTCTCAGGTTCAATTCTGGTCAAGGGCACCGACCTTGGTTGCAGGCTCGATCCCTAGCCCCGACCTGAGGGCGGCAACCAATTGATGTTTCTCTCTCTCTTCCCCGCTCCCTTCCACTCTCTCTGAAAAGCAAAGCAATAGAAAAAATATCCTAGGTTGAGGATTTTAAAAAAAGGGTGGGAGTCAGAGTCCCCTTCTTGCATGCACTGTTTTTCAAGCGCCTTTAACCTAAAACAATCCTATATCAAAGTGGTGTATTTTGGGTATAGTCTGCTATCCTTCACCATCCAGCTAATTGGTAGCAAAAAGACAACTAGAAGCTGGTCCTCCTCACTTGTCTGTGGTTACGTGACTACATCTGTTTCTGCCTTGTGTCTGGGCACATTCTTCACGCTCGACTACTATCTCCCGCACATCTACGGTGCACCAGGCCCTGTGCTCCAGACCTCCGGGTTTATCTGATGTACATCAGCGTTACTGTTCTCCCTTTGTGGGCATTGAGGTTCAGAGAGGCTTAGTCGATTAGCAAATGGCACTTCCCTGTGGTTTGGCCTAAAATCACATCCTAGGAAAACACAGCAATTTTGATTGAGTCAGAAAACTGGATCCAGACAGACTGATTTTCCCAAGGCCACACAGCTGGCCACAGTGCAGCTGAGCTCGCTTGTGTGGCTGCCACGGCACGCGTGGGACGAGCACCTCGGGAACGGCTTCCCTCCGCTCTGCTCACCTAGATGCAGGGGTGGGTGCTTCTGAAATACGCCTTGTAGGACACAGAAGACTAAAGACAGGACATTTCGTACTTTAAACTGAACCTTTCAAAAACCCTACTGATGTCTCTGGGGCCACCTTGGATGGGATTTTGTGATGCTTCCCGGGGCTACTTTCTTCTCTTAGATGCTGCTGAGACCTAGGGGTAATGTTAATATGGAAAACCCTAAAGTGATCTAACCTTGGTCTACTTTTTCATCAAAATCATCTCCATCCTTATGTTATCCATGGTGCTGCCGCAGATAGACATGGCACCCAGCTTCAGAGGAGTGAGGTTCTGGATTTATTTGGACTAACAGGGGATATCCTTTAGTGAGCAGAAGATTCTAAATAGCTATTCCAAATGTAACCTGCTGACTTTCCCTCTGGTTGTGCCGGAGGCCAATGGGTTAGGAGAGGCCTGGTCTTAGGGGCTGTTGTTAGCCCAGAGCCCAAATCAAATGCTAATCATGTGGTCGTTGAGAAGCATCAGGTACCCTTAAAAGAACATTCTCTAAACAACGCTCAAGTCTCTGGTTCAAGAACACCAACAAATCCATAATCATTTATTGTAAATCACTCATAGTTTATACATTTTTAACGGCAAAATAACACTGTTTAACACCTGCTGGATGAAGAACTTCATTATGACAATCTCCTATTGGTATCGTTTCTTCAAAAATTTAAAATTTTAATTTTAAATCCTACATCTTTCCTAAAAAGATCTATCTTTGAAGGGCTCCAATGCCAATACTATAAGCCTTTCTTTTGCTCTAACATCTAACACAAAGGGCACACTGTCCCATTAATTCAACATGCTCTTTACAAGGCAACTTAACACATAAGAAATTTTTAATCGAGAAGATACATAATGATCACTTTATATTTTGCTGCAAAATCAATGAAAGCCGCATGCAGGTGAAACATTAGTAGACACTGAGTTCTAGATAACTGTCAGTTATTAGGATCTGATGGCCTGGTGTGGAAATTAATATGCTTATTTAGCAGAAGCAGCTAAAGTACATGCATCAGTGGCTGGGATCAACTGGAGTATAAATTATGTATCTAAACATTGAAATGAAAGCTTAATTTCAGCTTAATTTGATATCTTGCACATCTGAGTTATACACCTTTAAAATGACAATAGCAAAGAGAATAAAATCAAACACCTAACTAGGCACTGATTTATAGGGTTGGCTGGGCGTACCACTTGGGACACAAAACTAGCTGGGCCATGAACAGACTTCTCTTGAAGCAGACAGTGGAACATCAACAAGCTGTAAACGGGGGGGGGGGGGGGGGGGGGGGGGCCGGGGGGCGAGAAAGCCATTTCCTGTATTCTCATTTTTTTTAAATGTTCAATTCTCTAAGTTAAAAAAAAACAACAAAAACACACACTAATTACAAAACAGAAACATTCTTTAGTTACTACTTAGACCCCCTCTTTTGTCTGCTATCCTGCCTCTCTGTTCCTTCAGATAGTATGTTTAAAAATAATGCTGGGTTAATTGGTAGAAAAGAAAATGCTCTCCTGAATCATACTGAAAGAATATTAAATTCCTTCATCCTGTCAGGGTTAACATTAGGTAAAGCACATGACAATGTATGTTTGACATGTTGTAGCTACAGCGATTAAATCACATGTCCACCAACTAATGTTAAATCATTGTTACATTGACTTAAAAATTTTTTTCATTGATAGCTGTAGCTTGACTTTGAGACAAACAAAAAATTTCCAAACCACATACATTCCACTCCCTCCCACCCTCTACCCTTCCCATAATCCAATGAGCAAGAAAACTATAGAAACAGAAGGCATGAACCAAGGTGTCATCGCCAGGCATGTTGGATGATGGCGGTTCCAGGATCAAGCGCTGCCATCTCCAGTCCTGGCTTTCCGGGCCTCGATCATCAGCTTGGTTGCCCGTTTGCGGTCAGTGGCCAGCCCCAGCCAGCACATGATATCAATGAACCAGGTGGTTGGGTTGAAATTTAAGCCAAATTCACTCGCAGAGTAGTCAAAGGGAAAGGTGTGATGGTAATTGTGGAAGCCTTCACCTGGAAGACAAAGTGAGCATTGAAATAAACCACTCACCATCTGTCTGTACAGATTTCTTAAGAGGGTCTACCATGTGCAAGATGCAGTGTCGGCCTCTCTATAGAGCAAAAGACTTGGTTCCTGCCCTTAGGAAGTTTTACTTAGTTGGCTAGAAAAACTAAATGTGAACAAAATAACAATAAAGTTATCAGTATAAAGTCACAAGATAATTCTCCATACTATGAATGGAGACATGGTGCCATGACTTCAGAGCTGTACTTCTAAAGCTAAATGCCAAATGGTTGGTCACCATTTTGATGGATGTTCATAAAAGAAAATAGCTTCTGTGGACTGGAGTGATTAGAGCGAGACCTTGGGAGGGCTTTGAAGAGATAAATGAGAATTGTTTGAATAGGTAAGTAAATCAAAGAGTTGTATCTTTAAAGATCCAAAATCTGCCTATAGATTATTCTATCCCTCTCAGTGAATAGCTTTTCCTCCTTTTTGTTAAAGTGTTTTCAGGGGGAGGGGGCCGGGAGTACCTCACAGCTTCTTTCATTTGAATTTTTAAAACAGCTTTATTGAGATATAACTCACCATACAATTCACCCATTTAAAGTATACAACTTAATGATTTTTAGAATGTTCAGACTTATGCATCTATCACCACAATGAATTATAATATTTTCATTAGCTAAAAGGAACCGTAAACCCCACAGCTGTGATCCCCCAGCCATTCCCCCATCCCTCCCAGCCCTACTTTCTGTCTTTGTGATGGGCCAAGGGGTGCGCATTAAACATTATTCGAGGTGTGTCTATGAGAGTGTTTCTGGATGAGGCTAACATTTGAATCAATGGACTCAGTAAAGCAGATCACTTTCCCCAATTTTCTCCAATCCATTAAAGGCCTGAATAGAACAACAGTGGAGTGGGGAGGAATCTGCCCCTTTATTCCTGACTCACTGATTGAATTGGGACATCTATCTCATCTCCTGCCCTGGGGCTGGAATTTACACCTTTGGCTCCCTTGGTTCTCAGGTCTTTGGACTTAATTATACCACTGGCTTTCCTGGGTCTCTAGTTTGCGGGGGTGGTGGTGGTGGTGGTGGTTGTGGGACTTCTGAGCCTGCATAATAGCGTGAGCTAATTCCTCATAATAAACCACTTGATCTTTCTATCTCTCTACTTATATACAGAAACAATAGAATATATCTAAGTTTATATACATATCTTACTGCTTCTATATATAGGGAAGTTTATTATGAGAAATATATATATAATATATACCAGTATATATAATATATAACAGTATATATAATATATAACAGTATACTGAGATACACACACAGTTTCTGTTTCTCTGGAGAACGCTGACTAATACAATCTCTATAAATTTGCCTATTCTGTACATTTCATATAAACAAAATCATACAATATGTAATCCTATGAGACTGGTTTCTTTCACTTAGCATGCTTTCAAGGTGTGGTAGGTATCAGTATTTCATTTCTTTTTATATGGATTTACCATTTATTGTGCCACTGTATTTATACAATTGTATTTACCCATTCATCAGTTGATGGACATTTGGATTATTTCCATTTTTTAGCTATTATGAATAATGTTGCTATGAGCATTTATATACAAGTTTTTGTGTACACATACATTTTCATCTCTCTTAGGTATAAATCTAGGAATAGAGTTGTTGGGTTGCATAGTAACTGTTTTTAACCATTTAAGGAACTGCCAGATTCTTCCTTTACTACTTAAGTGGCTATAGGTCATCATTTAGTTCTTCTATTGACAACATTTGAAGGATTCTGCTTTACAATGAGTACATCAGATGGATTGATCTGTGGTCTGCAATTTTCTTAACTTAGGTTTCTCTACTCTGCCCCTCCACCTTTGTCATTTTTAGTTTTGTTCTAGGACTAGATAGTTTTCCCCTATTTTCAGAAACAGTCACTGGTCTGTACAGCTGGATGTAACAAGAGCCTTCCAAGGACCTTTATGAAGAAAGGTCTTCATGACTGGGAGCCCAGTGTGGACCTGGACAAGCTTAAAACCAATACCCCAGCTCTTCAGGGTATGCGCTATGGCCACCACATTCCTTGGGTTTCCTGGACCACTTTCTCTCTATAAAATTATAACAGCTTCTCTTGTCCCCACTCATGTCTGCTCTCAGGGTCAACGTTAGATGTGGCTCCCTCATTAGAGTCCTTCTAGGAGATGAAGGGTGACAGGAGGAGAAAGCAATAGGAGGGTCAGGAAACTCTTCCTCTTGTTTTCCAGGGCACTTTTCTCCCTGCTATCCCATAGCCTAATTTGGTGTTTATTCCATCTTATGGTGCTCTGTCAACAAAAGCTCACTGGGGTCTTAAATGGAAAACTTTAACAAAGGGATGGTAGGAACTCATTGCTCAGTGACGCAGAGATCATTCTTACTCAACAGCAGGAACTTCTCTTCCTGGGTTTGAGCTCCATGCTCAGGGCTCAGCTTACCAAGAAACCCAACTGCTTCTTTACAGGTATGGTTAATATTTATTAACCACTCACTGTGTGCCAGCCACAGTGCTAAGCACTTTAATGTGTATGAACTCCTGTAATCCTCACACCTCTGGACTATGATTATCCCCATTTTAAAATGAAGATGTAAATGCACAAAAGGGTCAAATAAGTTGCTCAAGACTATATGGTTAGTAATAAAAACGACATCAATGGAGGCTTATTTGTGCTAAGTACTGCTGCAAACATTATGTGTTAATTTATCTAACCCTCCAACAACCCCAGGAGGAGGTTCCCCAGACACAGGGCATGAGGCAAAAAGCTACTGTGTGGGTACCATGTGGAGCCTGTGTATCCAGCAACCACTTTACAGATGAGGACACGGAGTGGGGAAGAGCCAGAAAGCTTGCCCAGATAGTATATGAAGGAACCAGAGCTCTACCAAATTTGTTGGACCCCAGGAGCCTTGCTCTTAACCACTTTGTGGTACCATGAGATGCCACAATCTTGTTTCTTCCCATCTCCTTGTTTGAAGCCTGTTTGCTTACGGTCAGCCAAATGATAGGACAGCTGAGGCTACAGTGCTCTGGGCAGTTGGAGAGAAAAGTCAACTGCTTCTCTCCTGTAGGAAAATTTCCATGGCAAAAATAAATAGCTACTAATTACTGATCACCTACTATATGCCAGGTACTATACCAAGCAATTTACATATACAAGTATCTTATTTAATCCTTATAACATCCCTATAAAGAAGGCATTGCTATTCCCATTTCACAGGTAAGAAGACTATAAATCAGAGATTAAGTGACTTGTCCATGAGCCAGGATGCTAACACCAGAGACCCAAGTTCATTCCATTCCATTCTGTTGCTTCTCTTTACAGATTCCACAAAACCATGAGAAGCCAGGCAAATTGAGCTGCCATTCTCCCATTGCTCTCACACCCCTACTCACCGATGGCGCCCAGTGTGACCAGTGGGTTCTGCCGAGGGCTGATGTGCTTGTCATAGGGCCGGTTTCCATACATGTGGGCGGCACTGTTGACCAGCCAGGTGACATTGAGTGAGATGGCATAGCGAAGGATGGAGGCCAAGAAGTAGGAGTTCCACAGACTCTCTCCCCAGACACACCAGGGCACCAGTGTGGGGACCATGAAGCACATGAGCACCACGGAGATCTTATAGTACCTGGAAGGCAGGGTATTATGCTATCATTAGGCACCTGTTGATGGCGGTGAGGAAAGGCTGAGCAAGCTATAGGACAAGTCAGGAACTGTGATGTTCAGCAACTTCCATTCTTTCTGTATAAGGAATACCCTGTTGTGTGTCACTCTATGCAGGGGCCGCGAACCCATATACCCACAAGGTGTAGGCGGGTAACACAAATTTGAGAATTAAGACAGACAGAATGCTATAGGAAGTGGGAGGGCCTATAGTATATTTCAGAGAAATTTCAATATAAAATAATGACCATTTATCTTAGTACTACACTGTCCTATAAGCCACTAGTTTGGCAGCTCCTAGCTATTTTTTATTTTTTTTAGAGAGAGAGAGAGAGAGGAAAGGAGAGGGAAAGAGACACACAGACAGACATCAATCGGTTGCCTTCTGCATGCCCCCCTACCAAGGATAGAGCCTGCAGCCCTTGCATGTGCCTTGACCGGGAATCAAACTGGTAACCTTTTGGTGCATGGGAGGATGCCCAACCAACTGAGCCACACCGGCCAGGGCCTAGCTATTTCTTTAATCAGTCAGTCAAACTGATGACCAGGTTTTCTTGAATAATTTCAGGAAGTATTCAGTATAACTGGAATAATTCTCAAGTACATGATTCTGTGCTGACTTAGCTTGGTAAAAAAGAAAACAACCCTCTCCCCAAAATGTTCTCTGTCCATTAGAGAGCACATTCCAAACCAGCATAAAAAATAAACACTAAGTATAGGAAGAGGTATGGCCACATAAAAAGGAATCTTTAAAAAAAACCATCAACAGCTTGATTTCTGGACCTGCGTATCCAGCAAACATTTACTAAGCACCTACTATATGCCAGGCCCTGAGTGCTGGTGATACAAAGACAAATTTCACACAGTCCCTGGTCCTGACTGTCAAGTGGAACAACTGTGCATCACCCTCTGGCCATATAGGACCAGCTCTAGCAGGGACAGGAGAGGGGCTGTGACAGGAAAGTGTCCAAAGCCACTTCCTCCCCGGCCTCCCATCAGCTAATCAGGCTTCCAGGCCTCTGTTAAGATGCATATGTATCAATTGGGGGGGGAGGCACAGTGTGAGGGCGTGAGATTCAGCAGGTGGGAGGCTTTGATTTGCACCCAGACCTGATTCTGGATGTTGAGCAGGCCTCTTTTTATTCTTTCACGCTCCTCTTGTGTGGTTAGATGGTTCCCCAGACACAGGGCATGAGGCAAAAGCTACCGTGTGGGTATATATTTTGGGAATGAGCTCATACTACAGGAGTGGGCAACTGGGAAGACTGAGGCAGGGAAGGAGGGAAAGGCCAGCCTGGGGTGCCCGCTGCAGTGGGCAACTGAAGTCGGACCTTGAGGGAGCAGATTCTGTTCTCTCGAGGCATAAAACAAGGGACTAAGGGATGGCACAGAGGGGGATACTGCTCCCGCACACTTCCACGCCTGCCTGGGTCAGAATGGCTGAGTGTGTTGCGCAGGCATCGCAGGGGGAGGTGGCAAAGAAGCCGGGGCGGGAAGTAAGAAATAAGCAGTTCACAGAAGCAGCAGGGGCTGCGAGACTGCGGAGACACGCATGGTGGGCCGCTGGAAACCGCCAATCCACGCAGTCCCCAAGCAGGCTTTTTCTTTCTCCCCCAGCACTCTCTTTCCAAGTGTCTTAAGCCGATGCATCTGCCGTCGTCTCCATTAGGGAGTGAACGATGGCGGTGTGAAGTGCTGTAACTAGACATAGAGTGTAGGGAGATCCTAAGAAGATCCGCTCCCACGCAGGAAGGATGGGCACAGAGCAGGTCACCACAGCTCGTCAGGGCGCTGCTCTCGGTCCCCAGGGTCCTCAGGAGGGACAGCTGCACTCGGTGGAGAATGAGTCTCACACCTACTGGATTTTCCATGAATGGCTAACCTTTATTAGAGCTGTTAATAAGTTAGAAGCGCTTTCCCCAAGACTCAGAAAGAAAAGGAGAGCTTTTTGGAAGGTTTCTGGTTTGAGGTTTTATCACCCCCTCAGAGTCTGTTCATTAAAAAAGTAGCTATCGGCTAAAATCTATTACAGTAGACGCATGCAGGGGATAAATAAGAGCAAAATATGCAGATTCTTGTTCATATAATTTTTTTCCATTCCACTTTTTTAAAATAAAACATTAAGCCACTCCAAACTAGAAGAAAGAAGCAGTACAGCTGAGCAAGGTGCTGTTGGAGGACACCTGTGCCAGCAGGTGGCTGCAGCAAGGACTGGAGTGGAAAGGCAGCTGAGAGTGTGAGGCGGGCCACGAGGATGTCCAACTAGGGGGTAATCATAATATCTCAGGGATCAACTACCAATAACTGACACACACTATGCGCTTACCGTGTGTCATGACGATTCTGAGACCTTACAGTACTAACTCACTTCATTCTAACAAAAACTCTAGGAGGAATGGCCCATTACTATGCCATTTTACAAATGGAGAAGTGGAGCAATAGAAAGGTTATATAGCTGGCCCAAGGCCACACGACCAATAAGCAGTAAGACCAAGATTCAAATCCAGGCAGAATCACTTTGGAGACTGTCGTGCCATTCTACTTTGGAAATGAGGTGATGTATGCAAGCGTGCTTTGCAGATTGCCAGCTGCACATAAGGATCAGTTCCCATAATGATAACTGTTTTTATTGGGTAACATAGTAACCCATCAGCACCCGTTTTACAGTCACTGGGCTGCAAGACGGCTGCATTTTAGTGGAAAGGGGGTTCCTGGGAGGTCAGGTGAGTGGCTGTGGTTGGAGAGGCAAAGACAGCGGACAACGAAGACGTGAGTGGTCTGAGAGTGAGCTCCCCAGAGTCACAGGCAGAAGGCTTTTAGGAGAGCTCTGAGAGATACTTGTGAGGAAGGGTGGAAGGCAGGACTGGGCTGAGGGAGATGCTCACCCACAATGAGTTTCAGCAGATCCAGTGGGGAGCTCTGGGGCTAGATGACTCTTTAGAGTTGTCCTGCAGCCACTGGTCTCAGGGTGCCCCTGGGAGGGATGAACCCTTGGGCAAGGCAGTTCCATGCGGGCAAGGGCCATTCCCAGAGAGGACAGCAGCTGGAGGGTGAGAGCATAGCTAAAGAGGGGAAGTGGGTGAAGCATGCAGGCACTGCCAGGGGCCCTGGGGCCTGGTGGTGAGCGTGTGAAGAGGCAGGCTGCTCTGAAGGGAAAATGGAAGACACGACAGAACCCAAGACTGCTGCTGCTGCTCCTTGTTTGCACCTCTGAGGAGGAAAGCAAGCAGCTGAACGCTGCCAACAGGAGGCGTTTTGCAACTTAAGCGGCTCTGTCCCTTCCTCTACTGTCTGGGCTACAACCCAGGACCTTTGAAATGAGCCTCTCCTAGTCCTTTTTGGAACCATTGTCTCAGCCCCTCATTTTTTTCATCAAAAGAAGGAAACAGAAACCATATTGAGGACTTGCTCTGTGCTGGGCACCAGGCTAAGTATGTCAGGGGACAGGCCCATGCTCTGCCTGGCCCTAGGGAATCCAGCTCTGGGCTTGATGGGTCACAAGACTCAGCTTCCACTCACGCCCCGGCCCTGCCTCCTCCCTCTGCTCTGTTTAGGAAAGCCACCTGCCTGCCTGGGCTCTGCTTCCAGAAGCCCCACTCCCCAGAGGGCTGGGTTCCTGTGGAGGGACAGCGCCAGCAGTGTGGCTTCCCAAGTGGGAAGAGAAGAGGCCTGGGTTTCACCTCTGGGCACAACCACTGTCCAGCCAAATTTCCTCCTCAAAAAAGACACTTTAAAAATCACTGCCCTCATTCTAACAAAACTTCAGCGGATCTAATTATAGGATTGTTTTCCGATTGCTCTTCCTGTATTCTGCTAGGATCCCTCTCTGTGTGTTCACTGAAATGGGGACCAGGAAGGAACTTTAGGCAAGTCTGGGTAGGATTACCAGTGAGGCAGGTCTTGCTGATAACTAAAAATTCTCCCCCCTTCCTTCCTCTGCCTCTTCCTCCTGCGGGCCATTCCCCTCAAGCAGCTGTTCTGCATGTAATTAGTCACTGGCTTTTTTGCCTCGAAACAAGTGCTGAGATGGCTTCCCACCTTCCTTGCTTAAAAACACTCAAATCTGAATGCCCTCGTCAAGAGCAACGCCACAAACCTTCCAGCAGCTAATCCTTCCTCAGGTAAAAGACTTTTCTTCAACTGGTGGGAGGGAGGGGGGCTGGAGAGGGGCCCTTGATATTGCTCTGTCTTTTTGCTAAATGGTTTTTTTTTATGTCAGAAAGCATCATAGAATACAGAGTGGGGCAAAAGTAGGTTTACAGTTCTTCGTATGGAAAAGAATACAATAATTAATAATAATGCAAGAATAAACTGTGTTTCGCATACTCACAACTGTAAACCTACTTTTGCCCCACCCTGTATTTAACTACCCAACTCAGCCACTTCCTAGCTCTGTGAGGTTGAGTAAATTATTTAATCACACTGAGCCGCAGACTTCTCCTCTGTAAAATGCAGTACTAACAAATTTATTGAGTGCCTACTATGTGCCAGGTACTGTCCTAGCACTGGAGATATAAAATAAACAAAAGAGACATAAATCCCGGCCCTTAGGGAGCTGGGGTATTGTGGTATGGACGTTGTTTTTAAACATATTTTCTGGTAGGAAAGACAGCTAATGAAATGAGCTTTTTTTTTTTTCTTCCCAGAAAAAAATTAAGCAGAGAAGGAGAATATGAAGTAAGGGTAGGGTGTCTAGGGAAGGCTTTACTGACACGATAGCTTCTGAGTAAAGACTTGAAGGAAGGGAGTAGTCATACGCCTAAATGGGGCAGAGGATTCCAGGCTAAGCACAAGTCTGAAGACTCTGAATCTGGAGTCCCTGTGGCTAGGACACTCTTCCCCAGCCTGGCTGACCTGCCTTTTCCAAATATCAGTAAACATCACCTACTGCTGGAGGATTTCCTTGGTCTCCTTGGACCACGCAAGGTGCCCAGCACACTGTTCCTAAAGCTTGTTGTACTTCTCAACTCTCAGTATTCATACTTGGTGGCTTAGGGGGCCATCTCACCTGCTCCATCACTGACCTCAACCCTGACTGCACATCACAATCAATTTGGCAAACATTTTAAAACGACTGATGATGGGGCGTCACTGAAGACCAACTGAATCCAACTGAATCAGAATTTCTGGTCTGGGCACTGATATTCTTAAAGCTTCTACATTGTAAATATCGATGGCAGCCTCCCTATAATCCACCCCATCCTTTCTTTCTTGCTGGGATGCACTGATTTTGTTCATATACCCATCCGTCCTCCTTGCAGCCATGTCCTTCAGGGAAATGGACATTACACAGGGCATGGGTCCTGACTGGTTTGAGACCATCATGGTGATATCATTCACTTTACCAATAATTATTTTAGAAATTGGCCAATAGTAGTCAAAAAGATATGAAGGAAAGGATGGTTATCATTTTTAAAAAGGGAAATAAATGTTGGTGGAGATGTAGAGAAATCGGTGCATCGCTGGTGGGAATGTAAAATGGTGCAGCTGCTGCCGAAAACAGTTTGGCACTTTCTCAAAAGGTTAAACACCAAATTACCACAAATCCAGCAATTCCACCTCTAGGCACGTATTCAGAAGAATGGAAAGCAAGGACTTAAACAGATATTTGTACACCGATGTTCATAGAAACATTATTCATAATAGCCAAAGGGTAATAATAACCCAAGTGTCCATCAGTAGAGGAATGGATAAACAAAATGTTGTATATACATCCAATGGATTATCATTCAGCCATAAAAAGGAATAAAATTCTGATACATGTCACAACGCAGATTGACCTAGGAAACAAGCTTAGTGACATAAGCCAGACACAGATGGACAAATACTGTTAGGATTCCACTTGCATGGGGTACCTATAATAGGCAAATTCATAGAGACAGGAAGAGGAACAGAGGTTACTAGGGGCTAGAAGGAAGGGGAAGTGGAAAGGGAAGTTATTGTCTAAAGGATACAGAGCTTTTGTTGGGAGTGATGAAAGAGTTTTGGGTATAGGTACTGGTGATGGTTATATAACACTGTGAATGTACTTAATGCCACAGACTTGTATCCTTCTGAATGGTTAAAAGAAATATTATATTGTATATATTCTACCAAAATAAAAAAAGAGAAAGATGAGGGAATAGCTTCCTCAACACTAGAAAGAGCACACAGGCAGAGGTGGCTTCTCCTTTTTCACAGTGACACCCAGACCTGCTACAGCCGTCTTGTAACTGTGACAGGAAGGAAGCTGAGAAACAAAGCCAACCCCTTAGGTTGACAGAGCAGAAAGACGGAAAGGTCCTTGAATATGCCGTGGAGCTGCTGGACTAACCAGTCCTAGATCTGCTTTGTCTCTGATGTCTTACTCTGGGACAAGCCAGCTGAGCCAAGGTCTTCTGTGGGGTAGCTCAAAGTGTCCTAGTCCTAGCTTACGGTAGTGGATGCTGTGCTGTGCCTTCCAGACCTCGGTCTCGGAGGAGTTAGTCTTCCAGTCACGGGCAGTGCTGCCTCTGCTAGAGGTCACGCCCTCTCCTAATGACCGTATCCAGGGACTGACCAATAAGGGGGGTCATCTATTGCCTGGACCTAGTCCAACTGCCCCAACTCTCGATGCCTCTGAACAGTCATGTGTCCACCGTAGGGTCAGCTGAGGCCTCCATTGAGACCGACCAAAGTCCAGCGTCTTCCCTTACCCGTCCTATTTCCGTTCCTCCCCCCAGTAAACTTCCTGCAATGTGACATCCATCTCAGAGCCAGCTTCTAGGGTAACCTGACCTGGGACACGGCTGTGTGGCTGGGCCAGCGTCTAGCAGTAACTCACACATGGCAGGCGCTTGTAAATATCTGTGGAATGATTAAATGAATGATACTTTAGTTTAAAAATTAAGAGTTCTCAGCTTCTCGGGAAAATAAAAACACTGCACTGACTTCAGCAGAGCAAAGAATATAAGGGGGGGGGAAGGTCAAGATTAAAAAAAACACACAAACCACACAATTAGTGGGAAACCTAGTTTTGGGCTATTCATTAGAAGCTTATCTCTTGGATTGGTGCCAATGCAGGATTGTGGTTATGAAACCAAAAACTTTACTGAAGACATTCTTGCTCATCAGGACCCAAGCCCTGAGAGGCTTCTTACCTCTAATTTAAATGAATGATTTCTGAACATGAGCTTCTAGGTCATTCTCTGAGCTGCCAAATACAGTTAAAAGTTGGCAATATTTAAGATTAATAGCCACTCTCACAGGTTTGGTCTTGGTTTGGAATGTGAGTGGCTTCCTGTCTGTCACTCTGTGAACACTCACACTCTGGGAATGGAGAAGACTCCGAAAATCACGGGACAAAAAGAAAGGGGTAAGGAGTAGAGAAGAGAGGTGGTATGAATCCCAGAACGGCCAAGGAAGAGCAGCTCTCCCCTGTAGATTTGAAACCAGAGGCCCACATTGAGCCCAAAACACAAAAGCCAAAGCGCTCAAGCTCACTCTATAGGTAACTTGAGTGCAGCTTTCTGTAGCTTTAAGGTCACAGCTTATATGAACAGGTCCACAACAGATGCTGGAAACCTGTCCATACCCACCACCTCTCAATTCTTCATCATTACCAACCCCACAACTGGGTAGATATTTTTCAGCACATAGCTCAGGACTGAGTCCATTTTCACACAATCAAATGCCATCGCACACCACACTGCCCCAGTCCAAGTAGCTTTGGCCGTAGGACACAACTATAGATACGGGCTCAAACTTCTCAACTTTGTCAACGATTTGAGGAATACCCTCAGTTCTATAAATCGGATCATGGTAAAGAGAACTGAAACATTAAAAGTAGCCTTGATACCAAAAATTTGTCCTATGGAAAAGAAAGGATTTGGGATTTCATATATTTTTAAAAAAATATTAGAGTGTGATGAGCATCTTAAAACTCTCGTTTTTTCTTTAGATGAAAAAGCAATTGCTGTTCTCTGTAAGCATTCCCTGCTGCTTGACTAACCCTAAGCACAGCGGTCCAGAGCCAGTGGTGTGTGAGATGCTGAGAGTAAAGTCTAGTAGAGCATGAAGGAGGGGCTGTGACCTGCCGCCTTCAAGGGGGGCCGGCCTGAGGAAACGTGGGGAGAAGCAGACACCGTAATGGGCGAGAGGGAAATGACAGCCGCGCAAATGTATTGCAATGATGAGCAATGAGCCGTCATCGGCATCTTGATTAAACATGTTTGGTTTTGTGATTTCATTTAAAGCCTAGCCAGAAATTCATTTTTTCCTACAGTTTTTGCATCTTGGAGGGGACCATGCAAAATCACCTGTATGCTTCCTATAAACACTTATTTAGAGGACAGATGATACATTCTGGCAATTTGCGAATGCAGGGAACATTCTCTCCCGTCCTCTGTCCTCTCTGACACTGCCCATAAGGAGGTGGGATATGTAATTTACTTGGAAGCAGCTGTGAAGACGAGAGCCCATTGATGAGATAGCTCTTTGGAGTTTTTCAGAAAATCTTCCAGACTCTCTGACTGTTTAAGTTGGAAACAGGCGTCGCGCTGTGCTCTGGGTCGGCCTCTCCGGGGCTGCTGTGTCTGTAAGTGAAAGCGTTCGTGCTTGCCGCATTTGAAGCTTTCTCTGGAACTCTGAGTCATTCCAGATTTGTCTTGGACCCTCAATTAGTCTTGACATCACTTTCCCAGTGCTACTTTATAATAAGCATTCCTGTAGAAGAAAATCCTTTAATTGGACCATCTAGATGCATAATCCCCATCTTTTGGATGTGTCTCCTCCCCCACAGAGGAAGCAGACAGCAAACGGCTGCTCCATCTCCTTCAGAAACTTGTGATGCAGTGAGAAAAAGACATATTTTGATTTTCTCTCCAATTTCAGCTTTATTTGCTTTTAAGGTCTGAATGTGGAAGTTACTGCATCCATCCACTTGCATTTAACTTGTCTTCATACAAACAGCTTGCATTGATTCACTAAGCAGCAGTTCAAAAAATAAACAGTCATTTCAGAACTTCAACACAAAAAGCATTATTTCTACCTCATTAACACTGAAGTGCTTACAGAAAATACCCAGGGCATGCTGATGGCTAAGATGGGATAAAGAAGGTTAAAAGGCCTTTTTACTTTTTCAAAGCTTTGATCCCATCAGAGTAAGTGGACGCAAGTTCTCTGAGGGCAGGATTTGTCTTGATCCAATTCACGTCACTCAAAGTTCCTTAAACACAAAACGGTGCTTGCACAGTAGGTGCGCAGTAAGCAGCTGCACTAGAAGGAACTGAGGGTGAGGATCCATCTGTCTTTGACAAAAGCAATCAGGTCAGTTAATCCTCGTAACTGTTTTATACTTAGAGCCTCTGTAGTCCTCTCAACAGAAATTAAAGTTGATTAGACTGATGTCATCCTAGGTGTCTAGGATTGTCTTTGTCTCGGTCCTGCCTCCCTCCCCTCCCCCTCCCTCTCTTCCTGCTCTGAATAAGTTATGGAAACACCAGACTAACTCTATAGAATAGCTATGACAAAAGTAAACAATCAAAATTATTTATAAAATACTTTTTTTAATATAGTTGCTGCATTTCCACTTTCTCCCACTCTTAAAACTGCATCCCACTGTCTTCCTGCTATTTGAGATAAACTGAACATTGCAGGAGAAAACATAACATTTTTCTTAATCCGAGATCCATGAAATTGTATGCAAACTCTTTTGTGTGTTCCCTTTTTTCTGGAGTTCAAAGTCCACAGCTTTCATTAAATTCTCAAAGAGCTATTCAATTCCCAAGGGAATGAAAGCCCAATGCATTTGAAAGGTAACTACTTTTTTCTTTGATGTTGTTGTTAGCTTTGATTTTCTCTGTTTACTTTAGGATCTTGCCTAAGATTTAAGTAAGAAAATTGAGTTCAATTTAAAGAGTGGCCCTTTTAAAACTAAGAATGTCCACCCTACTTTTTCAGCAGTAAACTTTTTAAAGGAATTACAGTTACACTAGCTAGCAGTGTGTGTGTGTGTGCATGTGTGTGCGTGCTTGCATGTGTGTGTACACACTCATGCACACCCTTGATCATTCTAACTTACACATATATGGACCTTGTGCTGAAAGGACATTCACCAACCAAAAGAGTACAACCCTCCACCCCCATCCAAAAGAGCAAGTTTAATTCCAAAACTCTGATCAATGAGAGGCTACTCACCAGCAGCCATTCTCTGTGCAGGAAAGGAGCCAGTGAAGTCATTTAAACCACCTTCTTGATCAATATCAACTGCTCTCGCTGAATTGATTAGGAAGGTAGACCATTTTTCTTGTTGAGGGCAAAAATGAACAGGCTGATATAACAGGGTTTCTTGATTTTGCATGTGAAAGGCATGACCCTTGTGCACAACACATGCTTTCGAGTGCAGGGCTTCCATTCCTAAAGTCAGCTGCATCGCCCTTCCAAAGCTCCCCAGCCTCCAAAACTCAGCTCAGAATTGATTTCCCCGGAAGGCCTACCCTGATAAATCTGCTCTCGACTGTGGTTCCTGCATTATTCAACATTCCTTCAGTACAAGTGTGCCATAAACACACAAGAAGACAAGCGTTTCAGATAGCTGAGCTTCTCTGCTAGCTGAGGGTATACATGTTCAATGCCCCAACTTTTAAAAAAAATTTGTATGTGGAAATCATTGCTCATATTTCTGTCTTCTTAATTAGAGTTCATGGAACAAAACTTGACCCACCTTCATGGTGATGGGTGTCGTAGCCTGAGTTTCTCAGAAGCAAGGGCTTAAGGAAAAAGCTTATATGCTACTATTTTATAAAGGCAGCTCAGTCTGGGGAAACAGAATATGGGAGGCGGGGAAAGTGTGAGGGTCAATGCAGAATGTATTAGTGAGCGGGCCACTGACTGATATCTCAACCTAGTGAGACCTTCTTCCAAGAAGCGACGCGAACAACTGAGCATCAGAACATTCCCTCCCGGAGGACAGGGGAAGATACAGCCACCTGCTTCCTCCTTCACTGCCACCCCCCAACTCTGGATTGTGAACATGGGTGTTGAGAGGTGTTGCAGGCTCCCGTGTCAACAGAGACGCCCCAAGGTTGGAGGCACACACAGTACAGGTGCAAGGAAGGTGCTGTCAGAATAAACCTACCCAGAGCCAGTTGGCGTGCACAGAGGGGTGCCCAGAACAACTGGCCGGAAGTCCCAGGACACAGGCGGTTGGACAGCCCGCAGCGGTGCCCAACAGGTGTCTGAAACAATGAGCGTGAGTTTAGAAACATCAGTGGGTGCTCTGTGTTTGCCCACAGTGTCTGTTGAGCTGAGAGGTCTTGACTGAATTCTTATATTTACTTTTTAAAGGACTGAGGTAAAATTGGTATGTAGCATTATGTAGGTTTCAGGTGCACACTATAATTCAATACCTGTATACACTGCAAAATGATCACCCTCATATTTACTTACTAAATCTTACTGACTCCTCCCTTATTTTCAGGTAGCTGATAAGCTGTCACTTCTATTTGTCAGTGTTCTCACCTGTAGTAGCTTCCCTGTCCCCTTCTACCTTGTTTCTCTTAATC
Source organism: Miniopterus schreibersii (assembly GCF_964146895.1). Lineage (NCBI taxonomy): Eukaryota > Metazoa > Chordata > Mammalia > Chiroptera > Miniopteridae > Miniopterus > Miniopterus schreibersii. Next base: position 48,000,447 of record NC_138101.1, read on the forward strand.
TATGAGGGGACTGAAAATCAGAGAGCTGAGCTCATTTAATTTGTGTGCAAACGAAGTACACACAGACTCTGGGTGAGAGCTGATGGGGGTCTCCTGTGTCGAGATTAAAAATGCAAAATTATTAGGATCTTGACAGTTAGTCCAAAATCTCTGTGGAGGGAGAGGGTACTTTGGAGTTTGGAGGATTCTGTAAAATGTGAATCTGACACTGTGGTTCTCTTTGTTTACAGATTCTTGGCTTCATTCCAGTGAAAAGAAATTACTGGGGAATAGCTGAGTTCAGGTAGGTGAGACAATATTTAGTTTTCACTACACTATGTGTATTCAAACTTAATGACATGTTATACTGCCGGTAATTTACTTGAAGACACTCAGCATACACAGTGTGATGTGTGCGTGTGTGTGTGCGTGCGTGTGTGTGCACACACGTGCTAGTTTTATTCCTCACCCCAGGGGCAGTTCATTAGCATCTGAAGTACTCTCATCAGGAATCCACACTTCAGGCACTTAGCATTTAACAAATTCCAATAGTTCATAAACCAGAGGTCTCTTACAGGCTTCGACTATTTTTATCTCTAATCAGCAATAAAGATTTGTACTTAGGATAAGGGGAATGACTTTTCACTGGTAAAATAAGTGGCTGAAATGTGTGGATTGGCTAGAAATCCTACCCAGGTGCCTCTCCACAGCGCATGTGGCCCAGGGTGGCACCACCGCCGGCTTCGCTCCGTCCCGCGCCCACCCCAGGGCGGGACTCCGCAGGCCAGTTCCCACGGGGCTGCTGTCCCGCCGCACGCCTTCCATGCAGGGGCCTGGCCGAGTGTCCGCAAGGCAGGAGCCGGCTTCTCAGATCAAGTGCACCGGTGTGTTGCAAGGCTGTTTTTGTCCGTAACTGCGAATTGTGGTAGAACTGGGTCTGATGCAGGACTCTGCTTTACAGAAGACCCATCACCTTCCTCCTCCTCTCACACTGGAGTTAGCTGAGGCCAATTCCCAGCAGACACGGCACACGGGTCCCTGGTCGCACCAGGTCTGTTCTTACCGTCCTCGCACCATACCTGTGAGGGCAGAGGCACCACGAGGACTGAAGACGGTTACTACTGATGCGGTGACACTGCAGGGATGGGCAGCGGGCTCACGGGCCTCTCCGCCGTACCCCAGGAGGTGGACTCCAGGCTGCTGAAACCTACTCCGGGGGTGGAACGGCACCAGCCCTGATATGTCTGCGTGCTGCCTGCTTCAGCAGCCGAGGGCAGGGCCTCATCCACAACCTCACCCGAAAGCTGCTTCTCAGCTAGGGGTGGGCTAGTGCTCTCTATAAGCTGGGCAGGAACCCCGTCTCCATTCCAAAAGCAGTTTGCAACGTGTTAAGTTTCATCAGTCTCAATAAACAGAAAGGTGAATAGGACCTAGTCACAGTCCTCAAGGAGCTTATGGTCCAATGAGAAGGCCATACGAGGAGGTCATTTTATAGCATGATAAGCATAAGGGCGAGAGAGGCCCATGATTCCACAGACCGCCGAGGACAGGCGCTTAGCTCCCCAGGACAACGGACCTCACACTCTCTGCTCTCAGGGCACTAACATTCTTAAATAGTTCAAAATATTATCGAGAATTCCAAAGAGCTTTGTTTATGTGGATTATATCTACCAATATTTACTGTAAGGGAAGTTAAAACTGAGAAATGTTTTATTAATTCATTAAATATAAAATGTTCACGGATGTTAAGAATATAATATTACATATAATGTGTATTATATATAAAATGTATTTAATATTATAAAATATTAAATTGGTTGGTTCATTAAAATAACAATGAATGTATTACGTGTTAACATAAATAGCATCCTTTTATGAAAAATAATTATATTTTCCAAAACAAAACCAAAAGTTTTGTGTGAAGGATGGCATCATTTTACATAACTGCACATCTCTGTCTGGCCTGATGGCAGCAGCTGGTTGGCACATCTGCTTTGGCAGCCAGTCTGCTGCAATCCCTATTGTTTTGGTTGAAGTCTATGAAGAAAATCTGCCTCACAGATGTGCAGTTGGAAAAGGGAAGGCCTCACAGACCCCCTAAAAGGAAAAGCATATATGCTATTTATACTACATATAAAGCCTATGTGCTGGGAGACACCCCACCCAGAGGGTCCTGGAAGAGCTGACCCCAGCTCCCCGGAGGTGAGTGTTGAAAAAGGAGTGAGAGGCGGTGGGTGAAAGCATGGCGAGCACTGCAGGCAGTGCTTCCCCAACAGTCATGGCGCATGTGGTCACCCGGGGTCCGGGTGGGGCTCGCGCTCTGCATTTCTAACAAGTCCCTGGTGATACTGACACTGCTCGTCTCAGAGCCACACTCTGGGCAGCAGGGATCTAGGCCAGAGAACTGGCAGGAGGGGAGCAGCTTGACCAGAGAGCGAAGTCCAGACGGGAAGGACCAGGAGCTTAGGGAAGCAGGCCAGGCCCTGGCCACAACAGGGGCAACTGGTCCCCGGGGGAAGTCGTGGAAAGGCCCAAACAGGAGACAACTCCGGTTCACAGGTAAGCATCAGTTCTCATTCTGAATAAAACATGCAAGCAAAGTAAGCAGGCGATAAGATGATGTGGAGGAAGAAGAAAGATAACATTCTCAATGAATGTTATTACAGCCCAGCTTAGTAGAAAGGGCAGGTGCTTTAGATTAGCGCAGAGTTGACTTAAATTCCAGCTCTGCCATTTACAAAATGTTACTGAGTCAACTCCAAGCCTCAGATTCCATCGTAGGTAAAGATACGAGAGAGATGAATTATATGCACAGAGTAAGTGTGGTGCACAGTAGGTACTTCATACACTCAAATCAATAGGAAGAAAGTATTACAGGCACAATAAAAATAATGACTGGGAGCTATTATTGTTACTCTAAGATTAGATGTAGGCTTCAAACAAGGTAACTGAGCTTGTTAGAATTTTGTATTTTCAAGAAAAAAAAGATTCTGAATGAGAACTTAAGAGGAATCACCTAAAAGTAAAAGTTTTGCCTTTTTATATGCTAGGCAGTGTGACCTCATAGTTGTCCACAGTAACGGAGGTGGGACATGGCCGATGCTGATGAAAATTAGAAGGACTTGATGCCTCATGTTAATTGTTTTTTCCAAGACACCTTGGACCCCAAATTTCAATACCCAATTTGAATAGCTTTTAACTCTTAGTTCCCCGCCCAATTCTCTTTTCCTGTAGTTGATACAGATAATAACAAGCAAAGGCACAAAGGGCACACAAAAAATTATGTTTGCATATTAAATTGAGCCATCACAGTTTTAAAATCCTCTGCCTGAGCACCTAATTTCTATTCCTCTTTTTCTCTGGAAACACTTGGCCTTCAAGATCCAGAAATCCCCTCCCCACCACCTGGGATCTGAGACTCGTAATATCTCATTCTTGCCTGAAGGGTTGTTTATTATGGTCACACATGATGTGCTGCTCTTTCAATCCTCTAGAACAAATACTGGCTCTCTGGTTGTTTGTGAATGAAAGTTTACCTTATCCTCAAAATCTAGGTTCTTAGTTGGGCAGGATTGGAAAGCCTGTTTATCTTGAAAAAATAATACATACATGGGGTGTCTCTAAATCTCTTGCTAGTTAAGACATCTGAGTAACTGTTTTTTCTCTACTTTAAAATGAAAGACAAGATAAGAATAGGTTTGTAGGAGAAAGTATCAGGAGAGACGGCACTCTTCACTGAGTTAATGAGCGTGTTGTGACAAATCACATTATGTCAGCACTAAGATTCTGTGTGTCTGTGGGACAGATTTGTTATTGTTTTATATGAAAATTGGCAGTGTGGGAAGTCAGTGACTTGGACAAGAAGACAGTTTAAAGCCGATTTCTGACAAGGATTTCCTCAATGGATGGGCTAACAGGGATTTTGTTGGTCTCTCCCTAAAGAATACAGCCCTTTTAATCTTTGTAATTTCAGTATTTTAAATAAAGAATTTGACTCTTAGAACACTTTTTGCAATAAGGTACTTTCCTCAGGAAGGGAGCATTAACCTATGCTCCCATTCATTCATTTAAAAACTTTTCTAAATTCATGGAAGCATTTCTTTAAGAAACGCAAAGAAAGAAGAAGGTCACTTTTAATTTCTGAAGCTGACTAAGTCAGCCGTCTCCATGGTGATTCTGGGCTGGAAGCCCTCTGCTTCCTGCTGGCTTGCCTTTGGGGAACAACCTCGATGACACCCTCTCCAGGTGTGACTCCCAGTGGCATCTGTGAAAAGCCTGAGCGACTTGACAGATCCTACTGTTCACCTGGGACATCTAGGGAGGTAAGGCAGGGGGTCTGGGCATCCACTCCCTGTCTGTCTCGCTGGGATAAAAATCCAATAATTCCTGTTAGCATAACAACAACAAAATCATAGAATGTCTAGTAATAAACCGAACAAGAAACCTGCAAGATCTATATTTAGGAAACTATAACATATAAAAGAAGTCCTAACAAAGGGGTAGGCTCTGCTTCTGGGGAATGACAGTAACAGGAGAAGAGCCTCCCCCTGCCACTTCAAAAGACCATCGCTTCCGTGAAGACTTCCAGGACCTGCTTCCACCCTTCTGTCCTTTATTGTGAGCTCCCCAGTGCTTAATATAATCATTTACTGCAGTGTTATTTTTATATATGGACTTGGAGGTCTCTGGCTATTTTATAAGCATGTGTCTTTTCTTCCCAATTAAATTATAAAATGAATAAAAGGAAGAACTATCTCTTTTCATCGCTTTATATCTTCCACACCCCTTAGTGCAGAAATGCCTCTACTTACAAATTTTTCATTTCAGGAAGTTTATAGGTCTGAACAAAAGGAGGGTGGAAAAGGGCTTCGGCCCTGCCCACTCAGAGCAGGTGGCATTAGCAGCCATAAGCAACCATTCTGCCACACTGGCTCCTCAGTCAGGGGATGTGAGCTGGGTTCGTGCTCAGTTCTAAGATAGTTTATGAACATCAGTAACATCATTAGCTTGAAAAGTGTAAGTAGGGAGTATCTTTAAAGTGCTGCAAAAAGGACACAATTATGATGGCAACGAAAGTAGAAATAATTTTTTCCAAACTGAAAGTGGTCAGAGAACGCCAGATGCTGCAGGGAGCTAGCTCATGGCACAGCAGAAAGAATTCTGAAGGCCAAAGACCAAATAATGATAAAAAAGGAGGGAATGGGGAATTAGTGAAGTGAAAAAGACATCTTTTTGAGGTTATGGCTAAATGTTAGCAGCAATGAAGGATGCCCTTTGGCTTAAAATTTGTTAATTCTGGCGAAGGCCAGGAGTTTATAAGTGAATTTAAGCTCTTCCTGAACTATTGGTGAATCTGCTGTAAGGCAAGGGTGGCTTGTAGGTTCAAAGCTGCTGGATTCAGGGCCCGTCTAAATCAGCAAAACATCAAATGTCTACCGAGGTAGCAAATGAAGGTACTGTAGACATAAGAGGTCCACATTTGAGGGAAGATGTTTAATAAGAATGTAATGAAAAGTACTTGGGTTTTAAAGCTTTGAAGGACCCACTTGTGTTTTCATTTATGGAGATTCATCTGGATAAAGGCAGCTGAACCTCTCTTGGTCACCTTGGAGTTATGAAAAAAAGGAATGTATGAACAGGCTTTTGGAACCTAAGGTCTTCACTGTATGTGTGGTTAATTACACAAATATTTATTGCCCAACTCCTCTGTGATGGACACTTTCACATAAATTAACTAATTTTTTCACCCAATAATTTTGTAAGGTAGTATCACCACTATCACCACTTTATGGGTGTGGAAATGGAATCTCTGAGAATGACAAAAGCAGGATCTTTTGATTCTAAGACCTCTCCATAGCTGCCTCCTTGTACTGACTGAATGAATGAATAAGTAATGCCAGCATAGATTATAATTCTGCTTGTACTTCACACAGTTTAAAAAGTGGCTTGGTTTCTGAATGCATGCCTGTTACTTTATAAAATATCATCAATGCATATACTATATACAGTAGTCACCCCTTATTTGCAGGGGATAAGTTCTAAGACTCCCAGTGGATGCTTGAAACCATGAATAGTGCTGAATCCTATATATTATACTATATTTTTTCCTATACATACATACCTATGAAGAAGTCTGATTTATAAATTAGGCACAGTAAGAGGTTAACAGCAATATCCAATAATAAAAGAGAACAATTATAACACTACAATAAGGGTTACTTGAACGTAAGCACTGTGTCAGCAGTAGTTACCGGCAGTACTGAGGGTAACAGAAATCATGAGAAGTGAAACTGCAGACAAGGGGGAGAAGACTGTAAAATATATATAATGCCATCAATGTTGTGCTCTATATCAGGTCCCACTATTGTGTGTCTCTCTTCTAACCTTCAGAATACCTCCAGAGACATAGAAGGGGCGTGAGGCATCAAGAAATACTTTGTGGCCAGCTGGGCGTGGCTCAGTGGTTGAGCATCGACCTAGGATCCAGGAGATCAAGTTTGATTCCCGGTCAGGGCACATGCCCGGGTTGCGGGCTCCATCTCCAACTGGGGGCATGCAGCAGGCAGCCGATCAATGACTCTCTCATCATTGATGTTTCAACTTTCTTTTTCTTTTTTTTAAATATATCTTTATTGATTTCAGAGAGAGGAAAGGAGAGGGAGAGAGAAAGATAGAAACATCAATGATGAGAGAGTCATTGATCGGGCCCACAACCGGGCTTGTGCTCTGACCGGGAAGCGAACCCCGATCACCTGGATCCTAGGTTGACGTTCAACCGCTGAGCCACGCCCGGCCGGGCTGATGTTTCAACTTTCTCCCTCTCTTTTCCTCTCTCTGAAATCAATAAAGATATAGTAAAAAAAAAAAAAAAAAAAGTAGTACTTTGCAAATTAGTTCCAGTGAGTACTAACAAAACCGAACAGTCACTCCGGGAAGGGTTACTATTCAGTATGCATCCTGAATGCAATTCACAAGCATCTGGTAGTGCGGCCTCGTGGTTGAGGGCCTTCCTTGTCTCTGGACATTCTTTCATCGATAAAGAACAGAGAAACTAACCAAGAATTCTACCCAGGTTAGTTCAGCAAGGGTTTAATTTCTCCAGCACTCCTATGTAAATTGTGCCAATAACAAAACTTCATATCTCTCACTCTAATCATTCCACGACACATTCAGTAGGATCTAACACGGTGAGGTGGGGACTGAGGAATTTGAATAAATTATGCCCAATAAAAGCTTCCTGGTAGCACTGACATGACTAATCTAAATACTGACTAATCTAAATATTCCTTTTGAGTAATGGAACAGCTATCAACAAATTCACTACTTAAGACAATATTTTCACTTCAGCTGTCAGCTGACAAGGGGTCTCCATCATACTCTGCCATCAGCAGTCTGCATCAGTAAGAAAGAAACTGTACTTGAATTTCACAAATATGTATGAATCACAGTCTTTCCATTTTAAAAAGGGACTCAGCCTCATTCAAAATTTTCACAAAATAGCTGCCACAAGGACATTAGCCTCACAAATCATTTCATGGCGAGAATTACATGTTGGATAGTAAGTAATGGATCTGTTTCTAGTCAGTAAGTCTACTTGTTACTTTAAATATATGCATTTGTGGCTTCAGATGCCTCTTGTTTGAACAACTTCTCCTATATTACTCTCTTTCTAGCTGAGTAGTAGTTGGATAAAGCTAGTGAATCGCTATAGTAGTAGCTGGAGTGTCCTGCATGAAGCAAATCAGCACTAAAATGACCATTATTACCAATGGAGTAATATATCCCAGCTCAGAGCATTGGGGAGAGTAAGAACAACAAATATGTAACATCATGCCCCATGCCTTAATTTGCCCGTTTATACATCAGATTCATTTGTGACTGTTCTACCTTCCTGTTGTCCCATGAGTGGCAGAAGGATTCTAGGTAAGGAAGTAGGCTTTGTCATCTCACTTTCTCAGATCTTTCTCTTCAACATAAAAGGAAGAGGGAGATGAAGAGATAGTATCTTTGTATTGCCCAATGGTAGATTTAGAGCTATGGGGACAATAACTGTGTATCTCCTTTAAAAGGCAAATGGTAGAAGAAGGTGATCTAGTTTCATTTTTTTGCATGTACCTGTCCAATTTTCCCAACACCATTTATTGAAGAGACTGTCTTTACTCCATTGTATGCTCTTGCTTCCTTTGTCAAACATTAATTGACCAGAAAGACATGGATTGACTTCTGTTCCATTGATCTATATACCTGTTCTTATGCCAGCACCAAGCTGTTTTGATTACAATGGCCTTATAGTATAGTTTGATATCAGGTATCGTGATACCTCCAACTTTGTTCTTCTTTCTCAAGATTGCTGAGGCTATTCAGGGTCTTTTTTAGTTCCATATAAATTTCTGGAATATTTGTTCTAGATCTGTGAAATATGCCATTGGTATTTTTAATTCTCACCTGAGGATATATTTTCTATTGATTTCTAGAAAGAATGGAAGGGAGAGAGGGAGGGAGGCGGCAGGGGAGAGATAGAGAGAGAGAGAAACATCAATGTGAGAGAAACACATTGATTGGTCGCCTCCTGCATACACCCCAACCAGGGTGGGGTCAAACCTGTAACCAAGGTATGTGCCCTTGACCAGTAATTGAACCCATGACTCTTTGGTGTATGGGCCGACACTCTAACGACTGAACCACACTGGCCAGGGCTTTTTTCTTTCCTTTCTTTTTTTGCTATAGGTATTTTAATAGGAATTTCAATGAATCTATAGATTGTTTTGGGTAGTATGGACATTTTAATGATGTTAATTCTTCCAATCCATGAACACAATATATGCTTCCACTTATTTATATCTTCCTCAATTTCTTTCTTCAGTGTCCCAGAGTTTCCCAAGTACTAGACCTGGACATTATTATGCTAAGTGAAATAAGTCAGTCAGAGAAAGACAAACACCATATGATCTCACTTATATGTGGAATCTAATGAATAAAATAAACTAATGAACAAAACAAAACCAGAGGCATGGATACATGGAATAGACTGACAGCTGTCAGAGGGGAAGGGAGTGGGAATGGGGCGGACAGGATGAAAAAGGTGAAGAAATTAGCCAAAGAACATATATGCATAACCCACAGACACAGACAACAGTGTGGTGATGGCCAGAGGGAAAGGGGGTGGGGGATAGGTGGAGGTGGGCAAAAGAAAAAAAAATGGGGACATCTGTAATAGTGTCAATAATAAAAATAAAACAGGTAGAAGTCTGTGTGAGCCTCCCACCCCCCAAAAAAGAACTTTTAAGCCACTGGTAATATTTTATTTCTTCAGGTAGGTAATGGGCATACATGAGTATTCGTTTCATTATTTTTTTCCAACTGCATGTTTATGTTATTCACATCTTTTGTATATATGAAATATTTTACAATTTAAGAATAAAAGCATTTTTAAGTGGAAAAAAGGCAAATGGCCAAAAACAAATGAACATGTGTTTACCCTCCCTGGTAATCAAAGATCTGCATATTCATTATAATGGTAAGTATTAAAAAGCTGAGAGTTTTACATATTATTTGACTCAGCAGTTCTCACTTTAGCCAAAGGAAAGTATCACAGCTGTGATCAAAGACTTATGCACAAAGTTGTTCATCACAGCACTGTTATAATGATTTTTTTAAAAGGGTGAAAATCCCTCCATGTTCATTAGAAATAATTATGATACATCCTCACAATAAAATATTAAGCAAGCATTAAAACTGGAAAGATTTTACAGTATTCTGTTAGGCGAAAACAGCAGAATATAAAATAGGATGCAGAGTTCTGCTTCTACTCAGGATGTAGAAATTCATAAGAGAATGTTGTTCCCATCTGAACAATGAGAAAAAGCTGGGCAATGTATCAAATAATAACTTTTCTTGAGCCCATGAGATAGTTGAGTCTCAAGACAACTAAATAAATTCATTTCCAAAAGAGTGATAAGTCCATCATCCATGAGCATCCGTCTTTGGCAGAGCACAAGAGAAAGAGGTAGCTACCATAAAAGTAGATAAGAAGGAATCAGTGAAAATTTAACAAATCTTTAAAAGCCAAGTGTTGGCTAGTGTGTCAATATGGAATACCTTAGAGCCTCAGACAAGGAAGTTTGCATGCACCCTCCAACCCTTTTCTACAGACCTCCACTGGGTGTTTACAAGAAAGGTTAGAGGCAAAGTAAAATGCTGGAGAGAGCCTCCGTCCACTGAGGAGGCAACTAACTGCTGCTGGGAGATAAGCAGAAAGGTTAGCCTTCTTCCCTAGAGTCTTCTCTTGAAAAGTAAGTCTTAAGCTGCTGGGGGAGGGCACAAAACCCTCTGGCCTCTAGGACCTGGCAAAAGTCCATTGCTTCCTGGAGAATAGAAGTAAAAACCTACCTGTCTCTGAGGGAGAGATAGGAAACTTTTGCACCTCCAGACATAGTTAAAGAACCATTGTTGCTGAAAGAGAAGTGGAAGCAAAAGCCTTCTGCTCCCTGGTTTGTGTCCAGGATCCTTCACTGCTACAAAACAGAGGTCTCCTACTGCTGGTAGGGCAGCAAAAATGCTCAGAAAGCCTTAACCCCGAGTTTGAGGCACACAGGGCTTGCCTAAGACTGATACAGGATACAGGACCAACAAAGAAGCCTCCAAACCTCTACAACAAGCCACATACAGAGAAACAAGCAATAAAATTCTCCCTCCTCCCATTCCCAGCCACCTTGGGGTAGGGGCAAGAGTACAGAGAGAGATCTACTCTGTGGTGAAGGTGTACAACAACAGCTGAAAGCTGAGGGTAAAGCATTAATACTTAGAAATAACCTCTGGTACCTCAGGCTCCACACTCTAAGCACACAGTTACAGCAGCCATCCACTGAAGTCTGTGGTGTAACCATAGCAACAACAAAACCCAAACCCAGCTTACTCCTGATTCAATGACTCAACCTCTACCTTTTGCCATCCACACACATGCTAATGGTCTGAAAGAAGAATAGGTATGCCCATTCTCAAGCACAAATCATATTTACCTTAGTCTCTACGTTCTTCTAAACATGTCCAACATATAATTAAAAATTATGAATCACCCAAAATTGCAAGAAAAAAAACATGATCAAAAGATAAAGTAATTAATAAAACCAGACTCAAAGATGACCTAGATGTTGCAACTATTAGGGAGTTTAAAATAACTATAATTGAAATGTTAAAGGAATCTAGTGGAAAAGGTGGATAATATACATGAACAAATGGGAGATGTCAGAAGAGAGATAGAAAGTATAAAAGTGTAAAATGCAAATGCCGTACATAAAAAACAGTATCAGAGATGAAGAATCCCTTTGATGTGTTCATTGGCAGACAAGACATAGCTGGGGAAAGAATCTGTGAACTTGAAGACATACCAATAGGAAGTATTCAAACAGAAATGTAGAGAGAAAAAGGAGTGAATGAAACAGACTTGCATCTCCAAGAACTGGAGAACAATATCAAATGGTATATGTGTGATTAGAGTCCCAAAAGAAGAAGAAGAGTGAGAAAACAAGACCAAAAATAATTTGAAAACCTAATGACCAAGAATTTTCCAAAATTAATGAAAGATCCAACAAGTCACAGATCCAAGAAGCCTAAAGAGTCTCAAGTAGAATAAGTCCCACCCAATAACAACAAAAACCTAGACACATCTGAGTCAAACTGCTGAAAACCAAAGATACAGGAAAAGTATCTTGAAGGCAGTGAGAAAAAAACAAACATTATATGCAGAGGAATAATGATAAGAATCACAGAACACTTCTTAGAAACTATACAAGTCATAAAACAAGGGACTGACTTCTTATAATAATGAAAGAAAAAACTCTGCCAATCCAGAATTTTATGTCCAGTAAAAATGCCTTTCAAAAATGAAGGTAAAACAAAGACCTTTAGAAAAATAAAGCTGAGAATTTATTGCCAATAGATCTGTACTACAAGAAATGTTCAAAGGAAGTTCTTCCATATCAAATGGAAATTAGGATACACACACACTAAATAGAGAAGCTAGAAATGAAATATAAAGGTACACAGTAAATAAATTTTTCTTATTTTAATCACTTTAAAATAGTATATAGAGTATGAATACTTTTTTGTAAAAGAAAGCATAGCATCCTGGCCAGGTAGCACAGTTGGTTGGAGCGTTGTCCCAGGGCACCAGGGTTGTGGGTTTGATCCCCGGTCAGGGCACATCTGGGGGAAGGTGGAGCAACCAGTAAGTGCATGAGTGTGTGGAACAATGAATCAATGTTTCTCTCTCCCTCTTCCTCTCTCTCTGTAAAATCAATAAAAATAATAATAAAAGAAAGCATAGCATGATTCACTTATAAAACCTGATCTTTTTCTAAGTGGAAAAATTGCAGATTATTTTATTTGATCCTTTATAAAGCTTATTTGCATTTTCTAAAATTTCTGCAATGAACTTATATTACATTTTGCACTGAAAATAGAATTTCATTCTTAAGTTCTGTTTAAATACTTTTTAAAGATAATGTACAGATTTCAAGAGCTCTGAAGTTAGAGAACTTTTATAAGGTAATTGTTGAAAGAAATAAAATAACTAGAAAATGAATTTTCTGTTATGAAAAGTTTTCTCTGCTTTTTTGCCTACTACATGGTAAAGAAGAGGTGATGAATAAAGAGACAAATAAATCTAACGTTTTAGAGAATAAATAAGGATTGAACAGAAGCCTCTTATAAAAGTTGTTGATGTTCTCTCTACTGTGTGAAGCCATGGAGCTAGAGTCATATACATGACTTGAAGGACTGTTTATTCCAAGAAAATATTAGAAGCTCTACATGGTATAGAAAGAGCTGAGAATTGATAATATCTAAGTATTAGTGATAATGATATATATTTGTATCAAAATGTCTTTTATAAAATCTAACCTTGCTTTGACTTCTATATATTGTTTAAATTTTACATTAAAATCAGACAAGATTTTATCTCAGCTTAGGTAATAAAGTAATATTTTACTAGAGAAAGAATAATTTAGTGCAGACACATGCTATTCTTTTTTGACATGGTTAATTGAGGTCATGGGGAGCCAGAGTATTTAGATTCAAGTCCAAAATCCAGGTACCACCATCTACATGACAGAGTTATTGAAAGGATCAGAGATAAATGTGTCAAGACATAATTTAAGTACACAGTAAGTGGTTAATAAATGGCCACTATTATTGGCTACTGAAGTGTATCAAAAGATTCATGAAGATGCCTTTATTGCCATCAACAATGACACTAAGGCAACACTTTACAAACAGCAGTTCCAGAATCCATTGACACCTGTTGATTAATATGTTTAACATGCTAGTGAGCGAAGTATTCAGGTTCCAGACATTTGAGAAACTGTCTCCTCATCCTGCCAGGGGAATTTCTCACATAGAAATAGATGGTCAGTGTGGGGAAAGAAAAATGACTGCTAATGCAGTTGGTGTATCTTACACACACACACACACACACACACACACACACAGAAAGGCAAGTTTTCCCAAAGTCCTACTAGGAAAAGTACCTCTTACAGAGACAAACCTATGACATTTTGACTTGGAAATTTTTTAAAAGTTAAAACAAGCTGTTGAATTTTGTGCTGCAACGGTTTCTCCCTTCCCATATTTTTAACCACTAAAATGGGGAAATTTGTTCGTTGATGCTGCATCCTCAATATTGAATCACCTCTGTCCTATATTCCAGAGTATAATTCAGCTGTTTGGCTCCAGCAATGAGTCTGTTTAGAAAGGCCAAAGGTTTAATAAGAGCAGTTAAAGGATGTTTTACTTTTTCCATCTTCCATTGACTTTTAACAAAAGGAATCTAATTAAACATAGCCCACACATCTTTAGTTGATTTTTATCATGTCCTTGGAACTCAGAATTCATAATTTTAACCTCTGAGAACTGCAGCTTGATGCAGGGAACATTAATCAAAGAAAAAAGTATTTCATTTTCAAAATTTTTATGGAGTCAGGATAAGATGCAACAGTGTGAGGTGAGGGCAGAGTGGGAGAGAAGATTCCAGTGCTCCGGCTGTTAGCCAAAGGTAGACTGTCCCTCAAACATGGAAGAGAAGATTCAAGGGGAGGGAATATTTACATACACAAGGAACCTATGAAAAGAGTGAGTCAGAGCAAGATGATGAGAGAATGCTAGAAGACAAAAAAACCCTCATCCCCCCGCCAAAAAAAGAGTGTCTGCCTCAGAAATAAACTAAATGGCTTTTGTTCTCTAACAAAGCTGGGCAAGAGGAAGAACATCTTGGCACTGAGAACATGTGTGATTGATGAGGGAAAATGTCCTCATGCACAGAGAAGGGCACAAAGGGAGAAACAAAGCTCTCTGGCAGGTGAAGAGACAAAGCCTGTGGGGACAGAAAGAGGCAAATAGACAAGACTGAGTGAAGCAAAAACAGATTTATGGGACAGGGACTGAGTAACAGAAAAGATAAAATGGGGCGCAGCAAAGGGTGGGGGCAGATGTGCGGTAGGGCTTCCACCCTGACACTCCCAAACCCGAATGAAAGAACCAGAATCTGGTTCTCTTGTTCACTGTCCAATCCCCAGCACCTACAACAATGCCTGGTATATAGTAAGTGCTCAAAACATAGGTGGTGAATGAAAGTGATACATGCAGAAGGGAGAAGAAAGCTGAATCCCGAGAAAAGCCATATGCCCTTTGGCTTCCATTACTCAGGTGTGAGTCGGCAGAGAGGATGCCAAAGAGCTGGGCTCTCTGACAGCATGGCTGAATGGTACTCACTTTGGGGCCAGTTCGGTTTTGCTGCTGCAGGACCATCAAGTGCAGGACCATCAAGGACCCAAGTGAAACAGGCAGTGGTTAGACCAAGGATAACACTGATGAGCAAAGGGGGGGACAGAGGGTCACTGTGCTTAAAAAGCCCTGCCTCCAAGTCTGTCCCCAAATCTCACCCACATGTTTAGATGTTTGAATGTCTCATCATCCAGGGCTTCTCCTTTGGCAATTGTTTCTATGAGTTTTCTACAAAATACAACTAGCGCACCAAGGCTACAATGGGCTCAGCCATTCAAAGTTCACTAATATTTAGACAAAAATTATTCCATTAATGTAGTAACTCGTTTGGTAGGGCTCCAAGGAAAATGGACTCAAAACAGAAACTCCCAAGAGCCCAAAACAGATCGCTGATCAGAGGCGTTGGGTCAAGGGATAGAGTCAGGCTGGTTGTGAATCCCCAGTGACTCATTCCATTCCCTAGGGGATCTCCCAACTGGAAGACAAAGCCGGGGATAGTGTGCAGAGAAATGAAGATGAGTCAGTTGTAGATTTATCTGACTGCTCAGCCCTGGTGACCATATGATGGTCACCAACAGAGAAATACACCTAGAGCTTAGACAGATAGAAATGACACAAAGTCATAAAAAGAAAGGTATCACTGAGAGATGTCATGCTCATTTTTTTAAAAAAAGAGTAATGATAACAGACAAGGGGACAAAGTGAGATGAAAGAGGTCTCAAAAGATTCTAGCCATTCAAGTGCCTTCCTGGAGTGGCAGGATTTAGACATTTTCATCTCCTCCCAGGTCGCCAAAACAGAAGTGTTTCACTCTTCTGAGTAAGTCCATCTATTTTCTCTTGGTTTATCCCATCGCCATAGTGATGAGGCAATGGCCTTCTTTTCATTTGTTGGCACTAGACTAGCACTCTCCTCAATGACTTCATAAATGCACATGGCAGTGTCTGCATGCTGCTTCTAAAGGAATTTCTTATCTAAGATGGGAATCAATGGGATAAGCAAAGTATTAGGAGAAACAACTCTGAGTCTTATCCTCAATCTGTCATTTCAGAAAGAGCATTTGAGATTCCAGTTCTTGCTTACTAAAGGGAGGCAGAGAGGCTACTTACTTGCTTCACAAAAATGTTCTAAGGATGACAAACAATGGATGTACAACCATTTTGCTAAAGGCAGGACAATTAAGAAACTATGGCAGAGACTGCTAATTGCTTAACTCATATCCATTCACCCTTCCTTCCATAGAAACAAAACCAGGATTTAACTCAAGGGTGCAATGTATTTATCAAGACACCCTTCCCAGTTTCCCTTGAATGCAGATAAGGTCAACAAGGGGTAAATGGAGAGACTATGTGTCTTCTGGGAAGGCTCCCTCGTGGTGACTGACTTAACCCAGAGTCATCCCACCCTCACCTTCCTTCTGGTTGGAGTATTAGTGGTCACCTTGAACAATAAAATGAAAGAATGAAAGTCACAAGCTAAGGATGGCGGAGCAGAAAAACAAAAGAATACTGTTCTCTTCTGACTGCTGCTGCTATACCCCGGATCGTCACAATTCTTTTATATTGGAGAGAAATAAAATTTCCATTTTGTTTAAGCCAAACAAAATACCTCACGGATAGACCCACTGACAACCTTCTGAGTAGCTCCCTTCTAGGCTCACCCCCAACACTGACAGGGCCCAGGCCAAGAGCCAAGGTGAAGACCCCTAGCCTGTGCTCCCCTTCTCTTCCTGTTCCTGGCTCTGTCCACTTTGTATGGACATCCAAGCTCACGCTTCTAAGCTCATCCCCAGGCTAACACTGCTCCTTGGCCACTCTTCAGGCCTAGGGTACATAAGCTTTCCACCAGGAGGAAAAAGCCCGGGAGAGGGTGGGGTAGGCTCTGGTAGTGAGCCCAAAGGCATTTGGGCAAGGAGTTCCAGGAATCCTTGGAACCCATGGCATTGTCTAGAAGTGGGAGAAGGTTTCAGGTGGCATGGCCCTTTGACCCGTGATCTCCTCACTCAGTGAGGAGAAGCATGGCCCTGGAAGGCACAGGACCTAGGGCAGGGGTCTGAGTTGCCAGGATCTAAATGCGATACCACTAGCTTCTCTCCCTCTTGCTTCCTAATCCCTGTCTTTTCACCATTCATAACTTAACAGTAGAGGGAAACTTGAAGTCCAGTTAACTACTTATTATAAGAGCTTTGGTAAAGTTATCTTTAGGAGGAAAAGTCTGGAACTCTAGCTTGAACTGTGTTGTTTTTCTTTTATCCTTAATGCCACTATCTTCTCTCTTTATGAGACTGTGCAATGAAAAGTTGATCAAGCCTGGCTCCTGGCAAGCTTTTCTTTGGTGAGTTGTCATTAGAATAGCTAAGTTCAAGTTTATCAATCAGCTGCAGTATTAGTGCTAGTGTACTGAATGAAGGAGGAATCTCTAAATCCTTGGTCTCTGCCATTTGCACATTTGCCTATTTGAGGAAACTATCCAAGTGGCACTTAGCTGGATATATCTGCACAAACATTGCACCTGGGAGGGGAGTGGAATCATTTGCAAACCCTGGCTACTAACACTGGAATAGGAACTGTTTCCCTCAGAGAACCATATGGGAGCAGGTGGGAACTCTATAAGATGTGCCACTGAAATGACCCAGCACTGGGCCCCAAACAAGCTGGGCACCTTTCTCTGTTACTTAGGAAGCCCCCAACTCAGCCTAGGGTAGCAAAGACTGAGACCTGATGTGGCAGTGCCACTGATAATGGGATCCAACCTCCAGCTCACACCCTAAGCACAAAGACTCATTCCTTGATGAATCTGTCTCCTCCGTGTGGGCTGACTGGCAGGACCAATAAAGCTGGTTTCACAAACATGAAAATACCCAAACCGTTGCACTCTCTCTGTGCATCTTGGAAGCTCTTTTCTTTTAGTTCAGTGATTTTCATCCTTATTTTGATTACAGATCTCTATGTTCTCTAGGTTGGATAATTACCAACGGATGTGAGTGCTTACCCACACTTCAGAGAACTGGTGTGGCCTGTTTCAAATAGCAAGATATAATTAAAAGAGCATTGAGCAAATAATTTGCTACAGACTAAATGTTTGTGTCCCCGACAAAATTCATGTATTGAAACCTAATCTCCAATGCAATGGTATTAAGAGATGGGGCCGTTGGGAGGTGATTAGGTCAAGAGGGTGCAGTCATCATGAATGAGATTAGTGCTCTTATAAAAGAGATCCCAGGGGAGCGGTGGGGAAAAAAAGAGACCTCAGAGAGCTCCTTTGCTCCTTCTGTCAGGTGAGGACACAATGAGAAGACAATTGCCTATGAACCAGAGAGAGCCCTCACCAGACACGGAATTTAATGATACCTTGACCTTGGAATTGTCAGCCTTCAGAACTGTGAGAAATAAATGGTAGTAGTCTAAGCCACCTAGTCTATGGTATTTTTGTTCTATAAGCCCAAAGAGATTAAGATTATAACCCCAGTTTTCTATCTACCCATTGTTGGTTAGTTTCCCCATAGGAACAATGATTTGTAGGTCCCTCCTAGCTCTAAGGCTCAATGGCACGATCTAGTTCTATGAAATGACAGCCATATTAAATATCGTTTCCCCCATCATCATCTAGCTTCTTATCTTTCAGGTCTTGGCTTAGAAGCTAGTTCATTTCCATAGGCCTTCCCTTGCCCTCCCCAGCCTGCAGTGTGGCTAGGAGACTCCTCTCTGTGTCCCCACGGTGCTCTGTACTGTCCTATTTAAAGTTGTATCCTCAGCACCGATTCCTGGCAGGAACCCAATGACATGTATGAAATGATGATATGCGTGGGTGGTTTCTGATAGCTACCAATCTCTTTGGTCACTGGACGGGTGATGAAAGATGTTCTCAGATAACTATACAGGAAACATGCTGAAATAGTCTTTGTTCTTCTGCCTGCATTTAGAAATAGTCTTTGGATATACATATTGTGAGTATGCACCTAATGAATACTATAGTACCACTTTTTTTTTTCTCAGGGAAAAGATGACAAAATAGCTTCCATTTTTATAGTCAGAGAAACTCAAACTATTATACTCAGCTCAGTTCTCATTAATAGAAGATGCTTTGCCTTCTCACCTGAGCTCTTCAAATTAATCTAAGGTCTGATTGTCCCAAAGCATTACTAATTATACAGCAACATCGTTTATAGCACAAAATTGGAAATGACATACAGATCCAGTCAAAAAGTGATAGTTAAATAAACTATGACACACAACCAGTGAACACGTGCAGCTTCTGACAGTGCGCTCACAATATAATCCGAAGTTAAAGGTGAGACACACATTACGTGTGCAGTGTGACTGACATCATGTAAAACGTATCAAATTTATGAATAAAGTATAGAAAGATATACTATAGAGTATTAATAACAGCTGTGCTTATGTTTTGGAACTGTGGATTCTTTTCTTTCTACATTTCTGAATTTTGCAGATTTTCTCATGGTGAAAAATCAAAATCAACAAATCATTTAGTTGTTAATTGAAAACATCTTGTATTTTCTACTATAAAAACTTTGGCTATTCATACTGGGTGTGTCCACTTGAAAGAGCTGAATTGTGGTACAATCAAAACAGGGGATGGAATCCTCCGGAGTAGCAACTGCCACATAATCATCACCACCGATCTAAGCTCTTACTACGTGCCAGGCATTTCCCATACATTTATTTTTCATTTGTCCTTATGAACACTGCAGGAGATGGGTACTATTGTTACTGCCATTTTCTAGTGGAAACTGAGCCTTAGATTGGTCAGTTTTGTTGCTAGAACGAGGAGAGCTGCAGAGTTGACCCTGGGCAGTCTGTCTCCATGCTCTGCCAGTGTCTCACTGGGCTCCACTGCCCCCTCCTATGTAAAAGCAGAGGCTGAGGGGAAACCGACCATATTTCTAAGTCACACGTCATTTCATGCAAGGATCTCATGTCAGACAAAGGCACGGCCTCCATTTCCATTTTTAGGAGATTTATTCGGACAAGTCCTCAAGTGAATCCTGCCTGGCAGTGGACATGGTCTCCAGCAGCCATTTGTTCACTATATTATCTCAAGGTGCTAACCAGAGGGTGATCTATAGATTGTCCCTCTTTGGGGCAATACTCTCAGCCTCGAGTATAAAACATCAATCCATTGCTTTGAGGCAACAAGCCCACTTATAAATGCTCTCATGGTGGCCAACTTTGCAGCCCAGACCAACATGGGTACAGTCCATGCCAGCTTCCTAGTTAAAAAGTGAATACTGGTTGCTCTCTACCTGCCAGCAGTTACAGGCAATCCTTCTCCATGCGCTTGCTGAAAGTAGATTCACCCTGCAAATGACTGAATATGCCCCACTGACACCTTCAGAGCACTTTGAGGCTCTCTATTACAGTCTCATTTTCTCTGTGCAGAAACCTACTAATGTAACATTTCTAGAAGGGAGTGGAGGGGAGACTCACTACAAGAGAACTCCAGGGGAACAGAGCAGGATACCTGGGAGAGCCCAGGCCTGCTGGAGGCAGGCGCGTCACTGAAACAGCCGGTCTTCCATGCCCTGCCTGCCTCCCCAGGGAAACACGAGTGGGGGAGTGGGGAACTGCAGAAACAGGGTCCATGAGGTGAGCCAAGCAGATCGGTCTGAAGGAAATGCCACTGGGGTTAAAGGAAATCCATTCCAAATTAAAATTAAAAACAAATGTGTGAGCAGGGAAAACTTAATGAGCAAAAGGAAATGAATAACTAGAGATCCTAACGAGAAGACTGAATCATCAGAGAAAGTGCCATAAGGATAACTACTTGGGGATATAATTGCGTCCATTGTACTCTGTCTCTTGGTTTTGTCCCCCAAGGGACAGCCCTGTGGTGTCCGTTCACTTACTTTCTCTGGAACCGGACCACAGGGTCAGCCAGCAGGTCAGTGACATCAAGGTTTCTCCCCTTCTCGATGACATCTCGATGCTTCCGAACGAACAGCCACCCGATGTGGGAGAAGAAGAAGCCCCGGCGGGCATTGTGGGGGTCGGCGTCGGTCTCCGAGTACTTGTGGTGGACTCGGTGGTCCCTGGACCACTCGAAGATGTCGTTCTGCAGAGAGAATGCAGAGCCTAAGTACAGAGACAAAGCACCTTGGCACTTTCTTGACAGCATCTCGACCTCCCCTTGCCCCACCCCCACCATCCTCACCACTGACTTCCACTTTGCTCCCATCCTCAGCCTCAAGTTCAATCCCTGGGGTGACTGGGTTGGTTTTCATAAAAACCAGAGTAAACCCCCACTTAGGAGGGGGCTTAGTTTGTGTTTGGGATGTGCCGCTGCAGGAGGGTCAGGCTCGTTGGGTGAACTGGTGGGGAAACCTGAAAGAACGTTCTGGTGCAGGCCGGTGAAGTCTCCCAGGAGTTCATTCATGTCAAGAAAAGAGAGGTCCAGTCTCAGGGTGAAGTCTTGGTTGTCAGAGGAGAGGGAAAACCCTGAGTATGAAAAGGGGTTGGCTCTTGGCCTGGATCTTTCTGCCTTCGCACCCGCTCCTTAGTGGCCTTGATGTCCAACTTAATGGAGAGCAGGAAGCCAGCAAGCAAAAAGTCAAAGAGCTACTTAACCAAATCTCTTTAAAATACCAAGGCACAAATAACACTGCTTGAGGACTGCTCTAATAGTGTGTCACAGGAAGGCAAGAGAGGTGACTTTGGCTCCTTGAGGAATCTGGTGTATTTGGCCATACCCACCAAGCAAAGCAGAAATGCCCGAGGGGCAGGCAACACTCGCTGGATACCAAGAGAGACTCTGCTGCCCAAGGAAGGAGAAACATCAGAGTCCAGCAGATTCTGCCAAACTCACAGACAGGGTGAGGCTCAGGCACACTTGGGGACACACCCTGTTGGCCCTCTTATGATGGGAGACATGGGAGGGTGTCAGGGGGTTGGAGGTGCTGTGTGAGGGGCCAGGGGCAAGAATCAATGGCATTTAGGATGGCATTATTAATGACACCTTATCTATAGCCAGGGGCCAGTGACATCTATAGACCTCCAACTTGTGCTGTTTTTATCTGATGTTTGTAAAACTTTGAGAAGGCAAATTAGGTTGGAAGTAACGCTTTTGATAGGAAAATTAACCTGAAAATAAAAATAACTTTATATAGTATATAAGTTCTTAAAAAAAAAGGTAATAATGTTCGATACCATACTATTCAGTACTTAGTCGTGTTTTCATTAAGAATCTGCTTTTTCACAGATATTGGCTTCATCCTGCTGATGAGAAGAAAGGGAATTATTTTATTCTCAAAGTTCTGACAATTATTTTAATCAAAATGAGGTTCATTGGGTTTTTTATTTCTCTGGCTCATCCAGTGCTACTGGAAGGCTACTCAATCTTGTGCATCCTATAGCACCATTGAAAACTTTTAAAATTTTCTTAACCCTTGGGTAATGGGTCAGAGAAAGGAGAGGTAGAAAGACCTTAAGAAGTATATGCTCAACTTAAATATAAAGAGAGAAAATGGGTGCTTAGCAGTTTGTATAAGGAAAAAATTACAGCCTGGTTTACTGTGATAAAAAAGAGGTCCTTGGATCTGACATATATTTTGACACAGTGGGTTACAAAGAATGAAAGCATTCATTATTTATAAACTCAGAATGTGTAATTGGGAAGGAATTTCAAATGTCAGTCAAGACCTGTGCAGCCCAGAATAATTTATTCCTCTTACATTAGTTTACTGCTTTTATTACAATGCCCATTTGAACATAGGAAGAAAGGGGAACCCTCTCTCCCCAGTTCACAGATGGCAAAATTAAGGCTTAGAAGACATTTACTCAAGTTCATCTACTAAGCGCACAGTAATGGATCAAAAATGGTGCTCCTTCAGTCCCAGTTCGCGTTCTTTTCAATGAGGTATTTCCCTTTTTCTCCAAATTTGGCAGCGAGGAGGGGGGGTCTTTTATAAAAAGCTCTCATTTTTCTTGTTAAAAGGTTATATTGATTCTTTAATTTATTACAGTGCAATTTTATAAAAGCTGTAAGTGGTAAGTTCCAAAGGGCTAGAAACATTATTCTCACAAAATTAAGCATAATATAACAACGAAAGAATGATGACGAAGACAAGTTGGAACAGAGATGTTTGTTTATTTCAATTCCTCTTACCTGGACACCTTCCCGACAGAAGCCACTTGGACTACAACGGTGGAAGGAAGCAAGGGTTTGGCCAAATCCCAAATAATCGAGCACAGAGTCGAGCCAAAAATACTCTTAAGATGTGTGTTTTTTTTAATCCTTTGTTATTACTTTGTTTTTAACTCTAAAGCTGAGTCCAGTGAAAAAGTGACTCAAAGAACAAGACGTAAGCCAACAATAGGGCAGAGAGGGGACAAGATCCGCATGCTCACCCGGGGCCCTTTTCTTCCAACTCATCTGCATTTTGCTTCTGTGCTGGAGAGGCGGAGTGGGAGCCAATCTGAACAGCACTGTGTCTTTTGAAAAGCCGTGTGTGCAGGAGAGGGGGAGGGAGAGAGCAGATTCGGAGTGTACAGCTCAGGCGGTGGGTGTTAGTACATGAGGAGCCGCACTAGGTCCTACTGTGTGCTCGCCAAGAGAACTGTAGTACAAGCCACATATATAATTAAATTTTTTCTAGTAGCAACTTATAAAAATGAAAAGAAACAAGTAAAATAAATTTTAATAATATATTTTACTTAACATATTATATTCATAATGTCATTTCAATATATGATTAGCATAAATTATTAATGAGATATTTTACCTTTTTTTGGTACCAATTCTCTGAAATTAGGTGTGTCTTTTATACTTCCAGCTCACCACCAGTTCGGACTAGCCACATTTCAAGTGCTCAGTCAGCCACATGTGGCTAGTGGCTACCGTATTGGACAGTGCAGTTATGACTCATGACTTGTATACTTTTCTAAATGTGTGATACTTTAAAAAGTTTTTTTAAAAAATGAAAGATTTTAATGTTTTCAAAATTCAATATTGCTTACCGGTGAGAGTGTGAAGCTGGCACTAACTAGGTAAAGGGCAAATGGGTTGCACATATCAAAAGCGTTAAAATTGTGCACAAGTAAAACCTAACAATTTGTTTTCTTTATCTGAAGGAAATTTATCTTAAGATAAATTAGAATAAAAGACATTTATCTTAAGGAAATAACCATGGTGTGTACAAACCACAAGGATGCCCACTGCCGTGAAAACATGGAAAAGCTCTGAATTTCCACATAACAGAATATGATTCAGTGCATTGTGGTACATTAATTAATTCAATACTATTCGTGTGTGTGTGTGTGTGTGTGTGTGTGTGTGTGTGTGTGTGCATAGAAAACTTCTGGAAATATTAAGAAAAAATATTAAGAAAAATGTCTTAAGGTTACCTCAGGGAGGTACATTTTATCTTATATTCTGAAATTTTTAACAGCAGCGTCTGTTGGTTTTGTATTTAAAAAACTAATTTACAAAAACAGATATTGTAGTATTGACCTGGAGAGATGGCAGGGAAAGTAGTTAAGTGAAAAGTAGTTTTCAAAATATTAGGTACAGTATGAACCCATTTTTAGTAAAAATGTGTTTTGGGGCATAGGAAAAATAACAGAAGTGTGTAAGTCAACCTGTTTACAGTGGTTCTCTCTGGAGAGTGGGATGGTGGGTGATTTTTAATTTTTTCTTTTTAGTTTGTATTTTCTAATTTTTTTTATAATAAACAAATGTTTCTTTTGTAAGATGGGGAAACAATTTTTTTAAAGTTTCTATACTCCTGAATCAAAACAACCCAGCTTCTGCCATCTGCCCCACACTAGGAAAAACTATGAAAAAGTAAAATTCATTTAGTAACCAAGTTATTTATCTGCACATCACCCAGTAGCACCACTCAGCCAATCCACGTCACCCGCGTGACTTTCAGCGCAGCGCCCGCCTAAACCCGCCCTGCGCCCTGGCCTTTCTCACTTCACTCTGCGTCCTGGATCAGGGCCCTACCCGGGGCCCTGCTGGGACTGTAGGAACCGCAGCTGATCACGCGGGGGTTTTCCTCTGGAAGCACAGCCTTTGCGTATCATCCGGGCTTGAGCAAAGGTAATCAGTCTGGAGAGCTGCACTGAAGCAGGTGGCGCAGCTCCCTCTCCGTCAGTGCTTCCCCAGCTTCCTCTTAGGTTCAGGAGGAATTCGCGTGCCTGGCCCTCTGTAGGGCCACAGGGCACCTCTCTTTGCAAGCCCACATCATCTCCGCTAGTTGGCACGAGGAAGGCTCATGCAGACAGTAGCTAGCGTGGCCCCTTCAAGGGCTCTGAGGCCAGAGCCGCTGACGGGCTTTCCTCCAGCCCGACTGCAGACTGATCCTTGCTTCTGGCGGACCCAGAGTGTTTGCTCCCTTCTCTCCCTCGGCTCAGCTGTGCGCTGCTTCAGGTTCCAGAAGGGGGAGTTTACCAAGTGGCCTCAAAACAGCCAAAGGGTGAGAAAAGTGAAGGGATTAAACGAACAAAAACAAACAAAAAGCCTCAGAGACACAGACAACCGTGTGGTGATTCCCAGAGGGAATGGGGGCTGGAGGGAGGCAGGAGAGGGTGAAGCAGGATACATGGTGACAGAAGGGGCCTTGACTTTGGGTGGGGAGCACACAATACAGTATGCAGGTGGTGTCTTATAGAACTGTACACCTGAAACCTATACAATTTGATTGGCCAATGTCACCCCAATAAACCCAATAACATTTTTTAAAAAAGAATATAACTCAGGGTAAAAGAAAAAATTAAAAACACACACACACAACTTGGCCAAAGGGAATTCCATGTGCACTCATAATACATCTTTGTTTCCAATCAATAGTGAAAAAGACACTACCAGCACCAACGGCAGACATGTCAGCCTGAACAGGCAGGTTTTAGAGTAGAACCTGCGTGTCTTGTGAGTGAATGGCACCCTGTCTGGGATAAGAGTCATTCCATCAAGGGAGTCACAGAGGGAAAGGCATTGCTGTCTCTCCTCTCTGGGGACCACAAGGCTCATTTGAAAAAGACTTTATCGCAGTCTCTGGGGTCTGAATATAACCTCCTTCAGTTCAGATGCCAACACTGTACTATGCAAACAGTGAAGAACATTCAGTGCTTTCCCCATTGCTGATACTGGGTCAGCCCTGATTTCCCCCCAGATAACACTGACAATCTGTAAGAAGAGCCCAGAAAGTCCCCAAAAAGGGCCTGGCAGCAGTCTACGCCACCTGGAAAATTGTAGCTTTGGGAAAACTAGTCCCCACCTGCTGCCTGGCTTTCACGTGGCCCTCGGCCTGGGGAGGTTTAGAAGCTGGGTAAGTGTTGAAAAGCTAACTTGAATGGCTTAAAAAGTGTTCGCTCACAACACTTAAAAATCGCAAAGAAGGAAAGGGGTGTTCCATGTTTTCTTTTATTAAATCTCTTACAATGAGAATGTATTTGAATAAGACTTTTATACTTTTTCAAGACACACATTTTAAAAATAACTTGGGAGTCCTCTTGGTAGACAAGCTGGCCTTCTGTGAATCTGCCCAATTTGGATTTTAAAGGGGTTTTTTGGTCCGTAGTGTGACCATTGTTCTAGTCTCCTGAGCTAGATCTCCTTCCCTTGATGAGTCAAAATTTCAGTAAAGAAAGGGCCTAGAAAACAATGATGGCCCAGTAGCAATGGATACACCTCACTCCCAGATCATGGTTTTTAAATACCATTCCCCAGTAAAAGGGGTCACAACTCTGGTGAAGTCGCTGATGCCAGGACTAGGGCAGAAAAAATGCAAGAGGAACTTGATTGTGCCATAAAATAAGGAATTGCTCTAAAAATGATGGCAAGGTGTCAAAAAGGAAATAAGAGTCCATTTGTATTGCCTTCCACTGAACAAACTGGTGTAATTTGATTAATAATTTGGGGCATTAAGATGAATAATAACAGTTACAGACTAAAGTCTATTTAACAAATAAGAATCTATATGAGCCCATAGTAAATGTATACATGTAGACATACATATATGAAATGCCAACCAATAAATCTAGAAGAAATTATGGAGTTAGAAAATCATCATTTTGCAGGTGTCATGGCAATAACTGATTTAAGCAAGAATCACCAATGTATGCTCAGACGACTGGGTGAAAGGTTGAAGAAAAAATATTTACAAAGGCTCACAGTGTCTCATCACAAATTATTCACTAATTACAAAAGGGAAAATAGTAATCTTACACTGAGAACCAGGAAAACACCACTTTAAGCAAGTGATAAAAGATCATACGACCAATAGTATGACAAAGTGATAGCATGGGCCTCTTGTT
Organism: Miniopterus schreibersii; assembly: GCF_964146895.1. Taxonomy (NCBI): domain Eukaryota; kingdom Metazoa; phylum Chordata; class Mammalia; order Chiroptera; family Miniopteridae; genus Miniopterus; species Miniopterus schreibersii. The sequence continues at coordinate 48,027,476 of NC_138101.1, forward strand.
TGATGCGCAGGACACAAGATCATTAATGTAGCATTTTTGCCAAAAATGCACAATCTGTGTAAGTTATGAGGACATGTGAGCAAACCAAAAATGAGGAACATTGAACAATATAACTGGTGTGTACATTTCAAAAATGTCAACATCATAAAATCAAAGAAAGACTGATAAACAATTCCAGATGAAAGGAGACTACAAACATCACAAATTGTAATGTAAGACCATGGATTGGTTCCTGGACTAGGATCCTGGATACAGTACTGTATCAACATTAAATTTTCTGGTTTAGTACGTGTACTATGTTCATATGAAATGTCTTTAGGAAACACACACTGAAGTATTTAGAGATGAAGAGGCATGATATTTATAACTTGCGCTCAAATGATTCAGGAAAAAAATAGCACAGAAGAATGCATATACACACATACGGACAGAGAAAGAAAATAATAAAGCAAATGAGGCAATATGTTAACAATTAGTGAATCTGAGTGAAGGTATGCAGGAGTTCTTCGTGGTAGTTTTGCAACGTTTTGTAAGTTTTAAGCTATTTAAAAATAAAGAGTTAAAACTAAAAAGAAAAATGTCAAGGGCATCTTTCTTTAAAAATCTCAGATTTCCCCTTTCCATTACCCTTGTTCAGGCTTTTGTCAGCTGACATGCATTCCTCTAATAGCTTGTAAAGTTTCCTGCCCCTAGTCCTCCCCCTTCCGCAATACATCTGATATACTGAGACCACCCTCCCCACGTTTACACGCCCCAAACACCTGTCATTCTCTCGCTTATTATCTGAAAACCTCCCCGTTATTACCTTTCTCATCAAGTCTAAACACTCCTTGGCAAAGAGCTTCAACTGGCCTTCCTACCTTTCCCACTTCATTCTTTAATTTGACAAATATTTACTGACTGTATGTGCTAGGAGATAAAGAAGGAACAGGACAATCAAGGAATTTATATTTCATGGAGACAAAGTAAGTGAATTCGACATCATTTCAGACTGGGATTAATGCTATGAAGCCAATGGGTACCTGGAATAACAAGGGAGACAGTGAGCCAGGAGAGGACTTTCTAATCAGGAATCTTTAGGTTAAGAATAGGAGTGAGGGAGGAAGACTGGCATTGTCTCAGGTAGAGGGGGGACTTGACACAGCCCGGGAACTAAGAGAAGTGCAGCGTGTTGGGTGCATGGCCTAGGGCAGAGTGGTGCAAGGTGAAGTCTGGGGAGTATTGGGGTTCAATAAAGAATATATCTGGTCTTTGTCTCTAGTGGTGCCCAGCACAGAACTTCAAAACACTTTGGAATTTCCTGAGTGATAGGAACATCTTTGTTATGCTAATGAAGCCCTAGATAGAAAAACTGACCATATGATTAGAGGGTTGGCACTTTGAGGGGGGAGGCCGAGGAGAGGGGAAGGAGACTGAGTTCAATCACGTGACCAGCGATTTACTCAGTCACACCTGTGCAGTAGAAACTCTGGACGCTGAGTCTCGGAGGAGCTTCCTGGCTGCAGAACACACTGATGTTCGGGGAGGATGACCACCCCGACCCCCTGACTCCACTGGGAGAGGGGGGAAGCTCTGTGTGAGGGACCCTCTCACACCTTGCCCTATGGGCTGGTCCTGATTTGTATCCTTTCTGATAAGAGTGTAATAGAAACTATAACTTTCTTGAGTTCTGTGAGTTGTTCTAGCAAATTATGAAACCTGAGGGAATCTTGACAACCTTTGAATTCGTAGCCAATCGGTAAGAGGTACAGGTGGCATGGAGACCCTACCTGTGGCTGGCATCGGAGGCAGGGGCAGTATGTAAGGACAGTAAGGACTGAGGCTTTAACTTGTGGGATCTGACGCTCTTGGAAGGACAGCCACCTGGGGCGCACAGTGCACTGGTGAGCAAAAGCCTGATGACGCAGGGCCTTCTAGGCCATAGTAACAAGGCTGGATCTCATTCCAAACGCAACGCCAAGCCACTGAAAGATTTTCTTTTTCTTGTTAGTGGTTTAATTTTCTTTTTCTTGTTAGTGGCTGCATGGACAGGGGCAAGTGTCAAAAGAGGAAGGCCAGTTTATGAGGCTTTTGCAATAATCTAAGCAAGAAACGATTGTGGCTTGGATTTGAGGATGGCGGAGGAGGGGCGTGCGGGTTCAAGATATAATTTAGCAGTAGAAGAGATTGGCTAAAAGATTGGATGAGGGATGACTAGGGAAATGGAGAAACTGTGAATGACACCCAGGTTTCTGGTGGGGAAAATTAGGGGAGAAGTAGTTTTGGGGAGAGAGTAGACTCACAACCTGGGCTTTGGGCACATTGACTTTGAGCTGCGTGAGAGACATCTAGCGAGAGAGTAGCGCCGGCACCTGGGCTTGCAGCACACTGCGCCCCCCAGTACCCTGCCTCCATCAGAGCACTTCTCTCCGATGCAGAGACCACCCAGTATGTCATGGTCGCTTCCCTCTCTCCACCTGGGTTCAAGCGCTTCCCTTACCCTCCCCTCCTTCTTCCCTGCCTATGCAAATCCTTCTCGCCTTCCAAGAGCTAAAAACTCCCCTTATGCATCGGGCTTTATCCTAATAACCGTGTTCATATCTCTGCAGCCACAAGAATCATTATGAAAGTTTTGAGCAGTTTAAGTCCACACCGTCTTATGAAGGTCCCTCTTTATTATTCCTGAGTCTCACCAGCTCTATCAGATCGGAAGCTCCTCATGACAAGGGCATTTCTTATACATCTTGTGTGTTCCTCACAAGTAGTTTATGCACCTTTCCATTCAGAGAGAGTGAACCAGCAGATTTACACAAATAGCTGCAGAAGAGTCAAAGGAGATGTGTCTGTCTTTTTAAAAAGTTTTTAAAAGCAAGGGTAGAAATTTCCTCCTTTTTTTGAAACTCTGTAAATTTTACCATTAATTAAAATGGTTGATTCAATGACTCCTGTAGCTACTGTATCTTTGGAGCTTAATAAAAGCATGTAAAATAGCATCCCTGAAACATTCCTGAGGCAAGACCTCTGGCTGGTGCTATAAGAAACTGGACAGGATGATGGAAGAGCCTGAACTCTGATAAACAAGGACCAGAAATGAAAAACAGCCCAATATCTAATGAGGGGGAGGAGGGGGAGGGAGGCAGCTAACAGAGGCCCCAATGTATCTGTTAGATCAAGTAGTTTTACTCAGCATCTTCATTAATGACTGGGAACAGGGTGCCCACATTTGTTAATGACGTTGTTGGTTGGTACCAAATTAAGAGGTGCTGCAGACAACTTTGAGAACAGAGAAATAACACAGATGGTTAAAGAGGTTAGAAATATGAACAGAAAATTATCACAATGAGGTTTGATTTAGGAAAAATGCAAATGAAGGCAGCCGGGAGAGATCATCCAAAAAGCAAAATAATCAGTGGGCTGGAAAACCTAGAAAGCAGCAACATCAGAGTGTCTGGCAGGAGAGCAATGGAATGGGAATAAGCAGTGACAACTGCTATCTCAGCCCAAATGGTTGGTGGCAGGTACCCAGAGAAATAGCTTGACAGGGGATTGCAACACAGGCTCCTTCAACACCCACGAGCATTTTTGGAGACAAGGTGAGAAAATAAACAAAAATAAGTACAGGCATTTGGGCCTTAGTTTCTTCAGGTGTTAGAAAAGGGATGACATTTGGCTTCTAAGGTCCCCCAGCTCCAACTTTCTGTGATTCTAGGAAAGAAAGAGATTGGCAGGGGAGAGAGCAGGGTTAAAGAGGTGCCCTGTCTGAGCACTTCTAAAGATCTTCCTTATGAAAAGAAGGCAGAATAAAACATTTATCTTGAAAATGTGTTTCAGAATAGCTTCCAAATTAACAGGACTGCATGTAGAATTCATCTAAAACAAGTGTATCTTTCTTTCAATATAGATGTGGAGCCGGATTAACACATAAAACCTGGTAGCTATTTGTTTATAAAAATACCTTTTAGCCCTGGCCAGTTCCCGGTCAGGGCACATACCCAGGTTGATTTGATCCTTGGTCAGGCACACGCGGGAGGCAACCGATTGATGTTTCTCTCTCACGTTGATGTTTTTCTCTCTCGCTCCCTTCCTATCTCTGAAATCAATATAAATAAATAAATAAAATACTCTCTACTTTACCAGGTATTTCTTTAAATAAAAACTCTCTGTGCCTTTAAAAAAAAGTGTGTGTGTATATACACACACACACACACACACACATATATATATATATATATATACACATACATATATGGTTGTTGTTAATCTTCTCCCATGGATATTTTTTCCATTGATTTTAAGAGAGAGTGGAAGGGAGGGAGGGAAGGGGAGGGAGAGAAAAAGCGAGAAAAGAGAGAAACATTTATGTGAAAGAGACACATTGATTGTTTGCCTCCCTCTTGCACCCTGACCAGGGCCAGGGATCAAACCTGCAACCCAGGCATGTGCCCTTGACCAGGAATCAAACCCAGGACACTTTGGTGCTCAGGCCAACACTCTAACCACTGAACCATACTGGCCAGGACAAAGTACTTGTGCATGTGTGTATATATATACATATATATATGTGTGTGTATATATATATATATATATATACTTTTAATATATCTTTGTTGATTTCAGAGAGAGGAAGGGAGAGGGAGAGAGAGAGAGAAACATCAATGATGAGAGAGTCATTGATCGGCTGCCTCCTCACGCCCCCGACTGGGGATCGAGCGCAACCCGGGCATGTGCCCTGACCGGGAATCGAACCCCGATCGCCTGGATCCCAGGTCGATGCTCACCCGCTGAGCCACGCCCGGCCGGGCAAAGTACATATCTTTTTGTTTCCTAAAATTTAATCACCTTGAAACGCTCCGGGAATGCACCTGCTGTAGAGAGCGTAACATCTGCGGGGTTCCGCCCTGTTTGTGGAGGGTACCCCGGGAGGCGGAGCAGCCCTGCTGGGGTGTGTCACCTGCAGAACACTCTCTCCTCGGGCTACCTGACGCTATCACCTCTCATTCCTTTGAGGTGATTTCACTCGTCTCACCTGCTTTCACTGACCTAGATTCACAGCAAAGAAGGAAGTGAGACATTTCAAGGTGGAGGGCATTTTCATCTCTGCCTTAAACGGTACATTTTTATTGGTAAGAAGTATATTAATCCTGCCAGGTAAGCAGAGACGGAAGGTGCGAAAACACTGTGCCTCCTGCAGCAGCGTCGGGAGTTTCTCGCTCGCTCTTTTTCACGCTCAGACCCTCACACCTCCCCCCTCCCGTCATCTGTCAGAGCCCCTGCCAGCCTGGAGTTACAGAGCAGTATGTCTGTAACAATAACGCGTTAGTGAACCCCTACATCACCATCATCCTGAGCAGAGAAGTTGCTCAAAGACGGCCAAGCTATTTGTTTTTCCACTTGCCTTCCAAATGTGCCAGGAGGGCAGAAGGAGACACTGAGGCACGGCACGCAAGCCACCTTCCGGAGCCACACGGGGAAGGCTTCTGGGCACCGGGTCAGGACCACTCCTGCTGCTCCCTGTTCACACGGAGGAGGAGACCCACAGCACCCCGTCCTGGAGGGGAAGGCAAGCCTGTTTCGGACACGGCCCAGGAGGGCTGTGCACCCGGAGCTCAGGCTCCCGGTCAGGGCAGGTGGCAGACGCAGAAACGGGGTGCGAGCAGTGAGTGAGGCCTGCAGAGGGCCACGTGAGGCTCGGGGTTCTCCAGCCGGCAGCAGTGTCCCTCCGTGTCCTGCTCTCCTAACCAGCTGCTGCCACATGCTGCTGCTAACACCCAGCCCCCTCCGGAGCCTCGCCTCCCAGCCAAGCCCCCCCCAGGCGGGCAGGCCGCCGAGACCCAGCGTGCGCGGTGGGCCATGACCCTGGTCCCGCACAAACGTCCCTGGGCTCCCATGGCTGTGGTCGGAGTCTTCCCTGTGCCGCTGAAATACATTAGGCCATGCCACTCCCCTGGCTAAAATCCTGCAGTGCTTTCCCACGGCTTCTACAACCCCCAACTCCTTGCTATGCCTGGCAGAGTCCTGCACTGGGTGGCCCCTGTCCCCGCTCTGGCCTCATCTATGACCATCTCCTCCTTGAACGCACCATACTTGTTCCCACTTTGCTTTGGCTCCTCCTTCAGTCTGGAATGCTCTTCCCCTACCTGTGCTCTCCCTCAGGTCTCAGCTCTAATGTCACCTCCTCAGTGAGGTCTCTGACCATCCTCTCTAAAGAAGCTGCCTCCCTGTCACTGTTTATCACATCGCCGTGTTTAAATTCTTCATATTCTTCTGCTTTCGTATTAATCTGTTCCCTCCCACTGTAATATACATGTTATGGGGACAGGGACCTTGTCTGTCTTGTTCTCCAGTGCAGGGAACAATGCTTAGCACGTGTGCATTTGCAAAATGAAAGGATAAATGTACATCTTGACCCTGGGAGAGGCCTTAGAGCAGCAGTGAGAGGGTGACCTCTGGAGTCAAGCCGCCTGCACTTGAATCCTCCTTTTGTCACTTAAATTCGTATGTCCTTGGTTAGGTTACACAGCATCTTTTAATTCTATCACCTATCAGATGAGGACAATTCTATCACCTATCAGATAAGGACAATAACAGTCTCTCCTTTGTAGGGGGTATTGTCAGATGGCTAATATACTTAATGAAATGCTGGCCTGTGGTTAGCACTCCAAAGTTGTTGTTTTTGTTCTTATATACCCCACAGAGTTCATGGCCCATGACCCTGCGATTTGCTCAACATACTCACAAATCATACTGTTACCTCCACTTTCTGGTCTGACATGCAAAGAGCTTGGAAGTAGTCACTTGTATCCTCGCAACAAGAAAAAAGAGCCAAACAAACTGAAAATCAACAACTCCTCTCAAATCCATCAGAGAATTGAGGTCACAGGTAAACTGCTGCCCCCAAAACTACAGATATAAATGGGCAGCTACAGAGAATCACAGCCAACTAGAAGCAGAGGCCCAAAAGCAAAACCAGAAAGGGTAGGAATACTTTAAACTATCATTGATGAATTACTGGAGGCTGATTGTGGACAAGCTTGAAAATTAAAAACTCCTAGAGGGCTCAGTCCTGGGGGCTCCACACAGTCATGAATTTTTACCTCCAGAAGCCCCACCAGGTTCCCACCATGAATAGCTAGAAAAATTCCCTTGCTCTTCTGGCAGGAAAAGGAGAGAAGTAACCATTTTTAAGGTGAGCTCTGCGCAGAGCTGTCTCTTCCCCTTAGCAAGATCTGACCTCAAGAGAAACTATTTTACCAGGGTCCAACCAACTGGGTTTTACCGAAGCCTGACTGACCTCTAGGAAGGGAAACACTCAACTCAGGCTCACCACCAAGACTGAAACCCAGTCATGGGACTACAGAAGGCTTCCCCGTTATCTCCACACCAATAGGGCTCCTGTATGATAACTGGGGATTTCAACGAAAAGAACTGAAGGCCTTAATCTCTATTTAAGAAAAGGTATCTGGGAAAACCCAGAGACAACAGCAGAGAGACATCTTTTCAGACTAAAAGTACCTCCACCTTTCCCTTATAGTCTCCTACCCAGCACATACATCCTCCACAACAGAAAGACCACGGGAATTTCAAATGTTTAAGTCCCAATTTTAAGAAGGTGATCAAGATCTTGTTTGCAGCATCTAGCAAAAGCCCTGCTGATCCTCATAGATAACTGTGGCATTTGTACATTTTGGCTAAAGACATTACCATTTTTAAATATATATATATTTTAAATTTAATCTTTATTGTTGAAGGTATTACAGATGCTCCCCTTTTTTACCCTATTGATCCCCTCCACCCCACACCTCCCCAGGCCTTCACCACACTATTGTCTGTGTTCCTGGGTTATGCATAGATGCATATAAATTCTTTAGTTAATCTCCCCCCCCCCGACATGACAATTTTGATGGAAGAAAGCAGACAAGAACCCTTGAAACTATCTTTAAAAACCCAGGGGGATATCAAAGGGAAACTAAATCAATGGCTCTGCATTAAGTCAGGGCTATATAGGTCAATACCCTAGACTGGCAGATCACAGCACATTTTTTACTTTCTCAGGTGATTCTACCTATAGTTAAGTAGTCTGGATCGACTGTATTCTTTCCCTTTGACACAGTTATGCATTGTATGAGAGCTGGCCCTATGCTGATCTTACAGATACCTCTCACTTAGGTCTAAGTGACATTGTTATAAAACCCCATACCCATGGAGCACTGACATTTCCACTGGGAAACTGTGGGAATTCTAACAGATAGAAGGCTTCGTGAAGGCAAGGATTGTGACTGTGCTTGCTAATAATTAAACCCACTGTGCTTAGCTCATAGTAAGTGCTCACCACATAGTAGGTGCTCAATAAATATTTGTTGAATGAAAAAAATCCACCACAAATGTGGCCTGGAAGATGTAGGCATAGTTCAAATTTGATGATTTCTAAAAATACTTTTAAAAACTATTAATTCATTTAACAAACAATCACTGAATGTTTTCTATTTCTATATGATAGGTACTAAAATACAGAAATGAATGAGACGGTGTGCCAATTCTAATAAAGAAGAGGGGGCAGGATATTCTCTGAGTGCTACTATAATCTGGGCACTTTTCATTCATTATTCTACCCAACAACTCTGTGAGGTAGGTCTCATTACCTGCCTCCTTTGCATTTAAAGGAACAGACACTTGCAGAAAGGCCCACATCTAGCAAATGGCAGAGCCAAGAATTTATTCCAGGACCTGGGCCTACAATGGACTTTCTCCCCAAAGTAAATTTAAACTCACCATGTGATGTTCTGTTATGGGATGTTTTGTTAAGGAAACTTAGCTTCTCAAAAACTGAGTTATAAACAAATAGTTTCGCTGAGAAAGAAGGTTTAGGCTCTCAATTTCAAGTTATTTATGTTGGTAAAAGATTCCAATAATAGAGGTAAGCTTTATAATATACAAGTGTGAAACTGGAGGCTAATAATAATAAACTGCTTGAACAAAATAAATGAAAATTACTGAGTTAAGTCCTAAATAGCATCTAAGGCCTAAGTCAATACGTTTCTAAATTATTATTATTATAACTCATTGTTATGATAAACAAAGCACAACACTTAACTAAGATGGTTCAAGTGAAAATAAAGTGCAGCATAGTTCCCAACGCCAGCGGTGAACAAAACATGAAACCAGGGAGCTGCCAACTGTTCCTTTGTACACAACAGCTCCTACCTTAGGACCCAGGTTCTAATTCCTGACTGTGCTTGAATTATAACCAGTAGGTATTCAGAATATGAATTGTGTTCCCTAAGCGATCTATTGTGTTAGATTCTATTTGCTTTATGAGTACTCAAACTGTAGGAGGGAGGCCTGAAATAGGGATTTGAATTCTTAGACACAAGAGCAAGGTAGACAAATGCTTATGGTCAGGATGTCTAGTAAGGATGGGAGGTCCATTGCAGAGGTGGCCACATGACTTGCATGTCTGAGGGCCACAGAGAGGCTCTTGGGTCACTTGTTTCCTTGGTCTCTAAAGCAGTTTTGAGAATTGATATTTCTCCCCAATGGGTAAAAATTCACTGGGTCTGGAATCATCTGCACTCATAAAGGGGCAGAAACTTTGAACACAAGTGGTTCCCACTCACTCTGCTTGGATCTGATGAGGAATTGGGAAAACAGAGATCCATGATCAATCCAAAATTCCAGCAGCTCAGAAAGTGACCAAGGTGGTGGGAAATGGTCTAGGACCAGGATAGTCCTGAGGACAATGGCCCGGTCTTAGTGCAGTGGTGACCCTCTCCTACATTTTTATAGCTCCTTGCAATTTTCAATGGTTTCATAACAACTCTGGGAATGAAGTCACATTTGTATTTTTACAGATGAAGAAATTGGAGACGAGTAAGTGATTCACAGCTAGCAACTATCCGACTCAAATCCTGAGTCTTTTGACTCCTTATTGAATACTTTCCACTACAAACTTAGAGGGTGACCTCAGGAATATATTTCATAGGAGGAATGGCTTTGTATCAGACCTGCATTTGCCTACACTAGATGTTCCATTTTTTTAGTCATATAATTTGGGTTCATTCTTTAACTTCATTAAGCCTTAGTTTCCTCATCTGTAAAATGGGAACGCACAAAACATTTAACGCATGGGGCTACTGTGAGGATCAAATGCAATATGCATAGAGCATACTCAGCATGAAACTTGGCTCTCATTAGAGCAAGACAAATGCAGAGGGTTCCACATATTGAGGGCATGGACTCTGGACAGAGGCATCTCCTTCCTCCTCTGTGGTTCACTGTCTTGAACCACAAAATCCCCAGGTGACATTTTATAGTACGTAGAGCTACAAGGAGATAAAACTTGGGACAGGCAGAGAGTGCTTGGGGCTTGAGCACTGAGCCTAGAGTGTGTGTGGAGGAATGTGTGCTCCATCCCCACCTGGAAAGCCATGGAGTTGGCGGCAGCCAGAAATATCCTCAGAGGCAGCTTGGCCTTATAGGACCTGTGGCTCCACAAGCGATGGGCACCAGCTGTCACACCCAGCGCAGTCAAGAGGAAGCAGAAGTAGGCTGTAAGACACAAGCAGGGAGAATGTCAGCAGACATCACAGAGCTTTTAAACATCCCCATGCTTTTTTCCTCCTGAATAGGGACCCATGATGTCAGGGGAAGAATCTACAGTGTGAAGAATCAATAAGTTGGGAAAATGCAGACTTTTTATTGATTTGTAGCTTTCCAGTACCAGACAGAAGTGAAGAGAACTTTCCTCAAGAAACTTTGACCCTTGAACATCATTTTTTCCATGTCAAACAAGTCTTTTATTTGCTAATGTTTCTTGCCAGTCTTGATGCAAAATCACAGCCACATTAATGTGCATTTCTAGTTCAGTCTTACACGTCCACTCTCAGTGGGACTGAGATGGATCTCTATTTGCCTCTTAATTGGCACCCATGCCAGGGTGGGTTATATGAAGAGCATATTTCCAAGTGTCAGTGCCCACTATCATGGCTCCATAGACCTTGGCTTGAAGGAAATCAGGCCAGATCTAAAAGCAATGAAGTCTGGCTCAGTGCCAGTAAAAAGAAACTGCCATCAAGGACAGCTGAGATTTCCCTTCTAGAGATCCTCACTTAAACCATTACTATGACCTGGGCTGGCAAAGACGGCCAGAAGAGGAACTTTTTAAAAGCTAACCTACAGTGGAGCTTATTATTATCACTAACTCTAACAATCTGCATTACTGTCTCATTTTATGGTTGAGGAACTGGATCTCTGAGACTTGAATCCTACATGTAAACCCAAGTCAGCCTGGTTCTAAAGTCTCTGCCAGGACCCTATGCCACCCCAGGTGGTAGTGGTAGTTGCTCTGTGTATGGAGACATGGGAGAGGTTTATAAGTTCATGGTGGAAAGGGGACACACAAGGACCAAAAAACAATCATGATTCCTGAGATTATTACAACTACCATAGTGATTTTCAAGCAATGTGTCCATACAATGCAAAATATCTTCCTTGGATTATCTTATTAAAACACATCAAACAATCTCTTTGGGTTTGTCTTATTACTAGCCCCATTTTACAGATGAGAAAACAGAGGCTTAAAGAAGAGAACTAATTTCCCAATGTCACAAAGCTAAGGGATGTCTTTGCTAAGAGTCAAACACAAATCTATCTGAACCAAGAACCAAGTTCTCACCCTCTACAAGTCCCTTTGCTTCTGGGAAATACCAGGTAAGTTTTATGGCCGCTTCTCTGTACTGTCATCTTTAATATTGGATTCCAAGCTAAATTTAGAAGTGAGCTGCTTCCTTACTTGGAAACAGAGCCCTAAACCAAGCTCTATGTAGGTAGGATTGGACAGATTGTCCTACACAATTGCTTCTAGCACTTAGCACATTCAGGGCCCTCCTTAAAGAACCACCAAAGAACAAGTGATCAGCTGTGAGTACCTCCCCGAGCAATTGTGAATGGTCTAGATCAGGACGAATTCCCTACAGGGAGCCCATTGTAGTACTGGATCCCTTGAAAGAATTACTAGGGTAACTTCAGTGTTAATATACATACTTAAGGGAAGCACAACATTACTTTTTCCAAAAGTCACGTCTGACTGATCTTGATCTCAATTCAAGATCAAGATCCAAGATCCCATGGGTCTTTTTAAAAATAAGCCTTACCCTTGGCACTAAGATTAATGAGTGTCTGAATACATGTGGTTTTCATAGACTTGACAAATCATTCCTTACTTGAAAAGTTAAAAACAAAACTCAACAATATGCCCGTAAATCACAGAAAGTAGTAATAAATAAAAAGTTCTGGCCTCTTTTGTTAATGTAGTTTTACCTTGATCATAAGCCCATGAGATGGGCAGCTATTTTCCATGTCATCTCTGGCCTTCATGTCCCTATCAATAATTTTTTCTCAGCTGTAAAGTAGTTAGAGAATAAGTGAAATCTGTACTGGAAAAATTCAGTGTGACCCTATTTTGCCAATAGGCTAAGACAGTGGACCTTGGGTGCAATGAAATGAATTCTAAGATTCCATGAAAAACATTGGTCAAAAAAGAATTCCCCCAATCCACAGTTCCCAGGCAGGGCCTTATGACAGGCTATGGCACTGTGTTCTCCTTTTGGGGCTTTTGACTATTTCAGGGATCACTTACATGGTTGGTCTGTCCATGCCTGGGGAGAAGGGAGTGGTGACAATGGACTTGAGTCAGCCTGTACTGAGCAGCAGCTTTCCATGGTCCTTCTTCTGATAACAGAAATATGGCCATGTGGTATATATAGCATAGTACCCCATCTTCCTGGCATTTGGACTAAAGACCTGACTCAATTCCTTTCTCTTCTGGCTGAAAAACTAAAGGTCACATATGGAGACATGATTGCAATAGTATAGAATGAGGCCAGGAAAGGTTGACACAAATGATGGAGACGTCAACAAGAGCTTCAGAGAGAGCTGCCTGCATGGAGCCACTGGCTGCAGGCCCTGGAGCTCTACAGTTATTCTTTTGGTCCTGTGAGCCTCCCCAGTAGTTCTCCTAGTTATATAAAACAAGTTCCCTTTTCTTGTTTAAGCTAGTTGACACTGGATGTCTGATACTAAAATTCTGCAGAACCTCTAAGGAAGAAAGCAACCTCTGGTCATAGCCAAAACAAGGAGAGACTACAAAAACCTTGGGTTGGCTATGAGAAATTACGGGCTGTTCCATTAACAGGACTCAGTTTTCCATTTTGATAAAGCTAATTTGAGAGGCTCCTAACCTCTCTTCTATGATCTTTGTGGAGATTAACACCCAAACTAGTTTTTGATGGATGCTGGCCAGCCAGCTCTAAGGTCGTCAAGTATTCAGACAAAGAATTGATAACTTTGGGTAGAAAAGGAGTGATTAGCAATGTTAATCGCTCACAGATAAAGGAGCTAGATCAACAGAAACCAGATTCACAAAAGTACAGAACAAAAAGTAGATTCATTTGGCCTGGTGCTGGCAGGGGGAGAAGGGAGTGACTGCTGATGGGTACAGGATTTGGGAGTAAAGGGTGATAAAAATGTTCTCTACTTGACTTTGGTGATGGTTGCACAATTCTGTGAATATACTAGAAACCAATGAATTGTACGCTCCAAATAGATTGGTTGTATGGTATAAGTTATAGTTCTATAAAGTAGTTATTTAAAAATTACTGAATTCCTATTAGATTTTGCTATCATGTATAATTTCTCAGTGTAAAATAAAATAGACATGTCACAAAACAAACAAAAATCAACCATGTGCCTAGGATGCCACCATAGGCATCATCATCCGTGGACACTTGGGATCACAAGATACTCATGTCATACCATGGACCCTTAAATCTTCCACAGCTGCCAAGAAGGGTCTCTATTTGACCTTATGCCTATGCCTGAATCTATCAAGACCCACAGTTCCAAGGCAGAAATACCTCATGGCCCATGGTTGGATCACAAACCCAAGTGCTAGCTGCCAGCAAGAGAAGAGGGAGAATCCACTGCCCCTTTGGCTTCCACAGGGGAAAGCAGAGCCTCCCATCTACCCTGAGTCCTCTACAGGAGCAATGTTCGGAGAATGACTGTATTGACCCCCTCTGGATCACACAACCAAAGAACACGCTGAAGAAATGCTAAAAACCAAAAATTAAAACTCCCTTAATTCTGAACTTGACCAGAGAGAGAGACAAACAACCCCCTTCAAGACCCATCCCTGAGAACTAGACAAAGGAAGCGATTGGCGGAGCTCTTTAGCTCTTGCTTAGTATCTGTGTCTCTCTGGAATCAGAGAGAAAGCTAATAGCTACTACTGACTGAGAGCTTTCTGTGTGCCAGGCCCTGTTTGTTCTAAGCACTTCATAGGTAGTAACTCCTTGAATACTGTACTCACCTCAAGCACTGGGGGTAGGTAATATTATGATCTCCATTTTACAGATGAAGAAAACTAGACAGAAAGTGATAGAGCCAGCATATAATCTAAGGTAGGAAGAGCATACTCTGAACACCCTGCTGGCTGCCTGACGCCCTAAAGGCTGCCTTAATACTAATGCAGGGAGGGAGCTTGAATGCATCATGTCCTTTTAGTCAGCTCAAAACACAAGCTGAAGGTCAAACCCTTGTTTTGTATTCTGCCTTTACCAGCCGACAAGTTTACTTACAATAACAAACACCATCATTCTACATTCAGTTCAGCCTCAGCTTGTCATAAACATGAGCACCAGGCAAGCAGGGGACGGCTTCATGAGACAGGTTACTGAGCTCCTCTATGGACCCGGCACTGAGCTCAGAACTAGCTTCACACGGGGGCCCCACAAACACGGCCCCTTCCTTTTCAAACAGGAGTTTGAAAAGTAAATTATTTACTATATTATATGCAAAGTACAGCAAGTGCTGTGGAGGAAATGAACAGAATGATATGAGAGAGTAAAAGGGGGATAATTCAGTGTGCTGGAACAGAGACTGCAGAGGAAGTGAGAATCAAGCTAATCCCTAAGGGCAAGATTCAGGCATAAGGACCAGCAGATGCAAAGCCCTGGGCTGGAGGGGAGGATCTGATAAAAAGCCTGTCTCTCACCACCTCACACCCACTAAGATGCTTACCATTCATTACACAACAAAAACAAACAGAAAATCACAAGTGCTGGTGAGGATGTGGAGAAACTGGAACTTGTGCACTGCTAGTAGAATGTAAAGTGACGCAGCCACCATGGAAAAGTTTGGTGGCTACTCAAAAGGTTAAACATAGAATTACCATTTGACCCATCAATTTCACTTCTAGGTATATACCCTGTAGGGGTTCAGAAGGAGTCTCCCCAGAATGCGCCACCCTGGGCTGCAGATTAATTTCAGCTGAAGACAACTGAGGCCCAAGAGGCTCAGAAAGAGCCTTTTATCCCCTTAAAGTGCCTAAAACAATTTAGATAAAGGAAGTGCACTATCACCTGAGATACCTACAGAGTGGGGCTAGGTGTGGAGAAGGAACTAGGCAGGGCCTGGAGACCTAAATCCTCTCTGTGTCCCACTGTGTCTGCATGGTGGCCCATCTTCCCATCTCCGTGTGAACTGCCTTTCTCCCCGGTGACTCTGACCTCTTCACAATGGCACATAAGCCCCGACTGCCTGCAGGCCTTCATATTCTTGGGTTTTTTTGCTTCTGTTAATCTGTTTTATGTTAATTTGACTACTAGACCAGCCGAAGAACCTCGAAGGAAAATGTTTCTTCCCCAACAACCCCAGAGAATTGAAAGCAGGGACTCAACCAGACACTCGTTCACCCATACTCATGGCAGCACTTTTCACAGCAGCCAAAGGGAGAAAACCACCCGAATGTCCATCACCAGCTGAAAGAACTCACGGAAGGTGGTACATACACGCAACGGGAAGTTCTGTGAACGGCAAGCGGGACGGAATTCTGATCCATGCTGTAGAACGTGGATGAACCCTGAAACATTATGCTAAGGGAAACTGACCAGACAAAAAGACAAATATTTTCCATGAGGTACTTAGGACAGCAAATCCATAGGGCCAGAAAGTAGAACAGAAGCCACCGGGGATGGAAGGAGGGGGAAGTGGGGAGTTGTCCAAAGGGTCCCGAGCTTCTGTTTGGGATGATGAAAAAGTTCTGGAGGCGACGGAAGCACAACACTGTGGATGTGCGTAATGTCACTGAACTGCACGCTCGAAACGGTTAAAGTAATAAATGTTATGTTATGTAGATATTACCACAATTTTTTTTTTTTTTTGCCTGGTGTTTGAAGCCCAGGGTGAGAAGGGGAGAGGGTCAAAAAAAAAGGTTCAGGGGGCTTACACGTAGGGCTGGCTGAGCAGGTTCTGGGAGCCGCGATGATGGGACCGATGATGGGACCGCAGGCTGTGCTGAGAGCCCTGGGAAGCAGTGAGGGCCTGTAAGCAGGGATGTATGCACAAAAGGCACAGAAGGCAGAGGGAAACAGGCACCACCCCAAATCCATCCTTGTTAATATTTTGCTATAACTCCTTCTGACACTTTTTAAAACCACCTTCTTTTGTCTTCTTTCAGAAACGTTGCTTAGCCTGGCGGGGCGTGGCTCAGCGGTTGAGCGTTGACCTAAGGTCCAGGCGATCGGGGTTCGATTCCCGGTCGGGGCACATGCCCGGGTTGTGGGCTCCATCCCCAGTCGGGGGCGTGCAGGAGGCAGCCGATCAATGACTCTCTCATCATTGATGTTTCTCTCCCTCTCCTTTCCTCTCTCTGAAGTCAATAAAGATACATTAAAAACAAACAAATAAACAAACAAAACGTTGCTTATGGAAAATAATCACAACCCTTGTTATGGGAGCGATAAGATGAAAAGATCAATATTTGTGAACAGAGTTCAAAAGGAAATTGGTTCCCTTAATCCCCTAAACCAATGCACGGTAAAATTCCTCCTTTAAAAATGCACAGCACAGCCTAAGAGAGTGTCAGAAGGGAGGCTGGAGAAGGGAGTCTACTCTCCATGAATGCCTGCCATGGACTGCCACTTTATGAATGTACCTAACTTTATTGTTTTACTCCTATGAGATAGACATCATAATCCCTATTTTACAGATGTGCAAATCTGAGGCCCAGAGCCTTAGGCTCTCACGACGACAGAGCTGGGGGTGCCCAAACCCCAGATCAGTCCATCCCCAAGACCCTTCCCCCGGTACAGTGGTTTTCAGCCCCGGCTGCACATCTGGAAATCACCTGGGATCTTGAACAGGGCCCGAGGCCCCCAGAGCGTACTGCATCAGAGAGGAGGGCTGGGAGAGCAGACAGCTCTCTCCACAGGGGATGCTGATGCACAACCAGGCCTGCGAAACCGCTGTCCTACACGGTACACCCTTTTTGAGAGACCATCTGATCCTACGCCCTCAATTTATAAATGGAGAAACTGAGATCCAGAGAGCACTGCGCTCTCTCCAAACTGTTAGCGTAGGTAGCTAGATATTAATAAAGGGAGTGAAGGAAATCACATATTATTAAGCATAATCAACCAGGGAGCATAAGCCAGCTTGCTTCCCTAGGAAGTTACAGCTTCACACACTCCCCAGGGAACCGCACTTCATTCCCTGCAAGTCACTGGGGGAAGGCACAGAACAATAAAGGGGAGGTGAGCACAGGCACAGGAGGAGCCAGGATGGGAACCACAGAGGCCTGTGGGTCTAGCCTAGGATGAGACTGGATAAGAGACACAACCCCCGAAGATCTAGGAAACAGACTGGTTAAAGGCGGGCCCAGGGCAAGCTTGGGTAAGTTTGGGAAGTTGATTGGTTAGTTTTGAAAAGAGTGCCTTCCCAAATCCAATATAATCCCAGCTAACAAAGAGCTCGCTCTCTTTCTCGCTCTCTCTCTGCCGGTGCACTCTTCATAGCAACCATGCGGGTCCCGCAGCTGCCTGGGCCCATGGCAGACTGGTGGGCACCAAAGGACGAAGCTTTAACATGGCACAGAATCTCTGGACGCTGGCCCTATTTCAGGGTCTGATAAAGGCAAAATTGGACTTTTTCAATGCTGGAGGGAAGGAGATGAGACTTTGGGAACCTACGGCACTCCTTTGATCTTGCATCTCACGCCACAAATAAATCTTACCACGCCATAAACTCCCACACATGGATGTCCTGGGATGCTTTCCTTGTGACACTGCAAGAAACCAATTCCACTATCTACGTTAACAAAACCACCCAGACACCAATCTCCATGGAGCTCCTGGCACCCAGGGGGCTGGGATCAGAAGAGACCAGGCGGTCCTTTCATGTGAAGTCTGGGTCCTGTTCGCACTCTTTTCCCAGCAGTTCCCTTTGATGACGAAAGCTGCCCTCCAGGCCCTGAACAGCAGAGCCTTTGATATCCAGGAACCCAGAGGGTGTGCAGTGGAGCTCAGGCTGTTAAACCCTGCAAGAGGACATAAACACACAGAACTGTCTTCCACCAAGAGAAGGGGAGGGGTGGGGGAAGCAGGCAGAGGCTGAAAGCGCCTGGACACAAGGGCAGGAGGAACAGGGAGGGGGCTTCAGTTGGAGAAGATATCTTGTGTGGGTACCTGCTTTTTGTGCCAGCTCAAGTATTTTGAAAGTCACTTTAGGGCTCTGACGCTCTCCAGTCCTTTCCAGATTTGAAAGATAGATAGGAACAGGCCAACAGACCCACAGGTGGAGAGAAACAGAGATACATATATCCTTACATGTATATGATTGGCAATATAGCATAATAGTTAAAAGACCTGGGATTGAACCTTTGGCAAATCATTTTTCAGTGTGACTTAGTCTCTAAACCTTGGTTTCTTCATCTATAAAGTGAAAAAAATAGTGCCTGCTTTACAACAAGCATAGATTTGTTGTAAAGATTAAAAGAGGTATGCAAAACACAAGCCATGCCTGGTGAGCAGTGAGCACTGGCACATATTACTGCCCCGTTATGAATGCCTCCGTACAACAGCCCTCCCAATAACGCCCTCTGAAGACACCCACACTTGCATCACTCTAAGCCCGTGGTTCTCCGGGGGTGGGCAATTCTGCCTCCTCCCCTCTCCTGGGGACATTTAGCAAAATCCTCAGGCATTATCAGTTATCACAACCTAAAACTTGAAGGGTGCTACTGGCATCTAGTGGGTAAAGGCCAGGGATGCTGCTAAGCTTCTACAATGCCCACATGCTCCCTACAACAAAGAATTATCATGTCAGTAGTGCTGCAGCAGAGAATCCTGCTCTAATTTCCTAAGCAAATTCTTGAAAGCGTCCCTGTTCTTTCTCCTGGTGCGACTGGACCTGTCCTTGCTTCTTCATACCTTTCTGGTTTCATGGGGAGCTGTAGGAGTCATTTATGTCTAAAATTGTTTCATAAACAAGACAAAAACAAAGGACTAGGATGAAAGAACAATAGTATTTTACCGTCACTGATTCTCATACTTTAATGTGCCATACACATCACCAGAGGATCTTGTTTCAATGCAGATGCTAGGCCCCAAAGATTCTGATTCAGTGGGTCTGGGGAGGGGCTGTGAATTTTGATCCTAACAAGTTCAGAGGTGGTGCTGATGCTGCCGGTCCAGGGTTCCTGAGTGTTCAGCTGACCAGCCACATCCGAGAGAGAAGGCCTGATAGGGGGTTGCCAGGGACAGGGCCAGGCCCTTATGGCCACTCATCTCATGAAATAGTGTTTCAAAGAATTTTAATTAGACCTTACATCTTCCCCTTAAAGGTTTGGGTTTACAAAGTTTGAGATACTGAGGCAACTTCCTCCTAGATACTACTTCAACAGTTCTCTCGAAAACAGAACATCTTCCCAGGGTCTTGGAGACTGCAGGCTGAGACGCACAGGGCTTCTCTTTACTAGTAAAGTCTAAATTCTACTGTACTTACAAATAATCAGCAGCCCCGCTGTGCAATCCCCACCTCCTTACGCTAAGCCACCTTCTATTGTGCTGCACATGGGCTGCAGGAAAATGTGTTCTCTGCTCCCACGGCATGAATCTTTCAGCGACTGCCCACATCTCCTAGGAAGATTCAGCGGAAAAGGAATGAGACAGAGAAGATACATTTCATGCATTTTACATGCACTGCCTATCTTCCTCAAGCGTCCTTCCTGCCTTCAGTTAGGTCCACTTAGATTGCTCTAAAGTCTTGGGTAAATGTTACTTTTCCTGGTTGATTTACAGCTTATGTGACAAACAGAATGAAAGTCATAGCAGATCATTAAGAAACAAAATTATACATAACTTGTTACTACTCTGTTATTGTACCACACTGTTTGTAATTCAAACAAAAAAGGCAAGAATTTGGATCTTTTCCAGAACCTCATTCTATATATGCAGGACTTGCTTCAGACACTCAGGGTAGGCCAGGCATCCCTGCAAGATGCTCCCTGGCCCTCTGTGTTTTCCAATGTGGCAATCATCACACTGTGCTTAAAAAAGGAATTATTAGTCCAATGCTATCTTCCCTTCTTTTTATTTTTGTTTTATTTATTGTTGACGGTATTATAGATGTTCCCCATTTTCCCCCCATTTGCTCCCCTCCACCCAGCTCCTGCCCCACCCCAGGCCTTCACCACACTATTGTCTGTGTCCATGTGTTACGCATAATGCATTTAAGTTCTTTGTTAATCTCTTCCCATCTTCCCTCCCCCCTTCCCTCTGAGATCTGTCATTCTGTTTCATGCATCCATGCCTCTGGGCCTATTTTGTTCATCAGATTATACATATAAGTTAGATCATGTGATATTTATCTTTCTCTAACTGGCTTATTTTGCTTAGCATAATAATCTCCAGGTCCATCCATGCTGTCGCAAAGGGTAAGAACTCCTTTTTTATAGCCACATAGTATTCCATGGTGTAAATGTATCACAGCTTCTTTATCCACTCATTTTCTGATGGGCACTTGGGCTGTTTCCACAGACCACACTTTGAGTTGCAAGGCAATGAGAGTCATTAGGATCAGGAAACCTAGCTTCTCCTCTTGGTTTATGATGCAGGCAAAAGGATTTTTGGTGACAGAGCCCAGGATAGAGGTCTCATCTCCCTATCTACAGCCTTATGCTCACCCTTCCTGCCTTCCACAGAGTGAAAAAGTTTATTTCATGTAGATTTTAAAATTTAGAAGATGAGACGAGGACTGCCTTTGAAGCACTGCAAAAACAATCCCGTAATATAAAACCCCAAGAACTGCCAAAAGAACCAGGGCTGAGGCTGAAGATCATGTGTGCACTGTAGCACCACCTTCACGCCTTGATGAAGAAGGTCCCTGACAGGAACAGAATTTGTTGAACACAGCATGAAGAGCTGCTAATCATCACAGAACAGTGTTGACAGCCTTCCTCATGAAGGAGAGCGTGTAGAACAAGTGGACCAAACGGAATGGTTGGGGGCAGGAAGGCAGAGTTGTTTTCTTTTGTTCTTATGAAAATGCTGTGGCCCTGGCCGGTGTGGCTCAGTTGGTGGGGCATCGTCCCATACACCAAAAGGTCGCTTGTTCGATTCCCAGTCACAGCACATGCCCAGGCTGCGGGCTCGATCCCCAGTTGGGGTGCATGTGGGAGGCAGTTGATCGATGTTTCTCTCTCACACTGATGCTTCTCTCGCCATTTCTCTCCCACCCGCCCCCGTCTCCCTTCCTCTCTCTCAAAAACCAATAAAAACATATTTTTAAAAAAAGAAAGAAAGAAAATGCTGTGGAATAACACTGTCCTGGCATCTAGTCTGAGTGGCCACACATGTAACAAAAGCTATATATTTGGAGCAGCTAATCACTTAACACTTTATTTACTAAAAATGCAAAAAACAAACCAAAAAAGTCAAATTATTATCTGTCAATACTAGCTCAGTAGGACACCAAAGCAAATCCTCGACAGGTAACTTATTCAAGATCGTAACCTAGAGGGGGTCTTTCCACTGGGGCCCCCTGCTCCCTCTAGGCTTTCTTGCTTTGTTCTTCAAAGACTCTTCTCCTTCCAGGAACACAAAGCTTCCGTGGGGAGGAGAGAAACCATTCATTAGGTGTGGGAATCAGGAAATCAGAGCTCGCTGTGATAACCCGTGGAGAAGGCGGGCTCATCACCCAGACAAGTGAGGGTGCACAGGGTACCTGTGAAATGCCCACCTGCCATTTCCTAGTTGGTAGGGAGCGGGGGAGAGGGGCTCATTCTACTCTTTCTTGGTGTCTTTTTTTAAACCTCACCTGATGATATTTTTTTCCTTTGCTTTTCAAAGAGAAGAGAAGGGAGGGAGGGAGAGAGAGAGGGAGAAGGAGAGAGAAACATCGACGTGAGAGAGACACATGGACTGGTTGCCTCCTGCATGGGCCCGGACTGGGGGCAGGTAGCGAACCTGCAAACCAAGGGATGTGCCCTTGACCAGAAATCGAACCTGCGCCCCTTCTTTGCACAGGATGACGCTCTGGCCACTGAGCTACGCAGGCCAAGGCTCATTCTTCTCTTTCTTGGGCTAATTTCTCTTACCTGTGAAACAAAAGACTACCTCAAGTAGTTGTTGTGAGACAAATGAAAATGTACATAAGGTAATTAGCAAATAGTGATACCTCAATAAACATTATTGAAAACATTATTCCTGTCATTAGGCAACCACTGCCAGGCTGAGGCTGGGTGACCAGGAGCAGGGCCTTGGGCGGGGGGGGGGGGGAGGATGCCCCAGGGCTCAACAGTGACTCTTTTCCTTGCCCTGATCCCCAGCCCTCTTGGGCTCCCGGAGGGGAATTTGGGAAGAGCAAACATACTCAGAGTCCATGATTCAGGATAACCTCCATCACCCATTTCTTCCCTTTCAAACAATCAAAATCAAAACACAGCTATAAAAATTAGAATTAGACACAGTTGAGTACAAAGAGAATCATTTACTGCACTATGGGTACACTAAGTTGCCTTTTTCATTAACTACTCAGTTTTTATTTTTCTCTTGGGCAATAAATGCGTAAGAGAAAGGTGTGTGCACGTATATTTTATATTGCTATAGCTATATGCATGCTCATTAATGTCTCTGACCATAAATGGCAAATTGTTATATCAAAAAATCTGGTCCCTATGAAGGAAGACTAAGATTAAAAACAGCACCCAACTGGTTAGTTTGGTGAAAATGGGGGAAAAAAGGATAATTTCTGCCCTCGTCATCTGAAATATCCGGGTAATTATGGGTCCTGTCATCATGCCGCGATACACCCCCCCCACCCCCCCACCCCCGTCTTTCTTCTCTCAACAAGCAATTTCTCTAATGGAACCGAGGCAGCCAGTGGTCGAAGCCGAGGACGCAGGGGCTTAAGTGGAGGCAGCAGGCCCTGAGCAGCAGCGGAGCAGGAGGGCGGGATGGAGACACCCAGATCCTCAGGGGGCTGGGCGCTGAGCCCTGACGGCTCTTCTTAAGGAAGAGTCCTCGGCAGAAAAGCCCAAGGCACCACTGTTGCTTTTATGTCTCAGACAAAAGAGCTGGGAATTACAGTGAAAAACTGAGAGGAAGCTCTAGGAGGCACTGCTCTCTCTCCATCCCCATTTCTCCTCAAGACGCTCCTACCCTCCTCACCCTCTCTTCTGACCAGAGAGGGTCCTCCCTGGGCCTCAGCATGAGCTCGGGGGATTCTGACCAAACTTCTCCCACCAGCAACCAAAGGCCAAGGTAGAGATGAAAAACGGTCACCAGTGAGGAGGACTTAGCTCCCCCTAAGAAAAAAATGCCAAAACATGGTCTTTGCAAGGTTGTTTGGTTTTTGTGGGTTTTTTTGGTTTTTTGTCACAATGATGTTTCTGCTTTAGACAGAAAAAAAAGTCAAAAATATAATAATAATGCATTCGATCAGGCAGGACACCACGAAACCCCCTTTGATTCTCTGATTAGTGAGAGCATCACTGAGGCAGCCTGACCTAGTTCACAAACTGGTTTCAAGGGTTTTCATCACACACTTTTATTCCTGCCAAGTCTCTAAGTTGCTGTGAAAAACCCAAGGCAGTTTTTTTTCCTTTGCTGCACAATCCGGGACCTAGTTTTTTGGTCTTCACTGGTTTTGATGCATAAAATCCAACCTAATTTTAATAAGTTGCCTTAGCAAAATGTCACCATTCATTCAATCATTCCTCAGCAAATTATGTATAAGCGCCTTCCGTGTGCCAAGTTTTCTGCAGGGTACTGAGTATGGGAATGGTGGGCAGTCCTCCCCGAGGAGCCTCATGGCTCCCAACTCCTCAGGCTGGCAGCCCTCAGGCTGTAATTGGCCCACAGGCTTTTTTTTAAAAAACGGAGTCAACAATTAAAAATAGAGGATTTCAAATTTTAAAATCTCTATTTCCAGCTTCTCCTGAAGAATGAAAACATCTGGCAATACCAGGCCACCTCCGTCTCCTACACGGAAACCTTCTACTGGAACTAAATGTCCCTTCCCTTTAGATGGTCACCCACTTACTCCCTACACACGTACACACTCGCAATCAAACCTGTTCGTTTACTACCTGCTGGGCCCCTAATCTGGAGCATAACCAGGGCTAACTTCCCCACTACCCATAGGAGACACAGCACCGAAAGCCCCCAGTATGCCATCTTCTGAAAAGAAAATGAATATTATAATAAATAACCATAAATCCAGCCTAAGTTACATTTATTTTTATACCAACACAGTTGTAAAATATAACTTCTAAATTTTTTTTATGGTAGAAGGGGCACACAATGGCATAGTGACCCTGAGTATAGCTGAATGATATCAACTCCTTACTTGGAAAATTGGCAGAGGGAAAAGATTTAAGCATTCACCCTGTCTTTTTTTTAAATTGATTTATTGGGGTGACATTGGTTAATAAAATTATATGGGTTTCAGGTGTACAATTCTATAATATATCATCTGTATATTGCAGCAATTTTCAACCGGTGTGCTGCAAGAATTTTTAAAACATGCAATACCTGACTATTTAGTCAAGAGCACTGACCTCTTTTCCCTTAGACTGTCAAAAAATGACAACAGCCAATGCAACAATAGCCTTCCAGTGTGAATGAATGAAAATTATACCTATTTTTGTCAGATTAGCAAAAAATATAGTATATTTTTTGGTGTGCCACAGAATTTTAGTAATTAGTTTATGTGTGACATGAGATGAAAAAGGTTGAAAATCACTGGTATACTGTACTGTGTGTTCACCACTCTAAGTCAAGTCTCCTCCCATCACCATTTATCCTCCCTTTCCCCTTTTCTCCTTCCCACCACCCCCTTTCCGTCTGGTAATCACCATGCCGTTGTCTGTGTCTAAGAGTTTTTTTTGGGTTTTTTGCTTAATCCTTTTATCTTTTTCACCCAGCCCCCCAACCCACCTCCCTTCTGACAGTTGTAGTCAGTCTGTTCTCTGTATCTACGAGTCTGTTTCCATTTGTTTGTTAATTTATTTTGTTCATTAGATTCCACATATCAGTGAAATCACAAAGTACTTGTCTTTCTCTAACTGGCTTATTTCACTTAGCATAATACTCTCCAGGTCCATCCATGCTGTCACAAAAGGTAAGATTTCCTTCTTTTTTATTGCTAAACAGTATCCCATCGTATAAATGTACCACAGCTTTTTATAAAGACTTTCTAAAACTCAATACCAAAAACCCAAACAATCCAATTAAGAAATGGGCAAAGGACCTGAATAGTCACTTCTCCAGAGAGGACATACGGATGGCCAAGAGACATAAAAAGATGCTCAATGACTCTAACCATCAGAGAGATGCAGATTAAAACCACAATGAAATATCACCCCACACTTTTCAGAATGGCTACCATCAATATATCAACAAACAACAAGTGTTGCCAAGTATGTGGAGAAAAGGAAACCCTTGTGCCCTGTTGGTGGGCATGCAGCTTGGTGTAGGCCCTGTGGAAAACAGTATAGAGTATCTTCAAAAAATTAAAAATGGAACTGCCTTTCAACCCAGCAATTCTAATTCTGGGAATATAGCCAAAGAAACCCGAAATACTAATTCAAAAAAATATATGTACCCTCATGTTCACTGCAGCGTTATTTACAATAGTCAAGATTTAGAAGCAGCCCAAGTGTCCATCAGCGGAGGAGTGCGTAAAAAAGTTGTGGTACATTCACCCTGTCTTTTTAGAAAGAACTCTGATTCATTTCCAGTTGACAAGGGAAAGCTTTTCTTTTTGGAAGAGCGCCAGCTAATAAATGTAGATTTGGGGGGAAATCACCCTTCTGTAATCCTTAGGTGTCCAGATGCCTGCCCCAACCCTCCCTTTAGGACCCAGGCACTCAATCCCCCAACTGCTGGCACTGTTGGTACCTAAGAAGCTCACACCTGAGTTTCCCCAGGCATTGTCCTCCATGGAAGGAAACTGCCCAACCCAAGGTTTGGTCCCCTCCCTGGGAGCACCCTGTGTCCAATGATTATTTGATAAAGAGGTACAAAGGGCTGGTGCTTTGCCTCACTTTGCAACATCTCTGAAGGACCATCCCATTTCTGAGCTTCCAGCAGCATCGGCCAAGGCCTTTGTTATGACTGCACTGCAGTTCGACTTCTCTCTCTGCCCAGTCCCGCTGCTCTTAATCTCTCACAGGTGTTACCAAGCACGGGTCCCTGATGAACCAGCATGCAAATCTGCATCTCAGAATCTGTTTCCCAGGGAATCCAACCCAAGACCCCCATAAATAATGGATTATGGCAAGAATCATCAATGGATGTTGTTATGGGTTGAACTGTGTACCCACAAATCCATATGTTGAAGTCCTAACCCCTAGTGCTGCAGATTGTCACCTTATGTGAAGACAGGGTCTTTATAGACAGAATAAACTTAACAGGTGGGCCCTAATCCCATATGATGGTGAATTAATAGGAAGAAAAAATTTGGACACAGGCACACATAGAGGGAAGACACAGGGAGATAGCCATCTACAAGCCAAAGAGAAAGGCCCAGAACAGATCCTTCCCTTAGCAGGAACCAACCCTACCAACACTTTGACTTCAGGCTTGTAGCCTCCAGAACTGTTAAATTTCAGTTGCTGAATTGCTGAAGCCACCCAATCTGTGTTACATTATTACTGCAGCCCAAGCAAATTAGCACGGATGCTAAAATCATTAGGTCAAAAGACTGCTGGGAAGCAGGATATCCCCATGGTGTCAAAGCATCACCCGCAGTAGTTTACGAACTGTGAAGGGGAAAACAGAATTTTACGATGGAGGAATCTAGCACTTAACCAAGAGGTGGAACAGCATTGGGAACAGTGAGTGGAGGAGCTGGGTAGTAGTTGCCTTTTGATGTGATAAACATGAAGCACACTTGAGGCCTTCTTGCCAAATATGTTTAACTTTAAATAAGTTTTAAACCTAGCTCCCAGTTTATAGAAAACAGAAGATAAAAGGAAACAATCAGACAAACCAAAATGTGGGACATTCTACAGAAAACTGCCCTGGTCTCTTCAAAAAGTCAATGTCAAAGGCGAGGGTCTGTTCTAAAGACAGTGAGAACAAATAACAATCTAATGCAATGCAATAAACTCAATTAAATCCTTGTTCCAAAAATAATCAATTATGGAAGATATTTTGAGGACAACTGGAAAAATTCTGAATATAAACTAGACATCAGATCATTATTGTTATGATAATGTCCTTATTTTCAGGGGATACATGGAATTATTTAGGGATTAAGTGCCATAACATTTGCCACTTACTTTTAAAAGACTAAGAAAAAAGTTACAGATACGTAAAGCAAATAAGGTAAAATGTTAATAACTGTTGAATCTCATAGTAGATACGCTAGTGTCCAAATACTATTCTTTAAAATTCCCTGTGTTTGAAAACATTCATATTAAAAGTTTGGGGAATATAAATGTCACTGAGAGTCAATACACAAATATTAAACTTCATCTCTCTTCTTACGTATCACACGCAAAGACATCAACGGAACTTCAGAATCAGAACGCAAAGGGTCAGCACCAGAGAAAAGGGGTTAAACCTTGCTTTGCGCTGGCTTTATGACACGAAAGCAATTGAAGTTAAATATATGCATACTTCTCCTTCCTGCCTACCAATAAGTCAGCCCTAAAATAAGTGGGAAAGGCAAGGTCAGACAAAAAATAACATAAAAGATACACATGTGGCTCTGTTTAGCTCCTCTGATACTTTCTGGGTCTGTTTCTTCGTCTGTAAAATGGGGCGACCAAAACAAATCCAGAGGACGGTTTTTAGGATTAAAGATAAGGAATGTCAAGGGCCTGACGGGCAACAGATAGATTAAAACTGCCCTTCTAGCAGCTGGGACTGTGACAGGGGCGTGTGGAGTAGCCGGAGGCAGCAGGAAGATAAACAGCAGACATTCTGGCCCCACAGCCTGTCGCCCGGCAACACTGGGTGGTGCTGCCTCCGAGAGAGACCATACGCGGCCTTTCTTTTCTAATGAGCTTCAAGATGATAACTAAGAGGGACCTTTCGTGCTCTCCCATAAAAAGGAACCAGCGGACAGATTTTGTTTACATCTCAGGCTGTGCACTCGTATTTAAGATGACAATCGGGAAAAATTCAAGTGGTGTTTCTTGAAGGCCAAAGACAAAAAGAGAAAAACAAAACAAGTCAGAATCGTTTCACAATCAGGGTGAACTTTTCTTGTAGCCTGTGTCAAGACCTCGGAATATTTTATTGCTTTAAAAAAATAACTTCCCTGAGCTTTAGAAATAAACCTTTCCATTTTACATGCAGTGTAGATGATATTAGACTTGCCTTCGAGTTGAAAGGGCTCAAGGGCAAAGGCTTTTGATGTTTAGAATAAAACCTTGAACTCACTTCAAACCCAAGAAAGCTATTGCCCCTGTGAGCCAACATGAACTCCCTGAAGGTAAAACCCGTACCCGGGTTTTCTTTTCATTTCACCATCAACTACTCACAGCACCTCAATGGCACCCTTTTGTCTCACCAAAGAAAACAAAAATGACAGCTTTGGGTGGCATGGGTGTGTTTTTTCCGTTTGTTTCTGCAGTGCTTTAGCTCATCCATGAAAATTCTAAGACATGATATCTTATGAAAATACACCCCTGGAAAGAAGCATTTGACTCTGGCTCACACCTAAGGGGAGTAGCAGTTCAAGTGACAAGGTGAGTAACAGCATAGAAAGGAGGAAAAGCCACCCGGAGGGTCTCCGAACTGAGTCCCTGGACCCCATGCATCAGTCAAGTGGAAGGTCCTTCCTGAAGGCTCTGAAACAGGCACACGACTACTTCTGCTACCAGCATACTTGTTACTAAAAAACAACCCTGAATTTTTACAGAATGGCTAATAGGATTTTCCCAACTGGGCAAACGAGTTACCTGGACCTGGAGATTGAAAATACTATTTTCCCTGTTTAAGGAGGCATCTTTTTATTTATTTATTTTTAAATAGAGACTTGCAATAAAATATACACTACAACCTAGAACACAAATATAACAAATAAAATTTTCATAAAACCACCTTTACTCCTTACTATACGCAACATTCTGACATTTTTTGCTCTATTTTATTATTTTTAAATGTTGGTTCTGATCCACACCATAGTGTCACACACCCACTAACAGGTCACAAACTGCAGTTTGGCCTGCACTGTGTTGGAGGAAGCTCTGATCCTGAGAAGAAATACTGAGGGGGATTTTATCTCTGAAAATGAGACCCTCAGGGCCCCAGGATTAAGACGCCAAACCAAAAGGGAAATGAAGAGCTACAGGCAGTAGGACTATGTCTGTCTGGAGGAGTCGGAAGGCTGCAAAGAGGATGTGTTTTCTGACCTGGTGTTTGAGAAACAATGGGAGCTTCCCAGGAGGAGGGGAGGGAGAAATGCATGGAGCTGCTTGGAGAAGGGCCAAAAGTCCTGGCCAATTTGTGGCCAAGGTACCATGGATGGCTCTTTTTAAATAAACCTCACTAGTCCACCTCATAAGTGAAGAAGCCTCCCGAAGCAGAAACAGCACCACCTAAATTAAAGAATCTAAGCCACCCAGAGGTCTCTATCCCAAAGGCTTGTGATGAATTGCCAACTCTGTGAAGATGAGTAGGTTGTTGCTCAGAAGGCAGAGGGATTCGTCTGAGGCTGGAAGGGTGAGCAGGGTTTCCTGGAAGAGAAGAGAAGCTGAACCTCAGGTGGTGAAGAGAGTCAAGAGGGTCATCTGGGGGACATGGAGGCTGGAGCAGAGCTGAAGGTTGGACCGGTGGCTGTTGAGCACCAAGTTAGGATTACAGGGGGTCCCAGTCAGTTACCTTTTCTTGTATTTATACCTCATCTGATGAACACAACTCCCTGAGAGCAGCAATAGGCTCTGGATTCTGCCCCATCTCCAAGAGCACACAGCTCTGCACCCAACAGGTCTGAGCAAAGAAAAGTTTGTCAGTGGAACAGGAAACATTCTTGGAATTAATAAAAGGGAGAAAAGTGGAAAGGATATGTTTAAGAGAAAGAATTTCAAACACACCAGGGTTTTCTTGAACACAAAGAGTTTACTCTCTTGAAATACTACTTCTTCTAAGGAAGGTTCCTCAAAGCAAGCCTGACCTTCCTGCTTGGGGTGCAAGGAGACCCCCAGATGCATCAACTACCAGACTGGGATGTTATACCCCATTAGGATATTTTATTGTTTTTCCATTCCTTTCATATCATTATCATTTTCAAGTCTGTGAATGATATGCTGAGACCCAACTAAGTCTGCCATTCTTGAGAGCAGAACGCTGGAGATGGGGGGTGTGGAGAATACAGCCGGGTGACTTCTCCCGATAGCCAGCTGGTTGTAGCTGGAAATAACAATTATTTTGCCTTTGTCAGGAATCCAAGGTGCAGAAAGCAGCTGCTGGGCCAAGGCCTGGCTGGCACAGGTACAGGCTGCCGAGGACAGCTCTGAGAGCCTGCAGGGACTGCGAGTGCAGAGCAGGCCACCTGGCAAGAGCACTAGCCTCCGCCTCCTCCCTCCCCCCAGCCCAGCGGTAACTTTCTCAAAGCCTGCCTGCCTCAGTGCAATGAAACTTGCTGTGAGCCAGCAGGCAGAGCTTGGGGCTGTGGGACCCCCAGAAATAGCCACCAGCACAGTTGCAGCAACTAAGAGCACTGTCCAAATCCAAGGGGAACATGGACCTGGACTTGGAGCCACAGGCCAGCTCTGCTCTTGTAGCCCTGTGTCCAGCATTTGTTAGTCCAGTCGTCTCACCGGCTTGCGTCTTCCTCTGGCTAAAACTTCACTGTCCGATCCTGCTGCAACCCAGGCTCCTGGCTGGGCTCTGACACGGCATCTTTTCCACTGATTATTGAGAGCTCTGCAAGCTGGGTCCCCTCACTCTAGGTAAAGGCAGGAAGTGCAAATATTATAGGGACGGAGCTCAGGGAAGGAAATGGAACTCAGGCTACTAGGGAACGAGAAGCTTCTGGAGCCTCTTCCTGTGGTTCTCAGGCTGTGGCTCCTGGGAACTTGTTGGAAGTGCTATTTTCATCACCACCAATCTGGGAGAAAGAGGTGGGTCAGTGCTTCCCAGATGCTGGCATGAGAGATGGTGATGATAATAATGGCCGTGTACAATAACTATGTGCCAGCTGCTGTTCTAAGGACTTTATTAACACATTTAATCATCACAACAACCCTCTAAGGAGCTAAGTACTATTAATGCTCTTGCAATTTTAGAAATGAGAGAACTGAGAAATGGAGCGGGTAAGCAAATTGGTGTAATCACAGGGTAAATGACAGAACAACAGGTCAGCGGCCACGTGGGGAGTGACTGTGCCCATCTACCTCGCAGGGTGGTTGCAAAGAGTCAATAGGTTAATATGTGTGAGTGCACATGCTCGGGAAATGTTACCTATTGTCTTGAAGGCCTCTAATTCATGGAGGGGAAAAATATGGGAGCGGGAAGGAAGAATTTAGAAATCCCTGAAAATTCTATAACAACTTCTCAGGTGAACACTCAGGAAAGTCCGTCCATCCTCTCCTCTGCTGACAAGCGCATGCTAACGAAGCATTTTGTGCGCACCTGGGGGTGTAGATGCTGGGTCTCGGGTACATATTTAATCTTCCGATGAAATCGGATGGTGTTGACCCAGGCCCATCACCCTCTGACTTTGAGAACTGCCTATTGAAGCAAATTCTGTGTCTGCTGCTGCAAAGAAGCAAAGGAGGGTGGGCCCTATGAGATTTAGGACCCTGCTAACACAGGTGCCAGGACAGAAAGAAAAAATGGCCACTGTCACATAAAATGAAGTCTGTGTCTAAACCCTTAGGAACAGCTAGCGACGTGGAGGAAATATGTGACTGTATTTTATTAGAATTCTTGTTGCTCTTAGAGGTGGATAGGATAGCAAAAAGAACTACCAGAGGATGCCAAGCTTGGGGGACAGGAAGGAGCAGGCCAGCGGAAAAGGGGACCTACAGTGCTGAAGTGCGCTGCTGGCTTAACTAAGGCGAGAAATTCTTACAAGTAGAAAAAGGAGCTACCATTTCGCCTCCCTCCCACCCTTCCAAAAAAAACAAAAAAAACCCAAAACAATCCAAGCACCAGATCCAAGCAGATAGCCTCTGGCCTCAGAGGAGCCAACCAGGCAGCTCACCCCACGTGATTTTCTCCCACAACCACGGGAGACTCTCGGTGATCCCGCGTTCCCTCTCTGTACCATCGGCAGGACGTGCGCAGCTCTCGGATGCTGTTCTGTGCTCTTGCAG
This sequence comes from Miniopterus schreibersii, assembly GCF_964146895.1. Classification (NCBI taxonomy): domain Eukaryota; kingdom Metazoa; phylum Chordata; class Mammalia; order Chiroptera; family Miniopteridae; genus Miniopterus; species Miniopterus schreibersii. Next base: position 48,060,063 of record NC_138101.1, read on the forward strand.
ATCATGTTTAAGATCCGTGCAGCCGACAGAAACTACACGACAGAAATACCGCTTTTACTTCTTCTCTGTCCTTGATAAATTACAGTATAGAGCGCAGCCTTTAAGATTGTGTTTGTAACCAATTTTGTAATAAGAGAGAAACACAAATATCAAAGCAACGGAAAAATCAAATTCACTTCTTGCCCTGCTATGTAACAAAACTGAATAATCTCTTCATAGCTTTATTGTTGCTTAGGCTTTAAAAACAAACAAACATTTCTATAGTCAATATTCACAAAATGTGAGCTCAGCTATTTTTGACTTAGCATGATTTTATGTCAACATTTCTATTTGTTTTCATATTACACACATTTATCATTCTTAATAATATTGCATTCCATTTAGACCCATTGTATGTTTTTATTTAATCATTTTTAGGTATTTTTTGTATTTTTCTTCTTTTTTCTGTCCCCCTCCCAACCCCCACTGTTTTCTTCTTTGGAGTTATTTCTCCAGAATATGATCTCGAACATATGTTTTGCAGGCCAAAGGATGTGATACACATGATTCGTTACACTCTGCCGTGTTGCTTTCCAGGAATATTGCGCTAATTTATGTCAGTATGAAAATACAGCTTTCTCCAAAGCCCTGCCAGGTTTTGCTTTTGCAATTAGAATTTACTTTTACCAGCTTCGCTGGCATTGCATGATCTTGTGCTTTAAGTTCCTGTGATTATCAGGGAGGCTGAATCCTTTCTCAAGGGTTTGCTTTCTATTTGTGCAGCCTCTTGTGTGAGTGACATGTTCAGATTTTTTGGACCATGAATGCAGTGGAAACAGTACTGCCCTTGGATTTGGTGCCATTCCCTAGAGGTTCTAGATGTTCATTTCTTTCATCCGTTCTATTTATCAAAAATAATTTCCTCCCTAAGTCACTTTGACTCAAGAAGTTTTGCTCAGTCGACGCAGGTTCCCCTCATCAATTCAGCCCAGGTTCCTGGTGTTCTGTTTACTGCTGGCTGCACACAGTAATTCCCTCATAAATTTTCCTGAAGGCAGCCTGATTTTTAAGTTCCCCAGTTCCCCAATGAACTCTATTCCCGATTTGTCAAGTATACCCAGCAATTCTTCAATGTTGTATCATGTGCTACTGAGAAAAAAAAATCAGGGACACTATTTTCATGCTTGATTTTCTGGCCATCTCTAACTTATACTGTGCCCTCTGTTAAGACAGCATTTACATATTGTGATCTCAAAGCATTTTACAACTATTGGATCAGACTCTGAAAAGAGAGGAAGGAACCAAAGTCCAGATGTTATCATTGGCATACTCGGCTAGGGGAGCTGGGTAGGAAAACAAGGTTATGGACAAGACAAGACAAAGTAAGCACACCGGAACAAAACGTAAGTATTGTTAAGCTAGTTATAGTTAAGCTAGTTATAGTTAACAATACTGTACTGTGTATTTGAGAGTCACTAAAGACAGTAGATCTGAAAGGCTCTCATCACAAGAAAAAAATTGTAAGTATGGGAGGTGATGAATGTTAGACTGACTGTGGTGATCATTTCGCAATATATACATACATCAAATCATTATGTTGTACACCTAAAACTAATACAATATTATATGTCAATTACATCTCAATAAAAACTTAAGTATTTGAAACATGTTACAGAATGGACTAAGGTCAATTTAATTAGGTCAAAGAATACCCACTATCTAGAAATGTATCTCCCTTTTGCAGGCATTACCCAAAATTGTAAAACAGCAACAACAAAAACTAAGAACTGTACAAGAAATGCTAAACATTGCACAAATTCCTTGATAAAAATGACCCAAATTTTCTCTTTCTAAAAAAAAAGTTGTGCCCGGCTGGGCGTGGCTCAGCGGTTGAGCGTCAACCTACGATCCAGGCAATCGGGGTTCGATTCCCGGTCAGGGCACATGCCCGGGTTGCGGGCCCGATCCCCAGTCGGGGGCGTGCAGGAGGCTGCCGATCAATGTCTCTCTCATCAATGATGTTTCTCTCTCTCTCTCCCCCTCTCTGTTCCTCTCTCTGAAATCAATAAAGATATATTTTAAAAATAAAATTTTTTTTTTAAAGTTGTTGTCATCCACATCTTGACCTTTATTTTATTGTATTTTTGCCTGTAAGGATCCCCAGTTGGGGAAGAATGCACCCCAGCATGCTTCCTCCCTCAATTCTCTCTTCCTCATAAGCTTAGAGTATATAGCCCCTCACTTACCCCACCCACCCCTCCATTCCCACCCCCTAGTCCCTAACCCTAGCTAGCTCAACTTTGGTCTCTGGAGAGGCTATGACAGATGGTAGAAAAGCTACTCCAAAGAGCTACACATCAGATAGAGATGAAAAAGGGCATTTCTCCCTTGTACTAGACACAACTACATTGCAGTTCCAAGTTATAGATGCCAAATAGCTGCTATTGTTATTATTATTATTGTTGTTGTTTTTGTTGACACTTATTGAGCACTTAGAATATGCCATGTTAGACCTAAGATGAGCACTTTATATGTCATCATTTGTCACCAACACTATTACCCCATTTTACAGATGAGGCAAAGTGGAGTTTAGAGACTTGGCTAAGATCACCCAGCTAGTAATAACAGAACTGAGGACTGACATTAACATACTGTGTCCCTTCATACTGTAACTTTCTAGTGATTTGTAATAAACTGTAACTTCCCCCACGAGTGTGCTCTTTTTAACTATAATAATTTTTTAATTAAATATTTTTAATGTTGACATTATTTCAGGGTTCCCCCTTTCTCCCTCCCTTTGCCCACCTTCACCTGCCCCTCCCTTCCCCTCCCTTGGCCTTCACTAAACTATTGTCCGTGTCCATGGGGCTTTATCTAGTCCCCTCCACCCCCCCTTCCCTACTAGTTAGGAGTTGACTGTTCCTATGAAGCCAAATGTAAAAAGCTCCAAACTGTGATTTCCCAGGCAAATAGCAGTAAGAACCTTGCCATCGTCTGTTCTTTTCTAATAGTTACACATGCACTGGTAAGATATTTGAGATCACAACGTAGGGATGGGGGGTGGGGATCCCAGCCTGGAAGTCAAGAGGGCTGTGTTTCAGCCCCACTTTCACCACTCACTTCCCTCTCTAGACCACGGGTTCCTCATGGGCAAAGGAAACCAGTGAAACCAGTGAATGATATGGTTTCTAACATCCCCACCAGCTTTAAATTTCTAACAATTTATGAAGCTTGGTAGCGTCATCCTAACGGTGGGTGCTCGGAGGTGTGGATGCAACGCCCCCTGCCGGCAGCCTCTCGGCAGTGAGGTTGTGGCCACCAGCTGAGCTCTGGCTGCTGCGGTGGCCCAGCTGGGCGGCTGCGGGAAAGGGGGGAATGATCCAGGCACCCTCCAAATTCACCCCAGCCCTGCTCTGCAGTGTACACTGCCCAGTATGTTTGCTGAAAGAAATGCGCTCAGGATTCAGATGGACAAAGGTTTTTAAAGAGGACAAAAGGATTATAGAATAATTTAGAAGGGAGTCCGATGCTGGGGCAGTCTGTAAACGTTCAGCCTGGTTGATAATAAAAAGCCACAATTTTTTAAATGTTTTTTTTTTTTTTAAAGCATGAAATATTCTCTTAAAGGCAGGCATATACCTATTCTCTGAAAGTGAAAGTGAAATTCTTCTATAGCTTTTGTGTGTTCGTTTAAAATCTGAGCCAAGTGAAGTCTCTGAGCTTCCCCCCCAAGGGTGCTTCTCAGCTTCAACAACCTGCTGTTGCTGAGCCTGCTCACCTCTGCCAGCTGAAAACAGCCCCGGGAGCTTCATGTCTCAGCAACGTGACCTGCCCTTCCAATGTCACCAGCCTCCACTGCCTCACGGCTGAGGGCATTTGATGGGAAACACAAGTTCTTTCAACTTAGACTCTAGATATACTCACATTAAGCATTCACACGTCTAAAAACCCATTTTAAGCCATCTGCAGTCAGTCCATAGCAGAGCAGAGCCTGGAGCTAATAATCTCCTGGGTTCCCTTGCGTTTCCCACTCACCTCTTCCTGAAACCTGTCACCTGAAGAAAGGGCTGTTTGCCAGGACCCCACACCTCTTTCCCTGGGAGCATAGTCAGAGGAGAGAAAGAATAGGAGTGGGATGTGTGTCCATCCAGGGGGAGGGGGAAGAAGAGGCCATCAGCACTGGGCTTGGGCACTGAGGAGTCAGTATCAGGATAACACCCCCTAGTGCTGACTTAAGCCAGGCCCCAAGGGGAATCTAATCTATGGTGAAGTCCGTTTTTTACAATAAGCTCCAGAAGGTCCCATCTCCCCAATTCACACAGAGACACTGACCTGCTCATATCTCATGAATGAAAGAACCAGCCTGGCCTGCTCTCTAAAAGATGCCCAGTTCCCAACCTGTGGTCCATTCCAAGGGATGCTTTTCCAAAGCCAGCCATGGTTGGCTCTGCTTTTTCTTCTCCCCCCTCCTCTCGCCTTCTGGAGCTTTTCTTTTCCCTTCCTTTCTACCTTTCTAAATGTAAGCCAATCAAACCAACAGAGACTTTAATTCCTCTCCTAATCCTTAACTCCCAATTCTGCTCAGAAAGGGTGTAGAACCAGAGCTGGCCCAGGCGGAGTCCTCTATAAGGAACTGGGAGAGCCAAGGCTGTAAATGCTAAAAGTGGGCTCTTTCTTCCCACTCTTGACTCCAGGCTGGTCTTGTCATTTCGCTTTAGCCAACAGAATATAGAAAAGTGTCGCTGTGTGATTTCCAGAGCCGAGGCCTCAAGAGGCCTTATAGCTTCTGCTTTGGTCTCTGAAACACTGCCTGGATCTCCATGAGAGGAAGCTGGTTCAGCCTCCTGGAAAATGAGAACCGTGGAAAAGAAAACCGAGGCATCCAGCCAACAGTCACCTCCACTGCCAGCTGTGTGAGTGACGGCCATTCGCAGCTGTGGGAGCCAGCCCAGGTGAAACCAGTAGAGGAGCAGCCCGCCAACCTGCACAACCATGAGAAATGATGTCCCGGTGCTGTTTTAAGCCACTCAGTTTCGGGGCGTTAGGCACCAATAGAAATTGAAATGCACACCTTTTACCTTTATCTCTGTTGTTTATGGAATAAGATACTAGAATGGGATTTTTTCTGCCTCTATTTTGCCTGAGGCAGCAATGTGATAGATATCAGAGTCCCACATGGCTGAAACAAACCCCTTCATACAGAATTCACAAAGAAAATGATCTAGACTGGCTCCACCACTCCTGGATGCCTCATCCAGATCAATGATATGAAAAGAATGGGGGGAGGCAGGTAGAGAACTTTTGGGGAAAGCTCTTGATGAATTGTGTCCCCCTTAGCACCCCCAAGGAAAGAGGGGCTACAGCTGTATCTCCTTCACCTCAAACCCAGTGAAGCAGGTTCACGTGGACCACTTGGAGAATTCTGAAATACAGTTAGAAAACAGCAAAAATAGCAGGGCTAGATTTGTGCCTCCACACCCAGCGTGGGCTGTGATAGGAAAGAGGGGCATGCGGGCACTGGTCTGCTCCTGTGGGGTTTCTTGGGTAAAGTGTGTCATGTGGACCAAATGTGGTCACTCAGAAGAGATTGCTGGTATGGGGTCAGCTTGGGTTCTGTCTCATAGGACACCCAGAGGGGCAGTGAGACCTAGCAGCAAGAAGCGAGAGGTGGACACTAGATTACTAAGGTCTTAGAAAGAAATCCATAGGGACCTCCTGGAATGAAGATACATCTTCTTGTGTCCAGAGAACTGTAGGAGAGAGATGGCCAACAATGGAGGTTTCTGAAGAACTCGCCATAATGCCCAACAAGGGAGGCGGCCACATCAAACACTGGCCCAGTCAGAGGGTGGCAAGCCGACCTTACTATTTTCCCTTGTCTCTAACATCCTACCTGCCACCCAGTCCTGGAGCTCAGACACTAGCTGGCAAACTGAGAACTGCAGGCAGGAATAAAGCATAAGGAGAGACCACAGTGAGGCTGCCATCTACCCACCAATCTTTCCCAGGGCAGAACCCTAGCCAGATGAAGGCTTGAAATGGGAAGAGGTTGACATCAAACCAAGTTCAAAGGTTTGATTTCTCATCTTGGGGTGCACATTCTAATTTCCAAACTGAGCCACAGTGCAACTTAGAATGACATGAAGACATGACATGTGATGACTTTCCTAAGGAGATGAAAAGTCACAGGGTTTGAACTTGAGTTAGAAACAATCACAAGCTGAATTTTCACATCAACCTTCCCCTATTAAAATAAAACTTACTTAGGAATAAACTTAACCAAGGATGTAAAAGACCTGTACTCAGAAAACTACGTGATACTGAAAAACGAAATAGAGGAAGATTTAAACAAGTGGAAGAATATACCATGCTCATGGATTGGAAGAATTAATATCATTAAGATGTCCATACTACCCAAAGCAATTTATAAATTCAATGCAATTCCTATTAAAATACCAATAGCATATTTCACAGACCTAGAACAAACATTTCAAAAATTTATATGGAACCAAAAAGGACCCCGAATAGCTGCAGCCATCTTGAGAAAAAAGAACAGAGTGGGAGGGATCATATTACCAGATTTCAAACTATATTACAAAGTCACTGTAATCAAAACGGCCTGGTATTGGTACAACAACAGGCATATAGATCAATGGAACAGAACAGAGACCCCGGAAATAGACCCACACCATTATGGTCAGTTAATAGTTGACAAAGGAGGCAAGAGTATCCAATGGAGTAAAGACAGTCTCTTCAATAAGTGGTGCTGGGAAAATTGGACAGATACATGCAAAAAAATGAACCACCAACTTTCACCATACACAAAAATAAACTCAAAATGGATAAAAGACTTAAATGTAAGTCACGAAACCATAAAAATCCTGGAAGAAAACATAGGCAGTAAAGTCACAGACATCCCACATAGTGGAATTTTCACTGATACATCTCCTAGGGCAAGAGAAACAAAAGAAAAAATAAACATGGGATTACATCAAACTAAAAAGCTTCTGCACAGCAAAAGAAAACAGCCTCAAAATACAAAGGAACCCTATGGTCTGGGAAAACATATTTGCCAAGGATGTATCTGATAATGGGCTAATTTCCAAAGTGTACAAAGAACTCATATTACTCAGCAAGAGGAAGACAAACAACCCAATTAAGAAATGGGCAAAGGACCTGAATAGACACTTCTCCAAAGAGGACATTTAGATGGGCAAGAGACACATGAGAAAATGCTCAGCTTCGCTAATCATCAGAGAGATGCAAATTAAAACCACAATGAGGTATCACTTCACACCTGTCTGAATGGCTCCATCAACAAATCAACAAATGACACGTGCTGGCGAGGGTGTGGAGAAAGGGGGAACCCTAGGACACTGCTGGTGGGAATGCAGACTGGTGCAGCCACTATGAAAAACAGTATGGAGGTTCCTCAAAAAATTAAAAATGGAGCTGCCTTTTGACCCAATGATTCCACTTCTAGGAATGTGTCCTAAGAATCCTGAAACACTAATCAGAAAGAATATATGCACCCCTATGTTCATAGCAGCACAGTTTACAATAGCTAAGATCTGGAAACAGCCCAAGTGCCCAACAGCAGATGAGTGGATAAAAAAGCTGTGGGACATTTACACCATGGAATACTACACAGCTGTAAAGAAGAAGAATCTTGTACCCTTTGGGACAGTATGGATGGACCTGGAGAAAATTATGCTAAGTGAAATAAGCCAGGCAGAGAAAGACAAACATCACATGATCTTGCTTATACGTGGAATCTAAAGAACTTAATAAACTGATGAAAAGAATAGATTCAGTGACATGGAAGCATAGATGAGACTGGCGTATGTCAGAGGGATGGAGGAGGGCTGGTGGGTGGAGGGGGAGAGAGTAACCGAGGAGTTTATATGCATATATGCACAACCCAAGGACACAGACAGTGGTGGGGAGAGGGACTGGGGAGGCAGATGGGACAGGTTGGAATGGGTCATTGGGGAGAAAAAGGGACATTTGTAATATTTTAAACAAAAATAAAGTTTAAAATAAAAATAAAAAAAACACACAAAAAATAGAAATGGCAAAAAATAAAAATAAAAAATAAAATTTAGCCCTGGCTGGTGTGGCTCAGTTGGTTGGAGCATCGTCCCATACACCAAAAGGTGGCGGGTTCAATCCCCATTTGGGGCACATACCTAGGTTGTGGATTCAATCCCCAGTCAGGGAGCATGCAGAAGGCAACTGAACAATGTTTCTCTTTCACATCGATGTTTCTGTCTCCCTCTCCCTCCTTTCCTCTAAAATCAATAAAAAATAAATTTAAAAATATTTTAAAGGACAACAGGGGAGGAAAGTAATTAATTGTGTTTGTTGGACATGCTATTTACAACTGATTTTGTCTATTCATCATTTCTCCAGAATAAACTTTCCAAAAGACCAAATAACTTCTCATTGTGCAGTCTTTTTCTCCAGACAGTCACAAATATTTCTCTGTGTTCACATTCTCTGCCCACTCCTACAAACCAGGTGGGCTTATAACTTACCATGATTACATTTATCCAGGTCCAGAAAGTCCCAAACTACTCATCATTTAGGACAAGGCAGCTAATAAGGCGATAAACATGGAAATTGGTTTCCCCAGGTGCTTAATGCCTTGGCAAGCTTTAGTCCCATGATTGTGGGTGGAGGTCAGCACAGGTGTCTATTGGCTTAAAACCAGTCTTGCTTATCTGGAATGCAGGACTTCATCTGCACACCTGCCTAGGAGCTTTCAAAGACTGAAATCTGTAGGTGAGTTTTTGGACTTCATGCTGGGAAGTTGAAATCAAATAGAGATGGATTGGCAGAACCGGTGTCTGAACTTCCAGCAAGTAAGCTTTTATAAATAAAAGATGCAATCAATTATTTAACATGACCAAACATGCTTGAAGAATTTGGGTATCACTTGCTAGTTCTCTAGAATTTAATGCGTAATCAGAGATGCATAATGCATGAAGACATGGCCCTACCGGATACCAACTTAAGAGAGAGACTGGCTGGCTGGACTGAGGGAAAGGCATCAAATTTCAATCAATTATTTGCAGGTGATGCGTTGCATTTATTCATGTAGCGCAATAAAGCTGAGGTGGGAAAGTAGCATCAATATCTTCTCTGTGGAAAATTTATGAGTCAATGAAAATATATAGCGTTGAGCAAAAGTAGGTTTACAGTGTGAGTACATGACACAGTTTCTTCTTGTATTATTATTTATAAGTTACTTATTGTATTATTTATTATGAACAGCTATAAACCTACTTTTGCCCTCCCCTGTATATTAGATGAAGAACCAGGTGTTACGCTCTGCTTCTGACTATAGAACAAACGATGCTAGTTGACATGGATGTTTAAACCATGCTCCCACAGTCGCTTCTCAGTGTTGGAATCACCACCCAAGGAAGACATCTTAAAAGACGCCGTAAAGCGGACCTTGAAGATTTTGTCAAGGTCCAGGGCATGGCCCTTGGCCTCCCAGGCCCTGAAGTCTCATCCAATGACTCCATTTCTCAAGGATCCATTTCTTGGAGGCAGATTCTCATGATCCAGCCTCCCCACCTAAACCAGAGAGACACTTGACTAATTCAAGGAGATACTTAAAGTCCACATACCCAATGCATTCTCTCCCAACAGGAGACCAGATCCCAAGCACCAGGCTGCTGGGCGCACATGGCATCAGAACTAGGGGGGATGTGAATGGAATGTTTCAGGCACCAGGCTGAAGCAGCCCAAGGTGTCCATCTCAAAACGGAGAGGGTATAGCCGGTGGTTTTCAAACTTCATGTCTGTACCCATTAGAGTTGTGAAATTATTTAGCAAGTCACACTCAGACACCATTTAAAAATAAAATAATAAAATACAGAGTAGAATAGAGAGTATTGCATGTAACTGAGGTAGGTAAGAGTGGTGGTGAAGTGGACAGACCCTATACGCAGGCTTCACAGGATCGAATGCCAGCCACATAACCCTGGGCAAGGTATTGAGTTTATGCTTCGGTTCTTTTGTTTGCAAAATGGGGACGATAATAGTACCAACCTTAGAAGGTTGCTGTCAAAATTAAATGGTTTGATACATATAGAGGGCATAAAACCATGCCTGGCTATAATAAGTGCTATATGAGCTTTCATTACTAGTAATAATTGCTTTGTGAAACTATGGCCTACAGCCCGATATCAGAATCGAGTTCCTATGACAACTGGAGTCAGATACGCTGAGCAGGACAGGAGGGAAATCGTGGACTGAGTGGTTTCCATTGTAGTTGAATCAGAAAATTATAGGAGCAACACCAGATTGCAGGAAAATGAAAACCAGAGGAAATTACCCAACAGGACATCCCAGATGACCAGGCTAGAGCTCTCTTAAGCTGAGGAGTGCTTTTTAGAGAATTAAGATGAAAGTGCTTTTGTTGAGATGAGATGCCATGAATCTCTCTTTTCTGGAGAGAACTCTCATCCCTGAGGTGCACTTTGCCTTTTTTCTTTCTTTTGGCTTTCATCTGAGACCAGGATGACATATTTTGATCCACTAGAATGGATCATCAAATTTAAATTTAAACTTGAACTTGAATTTCCTCTCTTCTATCAGTCAGGTTCTCATCTCAATTTTTAAGAGTAGCAGCCATACAATTGATTATTCCACCCCATACCACAAGTCCTTCTTTTATATATTTTCCCATGATCCACAGAAATCTGGACAAATAGAAGGTGACTGATAAGGTTAAAAAAAGACTAAAATATATTTTCAAGCAGAAAATATACCTTTGGAGAAGATATGACAGAGCAAATGGGAGAGAGTCAGTAATATTCAAGCAGAAGTAGGAATCATTATAATATTTACCCTAGATTGAGTACCTACTATGTGCCAGGCACAATGCTAAGCACTTCATAACCATTGATCATACTTTTCACAATGACTTTGAAAGGTAGATGGTATTATTTACAGCTACAAGTAAGGAAGCTGGCCCTTAAGAAGGTAAGAAGCTGCCTGAGACTCACTGCTAGTAAGTGTAGGAGCCAGCACTAAGAGGTGGACTTCCTGACTCCAGAATTCATGCCTTTCACGTACACACAGCTACAAGGGTTTTAGAGCCAGGCCTGCTGGGTCTCAATTCCAGCTGTACCACTTATAAGCTACTTAACTTCTCCAGATCTCACTTAATTTCCTCTTCCATAAAATAGTGGTGACAACAGTAGCTTCCCCACAGGATTTTATGAAAATTAAATGAGATGGTTATTGAAGGGTTTAACATCGAGACTGGCACATAGTGAATATTCAGATGGATGCCAACCACCATTATTGTTATGCCAGTCCTTGCAAGGCTGCCCATAACTGCAAACATTACATTTGGGTAATGTGGAGGAGACCAGCCAACAATGTGCCATTTGGCCAACTGTCTTTGGACCCCTCTCTCTTATAACGGCATTTCCCATGGCACCTCATTCCTGCCACTGGCAAGAGAAGAAAACAAGGCACCACTGAGGGCAAACACGTGGTGGAAAACAGTAAAATAAGGAAGCTGCACCCATCTGAAAGGTTTTGGTTCAGGCCTATGGAGTCAGGAAGAACGGAAGGAAGAGCTGGTGTCTGAGGCCAAGGTCGAGCTAGTCTCATAAGGACAAATTCAATACACTGTGGGAGGCAGGAAGATTGCCACCGAGGAAAAAATAAATGACTTGGGGATTGGAATGGAAGGTTTTGCTCGTGTTACTGTGTGAAGTAGTCCCACAGAAGAGTGAAGGATTTAGGGTTGAGAAGAATTTAATCAGTTTCTCCGGCCCATTTTAACCTAAAAGAGGAGTTAATTTCCAAGTTTTAAATGGGCACCAGGATTCAGAGTCAAACTAGGGGAAGAGAAAAGATGAGGAGAAGGACCATGCACTGTCCAGAAACCAGAAGGAAACGCTTGCCGGTGGGAGAATTGACCAGGCTCAGAAGAAGGGCTGATTTGACTCTGCAAGCACAGGACGCAGTGGAGGGAGTGGGTGAGAAAACACAAACAGGAACCTCTGTTATTGCCACTCTTGTTTTTTATGTTTTGTTTTTTGGGGTGTGTGTGTGTGTGTGTGTGTGTGTATCAGCTAGATGAAGGCGTCAAACTCAGCTGTGTTTATTTCTACTCTTCCAGGCCAAGGATTTTAAATTTAAATAATCAATAGGCAACCACCTCTATTTTTAACATCTGCCTGGCTGAGAATGAACACATCTGCTGCAATCCCTGAGGTACACGGGCAAAATGTCGCAAAGGATCTTTATTATCCCAGCAGAGTGGAATTTAAAAACGTGTTATTAAATCTGCAGATGGTTGGATGCTGTCTCTAGTACGGATCCCACTATAGAAGGTCCTAGGCAGCTCTGAGGCCCAGGAAACAGGACAAGTGAATTTACAGAGGTCAGTGGAAGAAGGAACCCAAACGTGAAGAAGCGAAGAGAATTCAATGAGTTAAAGGTATCATTACTGCAGAGCGGGGCTGTTCGTGGGCGGCTGGCCATATATTCAGTGAACAACACTCTTCAGTGAAAAAGGCCAGAGGGAGGAGCGAGCTGTAGCTCTGTCTTTATCACCACTGTCATCAGTAAGCACTCACCACAGTGTGTGAGTCAGCGAAGGACACTGTTCTCAAGACGCTCACGGTCTATTTGAGGAAACAAAACATGTGCATAAACAAAAAGATAAATAACAATATAAGCTGTGCCAAATGGGCAACGTTTCTTTCTTGGAAACTGCTTGGTGCCTTCATATTACAAAAACATACATCCACCTTGTGGGGCAGAAGCCACGCCACGATGCTAGACTCAGAGAAATAGCCCCAAATGCCAACAGCATACAATTTCACTCTAAGTCATCCAACAATGAAAGGACAGCCGTGATATTAAGATACGAGGAATCACTGCTCTAGAAGATATTAATGAACTGCCTAGTGTGCTGTTTAAAACTGTCCGGCCCGGCCGGGTGTGGCTCAGCAGCTGAGTGTCGACCCAGGATCCAGGCGATAGGGGTTCGATTCCTGGTCAGGGCACCTGCCCGGGTTGCGGGCTCAATCCCCAGTCGGGGGCGTGAGGAGGCAGCCGATCGACGACTCTCTCATCATTGATGTTTCTATCTCTCTCTCTCCTTTCCTCTTTATGAAATCAATAAATATATATTAAAAAATTAAATTAAATTTAAAAATAAAATAAAATTGTCCCTTTTTAAAATCCTCACCCGAGGATATTTTTTCCATTGCTTTTCAGAGAGACTGGAAGGGAGAGAGAGAGAGAAACATCGATGTGAGAGAGACGTTGATTGGTTGCCTCCCGCATGAGCCCCAACCGGGTTGGGAATGGAGCCTGCACCCAGGCACATGGCCTTGGCCAGAACTGAACCCGGGACCTTTCACTCCCAGGGCCAACACTCTAACCACTAAGCAACTGGCCAGGGCTAAAATTGCCAATTTTAACCTCATGCTGATTTGGGGGTTGTCTATTTGAAATGACTTTATGTTTTATACCCCTGCACATATATTTTTTTAAAATATATCTTTATTGATTTCAGAGAGAGAAAGGGAGAGGGAGAGAGAGATAGAAACATCAATGATGAGAGAGACATTGACAGGCTGCCTCCTGCACCCCCCCCCCCGGACTGGGGATCGAGCCCGCAACCCGGGCATGTGCCCTGACTGGGAATCAAACCCTGATTGCCTGGATCCTAGGTCGACGCTCAACTGCTGAGCCATGCCCGGCCGGGCCCCTACAGATATTTTATATTATTTAGGAAGGCAATATATGTACAGTGGCTAAGAGTAAGGACTCTGGAATCAGCCTTCCCTGGGTTCAAATCCCAGTTCTACATGTATTAGCTGTGTAACTGTAGCAAGTTACTTAACTTCTCTAAGCCTTAGTCTCCTTGTGTGTAAGTGGGAATTATAATAGAATTTGCCTCATATATTTATAGTGAAGATTACATAAAAGTGCATAAATGGGTAGCACATAGCTCACAAAAACATTTGCTTTCGTTACTATTATCACTAAGGTGGCTGAGAGCCTGGGTTGGAGTGAGATGCAGTTGCAAGGGGCCAGGGCACTACACGGCCACAGCGTCCCACATGGACACCTTTGAGACCCACCTCCTCATGCTGTGTTTAACGGCAGGTGAGTGCACAGACTAGAGACAAGGAAGAGGCACCTAGTAGTCTGAGGGAGCAACACAGGAGGAGCTGTCATATCCAACACATCTGCTTAAAAATTACTGGTCCACACACACAGAGGGGATAAAAAGAAATTGGAAATTAGAAGCGAATAAGCACACTTTGTGAAGATCAAGAAACTGATGGGAACATTGGGTAAGAGTGTTCATCAAGGCTAATAAAATTACTTCCAGAAAAACATTCTTAAAGATCCAGGGAAGCCGTGAAGAGCCCTTTGAGTCTTGAAAATACAGCTTTATTTCTGCCTGCCGCCAGGGCACTGCTTGTAGCAAAATGCTTGTGGGATCAAAAGGCAGTTGATTATGTCTGTTTTAAGAGAAAGCACTGCAGGTGAAGAAGAGGGAGCTCTGGCAAAAGGCCTGGGGGTGCAGGACGGGGGGGGGGGGGGGGTGGTTCAGAAGCCCATTTTACAAGCAGTGTTAATCTCATGTTCAAGGCTCAAGTGCAATTGTTTGCCAAGGGCTTTGGGGTACAATGTGCCTCTAAAGCTCTGTAGCAAATACCAGAGACCGTGTCTTCCCCAGAGGTCCCAACAGTAGGACATTCACAGAGGGCAGGCTCCCTTCTTTGTTCTGTGCTTAGATCTGCATTCCTTCCTCCCATCGCACTTACATATCCGTCTTTATCACTATTTGTCTCCCTCACCAGTCTTTAAGCTTCATAAGAAGAGGGGCCAGGTCTGTTTTTGTTTGCTTAGGTGCCTAGCAAAGAGCTGTGTGGAAAAGCATATAGTAAGCCCACAACAAATATGCATGAACAGATGAATGAATGTGTGCGGGAGACAGAAACTTGCAGACGGAATACTTGCCTTCTACATTTACATTGGGGCTGATTATGGTATTGCTTTAAATATCTTCTTTATAGGACTGAAAAAAGCCTGATCCCATGAATACCAGTCAGGGAGGTAACTTCCCTATAATGCAGTTGTCAAGTTACAAATGTCTATCTCAAAGCACAAGAGTTAACCAAGTAAATCTTTTGAATCTTTTACTTTCTAAAAGGAAATCAGCTAGATGAGCCTACCAAGTAGTCTTCAAAAACCACTTACATGTTGAAATGTTTTAAACTATCTCATTAGCAAATAACAACTATTCATGCTTTTTATTATTGAGTTTCCTTGTTAATAGAAAAACCATGATAAAATATTGAGTGTATCTATGTGTGGATGTGTACACGTACATATACATACACATATACACAGGCATACACACGCACACCCCTCCCCTCTCCCGGGGGTAGTCAGAGCCAGGAAAGCCTTGCCTGTTGGCTCAGTCCTTTATAACCAGGCCCCACAATTCACCTGCTGGCAGCTACTTTTGCTGCTTGCATGGTACTTTCTTTCCACAGGGATAGCAAATACATAGAGCGTGTGACCCCCGCTCCTGCTGAAAGTCCATGTTAAACATTGTTAATCTGCCCTGGCCAGTGTTGCTCAGTGGTTACAACAACCACCCAGGAACCAAAGGGTCATGGGCTTGATTCCTGATCAAGGGGCACGTTCCTGGGTTCAATCCTCAGTCCCAGTCGGGGCGCATGCAGGAGGCAACCAATCAATGTGAGACACATCAATGGTTTTTTTCTCTCTCACCGTCTCTCCCTCCCTTCCACTCTCTCTAGAAAAAAAATCAATGGAAAAAATGTCCTTGGGTGAGAATTAACAAAAAAACAAAACAGAACAAAAAACTCTGCTAATCCACAACGGCACTTTGTCTCAGAGTCTAGACACCACCTCTGAATTGTCTTCAGGACAGGACTCCAGCCAACCACAACAAATCAATTAAAGTTGGAATACAAGATGAAATAGCTTTGCCTCCTTGGCCTGGGAGTATACACTCTAAAGTACTTCAAATTCTCTTTTCTATGAGCCATAGTGAAAAAAAAGCACTTGCATCGAGTTACACACACGAAGTTTCAATAAATACTATCAGCTCTTATTTGTATGATGTGTTTCGATTTTTTATTCTCTTCTATTTTTCTTTTTTTTTTTTAATCCTCACACGAGGATATCTTTTCCATTGCCTTTCAGAGAGAGAGAGAGAGAGAGAGAGATATCAATGTGAGAGAGACACTTTGATTGGTTGCCTCCAGCACACACCCTGACCCAGGCCGGGAACGGAGACTGCAACTGAGGCACGTGCCCCTGGCCCCTCAGTCTGCAGGCCGGAGCTCTAACCTCTGAGCAAAACTGGCCAGGGCTCTGTTTCATTTTTTAAATGCTATCTGCCACCTATTGCTTTTATAATCTATATACAATATGCACCGCAACCTGCAATTTGAAAACTTAGGCTACAAAGGAGCACCTTTGCAAACTCCAAATTCTAAGGTCACAGAAAACAACAGGAGCAGCCTGCTCAGCTGGACAGAGCACTGGGCTAATAGAACCACAGCCAGAGGCTCACGGACGCTGTGAAGAACCCTTCTGGCCTGGCCGGGCGTGGCTTAGCGGCTGAGCATCGGCCTAGGATCCAGGCGATCGGGGTTCGATTCCCGGTCAGGGCACATGCCCAGGTCATGGGCTCGATCAGTGACTCTCTCATCATTGATATTTCTGTCTCTCTCTCTCTCTCTCTCCCTCTCCTTTCCTCTCTCTGAAATCAATAAAGATATGTTTAAAAAAAAAAAAAAAAAGAACCCTTCTGTACGGAGGGGAGAGGAGGGGGTTAAAACAAAAACATGGAGACAGAAAAATGTCTTTTCTCTAGATTGGAAAATATCTTTATTAAAAAACCATTCTTCTCCCCTTAACCACAAATTGAAGGAACCCATTAAAATAAGACTGTGACAAAATCCTGGATTGTGGATTTTAGCAAGAAATCCTGCTCTGCGAGAAACCTAATTCTAAAGCAAAAGAAATCCCCCATAATTATGTGGGAAGGAGAATCACTACCACCAGGCTTGAAGTATTTAATCTTAATTAAATATAATTTTAAGCCAGGAGGATTTGTTCACGTATGGGAGTTTGTCATTGAACAAAGACAAGAAAAAGCAGAAGGCAAAATGCAGGCAACATCTCTCTAAGGCCGACCTTGACTCTAAAATACATATGTAATTGTGCAGCAATCAGGCAGAATCTCAACACTACAATGACTGTGGCTCACAGCAAGGTTCGGGGACGGGGGAGAAGTGGGGAGGAGAGAGCCTTTTGAAAGCAGCCAGCTGAAATGTTCTGACCAAGAAAGGCATAATTTTACTTCTGCTCCTAAGTTCAGATGATTCCAAGCCCTGGGTAAACCAAAAGCTGTCACTATAATTCAAGAATAATTGGAGCAGATGGCTGCTTAGCACAGGAAAAGATGGGGCTGAGGACATGAAATCTTCCAGGCTTTGAGCTGCTCTGGGAGCAAGATCTTCACCTTCAATCCCAGCTGAGTAAAATGTGCCTCTTCTTCTCATCGCCTCATCATAACTGAACCTGGAGAAGCCCAGACATTTGTCACTCTGATATTCCCAAACCTAAGATTCATTTAACATTGAATATTCACCCTAGGAGCACGCATACATTTACACATTCTCTTTCATATTCCTTCTCTCTCTCTCTCTCTCTCTCTCTCTCTCTCTCTCACACACACACACACACAGCTACATCTGTTTTCTTTTTCCTCCTTAAATAAACCTACTTCAGTGTTGAAAACAGATACAAATTGAACGCTACCCACCAACCACTGAATCACATTTTCCCAAATGATGAAAAGGAGCTCATCCCCACTACCATCAAAATATATCTCTTTCACTTATTCCCTGCCCTCTCCCTGCCAAAAATAAATAATTCAGAAACCCTCTAATATCAGAACTGCAAAGATCTTGAAGCCCACCCTGGCCTTTGCCTCTCAGAGCGAGGTCGGAGCACCAGCACCAGCACCAGCCTTGCCAGGAGCCTGCTAGAAACATAGAACCTCCTGCCCCACCGGAACCTGTGGAATTGGATCTGAATCATAACAAGGTCTCACGTGATTCATGTGCATGCTCCAACTTGAGAGACACTGGTCTAGGCAGCGCTTCTCAGCCCTGTTTGCTTAGGGGACTCATCCAAGAGCTTTAAAAGCTACCCAAGCCAGGCCTCCCTCACCTGAGAGCAAAGAAATCAGGAACCTCTGGCTGCTGCTGTGGTTCAAGGCTCCCAGTGACTCTGTCCTGCAGCCAGAGTTGAGCAGCACTGCTCCTGTCCAACTCTCCCCTTTCACAGGTGAAGAAATGGAATTGCAGAGCAGCCCAGTGACCTGCCCAAGGTGACAGAGTAAAGCAGTAGTAGGGCTGAACCCACAAAGCAATGTGCCCTAGGGCCCCTGAGAAGATGGGTGGGAATGTCTATTTCCTTCTGCCTCAGGAGTCTGACTCTTGTTGGGCAGAGTGATGGGTGGAGAAGGCTATGTCCACAGAGGGTCATCCATCTCACTCTTCTCTGGGCCCTCCTCTACTCTCAAAGAAATCATTTCATTTGGCCTGGAGTACAGCTTTAGAAAACTATGTACCCATTTCTGTTTGACCCACCAAATGTATGTTGAATGAATTCATATTTGCCCCTCCCCTTCTCAGCTGCCTTCCTCTTCCCCCTACTCCTGTTTAGAGGGAAAGCAGCCAGCACACACCACCCAGACAGAAATCTCTGAGAAAATCCAACTCAGAAGGATTAAAAGACAAGACGGGGTTCATTCCATTTCCTTGGAACTCTGGGAAAATGCTTACATTGGGGCCTGCCGGCTGCAACAACAAAAAAGCAATGCTGCTCCCAGCTGCTGGAGGAAGGCACGAGCTGGTTTCGAGACTTGCCAGGGCATCTGCAGAGATGGCCTGTGAAAAACCCAAATGTCAACGTCTCTTTGCTCCTTAGGGTCCTCTCGCGACAATGCAGTTCCTGTCAAGCACAGAGCAGCCTGAAAAATGAGACCTGAGAAGGGGGCGGGTGAGGGATCTATTCAAAGACTTGAATTCCCAGAGGCCCAGGGCTTTTATGCGATGGATAAGTTATCTCCTAGTTTTGCAGGAGTGAGAAGGGCAAAATGGAATGAGGGCAAAAGGACATAAGTGGGGAAGTAAGAACAGAAGGAGAAAGAGAAGAGGGGAAGTAAGAGCGAGGTGCAGAGCAGGAGGAGAGAAATGTGTGGCTAGTAAAAGTGAATTAAAAGGCTCCGCTTTCCACTTCCTGAACTTGAATATCACAGAGAAGGGTCTGACTCTTATGAGATGGCTCATATGCAAGGACTAGGAATGGAAAAGGTGAGATTGGTGTTCTTTTCATCAAAATTATAAGGAATTGCACAGCCTGATCCCATGGCTGCCACCGGAGAAGCACCCTGGACGGTCCATGCAGAGAGGGGGACTCCTCCCAGGCTTCATTCCAGACCCACTTTTATAGAATCTGGGGCTGAAGCACTCCTCATCCCACAACTGGAGGGAAACCTGCTCAGTGCTTCTATTTACAATTTCCATTCAGGCAATCGTTACATCTTGGAATGGAGTCTGCCAAGGGAGATAATTTCAGCTCCTCTCCTATTTTCAGGTTCCCTTTTACGTGGAGGGTGGCATCAACTAAGCTCCAAGAAGCAATTTAGAAAGCGGGTTTGGTGTAAGAGGGGAACCCATGCCAATCTACAAACCTGCAAAGCCTGGGGAGGAAGCTTTTATTTTTAACACTGGGATCTGTGAGGCTGACCTATATTTCACTTCTTATATTGACAGAAATGACAAGCCTCGAAGGGCAGGACACAGAACTGAGCGGAGGCCCTTTGAAGGCTTTGCACAGAGGAGCAGTCTCAGTAAGACACCAAACCCCTACCAGACACAGGGACTAAAACAAGGTGCTGGAAGGTCTGAGGAAGGGGCACACTCAGGCAGGCTGGGGGGTTAGAACCTGATCTTAGCTTTACCTTCAGATCTCAGAAATTAGCCCACAGTCAGACTGAACCATGCAGCTAATAAGAAAAATGTGGGTGGAGGTGGGGGCAGATTAAAGGCCCAGGAAAGGAGAAAGTGGGTGTTGAGTTTCTAGATTTCAGTGCGAGAACCTGTCCAACCCGTCAGAATCCCTTAGTCAAACAGGCAAAAGAGCCGGCAAACCTAAACAATGTAATGAAGCGGACTGCTTACCACCGTCAGATACGTTTTTTTTAAATGTGTTATCTCTACTGCTATGTTATTTCTCCTACTCATTTCTCAAAGCCTCACCCTGTAACTCATATTTGTCCGGCCAGCCTTATGATGACAAGTCTTCAAATGTGTAATACAATGTTAAATTTCATTTTATGCCTGAAACACTGAAGATTGGCACAGCTACGTTTGGGGGGTTTCTGGTCAAACCTTCATATTTTAATCTGCCATCCAGTCAGTGGGCTGGAAACAGAGAGGAATCACTTGCGATTATGAGAGACCCTGCACCACCAATCTTTTTTCTTATCAATCTGTCATCTACAGGAAAAGCAGTACAACGATTTCGTGCAAGTACAGAAGCCCGTGGCTCAGTGATAAGAGGTTTTTGGAGGGCACCGGCCCAAGCTGGAGTCCTCCACGGGTGTTCCACAAGCCCCTCACACTAAATACTATAATGCAGGGTCAGCATCTTTCTTCCCTCCCTTCCAGAATCCATGGTCAAGGGCACCACCATCCACTTGCTCATCGGCACTAGAGGCAGTGGTGGTGGTGGGCTCATTAGACACCTTCCCCTGTCCCCCTGGGCACATTCAGGAGAGGTGCAGCCTGGCAATAAAGGCAGGAGGTGACAGAGCCAGACTACCTGATGTGAGTCCGAGTTGGTCACTTGCTAGCCATGAGAGTGCCCTTGCACCAAGACACTTAGCCTCTCTGTGCCTCAACTTCCTCGTCTGGAAACCTCTTAAGGTTGCTGTGAGAGTAAATGAGTTAAAATATGTCATACATTTAGAACTATACGTGGTACATATTAAGCGCTCAGTGTTGGCTAAGACTTCCTATTTGTCAACCCCACATCCACTCAGTCGTCAGGACCTTCGAATTCAAAATCCTCTCCAATCCCAGACTCTTTCCTACTTGTAGCCCCCACTGTCTCCAACTGGACTAATGCAGCATCTCCCTCCTTGGTCTCCTTGTCTGTATTGTCTGCATTCTCTCCATCTTCACTTTCAGCCACTCTGTCTCTCTCCTTTCCTTTCATTCCAGTTACACCGAGCTGCTGTTCATCCCCCCATGCCCTTGTCTGTGTGACCTCTCTGTGGAAAAGTCCTATAGGTCCCAATTTAATCATCATTTCCTTCGAGCAGCGCCCCCAGAACCCAGCCCCAGGCAAACTCCTCATTCTGGGATCCCAAAGCCCTGTGCATTTCTCCTGCCCCACACCCACCAGGTCACGCTGCAGTTCTCTGGAGGTCGAGGGCAGGATTCATCCCAAGTACCTTTATACCCCCAGCACGGGTATTAAAAGTCCAAATCGATGACTGTGTGCCGCATTGAAGAGCGTAGACTCTGGAGTCACAGTGCTGGGCACATATCCTGGCCCCAGCGTTTACTGGCTAGCTGACCTTGTAGGTCCTCATCTGTAAAATGGGGGTGACTGCAGTACCTCCATCATGGTGGCTCCGTGAAGAATGAACAAGATTAACACATCATCTTCAGCCTGATGCCCAGAATATCCTGAGCACATCTATAAATTCAGGGGAGGAAAGTCCTGACAAACTGACAAAGGAAAAATACCAACAAGATGCAAATAAAAAAGAGAAAGTATGGACACAAAATTCAAACACTTTTGTAGACAGAACTCATTAATGGATATGCCAAGATAGTCTTGAGTATTATGCTCATTTGCTTACTTCTGAGACTTCAAAAAAGTAAACAAGAAAATAGTTGAATTGGCTAGTACTTGTGCCCCAGTCTTGAGAGACTTGGTTAGTGAGAGTGGCCCTATGAGGAGCAAGGGCAGACATTCTGGAGGATTCTGGAGGATGACGGTGAGTCCATAGCAAGCTATTCACCCCCCGCAGAAGCCAAAGAATGGAGGGAGAGGGGCCAACAGAACCCAGGATCCTCCTGCCAGTCACTACAGGAGACCGACTCCCCAGAGTTAAGCTCTGCCAGAACTCTAACAACAGGTTATTGCTCCACACTTGGCCAGAGGGCCTGAGTGACTAATCCTTGTTTCCACGACTTCCTTGCCCCTCCACCCAGCAGAATCAGTGGCTGGTGATAGCAATCGGAAATGATTTTCTGCCTTCATGCCAGGAATGTGAGTGAATACCCTCTCGGCTCATTAAAATTCTATATAACCTTGTGCATCTGGCCAAACACCACCACAAACGCAGTTTGAACTTTTCTTCTTGAGCTGACCTCGCAAATCTAACACTCGTCCAGCAGGGCCCACCCAGAGGCTCCACTGCCTCAGTAATGAGAATCCTCAGAAAAACAAACAAGCTGGGAAAGGGACATACACCTATGCTGGCTGCTTCTCTGAGGGAGCCGAGAGCCAGTCAACCACAATTAAACTTCTGACTGAGGCTCTCAGAGCGCATTCCAGCAGCACTGGGGAAGGGATCTGACTATGACAGTGGGGCCTAAGGCAGCAGCAGACCAGGCCCCACAGGCTCCTGATCTGAAAGACTTCAGAGTCAGGGACCCACTGCATTAGTTTGCTCCGCAACCATAGCAAAGTACCACGTAGCTTAAACAACAGAAGTTTATTGTCTCAATTCTGGAGGCTGGAAGCCTGATATCAAGATGTCTGCAGGGTTGGTTCCTGCAGAGAACTCCGGGAGACTATTCCAGGCCTGTCCCTAGCTTCCAGTTTGCTGGCGATCTCTGCCATTCTTTAGCTCATAGAAGCATCACCCCCGATCTCCACCTTCATCTCCACATGGTGTTCTCCTTGTGTGTGTATCCAAATTTCCTCTTTACAAGGACATAGTTATGCTTGACTAGGGTCCACCCTAATGATTTCATTTTAATTTTGTTACCTTGTAAAGACCCTATCTCAAATAGAGTCATTTCTGATGTACTGGGGATTAGGGCTTCAACATGAAAATTTGTGGGGGACACAATTCAACCTATGACACCCACTCTCTTTCCAGAGACTCTAGCACCAGCAAGTAAGCCTTGGATCAGTGTGACAGGATTTGGGTGTTGCTGGCTGGAACACGGGCTCTGTGAACATGGGCCTGGAGCAGGTGAATGAACTGCTCATTGGGTTGTGGTGGCTCCATCAGCATTTGAGTAAACTCAGCAAGAAGAACCAGCACTTGCAGAACCCAAAAAAGAAGCTGGCAGGCTGGCTCCACGGAAAGGGAATCCTGGCGAGCACACATACACACAGGGTGGGCATGCCCGGCCTTAGCACGACCACTACAGAGATGCCTGCCCAGTGAAACACAAGCACATCCCCTCATGATCATGAGGCACACGCAGGAGTTTGGTCTCATTCTGCAGTCTGACCTGACCCTGTGCCCAGCTCCCAGCTGACATCTCCAACTGCTGTTTAATGAGACTGCCTGTCAGTCACCTCAGGCGTCTCCAGGGACAGGCCTCCCGGGGGGGGGGGGGGGTTCAGTCAAAATTCACTGATCCTTTTTTCTACACCCTCTACCCCTGGCACTTTCCTCGAACTCTTTTCCTACTTAGCCCAGTTCTGCCTCCATGAGTAGGGAATTTAGTCCCCCTGCTCATTCCTGCACTCCCAGGGTAGCACCTGCTGGGTAGGGGAGGGTCTCAACACACATCTTTGAGTGCTGGAATGAATGCTGTCTGTCCTCCACGGGACAGGCAGTTCTCCTCCAGAGCAGGGAGTGGGCCTTATTTCTTTTGAGTTCCTGCCCTGGGACAGCCTCACATAGGGGCCCCTCAATAGGAATGAATTGAATGAATGGATGCTTCCCGCTTAGGTATTCTGCTTACCTCAAACTGAACTCTGAAGTCAGATATAACCCTTAACTTATCATGCTTCTTCTCAAACAAGGTCCGTTTCAACAGTCAGTTCAAGACTGTCTCTTATAAAGACACCCCCATTTTCCCCTCTCCAGAATTGGCCCCTCCTTCCTGTGAGCCCCTCATTGTACTTTATATATACATCTATCCCAGCATCTACAATCACACTTGTCTTCTACTAGGCTGTGAGCTACTTAAAGGCAAGGATTTTCCTCTTATCTTTCTGATTAACACAGGGCTTGATGGGCATCATTTCTTTTAAAGGTATAAATAAAGCCCTTTCCTAATGACCCAAGTTCAAACCTTACACTCTCCCTTGCCTCCTCTGTTAGATCCAATCCGTTACAGTCTACCCTCCTCAGTACCTCGGAGGCCCATCCATCCATTCCATTCACTTATCCCTTTCTTTCCATTCCCTCAACCTCCATCCGAACCCCATCCAATCTCCCTGGCTCTTTCTTCCCTCCTTCAAAAGCCATCCTTACAAGGCTGCCAGAGTAAGAATCCTACAGCACTACTTCGCAAAATAACCAAAAATACAAACAAATAGCATCTCCCTTGCTCTAAAACCTTTGACAATCCTTCCCTGCCCATATGATAAAGTCTAAACTCCCTGCCATGCCCTTCTGAATTCTGATAACCTGAGCCCCCAACCCTCCCTTGCCAATTTTATTTTTAACCCTTCTTCTCAAATAAGTCTGCTCTCTTCCCCTGAACAACTTCCCATACTCACCCGTCTCAGTACCTCTGCCACTTTCTTTGCTTATTAGTTTTCAAGATCCTCCCTGTTGCCCAAGTCCCATCCCCTCCATGACCCTTTTCCTGATCACCCCTGCCCTAGAAGAAAGGCTGCCCTTTTGAATTCCTACGGAGCTTGTTATCTACACCATTAATTTGGAGCATATGCCACCCTGTATTAGTATTTATTCTTGCCATGCCAATGCTTATCACCCCACCCAGACTGTAAGTCTCCAAGGGCAGAACCTGTACCTGGTTTCATTCCTTTTCACAACCTCAACACCTAACAGTTCCCTAAGTGCGCGTGCACGCGCACACACACACACACACACACACACACACACACACAAGGAGTGTGGGTGAAAAGAAGCCACTGGCCACTTGCACGATTTGGAATATGGGCCTCTATTGCTACAGATCTATCACAGAAACACAAGCAATTGACATTCACTGTGACAGGCACACGTTTCACCAGAGAGACGGATGCTTCTGGCAGAATTCAGCGCTAGGTGCTATATAAATATTTTATCAAATGAATGATTTACAGGTTGGCAAATGTCCTCTGATTATCAAAGCCTAGAGGCATGAAGGAAGGTGCCAGCACCATTCCAACCAAAGAACTGCTGCCACCATTCCCTAAAAATCATTAGACAGGCGACTTTTGACCTCTCCCCTGGTGGCATGAGGCCCGACTCTCAGGAGAATCTTCCCAAGGCCGTCATAGCTTTCTCAAAATCTGTCTTCATCCTTCTAAGGTTAGTCTGATTTATTCAGTCCTGAGTTCTCTCCCTCTAGTTGACACCAAGATTCTGTCCATAGAGAGGGCAGAACACTTTATAGCAAGTAACTGAGTCAGCTGAGATGTTGCCATGGAAACCCAGTGATGATTTCAGGAAACCCATCTGTTTTTAAATTGCTTTGTAGACTTGCTCTAACTTCTGCTGCAGATCATGTAGCTCAGGGCACCTGAAACCTTCACTCCCACAGGACCTTTCTGCAGCCTCCTTTCTCTTCTCTTCCAAGTTTCAAACCTCACCTAGAAACCTTGCACCTTAGGGGCTAAATTGATAAACTAGTTACAGCCTCCTAACATTCAACAAAGTGGAGCCAGAACTAGCACCTCCCCATTAGCTGAAAACCAATGTCGCCATGGCAACAAGAGGCAGCTTGTTGCGGGTCGGGAGAGTTTGTGGGCTTCTGGAAGGGTCAGTGTTTTCAACTGGTTCTTCTCCTGGATGTCAGAAGAAACAACATCATTTGTTTACAGTTTTCCTTCCATTAATTCAAAAGGAAAAACACAGGGTGGAGTGAAAGTAGGTTTACAGTTGTAAATATGGGAAACACAGTTTATTCTTGTATTATTATTTATTAATGTATTATTGTCCATAAGAACTGTAAACCTACTTTTGCCCCACCCTATATATAGTGATTCTCCAATTAACAAAAAAGATCTAGCAAGAGGAACAATTCGTTGTCAGAAGTTTCAACAGAAACAATAGAGGCGACATAAGATTCTAGGTAGATACAATTCCCTTCCTCCCCATTCTGTCTTCCTCAATGACTGTCTTGAGAGGTGAAACATAGCCCCACATCCTTGGTCCTGCCTCTTGCCTCACAGTCATCATAAGGCCAGGGAGGACACTGTCTGCTCCAATTATATTGCACCATGGCAGCCCAGAGACCCTGTTCATATGCTGAAGCCCTAACCCCTCCCCTTCCCCCATGCCCACAGTATGACTGTATTTGGAGATAGGACATTTAAAGTGGTGACTAAGATAAATGAGGCTGTTAATATATGAGTCCTAATATATGTGAGTCCTAATAAATGTGAGTCCTAATATAATCTGGCCAGTGTCCTTATAAGAGAAAATCTGGACACACAGAAAAGTACAAGGGTTGTGCATGTGCATAGAATGACCATGTAAAGAGGCAGCAGGAAGGTGGCGACCTGCAAGCCAAGGAGAGGCCTCAGGAAAAAACAACCCTGCAGCATCTAGATCTTGGACTTTCAGCCTCCAGAACTGTGAGAAAATACATTCCTATCATTTAAGCCACCCAGTCTATGAAATTTTGTTATGGCAGCCCTAGCAGGCTAACACACTTCCCTTCTCCCTTCCACTGCCCCACCAGCAACAACGCAATACCAAGGATGACTAAATACAGATGTTTGTCTTCAGGGGAGTTGTTGTATCTTCTTGATATCTACTTTGATATTAATATATCAGTCTTTATTGGTTAATGTTTGCATGAAATATCTTTTTCCATCCTCTTTTAATCTACTTTATAGTTAAGTGTTTCTTTTGCTAGGATATAGTTGGGTGTTGCTTTTTAGCCAATTTAACAACCTCTGCCTTTTTATTCAGGTATTTAGAATTGTGCTGTCTTACAGGCCACTAATCAAATATGGCTATTTTATTTAGTTTTTATTATTATTATTTTTTAATCCTCACCTGAGGGTATGTTTTTATTGATTTGAGAGAGAGAGGTAGGGGGAGAGAGAAAGGGAAATACCAGTGTGAGAGAGAAACACTGATCAGTTGTCTCCTGTACTCACCCTGACAGGGGATTGAATCCACAACCTAGGTATGTGCCCTGACTGGAAATCGAACCTGGCACCTTTTGGTGCATGGGACAATGCTCCAGACAACTGAGCCACCTGGCCAGGGCACATGTGGCTATTTTAATGTAAATTAATCAAAATTTTAAATTCGGTTCACAAGTTATATTTCACGTGCTCAATAACAGATAAATAACATTGCCAGAAAGTTCTATTGGACAGACTGATTTAGACCATTTACATTTAGTGCTATTATTAATATGGCTGGTTGGCTTTACCATTTTGCTATTTATTTTCTATTTGTCCAACTGTTCTTTGTTTTCTTTTTAACTTTTTTCTGACTGCTTTGAATTAATTGAACATTTTCCTGCCCGGCCAGGCGTGGCTCAGCGGTTGAGCATCCACCTAGGATCCAGGCGATCAGGGTTCGATTCCTGGTCAGGGCACATGCCCGGGTTGCGGGCTAGGCAGCCTATCAATGACTCTCTCATCATTGATGTTTCTATCTCTCTCTTCCTCTCCCTTCCTCTCTCTGAAATCAATAAAGATATATTTTTTAAAAAACAAACAAAACATTTTCCTCATTCCATTTTATCTCCTTATTTGGCTTATTACTGAAAACTGTTTGGCTTAGTGGCTGTTTTAATGTTCACAGTATACATCTTTAACTTATCATTGTCCACCTTCGAGTAATATTATACCACTTCACATGTCATATAAGAATCTTAGAACAGCTTATTTCATTTCCCCTTTGTGACCTTTGTGCAATGATTTCCATATATTTTACTTCTACATATGTTTTAACCCCCCTAAAACATTGTTATTATTTTTGCTTTAAACAGCCATGATCTTTTAAAGATATTTTTAAAATAAAAATAAAAAGGCTTTTATATTTATCCATGTTTTTAGTGCCATTTTAGGTGCCATTTATTCCTTTATGTTGATCAAGATCTCTAGTTGGTAGATTTTTCCATCTAACTGAAGAACTTCCTTAACATTTATTGTAGTGCAGGTCTGCTAGCAATGAATTCTATTTTTGTACGAAAATATTTTATCCTCATTTTTATAGATATTTTTGTTAGATATAAAATTCTTAATGGATATTTTTTTCTTTCAGTGCTTTAAAAATGTTGCTCCACTGTCTTTCAGTCTTGCATTGTTTCCAACAAGAAGTTTGCTGTCATCCTTGTTTTTGTTTCTCTGTAGGTGATGTGTGCTTTTTTCTCTGGGTGCTTTTAAGATCTTCTCATTATTACTCATTTTAAGACATTTCATTTTGATGCTTGTGTAGGTTGTGTTTTGTTTTTTTCACATTTCTTGAACTTGGGTTGTGTTGAGCTTCTTAAATCAGTGGATTTTTCATTTTAATCAAATTTGAAAAAATTTGGCCAGTACTTCTTCAAAAACTGTTTTCTTTCCCATCCCTATTTTGTGGACTCCAGTAAGCCTTATACTAGGCCACTTGAAATTGTCTCAGAGCTCACTGATGCTGTTCCTTTATTTCTTTCAGTTTTGTGTGTATGTGTATATGTGCTTTATTTTGAATAATTTTTATTGCTATGTCTTAAAATTCACTAACCTTTTTCTTCTGCAGTGTCTAGTCTGCCATAAATTCTACTCAGTGTATTTTTCATTTCAGATATTGTATTTTCCGCTCTAAAAGTTATATTTGGACCTTTAAAAAAATATCAACCAGATCTCTACTTTTCAGACTCAATCGTTTAACTTTCTTATTGAACATATGGGATATAGTTTTAGTGTTTTTGTCTACTAATTCTATCATGTGTCATTTTGGGGTCTGTTTCTTTTAATTGATTTTTCTCCTCCTTATGGCTTGTATCTTCCTTCTTTCATGCCTTGTAATTTTTTATTGGGTGTCAGAAATTGCCTTGTTGGGTGCTAGATACTTTTGTGCTCCTATAAATACTGAGTTACTTGAAAACAGTCTGGCCTTTTTGAAGTTTCCTTATTTTTGTGGGCTATTTTATTTTTCATTGTGGTGAGATACACATAAAACCTACCATCTCAACAGTTTAGTAATGTTAAGAACATTCACATTGTTTTGCAACTAATCTTCAGAACTCTTTTCACTTAGCAAAACTTAAACTCTTTACTTCAAGTCTTCCTTTTTTTAAGCTTTGCTAAGGTGGGTCTACAACAGGGCTAATTTTAGGCTAAGGCTAATTTTACCCCACTAATGAGGCAACATCCCTCTAAGTGCCCCATAAATTGTGTGGTTTCCTGCCATGGCTGGTGGGAACACAAACTATTCCCAGCTTGTGTACGCTCTGGGATTGTTCCTTCCACTCCTTTTAAGTAGTTCTTTCTCTGACCTCGAGTAGTTTCCTCACGTGCATGCACCAATCAGTAGTTAGCCAGAACACTTCAAGAGGACTCCTTGCAGATTTCCAGAGCTCTGTCTCCCTTTGCCTAACTCTCTTCTCTCTGGTACCTTTCTCTGTAAACTCTACCCTCATTAGCCTCCCTGATTTCCTAGTTCCATATCCTCAACTTGAGGAGATGACTAGGCTCCACCTGGCTTCCGCTCCCTGCTCTGCAACCTCAAAATTCTCTCTAGGCAGTAAAGCACAGCAATTGTAGTGCTCACCTCATTTCTCAAGGATTTCTGTCCTGTGCTCCCTGATGTCCGATCCATGAAACTATTCTTTCATATCTTTTGTCTGGTTTTTCAATTGTTTAAGTCAAGAGGGTAAATCCAGTTCCTGTTACTTCATCTTGGCTAGAAGCAGAAGTCTTACTAGATTCTTTCCAAAAGATTTGCTGGGTAAAGTGTTTCTACAGATTTTTATCATGTGTCTGGTTTTCTCTTTTTTCCTTACTTCTCCCTGTTCTTATAAAAACAGTCTTTGATGTATTATATTTTTCTGTTCAATCTTTGATACTCTTCATTCTTTGATGAGTACTGAACACTAAAGATACATGGAAGGAAACATCAAGCTAAAAACCCACATCACAAGATAATGATAGAATTTATCAGAAAGAATGTTAGCAGCAATGATGAGGCTGCAAAGTCCACATGCATGGCTACAGAGAACCCTCTGGCTCTACCAGTTACTCACAACATGCTGCATAAACATTTTCCCACAAGTACACTTTTTGAAGGGAAAAATAATTCTAAATAATAATTCTATATTATATGATTCAAGGGCCAACCTTGCAAGAAAAAAAATCTTTAAACCCTGGAGTTTAAAGATTAAATCTTTTTCATTTATTTGACTAACTTACATTAACCCAAAATTGTTCCTATATAAAAATAACAACTGGTCATCCTAAGAGGTGTGAGGGGGTATCCTACTGTAGTTTTGATTTGCATTTCCCTAACAGTTAGTGAAGTTGAGAATTTTTTCATATAGCTGTTGGATATTTGTATGTCTTCTTGGGAGAACTGTCTGTTCAGGTCCTCTGCCCACTTTTTAATTAGATCGCTATTATCAACAAGACAAGTAATAACAAGTGTTGGAGAGTTTGTGGAGAAAAAGGAACCTTCATACACTGCTGGTGGGAATGTAAACTGGTACAGTATGGAGGTTCCTCAAAAAATTAAGAATAGAATTAGCATATGACCCAGGAACCCCTCTTCTTGGTATCTACCTGAAAAATTTGAAAACATGTATTCACAAAGATATATGCACCCCATGTTTACTGAAGCATTATTCACGGTGGCCAAGACATGGCAACAATCAAAGTGTCCTTCGACAGATGATTGGATAAAGAAGATGTGGGACATGTACAGAGTGGAATACTACTCAGCCATAAGAAAAGATGAAATACTGTCATTTGTGACAACATGGATGGACCTTGAGAATATTATGCTAAGTGAAATCAGTCAGAAAAAACTAAGAACCATATGATTTCACTCATATGTGTGATATAAAAGTGAAACTCACAGACACAGACAACAGTATGGCGGTTACCAGAGGGAAGGAGGGTGGGGGGTAAAGGGAACCAAATATATGAGACGAAAAATTATTTGGCTTTGGTGGTGGGCACACACTGCAGTCTACAGATCACGTATCATAGAAATGTACACTTGAAGTCTGTATCATTTTATTAACCAATGTCAATTAATTTAATTAATAAATAATAAAAAATAATTAGTGAATATTCATTACATACCACACTCTTCTAAGTACTTTTTTAAAAATTTATTTTTGGGGAGCAAGGAAGGAGCAGGAGAGAGAAACATCAATGTGAGATTGAAACCTTGATTAGCTGCCTCCTGCACGGCCCCTACTGGGGATCGAGCTTGAGACCAGGGCATGTGTCCTGACCAGAAATCCAACCAGCAATCTTTCAGTTCACTGGACAACGCCCAGTCTACTGAGCCACACCAGCCAGGGCCTAAGTACTTTTTTATGAAATGTAGTGTAACACAGCAATAAAGTAAATAGTATAATTATCATTCCATTTACAGATGAGAAAATTAAAACTTAAGACTTATCAAGGGACATGTGCTAAGAACCTAAGTCCTTTTGACACAAAAGCGCACTATGTATAGACGTGGTCCTGCAAACTGGAAATACTATTGCCTGACTGAGGAAAAATAACATTGGCTAAAATAACTATTAGGATAGCAATTCAAATAAGGAACAATATTCTCTATTGGGTAAAAATGAAAAGTCTGACCAATAAAGAGGAAGAGGAAGGTAATGAAATATGTCATCTTTCATAAAGCTGGCTGGTGAAAGGTGAAGGTAAGGCTTCCAAAGACTGATGGTTTTGGTATTATAAATCAGAGCAGTAGTTATGTGAATTATCTGTAACTGAGTGTATTACTATGAAAACACTGTGATAATGTGGGGGGAGTAAGACTAGTGTCCTGTCTCGAGATGCAAGTCATGGGAGTCCAAGTACCTGCAGAAGAAGAATGAATGGTAGAACTTGGAAAAATGAAGTCATCCTTCAATAAGATAAATCCCCCTTTTTTTTGAAGTGAGTCATGCTCCTTACTCATCAAGGGCACTGATTTTCCCTTTGGAAAGAAGAGGTAAAGCAAAACTAATGACAGTATGTTCTGCAGGGTGGAGGTGGAACTGGCCATGGACTAGACAGAGGTAGAAGGCTGAGGTGCAGACCCCAGCTCTGATGGAAACTTGCTGGATAATATTGAACCCATATTTAAACCTCACTAGGACTAATTTGTTTTTAGGTAGCAAGGCCCTTTCTTTACAGAAAATGGTATGGAGAAGATCAATACATGGAACAGGGGAAAACAGGTCTATCTGATAGGGGCTGGATGTTGGAGGCTAGGATCTTACTCTTCCAAATCTCCATACCCGCTTTGGATGCTGGTTGGTCCCAAGAGCCCTATGGGCTCCCCTTACGCACACTAGACTGATTCTCTCCGAAGGGCCTTCTGAGTCTAGAGTTAAGATCTTTATGCTCCAGTCCCAACCACTGTCCTGAAACTCCAGGCAATGCCTCTCTGGTCCCCAGTTTGCTTAACTGTAAAGTAGGGCTAGAAGAGTCTCTAAGATCCTTTCCAACTCTAACACTGACTCTTAATAGGAATCTGACAGTTGATAAATTAATAAAATACCATTGCACTGAAGCAGACTATTAAAGGGAAAAGGGTATTAGCCAAGTAGGCAGTGTCTTTCCAAGACCCATAAATATCTCACCACTTTATGGAGGATTAGATTTTCCTTCAGATTGAAATAAAATCGATAGAATTTAGGTCTGTGAGCCTTAACCTGTGTTTCAGTAGGCCATGGGGAAAACTTGACAAGTGCACTGTAATTGACTATGATTATATAAGAGAATATCCTTGCTCTTAAGAAATAAATATGAAAGTATTTAATGGTAAAGAGGCCCAGTGTCTCCAGGTTATTCTTAAATGGTTTAAAAAATATGTATTTATGCATATGCATACAGGGGAAGAGAAGGGAGGGAGGCAAAATGTAAACAGGAGGTTAATCTGGGTAAAGGGTATATGGGAGTCCTTGTACTATTCTTGCAACTTTTCTTTAAGTTTGAAATTATATAAAGTTTCCCAAAAATGCTCAGAAAAATATCTAACTAAAATGAATTTATGTCCCTCCTATACGTAAACTTCCTGTTGTATCCAAATATAAAAGAGAATATATGTGACATCTTCCTCCACGTAACTTTCCTTTCCCGTGCCCTTTTCTGCTTGCTAACTGTTTTTCAGAGCAGGAGTACCTGAAACCCTAAAGGTTAAAGCGTGCCAGCTGAGAGTCTGCGTAACCACTAAGCTCTTAGGCCGCTCTTACTATACTTCCAGAATACAGTAAGAAAGCTATTGAATTTCTAGAGACCTCACCCACCCATAGTGATCAGAGAAAGCAGTCCATTCGCCTTTTTTTTTTTTTTTTTTTTTTGGCAGTTCACGTTTATTTTCTGCTGTAACAAACAATTAAGAACCCCATCCTCTAGCAACAGTGAAACAACATAGTTGAGAGTGCAGAAGGGCCAATCCAAGCAAACAGTTAGGCCCCATAATAAAGTGGCAACTTCTGTAGGAATCAATGCCCTAGGGAAGGATGCACTGCCTCTGGAGGGACTCTAGGTTAGTCTTAGCCCCTTTTTTCCAGTATAGGCCCAATGAAAAAACATGGGAGCAAAACCAACAGGGAAAGCTGGTGGAGAGAGGAGGTGATAGAATTTCAGATTTCAACAAGGTCTTCGCCAGTCAGTTGGCTACATGAGGGGGAAAGAAAATCAAGTTAAATGTGTTAACTCTGCACCTAGCTCTGTTTGCCCCCACAGGTGGTGACAGGCCAGTACACCACAAGTACCTTCTTAAGCCTGACCTTTGGGTGTCTCCAATTGACTATTAGAATGACCCTCCAGAGACTGACCCTAGCCACCTGCCATCCCCCACCCCCAGCCCTGGCCCTTTTTAGAACTAACATAGTTCTATTTTACATAATAGTTAGAAGATTGCCAGACACTGTGAGCACCTTTATACCCGCCCCGCTGTGGGGTTGGGCATGTGGGTCCAGAGACTGGCAGGCCATCTCTGCTTCCATGGGTGATGGGAAAGGCGCCAGGAGGGAACTAGTGGACATTCAGTTAAGACACCATCCAATACTAACTCCGCCTGTTTCCCTTCAGGCCACTCTCACCCATCTTAATCCCCTCATGTCTGCTCCCTCCTTCCTGGTCTCTCAGGCCGTCTCCCCCCACCATCTCAACTGGGCACCACTGGGCCCCTCCCCCAGTTCTCCCTCTCCCCTCTTCACACCATACCCCTAGGCTGACCCTTCTTCCTCACCCCATGCCTCATGTAAGTCCTCAACTTAATCACATCTGCAAAGTACCTTTGGCTGTATAAGGGAACATATTCACAGGTTCCAGGGATTAGGATGTGGACACTTTGGGGGCCCTTTTTTCTGCTTACCACCATGGTCTTACAGAAAGACCTCACTGAGAAGGTGACAGCTGAGTCAAGACCTCGAAGTGGGGGAAAAAAGCAAGCCTTTGTGGTCTACCTAGGAGGGGAGTGTCCCAGGCAGAACAGCTTCTAATGGGACTGCAGCTGGTGCTTGTGACACTACAAGGAGTCCAGTGGGATGGAGCGGAAATGAGCTCAGTGAGGTCACGGGGCAGGGGGTCCATCATGTAGGACCAGCACATAGACTGAGTGAGATGGGAGCCATAGGATAACTTTGAGCAGAGAAGAGACATGCTCAGAGCTACATTTTAACAGGACTGCTCTGGATGTAGTACTGAGAATGAACTAACAGGGGCAAGGGCAGCAGCCAGGAGGCTTTGCAGGAGAACCATCCGGACCACCTTGGAGCAGAATGGCACCGTAAAGGTGTTTGCTATGTCATCCCAACCACCTTTCTGTATGATGGAAATATCCATCGTAATAAAAGGACCTTGATTTTTAAAGGCATGTTTAGTCCCTCTGCCTTTTTTCATCGCTGACCACATTGAGATGGCCTTGGGGAGACCAGAACTTTTTGTATTTTCAAAGACTTCCAGAAAAAAGTCTATTTTCCTCTGCTTTGGACAAACTCCAACTGGACCTTCAGTTCTTGACTTAGACATCCCTTCTTATGAGAAGCTCCCTGACACCACCCCCTCTCCCCACCCCATTAGGTGGGGTGCTCCCACTCTACACTCCAAGCACCCTGTATGTCCCTCTTTGTAGTGCTTAGACTGCTTGACGCATTGTTGATTCTGGGCTCCATGGGAGCACGAACTCTGTCTGCTTTATTCATTGCTGCTCATGGTTTCTGGCATTAGGAGGCGCTTGGTAAATATGTGTTATGAATAAATGGCTATAACACATTCCAAAGATAAATATATGAAGTGGCCAGTTTCAGTGAGTGTCATAGGTTAAACCGAGAAGGAGGCTTCAAGGATAGGGTAACATTTTGGATCTCACAGCATTGTAATACATGGCATGGGGAGTGCTGATGTTTTCCATTCTTGATGGGTAGGCCCTTGCCAGCACCCCAAGACACAGGACTTCACACTCCCTATGCCAGCTTCATGGGAGACAATAGAGGCTTTCTGATCTGCTCCCTCCTCCTACACTCAGAAATGCATGTGTTCTCCCTGCTTGGGTCATCAGTGCGCGGAATTGGCCTTCAGGTTCCTAAAGAATAAATACAATCCTCTTTTCATTGCGACAAGGATTGCATTGTCCAGCCCTGCATTGCCCCCTCCCCATTCCTTCTCTCTCTTCCTCTCTCTTTCCTCTGCACCCCCTCCCAGGGCATCCTGCCCTTCTTTCTCTCCTGGATGCAAGGGCAGATTCCAAGTGGCTCACAGTCACCATCTCCCTCCTCCAAAACAGCTTGGGCACTCGAGTCCTGCAAGTGGAAGACAGGATGGGTTTCAGTTGGTTTTGGTTGAGCACCAATTAAACTGAATACCTCAGAGGCATCGATGCTCCAGCATCACAAATCTTACCAAGAATAAAAAAACGTGTGTGGTGAAATATTATCCAGCTGTGAGAAAAGGAGGTCCTGCTGTTGGCCACAACTTAGATAAAGCTTGAGGGCACTATGCTAAGTAAAAATAAGTCAGAGAGAGAAAGACAAATACTGTATGATCTCAATTACATGTGAAATCTTAAAAAGCCAAACTCGTACAGAGAGTAGACTGGTGGTTACCAGGGGGTGGAGGGTAGAGGAAATGAGATATCGGTCAAAGTACAAACTTAGTTATAAGATCAGCAAATTCTGGGGATCTAATGTACAGCATGGTGATTATAGTTAATACTATTGTATCATATACTTGAAAGTTACTAAGAGAGTAGATCTTAAATGTTCTCACCAGAATAAAAAGAAATAACTATGTGATGGGATGGGGGTGTTAGCTATTGGTGGCAATCATTTGCAATGTGTATCAAATCAATACGTTATACACTTTAAACTTATACAATGTTATGTGAGATTATATCTCAATAAAGCCAGGGGAAAATCCATATACCTAAGAAGAGTTTCTCACCCTTGGTGCTAATTAACATTTTAGACTTGATAATTCTTTGATGTGGGGGCTGTGCTATAATTGTAGGATGTTTAGTAGTACCCTGGTTTCTATCCACTTGATACTAGCAGCAACCTCCCCTCTAGCTATGAGATCTAAAAGTGCCTCCAGAGACTGTCAAATGCCCCTTCTAGGAGAGGTCTCCCCTGGTCACAAACCACTGGTCTAAAGCCTTTAAAATGCACATGGAAATGTATCCCGTGGAAATGCATCTAGAACTTTATTCTGAAGAAACAGTTAAGAGTGTGCATGAACAGGAACAAGACAAGACTGTCTGCTTTCACTACTTTTATTCAACATAGTACTGGAAGTCCTCGCCATAGCCATCAGACAGGAAAAAAACATAAAAGGTATCCAAATTGGAAAGGAGGAAGTAAAACTGTCATTATTTGCAGATGACATGATATTGTACATAGAAAACCCTAAAGACTCCATCAAAGTACTACTAGATTTGATAAACGAATTTGGCATGGTAGCTGGATACAAAATCAACATCCGGAAATCAATGGCATTCTTATACACCAACAATGAACTTTCAGAGAGAGAAACTAAAAAAGCAATACCATTTACCATTGTAACTAAAAAAAATAAGATACCTAGGAATAATCTTAAGCAAGGATGCAAAAGACCTGTACTCAGAAAACTAAATGACACTGAAAAACGACATAGAGGAAGATTTAAACAAGTGGAAGAATATACCATGCTCATGGATTGGAAGAATTAATATCATTAAAATGTCCATACTAACCCAAGCAATTTATAAATTCAATGCAATTCTTATTCAAATACCAACAGCATATTTCACAGACCTAGAACAAACATTTCAAAAATTTATATGGAACCAAAAAAGACCCTGAATAGCTGCAGCCATCATGAGAAAAAAGAATAGAGTGGGAGGGATCACATTACCGGACTTCAAACTGTATTACAAAGTCACTGTAATCAAAGCAGCCTGGTATTGGTACAACAACAGGCATATAGATCAATAGAACAGAACAGACACCCCGGAAATAGACCCACGCCATTATGGTCAGTTAATAGTTGACAAAGGAGGCAAGAGTATCCAATGGAGTAAAGACAGTCTCTTCAATAAGTGGTGCTGGGAAAATTGGACAGATACATGCAAAAAAATGAAACTAGACCACCAACTTTCACCATACACAAAAATAAACTCAAAATGGATAAAAGGCTTAAATGTAAGTCACGAAACCATAAAAATCCTGGAAGAAAACATAGGCAGTAAAGTTACAGATATCCCATGTAGTGGAATTTTCACCGGTACATCTCCTAGGGCAAGAGAAACAAAAGAAAAAATAAACATATGGGACTACATCAAACTAAAAAGCTTCTGCACAGCAAAAGAAAACAGTCTCAAAATACAAAGGAACCCCACGGTCTGGGAAAACATATTTGCCAAGGATGAATCTGATAAGGGGCTAATTTCCAAAGTGTACAAAGAACTCATACTCCTCAGCAAGAGGAAGACAAACAACCCAATTAAGAAATGAGCAAAGGACTTGAATAGACACTTCTCCAAAGAGGACATACGGATGGCCAAGAGACACATGAGAAAATGCTCAGCTTCGCTAATCATCAGAGAGATGCAAATTAAAACCACAATGAGGTATCACTTCACACCTGTCTGAATGGCTCCACCAACAGATCAACAAACAACATGTGCTGGCGAGGATGTGGAGAAAGGGATGCCCTAGTATGCTGCCGGTGGGAATGTAGACTGGTGCAACCTCTATAGAGAACAGTGTGAAGGTTCCTCAAAAAATTAAAAATGGAGCCGCCTTTTGACCCAGTGATTCCACTCCTAGGAATGTATCCTAAGAATCCTGAAACATTCATCAGGAAGAATATATGCACCCCTATGTTCATAGTAGCACAGTTTACAATAGCTAAGATCTGGAAACAGCCCAAGTGCCCATCAGTAGATGAGTGGATAAAAAAGCTGTGGGACATTTACACCATGGAATACTACACAGCTGTAAAGAAGAAGAATCTCGTACCCTTTGGGACAGTATGGATGGACCTGGAGAAAATTATGCTAAGTGAAATAAGCCAGGCAGAGAAAAACAAACATCACATGATCTCGCTTATACGTGGAATCTAAAGAACTTAATAAACTGATGAACAGAATAGATTCAATGACATGGAAGCATAGATGAAACTGGTGAATGTCAGAGTGATGGAGGAGGGTAGGTGGGAGGAGGGGGAGAGAGTAACCGAGGAGTTTATATGCATATATGCACAACCTAAGGACACGGACAGTGGTGGGGAGAGGGACTGGGGAGGCGGATGGGATGGAGTGGAATGGGTCATTGGGGAGAAAAAGGGACATCTGTAATATTTTAAACAAAAGTAAAGTTTAAAAATATATTTTAAAAAAAGTGTGCATGAAGTTGAAGCCAGTAGGATGTAGCATCGTTGATAATAGCAACAGCTAAATTTCCAATAATAGGAGATTAAGTCCATCCAAACTTTAGAATACTATCCTGCCATTAAAAAACAATCCATGATCCACATTTATGGGCATGGAAAGATGTCTACGATATGCCAACAAACGAAAAGAGCTGACAACAGGATTATACTATAATTACAGAGAGTAAGATTATAGTTATGCACAGAGAAAGGAGGCTATAGTCCAAAATGTTAACAATAGGTGACTCTAAAATGGGGAGATACAAGTAATTTGTCTTCTTTTGTATGCTTGTATTCTCTAGATATCTACAATGAACAAATGTTAATTTATAAGATGTAAAATACAATTCTTCAGAAAGAAAGAAAGCAGTCCTAGGTCTCAGGCACTCTCTCTGCTCTTTGCTTCTCCCAGTGGGTAAAAGAAATTTATTGCCAAAGGAAAACCGTTAACTAGACCCAAAGTCTTCCTGTTCTGCTTCTTTCCCACCCTGCCCACTTCTCCACCCACACTATCTTCTCGGGATTCCAATTAAAAGGAAGGATATCAGCTTTGAGAAGAGAGGAATTTGCCCTTCAACCATCAGCAAAGCCTCAGTGGAGACACCCGGGGTGGGGCCGGAGTTGTCCCTAAACCCTTAGGCTCTGACTACTCCTGGGGCTGCCTGGCTGCCCTGGGTGCCCCATGGGCCCCTCCTGCAGCAGCTGCTATTTTCTCAGGCACATTCCAAAATCTCTAGGCCCAGGAGTTCGGCCCCCTGGCTCCCTCCCTCCTTCCTACAGCCTCCCACTTCACTGCTAATTAACACCTTGGGCTCAGTCAGGGCCGGGTGGGCAGAAGAGATAGAACACGAAGTCATAGTTTCTGTCTCTTGCCAACAATTCCAGTAAACTGACTGTTGGGAACGCATTGGCAAACATTGGTCAGGATGAGTGTACAGCCATCTTCCAAATTCACGGGGCTACAACTGTCTTTCTTTTCTCCCACACAGCTTTCCCCAGCCCCCACCTCCAGGCCTGCTCTCCCTTTGGCCTGGCTGGGAGCTGCCTGAGTTCTGGGTGGATTCTGGGTAGGATGGAGCTGTGTAAGCTCAGGCCTCTGGCTCAGGGGCTCTGGGTCCTGCAGACAAAAGCACCTCCACAGGTGTGGGATGGGTATGCATGTGCTGAGGGCAAATAATGGAAAGTAAGGAAACAAGAACACCTGGTCGACCATCCTGAACTGGGTTGGGCCTCAGCAGCTGTGTCCACGTTCCTCTGAGGACTTCATGATCATTAGTTCTGGCCAGAGACCTGTCAGATGGGTGGGGTGTCTGAGGGTCCTCCTTTTAACCCCTACATGTCAGGCTCAGTGTTGGCCCTCTCTCAGAACACCTTAACCAATAAGCCTCATGGTGTCACTCTGGAGTCAGTAACATGCTCCTCATTGTACAGATGAAGAACTGGGATGGGCAGAATCTAAACTGTCTGCGATCACACAGCTGGAAGAGAAGGCAACACTTCTCGGTCCCCTCTCCAGCCTACCCCTAGAATGTAGGTTCCCCCAAATGGAGCAAAGTACCTTTCAAACAGCATAAAATGTCCAAGGCAATTAAGAAAAGTTCTGGGATAAGAAAGTGAGTCCTTGGGACTAGGGCCCACAGTCTTGGCAATTCTCTGGGGAAACAGGCCTCAAATATCATCATTTGTGATATCAGAGGGTGCAAGGACACACACAGGGTACACTATTCCAGGCAGGGGCAGCTTCATGGGTGTGTGACACAAGGTCTCATGTGTAGAAAAGTCCCATGCTTCAAAACCCTGCTCTCACTATCTTGAAATTCCTAATAATTGTTAAATGAGGGCCCCATGTTTTCATTTTGCATTGGGCCCTGTAAATTAGGTAGCTGGTCCTACTTCCGGGGAAGTTTCTTGGTCACCTTCTTCCTACCTTCCCCCTGCCCAATCTCAGGGCCAAGGCTCCACACAATCACAGTAAGGGGTGCTTTCCCAACCAGTGACCAAAACCAAATCAAGAGATTCCAAGATGGCAGAGGACTGGGTGGAAGCTACACACTGACACTCTCCCAGGACCAAACTGGAATTACAACTAAAATACAGAAAAACCATCTACAGAATTAATTGCAACTGAAGGCTAGCTGGAGAGCACCCTCATAACCAAGGACCTAAAGTAGAGACCACATAGAGACTGGTAGGAAGTGCGGAGGCCCAAGAGGGCTGGCTGGGCTCCCACAGGCAGCAGCTGAAGGTCCAGAGGGAGATCTCAGCTGTGGGAAGGTTCCTACTGAGAACTCTGGGGTCTAAACCCCAGGCTGGACTTCCCAGCCTAGAGCACCAGAACTGAGAAAGGTGCCCACAAACATCTGGCTGTGAAAAGCAGCAGGGTTTCTGTCTGCCAGGGAGAGATGGCTGGAAATGCAGGCACCCTCTTAAAGAGTCAATGCACAAAGTTTCCTGTGCAGCCACTCACCTTGGGCTCTGGTGGAGGGAGGGCAGAGTGGACTGGAGCTGTGTGAGAAGAATCTGGGATTGCTGGCTCAGGGGAGTAGAGCTCAGAGGGCAACTGTCTGGATTCCTGTGCTGAGTCATTTCCCTATATGGCAGAGGACATCTTTCTCAGGTAGACATTTACCATCCAAGAAGCTTTTACCTGGGGTGGGGGGAAGCAATTGCCCCACCCTGTTGGAAAACCTCTTGACCCACACCTTGGAGTTTCTACAGCCTGAGGCTCATTGAGAGACTGAATAACAGCCTCTGGATGCTTTGAGTCTTTGCCTGATTTGCTTTTGGACCCAGGGCTCAGAGAAGCAGACATTGGTGGGCATATTGGTCTTGTCCAAACACACTCAGTCCCAGCAGAGGGAACCACTAGCTGTGAAGTGCAGAAAGCTTCAAACAGGGTATTGAAGGCCAGTCACAAACAGTGTTTGACATTGGCCTGCATCAAAGACCATCCAAAAGACTGGGAGCCCTAGCAGATCTACTTAATACATAGAAACAAATCCAAACAGGCAGCCAAAATGGGCAGACAAAAAAACAAGCCCCAAATGAAAGAACAAAAGAATTCTCCAGAAGAAGAGCTAAATGAAATGGAGATAAGCAATCTATTAGATACAGAGTTTAGAATACTGATCATAAGGATGCTTCTCAGCATGAGAAAAGATATGGAAACTATGAAGGAAATGAAGAATGACACAGTAGAAATGAAAAAACAACAACAAAACACTGGAAGGAATGAACAGATTAGGGGAAGCTGAGGATCAGTTCGGCAAATTAGAAGACAGGGTAGAAAAAAAATCACTCAATCAGAGAACCAAAAAGATAAAAACAATTAAAAAACGGAAGGACAGTTTAAAGGAGCTGTGAGACAACATGAAATATAACAATATTCGCATCATAGGAGTGCCAGAAGAGGTTGAAAGTAAGCAAGGGTTAGAGAACTCTTTGAAGAGATAATGGCAGAAAACTTCCCTAACCTGGTCAAGAAAAACGTCACACAAGTTCAGGAGGCACAGAGAGTCCCAAGCAGGAAGAACCCAAAGAGGCCCACGCCCAGACACATCATAATTAAAATGCCAAAAATCTAAGACAAAGAGAGAATCTTAAAGGCAGCAAGAGAAAAGCAAGCTGTTACCTACAAAGGAGCTGATTTCTCATTAGAAACCCTATAGGCCAGAAGGGACTGGCATGAAGTATTCACGGTAATGCAAAACAAGGATCTGAAAGCAAGACTACTCTATCCAGCAAGGCTATCATTCAAAATGGATGATGAAATAAAGAGCTTTCCAGACCAAAAAAAGGCTAAAGGAGTTGATCACCATCAAACCAGCATTGCAAGAAATGTTAAAGGAATTGCTATAATACGAAGGTGAAATAGAATGAGAAACATAGGCATAAAGAAATAAAGTGGCAATAGAGAAGTACCTATCAATAATAACCTTAAATATAAATGGATTAAATGTTCCAATCAAAAGACATAGGGTAGCTGAATGGATAAGAAAACAAAACCCAAAGTATATGCTGTCTACAAGAGACGTATCTCAGAACAAAAGACTCACACAGGCTGGAAAAAAAAACAAAAATAACTTTTGGAGGACTTTAAAGGAGAGATTGACAGCAATACAATCATAGTAGGGGACTTTAACACTCCACTGACTTTACTGAATAGGTCTTCCAGACAGAAAATCAACAAGGAAACAGTGACTCTAAATGACACACTAGGTCAGATGGATTTAATTGACATTTACAGAACAATCCACTCCAAAGCTGCAGAATATACGTTCTCCTCAAGTGTACATGGGACATTCTCGAAAACAGACCACATGCTAGAACATAAAACAAGTCTCTTCAAGTTGAAGAAGGCTGAAATATCAAGCATCTTCTCGGATATTTACACCATGGAATACTATGCAGCTGTAAAAATGAAGGATCCTTTACCTTTTGAGACATCAGGGTGAAACCTGGAAAGTATTATGCTAAGCAAAACAAGCCAGTGAGAGAAAGTCAAGAGTCACATGATCTTACTCATATGTGGAATCTAATGAACAAAATAAACTGATGAATGAAATAGATCCAGAGACATAGAAGCATGACAAATCTCAGTGGGAAGGTAGGGATATGTGGGTGGGTGGGTGGGTGGGGAGTGATCAACCTAAGAACTTATATGCATATATGCATAACCCATAGACACAGATAATAGTGGGGTGAAGGCATGGGGGAGGGGTGCAAGGTGAAGGGGATCAATGTGGGAAAAAGGGGACATTTGTAATACTTTCAACAATGAAGATAAATTAAAAATAAAAATAAGTAAATAAGTGGAACACTACCACCAAAAACAAATCAAAACCAACAAAAGCCCTAAATCTATGTAATTAGCCAATAAAGTTTCCTCACCAAGACAAAGCCCCACCCCAAAGCTGAGGCTGTCTCTTGAGGCCCATTTTTCCCCTCAAGAGCCAGCTCAGGTTTTGCTGTCATTTTTATGTGACTCACAGGTCACATGACCAGGAGCTCTTTCCTTGTCTTTATTTTCTTGCACACATTTGTACCTCTTTCTGTTGCTACCGTTGGGGGTCCTGTTTTCCCACCTCTTGTCCTCTTGTCTCTGCTCACATGTTGCACATACACATTCAGAAGGGATATTCTACCAGGCAGGCCAAGGGCATCTCCTCAACCCCATCCCAAATAAAAGGTTAATCGGATGCTTTCAAAACCCAAAGCTGCCTCCAGCCAATTTTTGCTAATATATGTCACCTCAATGACTGGCTGGAGGTGAGTGGTCAAACATTAGCATCAGTAAATGTCCTCTGGAAGGTCCTCAGGAGTATGGCAGGTCCTGGCAAGTGGGCCACAGCCTGTGAAATGGCCAGACCATCCCCCAAGGAGGGGAGGATGAGGTCAGAGATCCTGGGTGACCCTTTGATATGCCCACCACAAAAACAAGTTCTCCTCAAAGGAAGGTTATACATAACCGAGCATTTCTGTGCAGGTGGTACCTATGATAACCAGAGGAATCAATGCAGATTTGGCAGAATAAGGGTCTCCCAAAGCTATCCATGTCCTAGTCCCTGGTAGCTGTGAATACATTATATTACAGGGCAAAGGGAGAATGAAGTTGTAGACGGAATTAAGGTTGCTAATCACCTAACTTTAAAGATGGTAGGAATACTATATCTTGGATTATCCAAGTGGGCCCAATGTAATCACTAGGGTCCT
The DNA here is from genome assembly GCF_964146895.1 of Miniopterus schreibersii. NCBI lineage: Eukaryota > Metazoa > Chordata > Mammalia > Chiroptera > Miniopteridae > Miniopterus > Miniopterus schreibersii. The sequence continues at coordinate 48,105,051 of NC_138101.1, forward strand.
TAAAAGTGAAAGAGAAGCAGAAGAGGTCAGGGTGATGCTATGTGAGAAGGACTTGACTGGCCATTGCTGGTCAAAGAATTGCTGGGCAGCCTTTAGAAGCTGGAAAAAGCAAAGAAACAGATTCTCCCCTCGGGCCTCCTGAAGAGAATATAGTCCTGTCAACACTTCTATTTTAACCCAGGGAGACCTGGGCCACACTTCTAAATTATAGTACTACAAGATGATACATCTGTGTTGCTGTAAGTCACTAACTTTGTGCCAATTTGTTATAGCAGCAACAGAATACTAATACACTAGGTCCTTAGGATTCTTATCACCAGTGTTAACAAGCAGAGCTAAGTAGAGGCAGAGGAAGGCCCTCAGAGGTACCATTACCGCTCCCCTCATGATAAGGAGACCATGAAAAAATTGTAAATTAAATAAAAAGATGAAAAACACCCCCCCTTTTTTTTGTCCCACAATCCAAGGGGATCTCTCACTTGTGTGTGTGTGTCTGGGGTCGGGGGAGCTCCATGAAGACCTACTCCATAAAGACCTACTGAACCCAGAAGCTCCTAAGTTTTTCCTTCATCCCATCAAAGCCTGAAAGTGACTACTTGACCATAGATACGCTAAGGGGTAATGGATGGTAACATATAAATGAATACTCATTTACTGTTTATCCTTTTAGGAAACACTGGCATGTTTAATGTGGTTTCTTCCAGACCAGCAGTGCTTAACCTTTCTAAAGACAGTCTCCGCTGAGAATCCAATGGAAGAAAAATACCAACACATGCAAAAATCTATTTCAGGGGGCTGGTGAACCCCTGAAGCACCTACCCTGGCCCACAACCCCTGCTGCAAATGCTAGGACAACTGAAGAAGATAGTTTGAGGGCCATTTAAGTCCTATGTCCTTAAAATCACTTATCACTGCTGGCTACTTAAGTTCTGCCTACACACAGGCTGACTCTGGCTCCAACCTGCAAAACTCCAGAATTATTTATAGATACATCTTTCTCACTGGTCTAGGAGACCTTAGGGGTTATAGACCAGAAGTCAGTGATGAGAATAAGATGTGAGAAGAATGAAGAATCAGGAAACAGAGCAGTGAGAAATGACCAAGGAGGTGGCTTTTTGACAAGGTACCAGATCTTCTGGGTAAAGAGGCACAAATTCATTATTTCCTCTTAAATTGAACCTGACTACCACCAGAGTGAGGTAAGAGCCCAGGCCAAGGGAAGAGACTGACACCCTATCCCTGTCCACCAAGAGGATGGATCTCAGCCACCAGGGGTGCAGCCACGAGCAAAGCAATCCCAGCCCAGCCCGACTCCAGAGCTGCCCACAAATCTAGTGCCCAGATCACTGCTGGGTAGGGAGCGAGTGCTTCTTGAGGTAGCCACCTGAGGGTGCCCACCAGGGCTCAGGAATGAGAATGAACTTTGTCCAAGCCCTGTCTGCTCTGTGATTTTGGACAAGTGAGTCCTGCCTGTACTCTGCTTCCTGCAATGCACAATGCAGATCATACCAGACAAGCCCTCAACCCCTTATCCTTGGAGTCAGCCTGGCCAGTGTGGCCCAGTTGGCTGAGCATTGTCCTATGCACTGAAAGGCTGCTGGTTCGATTCCCGGTCAGGGCACATGCTAGGCTCAATCCGTGATAGGGAGCGTACAGGAGGCAACCAATCAATGTTTCAATTTCACATCGATGTTTCTCTCTCTCTTTCCCTCTCCCTTCCTCTCACTCTGAAAATCAATTTTTTAAAAATCTTTAAATTAAAAAACAAAAAAACCTTAGGGTCAGATGTGCTTCAAAATTCAGATTTTAGAAAGGTAACAGAGTGCCTATGCACTATAGCAATGCCCTATAGCAACACATTCATATGAATATTCAGACTAAGTAGGAGAAATAGGTTAGGTCAGAGTTGGCCATCAAATGAATTTTTTAGGTCAAGTTTCCCCTCTAAATTAGTTATGAAATAATTTTGTTTTCAAAGTTTTGTTAAGACACATGGCTCTGTAACTACTCCTTAGGGCTATTGTTGTGTCGATTAAAAGAATCGCAATGCCCCCTCCTCTAGCTACCCTGCCCCTGGCATTCATCACACTGAGTTATAACTGGCCATCTTCTGGGTAGGAATAACAGGTTGCTCGACTGTGCATTCCCAGCACCTGGCCCACACTAGGCACATGTCCCTGAATGTATGGAAAGTGGAATTTAATTAGACATCTAAATCTTCAGCCAGCCTGTCTCCAACCAGGTGGGGAAAGCACATCCCAGAAACACTCTCGATGCTCCTGAACCCAAGCAGAGATCAAAACACCGATGTGCCTATTCAGCACCAACACAATGATGCCTGGAGAATCGCTTCTGCAGTTTAAAATATACTTTTTTTCATAAACCCAATTAAGATCCGCTAGGAATGGCCCTGGCCACAGCGAGACTTAGGAGATTGGCACTTGAGCTAATCAGCAAAAATGTATCAGAGTCCAAAATTGTTCCTCTGGCCCTTAGACTGAAGAAGCCCCTGGCAGTCCCCGGGCCTCCGCTTCTCCAGGGGCTGCGCCCAGAGCTCCAGGCAGCCTGGGCACTGGGCCAAGGGGAGCTCTGCTTTGGGTGCTTTGCATTTCTTCTTCCCTGTGAGGGCTCCAGCCTGGCGGGGTCTGGAGGGCTCTCTGCCCTGCCCCTTCCTCTTTGCACTCTCTCAAGACTGAAGGAAAGAAGCCCAGCAGGGCTCCCCGGAGGAAGGCTGAAGGAGCCCAGATCTAAGGAAGCCCAACTCCGGCTTGACAACCACCGGAGCTAAAGAGAAAGAACTCGGAAAGCATGTCTCCTGTCCGAGGAACAAAGGGGAAGATTCAACAGTGGGAAGAGCTTAACTATCCTCTTGGGGTACTCTTAGGTGAGGTGGTCACCGGTCCCTGTCTCCACTCATGCCGCATGGCCACGTTGACGGTGCAAGTTAGGACCAGCCCTCTGCAGCCCCTCGGAGGCACAGGTAACACCTAGAGCCAGGTGTCTCCCCAGCCGTTACCACTACTGGCGGGCCAGAAACATTCATGAAGGGCCCTTGTATCTTCCAGGGCAGGGCAGCCTGGTCCAGGATGCCCCCTAGAACGTGCCTTGTCCCCAGCAGAGCTGCACTGTCTCCAACCACCCAAGAAGCAGGGGCATGGCTGACCTGAGCAGGGTCTGCCCTTCAGCAAATGGAGGCCACTGTAAAGCTGCTCACCTCCACGATGAAAGGGGCCTTAGGGCAGGACGCCATTCGCCTCCATACTTAGAGTGAACAGCTCTAAAGGACCCAGACACCTCTCTACACAGATTTACAGGACCGAGGTTCACATCTGTCTATGGGAGTGAGAATAATGGCTGCTCCTCCTAGGGTGGAGCTGGTCCTTCCTGGGGAGGCTGGCAGGGCAGGGCGGGGGTGCTGGCGCTCACAGCGGCTGCTGCACCCAGTCAGTCCTCACACAGTCCCGGGAAAGGTTCCGGGGCCTCTCTCAGGCGGTGAAGGTTTCTGCCTGGGGCTAATGAGGCTTTCTCCAGAGGTTTTTACGGTTTTGGTTTTTGGTTTTCACCTCCTCTGAACAGCTTTTCTCTGGGCATCAATGGGATGATTCAAGCACCTCTCCCCACCCCCACCTTTGCCCCCAGAGAAAAGCTCACTCCACCCCCACGAAGCCCTCCAGGTCCTTCACTGTCTTCATCTCCCCTCAGCGAAACCCCCTCTCCTCAGGTATCAGCCTGTGTTAGAAGGAAATGTGTTCAGAAAGCAATTCACATGGAACGGGTGGATTCCTATTAAGGGGAGGCCCCGCAGCTATGCACAGGCAGAAAATGCTGCCTCTATCAACCCTAAGGCGTCTGGGGCTGGTGTAATTGCAGGCAATACGACAGTCATACAACAAACCTGAGCCGCCAGCAGGGGGACCCGATGTTAAGCTGCTGGGGACACAGCCTCACACCCAGCCCTCCTGCCCCTGGGATGAGCTCCTCCAACCCACAGGGTGTAAAAGCCACCTGCAGTGCTTGTTAAATGCAGATTCCTGGGTCCTGCTCCCGGAGGTTCTCCATCTGTAGGTCTAGGTAAAGCCCCCAAATCTGCAGGCTCAAGGAGCAACCAATGACCCCAATGCAGACAGTGCACAGACCACGCTGAAAGGTCCTGACTGGCTCATCACCTATGCTGGCTCCTCAGGTTCCACCCCTTTCCACTTTTGAAAAGCCTCTCAATCTGTTTTCCCTGAAGAGCTGGAGGCGGTAGGTAGGGGAAAGGTGGTCCCTGAGGTTTTCCCATGAAGAATGTAGCCAGAATTACCCCCAACTGATTCTCAATACTTGAGTATTTACAAATGCAATTGTCTGGAATGTGCTCCAACCTAATCTAAAATTTAAAAAGCTATAAAGGACTTAACTAGGATACCTGATGACATTTGACTATCCACTGTGGAGTAGATAATATCAACATTAAATTCCTAGTTTTGGTAACTTTAGATGGTTCTATTTTTTGTTGTTGTTGTCAATCCTCACCTGAGGACATTTTTTCCATTGATTTTTAGAGAGTGGAAGGGAGGGAAGGAGGGAGGGAAAAGAGAAACATTGATCGGTTGCCTCCTACATGTGTCCGGAACCTGCAACCCAGGTGTGTGCCCTTGACCAGGAAGTGAACTTGAGACCCTTCAGTGAGCGGGCAGGTGCTCTAACCACTGAACCATACTGGCCAGGGTGGTGGGGTTCTATTTTTATTCTTAGGCAATACACACTGAAATATTCAGAGATGAAAGGCCATGGTGTCTCCAACTTATTCTCAAATGAGCTCAGAAAAAACAACACACACATACGTGTATACATGCACATGGAGAGTATGATAAAGCAAATGTAAATTGTTTAGTCTGGGTAGAGTATGGGAGTTCCCTATACTATTTTTACAACTATGCTATGCTTCTGAAATTATATATCAAAGTAAAAAGTTACAAAGGAAAGAATCCCAGCAGAGTGGAGGGTGTGGGAGAGTACAGACTACATTTTTATTTTTGTATATGTGTGAAATTTCCCACCACTGAAACAACTCCCTGTACCAAGCCTCAGGTATGGTTTGGGTGGCACTGACCGTGGGCTATGGGAGAGCCTAGACACCATTTACAACATTAGGGGCCAGTAAGTTTGAGCTAAGAGTTCCACCTGAATTTGTGGTGCCATGTTCCACATCCTGTCCTCCCAGCTCCTAACACCAAAAGGAAATAACTTTACGATCGTATTTTTACGGCATCATTTTTTTCTGATGATAAAATTAATACCAATTCTTTCAAGGGGAAGTCTCATAAAAAAGCAATTATAAATCAGAACATCAAGATCACCTTTCAGACACACACTGCCTCTATCAAAAAGGAGTTTTTATTAGGAGAGATGAGTTACCTAAAACCTCAGAATTCAGATTAGACTCTAATACCTTTCCTTACATGGTTTTGGGGATATAAATGTAAGCCAGAATGAGAGACTGATTTTTTTTTTAAGTTCTCATTCAATTAGAATAGAATTGTGAAAGAGAAGCCAAAGATTACACGGCTCAGACGATAGCAAGAGGATGCATATGCAGAGGTGATATTAAAAATATTTGACAACCCACAGGGGACCAACCAAGTAAAACTAATCAGAACCGAGGTAGATTTAAGCCTTGCAGCTGATTGACCCTTTAGCTGATGGGATGTTGGGAATCCCAGGAGTTTCTTTAAAGGCACCAGCTATTTTAACAACTGATAGAGCCACAGTGGTATACTCTGAATTCCAGCTCTGCACACAAGGGAATATCAGCTCTAATAACTGTGGCTTATCCGACTCTCATGGGAGCTATGCCAAGGCTGGGTTCATACCCCGTTTATAGTTTACTCAAGAGGATAGAGACTTAATTCTCCCCAAAGCTCCAGATGGAGTGAAGACCCTGGAGGAATCTGCATACAGCTCAAAAATGTTAATGACTCACCCACTTTTCAGGAGCTACCGAGCCAAACACAGTGGATCTGGAGGGTGGAAGGGGGAGATATGTGCATTATTCCCACTGGCTAATAAATATCTCCCTTTACTTATAGGAACTCTAGGACAAAACAAATGCTTTCAGGGACACTCAAGTGAGTCACAGGCTGAGAATAGAGATGAACTTCATTGTAACCATCTGCAAAAGCTTCTATTAAATGTAATTTTTAAAGGAGTGGAATGACAAACTACTCGACGAAACAGTTAAATTTGAGAAATTCGTATCTAATTTCATGCATGGAACTTTTAATGAAGACCATTTTCCATTATGTGCCCATGCGGAGAGAACACTGTGTTGGTTACAGTACTGGGGGCACATCGCAGCTGTTCCTTTGAGTTATAAAAGGTAGGAGAGTATAGAGCTCTTTGGTTTGTTTACAAAGTGGCTGGCTCAGGACCGTAAGCAATTAATTGCTTGCTTAATAAATGCTTTTTAATGATGAGGAGGAGGATGCTATTGGAGATGGCCTTGCCCACTGAGTCACAGGCTGCACTCATAAGCCATCGTCTCTTCACGGAACCAGGCTGAAACCAACAGTCAAACTGATAGTCATGTAACAGAGAGTGATACAGGAAGAAAATAAACTTAAACCTGAGTTCTATACTCTATTCTTGTCTAGCTTCATTTCCAAGTCACTGGTATTTGATTTTTTTCCCCCATCTCAAGGACATTCAGAAAACCTCCATGATCCAGAAGACCTTGATTACCACATCACTGTCACCTACAAATATGGAGAGTAATGACCAGCTGCTGATAAAGCCACCCAACCACCACCCACAAGGACATCAATTAAGCACTTACCTTAAGCAGGAGCTTCACATGCAGTATTTGACTTGAAGGCTTTACACAAAGGGCTCCACTACAATCTTGCTCTATACGTGTTCTCCACATCCGCACTTTAACATACAGTTTCCATACCGTCTAGCTAAAAACTATTGTTTTGTTTCTCTGATCACATGGTTAGCAACTTCCTAAGTAAAATGCTTCTTTCTAGTTGTTTGTGAAAATAGAAAGTACCTGCTGGGGTGAGGTTAAGTGGAACTTTAAATGTGCCACAAAGTAAAATTTGAGCCAAGAGAACAGAAATCTGGCCATGACTTCATCACTGAGGTTCTATCACCTGAAAGATGAAGAAAATGGCCCACCAAGAAAACTATTTATCAGTTTCAGAACACTGTGTCACTGTGGAAAACCTTGGTAAAGAACGCATTCCAAGTCACTCGTTTTCCCATTCCCTGCGCCCAGAGCAAACTTCTCCAGCCCCACCTCAGCCCAAGAAAACCCAAAGAGCAACAGAGAGCTCTGGAGGTCAGAGCCATGCACTGTGAGGACACAGGTGCAGGGGACATGCCGATTCTGGGGCACTAACTAAGGCTTCTCACTCCCCAATCCTTCTCCCAAAATTACACAGAAAGTTCTCTACCAGGGGAAAAAACATTTTTGAAGTTTAGAGATAAAATGCAAACTTCCCTTAGGACAGCAATTTTCAACCTTTTTCATCTCATGGCACACATAAACTAATTACTAAAATTCTGCAGCACACCAAAAAATATTTTGCTGATCCAACAAAAAAAATAGGTATAATTTTGATTCACTCACACTGGGTGGCTATTGGTGAGTTGGCTGTTGTCACTTTCTATTTGACAATCTTAGGGAAAAGCGGTCAGTGCCTCTGACAAAATAGTCAGGTATTGCTGCCTTAGGAAGAAAGGCCGCACAGTGATTAAGCTTATTCATTCATTTATTCCTTCATTCATTCCCCAGCACTGTGGGTGTTGAGCAGAGGTTGTATGCCGGGTCCTCGGCAGGCAGAAATGCCATCGAAGAGCTCAGAGCTTTATGGAAAAGGCAAACATTTACAACTCACTGTAATGAGAGCAGGGTCAGAGACAAGCATGAGGGTAGAGAGTGGAAGGGAAGAACACGCTAAAATATGAAGCCAGAGTTTTTTCCAGGGAATAGTGGTGACACCAAAGACGGAAGGTCATGAGGGTGGCAAAGGAAGCCCCTGGAGCAGAGGCGCTGGCTGTCCTGGCAGCCATGCCCTCTTCTTTCTTGAAGCAAAGCCTGGCTTTTGTTTGGCTCTTCACCGTCCACCTCAACCCCAGTGTGACTCACTGGCCAACCCAGACTGCGCTAAATCCCCCTGCACTGATTGGTTTAACAAGGGGCTTGGGACACAGTCCTGCAAGTGAGACTTGAGGAGACATAAGCTGAGAGGCAACCAGGAAAGATTTTTCTCCCTGATAAAATGAGACTACAGACCTGGCGATTGTGGCTCAGTGGTTAGAGTGTCAGCTTGTGCACTGGAGGGTCTTGGGTTCAATTCCTGGTCAAGGGCATGCACCTGAGTTGCAGGTTCCATCCCTGGCCCCGATTGGGGCGCAAGTAGGAGGTAACCAATGAATGTGTCTCTCTCACATCGATGTTTCTCTCTCTCTCCTTTCTCTGACCCCCCCTCCCCTCCCTTCCACTCTCTCTAAAAATCAATGGAGCCCGGCCGGGCGTGGCTCAGCAGTTAAGCATCGACCTAGGATCCAGGAGATCGGGGTTTGATTCCCGGTTGGGGCACATGCCCAGGTTGCGGGTTCAATTCCTGTCTCATCAATGACTCTCTCATCATTGATGTTTCTCTCTCTGTGTCTCCCTCTCCTTTCCTTTCTCTGAAATCAATAAAGATATATTTTAAAATAATAATAAAAATTAAAATAAATGGAAAAAATATCCTCACTCCTACGGTGAGGATTTAAAAAAAAAAAAGAGACTACAAGGGCAACCTCTCTCTTCTGGATGACATTTTTGTAACACCATGTGCTGCCTGGATCTTTGGCAGCCATCTGGTAACTATGAGACCACGAGGAAGACTAAATTCAACAAGGCCACCGCGGCAGAAATGAAACCTGCTCTTTGGTGGCACGTGGCCGACCTCAGTATTTCTTATCAGTGACATTAGAAAGTTTCCCTATCATTTAAGCCGTTCAAAGTTGAGTTTTGTGCTACGTGCAGCCAAAAGCATTCTGATACAATTTGTTCCAGTTCTGTGGGAGGCAGCCCTCCCTCGAGGCCTCCTCACCTTTACCAGGTCATCTGTTGAACAGACAGGCTGCATGCCCAAGGGCCATGCAAAGAGCCTCCCTGTTATTTTCCCCCAGCTCTATTTATGAGAACAAAATTAATTTCCTAGCCCATGAATTAAACATTGCTGCTCCAGCTGAAAGATTTTAGCAATAGCCTTTGGTTGGCAAGAGAAGCAGATCCCAGCATGTTCTAAATAAACTACGAGGAGGCAGAGGGTCAGAAGAGGGTCAGAGGGAGGTCTGAGGGGGTTGGAGGGGAGGCAGAAGGAGGTGGCCAGTAAAAGGAAACAGGATGAGCTGACAAATCCCACGTGTCCAGCTTTTCTGAATTGTCAGCCTGTGGCTAGACAGCAGGCTGAGGAGTGTCTCTAACTTTAGCACGTAGATAAATCATCTGGAGATCTTATTAAACTAGGGTACTGATTCAGAAGGCCCAGGATGGGGTCTTTGTTTCTAAAGAGCTCCCAGGTGAAGCTGCTACTCCTGGTCTGTGGACCACCGCCTGCCGGGACCCACAGAGCCCTCCAACCTTTCCTAGTAAACACCAGACCCTGCAGTGACCCCACAACTGCGAAAAAGGGGAGCAAAACTGACCATCCCTGAAATGTGGGCTAGTGAGAACCAGCTGTTTAAACTCAGGGTCAAGGGAGGAAATGAGGTGGGAACACACCTCCTGCCCCACACCCACCTTTTAGAAACACAGGAAAGAGTAGAGAACAGAGGAAGAAAGAGGGAGGGGCAGGGCACTCTGGGTCTGGTATTCAGGTGGTTATACCCTTTGGGGCATTTTACTATTTTACACCCGGACAGTACCTGAGTCTGTGACATCAAATGCCCAACTGAGACAGTGCTCCGAGCCTCCCCTCAACTGCAGCCAGCTTGAGGGGCCCCACTCCAGGGTATTTGCCCTAGGGTCTCTCCTGAAAAACTTCAGACTCACTCATCCCTCCATCAAGTGCCTGGTCTAGAAATCAGGCTCCAGGCCATTGTATCACAGCAGAAGTTGCTAGTGTGGGAGGCTGAGAGGAGGGAAGAGTCAGGCAGAGGCTCAAGGGCAGCCTGTCCACAGCCTGATCTCCTCCTGGTCCTGCTGGTCCTGCTGAATCCTCCTGGCCCTGGAACCTGGGCCCTGGTCACTGCCACCCTTGCGGAACCATCAGCCCTTGAACCTCCCTGCTCTGTCTGTCTCTCCTCAGGAGCTCTGTCCACGCTCTGTTCCCTGTGGCTACGATGTCATCTCTCCTAAACCCCTGGGTCAGCCAGCCAAGGGCCTCCTGCCAGGCTCACTGGCTACCCCTCCTCTGGGGAGCCTCCCAGCCCCCCAGCTGGAGCTTTGTAACTAATGTCGCCTTGGCAGTTACCACCTGTCTGTCTCTCCAACTGGCCCCTAAGTGAAGTCGGGGATGGTGCCAGTGCCCAGCAGGTAATGGGTGAGTAACAAATATTATTGAAAAGGAAATTAAATCATGATTCTTACCTAGCTGTGTATCAGAAATACCTGAATGGGTTTTTTTAAAAAGCCAGGATATCACTCCTAGAGACTCCAATTCAGTATGTCTGGGTCAGGGCCCAGGGTTCTGAAAATCTTAAAGGCTCCCCAAGTGATTCTGCTATGCGGCCACTTTTGACAATCATCAGAATGGAAGAAATGAATGAACTCTGGATGAATGAATGTAACTGCATATATCCTCAGTTGTGAGGATCTCTCTCATGGCCATTCACACACAAAATGAACAAACGACAGGCATCTGTGAGGGAGGACAGCTGGTACCTGCTGTGGCCACCAAGCCATTGCCAGGAGAAATAAACTGGAGACAAACTGCTTTTACCCCTGATGAGTGCTCTCTGACGACCAGGGGCCAGTCTGGGACAAACCAGCCTCCGAAGAATGAGATAAATGCGGGAAGGCAGGACAGGGAGCACTGAGTGCACGTGTGGCTGAGGCACGAAGGCCAACAAAGACTCTTGCTGGCTCCCTGACCAACTTCTTTACTGGATCATTTCACTTCCCTCCAGCCACTGGCTGTACTCTTATTGTCCTCCTAGTGCTGTTGGACACCAAGGTTGGGGGGTTGTTTTCTGCTGAAGGCTGAATTTGGGGGGCTGGGCTTGGAACTCAGACCCTTTGACTCCCAAGCCCATACCCTTAATCCCAGAGTTATGGTACTTCCATGGAAACATGACGTGTTGCAGCAGAGGGATGCGTGGACTGCACGCCAAAGACTACAGAAGGTCCAAATAAGTGCTCAATGCCCTGGCCCGGTGACTCAGTTGGTTGGAGCATTGTCCCATGCACCAAACGGTTGTGGGTTTGATTCCCAGTAAGGGCTTGTATGGGAGGCCGCCAATCGATGTTTCTCTCTCTCTCTCTTTCTCTCTCTCTCAAAAACAAAAACAAAAATGAAGCAAAGGAAACATATCCTTGGATGAGGATTACAAAATAAAAATAAATTCGCAACAAGAATAACGCCATCCAAAGACGATGTTGTCTTTTGTAAAGCCTGAAAGAAACCACCATGGCTGTGTCATTCCTTTGTAAATCCATCAGTGGCTTTTCTAAGCAATCACTATAATTTTATACAACACACAAAACTAGATAAGGCAAGAACTAAAGTGTTACGATCCCATATTTGAGCTTAAGGGCCATGCCTTCCATTTGAGCCACAATTGCTACAGTCTCAGACAGCCGATGAAGACAGTGCAGGTTTCACAGCATGGGCCTCCATCGTGGGAGGGAACAGTAGAGAGCACTGAGTGTCTCCTCTATGGCAGGCCCTTTATTATATGCCTCAGTTCTTAAAACAACTTTCAGCTCAGTGTCATTGTGCCCATTTCTCAGACAAGGATACTGAGGCCCACAAACTGGAAAGGGACATATATGAAGTTGAACCAAGTGGCAATGCTGGGATTCCAGACCTGGTTTCTACTCTGTTGCACTGTTTCTCATTTCATGATCACAGTGCAGTCTGCAGTGACCTTGACCACTTTTAGAAAAACATGGAGCTGATAATGTTAACCTCAGCCTATATTTATACATGTTGGGACTATAAAGCCAGCAGAAGCACACTATGCTATAAGTTTCATTGCACTCCAGCCTTGAGTAAGGCTTTTAAGTGCCTGCCCATTTATTAAAAATGCAAAAGTGGCAACAACAAAGGGCTGGTGATTACAGGGTTTAAAAGGAAGATTCATTTACATGTTTCAGGTTTTTAGTAGTTTAATTGAGCACTAATGATTTTTTTTTAAAAAGAAGACTCAAGGGGACTGAGACCCTAAAAGATTCAGAGAAATGATTTGACCCTATTTCTACTGCAACAGCCCCCAAAGAAAAACACTAAAGACCAGATGAGTTATCAGCTGAACAAAAAAGATTCTTATCTACAAAATAATGGCCTCCCCCAGGCCGGGCGTGGCTCAGCAGTTGAGCATTGACCTAGGATCTAAGAGATCCGAGGTTCGATTCCTGGTCAAGGCACATGCCCAGGCTGCAGGCTCAATTCCCAATGACTCTCTCATCATTGATGTTTCTGTCTGTCTCTCTCTCTCCCTCTCCTTTCCTCTCTCTGAAATAAAGATATATTAAAAAAAAAAAAAATAGTGGCCTTTTGGAAGAAAATAGAATGAAAGAAAAGGGAATGGGGGATGGAGGAAGGACAGGAGGGATTGTGTTCATTTATCTCTGGGGACTTTGAGAAAGAACCCTTGTTTCCAAAGTGAGAGCAATATTTTCCATGCAAGAGAAGCAATGAAGCCAAGTACTGTGCCAGCTACGTAGAATGTACTGAGCTGCAAGAAGGCCTTCTTTCCTTCTACTAAAGAAAAAGAGCCAGTATTAGAAACAATAATAATAATGGCAGCTGACAATTACTGTACACCAACCCAGGACGAGGCACTGTGCAAAGTGATTTACATGTATTACCTAATTTAATTCTCACCACTTCATGGGCAAGCAGTGTTAATATACCTATTTTACAGGTGAGAATGCTGAGGTTTAGAGATGTTCATTTGTCCAAGGCCATGCAGCTGGTAAGTTAAGTAGGAGACCAGGAATTCATATTCAGGTCTGTCTGTCATTTGAGCCTTTCTTACCCTTAAAACCTGGAGGCAAGACAGAAGTCCATGGCATCCATTCTTGGGCTCCTCAACCACCTTTGGGATTTGATGGAAAAAGCAGCACAACCCAGCAGACATCAGGACCATCCCAAGTGCTGGATGCAGGTTATCCGATGCCTGACAAGACAGCTCATCTTTGGGTGACTCTTGGAATTGGCCAGAATTTGACTGATGGACCAGCACTTTCTAAACCCCAGCCTCTCCTGACCCTCCCTGACCCTGGACTGCTTTATTAATCCCTGCCACCTCTCAGCTTCCTTCCCACAGGCTGAATCCCACTCAAAATGGGTCAGAATGGGATGCCAGAGAATCCTGTATTGGCTTAAAGTTGATGGTCACCATTGCCCTGGGCAGGATGAAAGAAGGGAGTAAATCACTGTTTTGCATGCCTAGTATTGTCACTGAAGTTGTCCTGTGAAGGGGGAAAAAAAACCCACGATGTCACCATGAGACACTGCCTTTATGCCTGACCACAACTTGGGTGACATTTCCAGAGAAAGCAGAAAACAACCTTCGGGATTGACATTTCAGAAGGCATGGAGACAAGTTGGGGCAAACCTCCCTGGGTTTCTACTTTATCATGACTATTAGGATATCACAACTACTGCTCCTTACTCCCCGGGTTCTACTCATCTTAGGATTCAGGGCACATACTAGCTGCCCCTTGGGCCAAAACCCTCAAAGCAGGCACTTTGTGAGCTCAAGCCTTCAGGTTAAGATTTTTCCTTCTGTTGGAGTTTGCATTCTGCCCTTGAAACTCATAAACTCACCCCTCAGGACCTGTGGGCCCCAAGAGCATTCTGTTCTAAGCCTGCCCACTCAGACACTGCAATGGTAAGGAAAACAACTTGCTCAGCCCCAAGGCCAGCCATGAAAAGGTTTGGGGGGGGGGTAGGCACTGGAGGAGGCTGGGCTGCACAACTTGATGGATCTCTCATGGATGACATTTTACCACCATGCAAATTACTCTCCGCACACTGCGCACCTAACACATCCTCTGCTGGGTGCACTGCATGGATGCCTTGTTTCCAGGGCAACCTCACCTGGGGTGGGGGAGAGGCAACCAATGGATGGGCTAAGCCTATTTCCTTGATAACTTAGGGCCCTGAGGTGGATGAACAGCCCACTGGTGCATGAACTCAGCCCTAAAGCTAGAATAGAGCCAGGGAGGGAGGGGGTGAAAGGGAATCCAATGGGGGGAAATTTGTGGGTCAAGGTACCAGAGCTTTCTCTGAAAATAACGGAGTCAGTGGTTCCCTTAGCCTTCAAGTTGCCCTAAATATCCTAGTCACAGCACGACCAATCATAGCTGGTCTCAGTCCCTCATTTCTGCTCTCACAAGACAGCCATCAGATAAGATTCATTTGTTGGAGTGTTTCTAAGTCACAATTTAGAAATGATAACATCCACCAATGCCTGTTCTTTTTCTTTTTTCTTTCTTGTTTTCTTTTTTTTCTTTTTTTAGGGACGCAATGAAGCACAAGTAGGGAAAGAATCAAAATTAAGAGAATGGAGCTGATGAAAAGTGGCTAAAGCAGAAGACAGTGCAGGGAAGTACAGGGGTGGGTTAGCAACATCACCCACAAAGAGTAAACCAGATTCCTTCAGTGTGTTGACTTCTCTGGGGAAGCTGGAGGAGTCTGGGGCCAAAGGAGGTGTCCTCTGGTCAAGGTCTTTCAGAACAAAGATTCTGTCCTCACCACAGAGAGCAGCATGGACAAGACAGAGATAACTTAGCAGGCCTTGTCCTTGTGGCTCCTGGTGAAATGCCAGAGTCAGTGGGGCTCAGTGGCTGTACAGAGTGGAGCCTGTGGGCCCTGTGGAGCCCCAGACATGTAAGATAATATTTTAAGTGCTCACTTCTCCCTGAGCTCCCTCTGACACCGCAGCTATTAAGCTAAGCCCCAACCCCCTAGAGGCAGGTGGGCTCTGAAGTCCAACAGCACTGTCCTGGGAAAGGGAGGGAAGAGCTCCAGGAGGCTCTGGGGCAGTAGAGGCTTTGGCTGGCAGGGTAGAAGTGTGTTTGTGAATTAATGGCTGGGCATCTTACCATTTAGTCATTTGGAGATAAGAAAGCAGACCAAAATTAAAGCAAAACAAAGACCCCGGAGGAAAGGACACAGAATTGAGGAGGTACATAAGTGGGGGAGGCAGAGCAGGGGGCTACCCAAAGCTTTTAGGGTACTTTAAAAGGCTTCATGATTCCCAAAGACCCCTACCTCTCTCACCGTTTTTCGATTCTGCACCCCCCCTCAGCACACCCCGTAGGAGGTACCCAGGGTCTACAAGAGCAGGGGCTACAGGATTTCAAAGAAAGGCTCAGCACCCGAGCGGCCACATTATCCACCTAGCACTGGAGGCTGCACTATGTCAAGTAAGAAGCTTTGCAGAAAGAGGTCTTATTTCCTCCTTCCCCTTCCCCTCTGGAAATAAAAGTAGGTTGCATTTCTCCTGCCCCCGTTCCCTGGTCTCTCAGACACGCAGCTGAGAGCACCTAGTCAAAGTCTCGGCCCAGGATATCAGTGCCTGCGCCTTTTGTACGGATACCGCCAGCTTCTGCCGCTCCGGTGAGAGGCCAAAACCAGTCACTGGGCCTAGGGGGTCTTCCAGGTGGTTCAGAGGTCAGCTACTGGAGTCACATGGGGCAGGCCATGAGCCCCTGGGGCCTGGATGTGGGGTGGTCGACTTCTGCCCCCCCCCCCCGCCGGCAGAGGTGGGGGTGCTAGGAAGGAGGGTGGCCGGAGAGCCACAGGTGAGGCGACAGACCCGCCTGCACTGGCCAGAGGGGTACAGGGCCTGGAGGGGGCTTTGCACGGCCACAGTCAGAGCTTAGTGCTGGGGGCTGAGCACTCTCAACGTGAGCTCGTGTGCTCGCCAAGAAACTTCTGGGACCACAGAAGTGCAACTGGGCACGTTAGATCACGGAGGGGCAGGGAACAGGGGCCTGGCAGGGGCTAGGACGGGAACTGGTTTCTTCCATCCCGTGAACGAAATCAAGACTGTTCCTGAGCCAGGTCTCTCCTCCCCCCTCCACTTCCTTTCTTGACTTTAATTCGGCCCCAAGGTCCGTGGCCCGCGGAGGACGCTGAGAAGCTGAAAGGCGCCAGATAGCAGAGCCCCTGGGACCCGCACGGCGACACGGTCGGCCCGCCCGCCCTGCCTCGCTCAAAGCGCGGTTCGCGGGCGCCCAGCGTCTCCCGTCGCGCGCCTCGCTGCGCACAGCGGTGCCGCCGCAGGGCTCCGGGTCGCTCTCGCTCTCCACGGGGAGCGGACAAATGCGCCCACTCAGGCAGACGGCAGGGGAGGCAGAAGTGGAAAATATCTGGGCAGAAAGACCTACCGGTCCCAAAGGGAGGGCAACTGCAGGCCAAGGGGCCGGGCGGCTGGGGGAAGGCGAGAGGAGGGCAGAGGGGGCTCCGCACCGGCCGCCACAGACCCGCGACTCCGCGCGCTCCGGCGCGGCCTCGCCACGGTGCCCGAGGCACAGGGGGCGTCCGAGGGACTTACCCCAGAGCAGTGTGAGCAGCTTGGCTTTGGGGATGAGCACCAGGGAGTACACAGCGGCCAAGTGGAGCAAGCTCATCAGGACAACGTTCCTCCAAACGATGTTCTGCCGCTGCTCGCGTGCGCCCGGCCTCTCCGGGCCGCCGCCGCTCTCCGAGTCCTCGACCCCCGCACGGCTTTCCTCCGTGGCGTTGCAGAAGGGGACCTTCCCCCGACCCGCGGCCAGGGCTGGCATGGCTGGGGAGAGACGGGCGCCTGCAGCGGCGGCGGCAGGCAGGCAGAGGTCTGCAGGCGCGGAGCTCTCCGGTGGGGGCGGGGGCTTCTGCCTTTTAGGGGGGATCTCCACACCTCCCGTCCCCGCCTTCCGGGCCCTTCTCTGGTTCCTTCTCCCTTCTTCAGGCGCTCAGCGTGGCCTAAGGATGCGAACCTGGGAGCCTAGCATCTGTTGCTGGTGCATCACCCCTGCCGCTGCCGGGCCGAACTCCGCGGCGAGCCGAGGGGGGAGCGGAGGGGCGGGGGGGCGCGGAGGGGTCGGGGGGGAGGGCGAGCGCGGCGAGCGGCGGGGGAGGCAGCTCTGGGAGGGAGCGGGGAGGAAAGACCTGCAGAGCTGCAGCCAATCACGGCGGCCTGTGGGGCTCTTAAAGAGAAAGGCGCCCCCTGGCCCCGCTGCCCTGGCTCTCCAGGGCCGGCCGGGGGAGCCCGCCGGGCAGGCGGTTGGCAGCCTGGGCCCCGGGGTGGGTGGGAGGTGGCTCCTGGGACAGGGGGCCTGTTGAGCGGCTCACAAAAACAAAAAAACACCTTTCCGTTTTGAGAAGCTTTTTTTTCCCCCCCCAAACTTTTGAAGCCACAGGCCACCATGTTGAAGAATTTAAAATACGTGCTCGGAGTCTCAACACAAGTTAAGGCCAGATCCGAGGTGAGAATCCGAAGTCCCTGTGCCTGCCCGTTCGTAGGCTCCTCGGGCCTGTGGAGGGATGGAGCGCAGCGGCTCAACTCTTAATTAGGCAGCTGCAGCCAGGGACGCAGTGGGTGCTCGGTGAGTGCCTGTTAGGTGGCACGTACAGGACTTGGGGGTGTTAGGAGCCACCAGCGGCCTGCCCACCGCGCAGCCCATCGGCTGCGGGGCTGTGCCCGTGGCAAGTTTCCGGCTGACGGCCGCGCTGTGGACTCTCCCCTCGGCCCCAGCTGATGGAACAGTACCTTAAAGCCAACCCCATTGAGAGTAGGGCTTCAGGGAAAACCACCCAGGCGTCCCAGAAAATTAACCTGTGGGAAAGCCGTGGCTGCCCATTCCTCTCCTCCTAACGCAGATAACGTAGAGCTGTCCGGAGGGAGCCCTAATTGCACAGAAATGCAGAGAGGGGTGCGCTGGGCGAAAAAGGGCTCAGCGCTGGAAGCCAGGGTCTCTGAGTTGTGGTTCTAACCTGCCCTGACCCAGTTTGGCTCTCTTCCGTACAGGAGAAACAAAGCTAATCTTTATTCTCCCTTCCAGCTCGCAAATTCTATAAATGTGAGCTTGAACGGGTGCCATTATGTTGACAAATAAAGCTGGTTTGGGGGGTGCCGCATTACCCATTGCTAGAAATCTTTTCCAGGATTCCGGGAGATGGGAGGAAATGACAGAGAACTGACTGCAGTAAGGGACCGTCCACGAGCCTCTTGCTGTTAACAGCCCTGAACAGGTTCAGTTAGCCAGATAAAATAATGTCTAATTTAAAACTGAAGCAAGGTATGTGTGGCAGTGGAATTGTGGCCACTTGCCAAGTGTTATGGTGGTGCTTCAGATGGAGCTGAAATTATAGAATGAAAGGAAATTTGCCTTGGGGACAGATACATGTCTGCACTGTAGAATGACTAGTGAGACATGAAACTGGAGAGTACAAATTTCATCAGCCAGCTCAACCTGGGCTTCATAATGAACCACTTTTTCTTCCCATGCTCCCCCTGCTCCCCACTCCCACCAGACCCACATATTCCTCGTGGCTCTCTAGTTCAGACTACCTTTTTTGCTTGAATGGACTAGTTGCTTGGCGAGAAGTCCCTCTGTGGGTAATGACTCACCCCACCCTCACTAACCAATCATTCGTTTGGCCTTATTGGGCACCTGCTCTGTGCTAGGACTAGTGGACACGGGATACAAGGATGAACCGTATGGGCTCTGCCCTCAAGGAGTTCCCCATCTAGGAGGGAGACAGATCAAACAAATGTAACTTCTTGGACATGACCTTGGAAGGGCAGGAAAGTACAGTCCATGATCAGGAGGGAAAATAAGTTTATTAGGAATCAAGAGCACATGCAAAGAGCCCTGGCCAGTGTTTTAAGTGGTTAGAGCTTCAGCACGAGCCCTGAAGGGTCATGGGTTCAATTCCCGGTCAAGGGCATGCACCGGAGTTGGGGGTTCTTTCCTGGCTGCTGTGGGAGGCAACCAGTTAATCTCTCTCTCTCTCTCTCTCTCTCTCTCTCTCTCTCTCTCTCTCTCTCTCCCCTTCCCTTTTTTCCTCCCCTTCCACTCTCTCTAAAAAGCAATGGAAAAAATAGCCTCAGGTGAGGATTAACAAAAAACATACAAAGAGTTCAGGGGAAGCAGCAAAATGGTTTTTTACTTGGCGCCTGGGTACTTTATTTATTGGATAAGCTACGGCGGCTCAGTGAGCACCCTCCTCTCTTCCCTCCAGGGAGCAGGCCGGGTTGGGCCAGTCATTTCAGCTGGTTGGGCTAAGGGCTGAGCCGGGAGGTTCCTGTATGGGTGGGAGTGGGAGTGAGTGCTCTTTAGTTCTTTCAGATCCTGCCTACAAAAGAGGGACTGAAGGCAAATGGCCCTTCCAGACCTCACCTCAGCGCGAAACCTCTGCAGATATAAGATATACTTTTGCTAATAATGACCATTCCCTTTAGCGTAGTTATGCCATCAGGGCTACTGTCTCTTTTCCCATCTAAGATTTTTGCCAAAGACCTTAGTATATTTTCTTAGCTTCTGGTAAAGACCCCAGAAGTGCATAAGTGTTCATCTCACCCCTTGATGGGGGCAAATGGGACAGTAACCCTTATCCTGTCAAACAATTACCCAAAATGTGATAATAGCCCTAATAATGGTATTTTCAAGATAAAGTGGAGGCACAAAGGAGGGAGTAGTTAATTCACACTGGGGCTGGAGGAGAGGAGGTAATATCTGAGTAAGGATTCTTTTTTGAAACTTGATTAAAATTTTTAAATGTGCCCGGCCGGGCATGGCTCAGTGGTTGAGCGTTGACCTAGGATCCAGGCGATCGGGGTTCGATTCCAGGTCAGGGCACATGCCCGGGTTGCGGGCTAGGCGGCCGATTAATGACTCTCTCATCATTGATGTTTCTCTCTCTCTCTCCCCCTCTCCTTTCCTCTCTCTGAAATCAATAAAGATATATTTAAAAAAAAAATTTTTTTTTAATGTGGTAAAGTACACATAAAATTTACCATCTTAACCATTTTTAAGTGCTCAGTTCAGTAGTGTCAAATATGTTCACACTGTTGTGGAACCAATTGAAACGGAAGCTCTATATACATTAAACGATTTCTCCTTCATCCCTCTCCAACCACCATTGTACTTTCTGCTTCTATGAGTTTGACCAGATACCTCAAAAGTGAAATCATATAGTATTTGTCTTTTTGTCTGCCTGGCTTATTTCACTTAGCACAATATCTTCAGGGTTCATCCGTGTTGTAGCATGTGTCAGAATTTCCGTCCATTTCAAGGTCAAGTAATGTTCCATTGTATGTTTATACCACATCTTGCTTATCCATTCAACTGACAATGGACACTTGGGTTGCTCTCACCTTTTGGCTATTGTGAGTAATGCTGCTGTGAACATAGGTGCACGACTATCTCTTTGAGACTCTGCTTTCAATTCTCTTGGATATATATCCAGAAGTGGTATTGCTGGAGTTTATGGTAATTCTATTTTTAATTTTTTTAACTTCCATACTGTTGCCCATAGCAGCTGCACCATTTACGTTCCCAACAACAGTGCACAAGTGTTCCAACTTCTCCATATCCTCACTAACACTTATTTTCTGATTGTTTGGTGTTTTAGATTATAGCCATTCTAATGGATCTGAGATGATATCTCATTGTGGTTTTGATTTGCATTTCCCTAATGATTAGTGATGTTGAGAATTTTTTCATGTTTGTTGGCCATTTGTATGTCATCTTTGGAAAAATGTCTATTTTAGTCTTTTGTCCATTTTGTAATGTGTTTGTTTGCTTGTTGTTGAGTTACAGGAGTTCTTTACATACTCTGGATATTAGTCCCTTATTTGATAAGTGATTTGCAAATATTTTCTCCAGTTCCATAGGTTGCCTTTTCACTGTTGTGTCTCGACACATAGCTTTCAATTTTGATATAGTCCAATTTACTTATTTTCACTTTCATTACCTGTGCTTTTGGTGTCTTATCCAAGAAATCATTGCCAAATCCAATGTCCTGAAGCTTTTACCTTATGTTTTCTTCTAATGGTTAGTTTTAGAGTTTCAGCAACTATGCTTAGGTCTCTGATCCATTTTGAGTTAATTTTTGTATAAGGTGTAAGGTAAGGGTTGAACTTAATTCTTTTGCATGTAGATATCTAGTTTTCCAAACACCACTTGTTAATAAAAGTCTCCTTTCCCCATTGAATGGTCTTGGCACCCTTGTTAAAGAGCATTTGACCATATACTTGTGTGGGTTTATTTCTGGACTCTATTCCATTCTTCTGTATATTTATCTTTATACCAACATCTCATTGTTTCAGTACTGTAGCTTTTTTAAAAAATTGATTTTGAGGGAGAGATAGAGATTGATTTGCTATTCCACTTATCCATGCATTTGTTGGTTGATTCTTGTATGTACCCTGGCCAGGGATCAAATCCACAACCTTGGCATATCAAGACAATGCTCTAACCAATTGAGCTACCTGGGCAGGGTGAGTGCTGTAGCTTTATAATAAGTTTTGAAAGCAAGAAGTATGTGACCTCCAACTTTATTTTTATTTTTCAAGATTGTTTTGGCCATTTGGATCCATTGAAATTCCATAAGAATTTAGGATGGATTTTTCTGTTTCTGCAAAAAATGTCCCTGGGATTTTGATAGGGATCACATTAAATCTAGAGATTACTTCAGTTAGTATATACATGTTAACAATATTAAGTCTTTAATTATATACATGGGATGTTTTTCTGTTTATCTGTGTCTTAATTTCTCACAGCAACATTTTGTAGTTTTCAGTGTACAAGTCTTTTGCCTCCTTGGTTAAGTTTACCAGGTAGGATTGGTCTGAGATATACTAAGAAAAAACCATCATAGCTAGAATGCCTAGATTCCCTCCAACAGTATGTGCCTTAGAGAAGTTGCTTCTGATAGAGAGGACAGAACAAAGACAGAAGATAGAAAGTGTTTGATGGTACTAGCGTCACCTACAAAAAAACTGTGTGTGAGATATGCTTGGTGAGGCATGTGGTCTGGCAAGGTCAGGAGGGCGTCATGGAGGAGGTAGCAGCAAACAAGATCCTGAATGAATGACCTGACAGAGACTCCCAGTTGGATAATTATGAAAGAAGGTGCCTCGGAGATGGGAGTGAGCCTGTCAAAGTACCTAGCTAAGGCTGTAGTCCTTCAAAGGGTGAATACTAAGATCTTTAAAACTTATGTCAAAATATTTGTGGAGAAAATACAGGCTCCAAGGAGAAAGTAAAGAGAAAGAAAAGATCTATTCTTTTTTTTTTTTTTAAAGTTTCTTTATCTTTATTGTTGAAAATATTACAGATGTCTCCTTTTTATTCCCATTGATCCCCTCCACCCCGCATCCATCCCACCCCCAGGTCTTCCCCAGACCAGTGTCTGTGTCCATGGATTATGCTTATAAACATATAAGTTCTTTGATTAATCTCTCCCCACCCACTCCCCCACCTCCACCTTCCCTCTGAGATCCCTCAGTCTGTTCCATGCTTCTATGTCTCTGGATCCACTTTGTTCATCAGTTTATTTTATTACATTCCACATATGAGTGAGATCATGTGGTACTTGTCTTTCTCTGACTGGCTTATTTCACTTAGCATAATACTTTCTAGTTCCCTCCATGCTGTGCCAAAGGATAAAAGATCCTTTTTTACAGTTGCATAGTATTCCAAAAAAAAAGATCTATTCTTGAGCTCAGAGATTTACAAGGATTCTCACATCTGTGTTTTTCTTAAGGAAATTTAGATTTTGGCTACAGGAGCTACAGTGTTTTGAAATGACCCAGGTTTGGTATCCAAAAACCTGGGTTTGAATGTGGCCCCGCCAGTCCGATTTAGTCAGTCTCTGTGATTTGGGAGACAGTGACAGTCTCTTAGATCGTCAGTTTCATCCTACATAACCTAAGAATTAAGACAGATCTATGCTAGAAGTTCCTCTTTGTGCAACTTACCTAATAATCTAAGTTCAGTTTTTTCATGTGCAAAATGCAGTGATACTGCCTATCACATGGGAATAGAGCTTAGTACAGTAGTTGGTCCCTAGTAACTGCTGAATAATGTGGGTATTTTATTGTTTTTTTAATCATCCTAGAGAGGTGGACTCAATGCAGTTATGAAACCTGCCTGGCCAAGAAACCAGGGTACACCTGGAAGTCCCAGACTGGAAAAGCAAGCTTAAGTGGGTGGGCTAGAGGGATTCAGACCTTGGAAGGATGAATTCTAGCAGCACCAGGGAACTGTGAAATGAAACCACCCGCCCTGGTATGAGAGGCAGCTCCTTCGGCAAAGGAAGGGATGTGCTCTGTGGCTCTTCGGTAGTTAAAGGGGGAGGAAGGGGAGGTTGCCTCTTGGCTGATGTGCAGGGACAGGATTTCAAATGTAAACTCTGTGCTCCTAGGGTGAGAAAACCACTCCCAGGCCTTAGATGAGAAGGACTGCAGGGGAGCATACAGTTGGGAAGTTAGCCTCGAAGACTGGTTTTGAGATATAGCAACACCATGGCTCAGTAGAACATTAGTCTTCTCAGCTTCCTCTGTCACAGGAGAGTTGGCTTCCCCTTTTCTGTACCAAATGGATTGGAAAAACCTCCCATTGAGATTTTATAGCAGTGGACGAGGGGTGACCTGCTTCTGTTGCTTTGGATGTGAAGAGAGTTTTCTTTGAACAAAAATCCCAATCTTATTGCTTAGACCCTTCCCACATTTCCTGAGCACTCTACTGTTGCAATTTGGCAGCAGGACACTGGGCATGGGAGGTGGCCAGATTTGCAGGTCCTTAGTTCCTAATTCAGAGGTAGAAGGTCTCCTTTATGAAAAACCCACTGAAGCCAACCCAAACCTGTCTCTTCCGTCAGTGATATGCTGTCGTTTGCAAGTGCCCAGGTTACCTTCAGTTTGAGGTAATCAATTTTTTCATGCAATATGTATTTATTGAGCCTCCTCTAGAAGCCAAGCATGAGCTCAGCTCCATGCACAGCAGTATATACTATGCTCATGGGACTCATGTTCCAGTGGGGGAGGCAGATGGACATAATCACTCCAAGAAGTGTATACCACAAACGCTAGCAAACCCTATAGAGGAATCACTAATCATCCTGTTTAAGACCCAGTCACGGCATGTTAACATTTGTTAATACTCACACCACACCCCCCTTTGACCAACATCTGTCTAGAACAAGGTCCACAAACCAAACTCCTCCCCACGCTCTTTCTCCCTACTCCCAATTCCCAGCTCTCTGAAATAAATGAACAATCCCTATTATTGTGACAGAAGAAAGGGAGTATTGACAAGGTTTTCACCCACATCTCTTCCAGCTCTCCAGTTCCCCTCCCCCTGGCAACACCCACCCATTTTCTTTTAAGTTATTTTGGTTTCCAAGGGCAGATAAATGTGGAGAAGCTCCTATTTCTTTCTCAGCATTAGCTGCTGTTATTGTTTCTCTCTCAATGACCTCTTTCTCTTCCTGCTGTGTCAATTACCACAGGCAGCTCTTACCAGGCAAAGGCCCCTGTTGCTCTCTAGCAGGGAGGGGGCATTTGTAAATAGAGTTCAGGAATGTCAAAAGGGTGACCTAGATTTCCACCAGAGGAAAAACTAGTCCATTTGAGTACCCTATATAATCAAATGTAGCCCATTCTTGCTGTGAGGAACAGGTGTATAGAAAGGTTAATTTCACAAAAACATGTATCATTACTGAGGGGACTCACTACTTAAGGACCTCAAAGCCAAGCCAATATATTGGTCCTAAGTCTTCAAATTACAAACTGTTTCTTTGATGCCTGCCTACTCATTTTCAATCAAGGAAAGTGCTGCATCGGTTTTTCTCCAGATTAGAAATGAATTTAACTCTGCAAGAAGAAAAAGTTACTCAAATATAAATAGGCCTGAATTCGTTCATCTTTCTGCAAAGCTTTGGTGCTTATCCAAATTTGTTTTCAATTCCTTCTGAAGGCATGTAGGTAACATACAAAGATGCTATGGGAAAGGTGGATGGTCACGGACTTCCAAAGCTGGAAATGAAATTAGAGATCATCCAGTCCTACCCTCTCATTGCTTTTTTGTTTGTTTTACCCTCTCATTTTTCCGATGGGAAAATGGAGGCAGGAAGTGGTAACATGATTTGACTAACAGTAAGTGGCAGTGAAGACACTAAAACCCAGCTCCTTGACTGACAGGTGCTCTTCTCCACTGTTCCTCATGACGACACAATTTATAGCCATTGGGATAAAGTGGGCTTCCTAGTAGCATTTTCCTGTTACCACCCAGGGCTTCCCTCCAGTCTGGAGCCCTGCCTGGTACTGTCACTTCCCTGTTGTGATCTACAGGAGGGACTGAGTTGTTTTGGCTCACTCTTCTCCCCTCTTCGCAAACTGCACCCTTTCCTTTGGGAAACCACTCCATGTGGTTCTGGTGGGGCTTAAAATCACTGTGCTCACACCAGGTAGGGTGGGCATACTAGCTGGGCCAGCCAGTTCTGGTACCCTACTTCTGGGCACTGAACTCCATCAGGTAGTGGGCACAAGACCCAAACAGAGACAGTGGGAGTTGTCTTTGTGAGCAGTGTTTGGATATTGTGAGAGGTTTTCTCTTCCCTTTCATATCACAAGCCATGGAGATGGAGGCTTTGGGCTGCCAGGGACTATCTTTCCCACCATGTAAATATAACCTGCCTGAAAAGAAGGGAATATGAAATGCTCAATAAATATATCTGTTTATACTAAACACATTCCTCTTTTATGGGAAATGCCAGGTCTCTGCAGGCTAATCGGAGGGGGAAAGAAAAGCAAAGTCAGAAAGCAAAACTCAGGCTTTTGCTGTAGTAGCAGTTATCTTTACTTTTGGAAAAATATGGGTTTGTGGAAAAAAAGACATGGTCACTAGGCAGAGATGTGGGTTTGAATCCAGATTCTGCTGCTCACCCACTGCGCCAAGCAACTGGAAATAATAGCTTAACTCTCTGGGCTGATGTGAGGACCAAGGGAGAGAGCTAAGGACCTAGCTCAGCGCTCAGCTCAAGGGAATGTCGGATCCCTCAATGTGTCCAAGCAGCACAGTACCTCTTTGTGGAATGGACTTCAGCCGGTTGAAACTGATTTGTTCTCTCCCCAAGACTCCTTAAGGCAAAAAAGATGGTCAGAGAAGGTCATCTGTTATTTGGAGATATATCCAGAGGGAAAGGAAATTACTTTTAGCTTTTAGGAGATGGTCGCTTTCCTTCTTTCTTACTGAAATGTGTTCATATTCAATTCCACCACACATTCTAGTTTTCCTAGTATGGAAAGTTCCTTTATTGGACAAAGTGCAAGATGAAATTATTTTTCATCATTAACCAAATCATAGTTACTGGTCATTCTTAATGATCCCTTAAATTTTATATTATACTCACTGCCCTTCTACTATTCAGAAAAAAAGGTCTGAAATTGTCCTCTTCTAATCAAATGTGAATCCATTCTGACAGGCTCCCTACTGATTCATTTTACATTGCCTACCTGGAAACACATCTGTTCAGACATGAAGTCTCTACTGAACTGCACCAAGCACTTTCTATTTACTGGGGTAAAGAAACCAATTTAATAATAACTCTAGGATGCTACCCTCTAGAGTTGGGAAATGTTATAGCCTTTAAAGGTATAAAAGAGATAACGGTAAATATATTTAATTTCACATGTAAGAGCTAAAAAGCCAACAAGCTTGTGTATCTTTTTGAAATAGGAAGCCTTCCTCTATTTCACAAGGTTTCTGAATTCTGCCTCCCCCATTGGCACAGTGTAAGCCCACTGATACACAAAAGGTGGTTTTAGAAAGGTCATGGGTTGGGAAATATAAGGTACTAGTAACAAAAGCAGAGACCGGCCTACCTGGTGAACAACAGGCTTCTAGAACGTCAGCCAAAAATCAAATTCAACCGGGAGTGCAACTCCAGTAAAGAATGCAGACATTACTGAGTAATGATGTTTGTACAGTCATTCTAGGTGTTTCAGACGTAACATTAACATTGTTTGCTAAGTAAATACATTAGCAGATCTCTGGAAACATAAATCCATATTGCAAAAAACATACACCAGTTAAACCAAAGTCTATTTCTTTTTGTTTGATTTCTTACTTTTCAAAGATCTACTCCAACCACTTTAACAACACATCCCATACCTCCCAGGGGGAGAAAAAAGGCAAAAAGCTGGAAATTAAAGAAGGGTACAGTTGGATCCCAATCAGGCTTATATGCCCACTACACAACCTGAGCCTGGACTCACATAGTTACCAAAGCACTGAGCAGAACAGAAACGTAGATAAAGCAATAGTGCACCAGAAAAAGAGGAAATATAAAGCTGATCTCATTGGTTTTTCTTTGTAATCTGGTTTGGCTGAAAGATTTGGGGCATTTATCCCTAAGGTCAGAGAGTTAAGATTTTCTGTGCATAGACAGTGCCTATTAGTCACTGAATAAACTGAGATGCTGATGGTGTCACAGGTGGTGAGCACCCCTGGAGATCTGTCAGGGGCTCACTTTGGGAATGCTGCCACCACACAGTGGAACGACAGAATCAGGCAGAGGGGAGCATGCGTACACATGTGTATGTGCATAGATGTGGGCACACTTTGCCGAATCTTCATGATCATTCCAAAGGAATGATCACGGCAGAGGAGTCAACAGGTAGCTTGCAGCCATTCTTAGGCAAACCCAGATCTGGTCCAGGAGACAAGTGCTTGTCAGAAAAGTGTCACCCAGTCACCACCCCTCCCTTTACTGTTCAGTCCGGTATCAATTAGGGTACTATAGTTGCCAGGAATCTTCTTGCATCTTTCTATTCCCCAGAATACATGGGAACTTTCTAAATTCTATGGAGTATATAGGCTCACTGGACCCTCAACAGTCAGGTGTAGAGCAGTTACTTTCAAGTTTATCCTGATGCCACACTAGTCAAATGAACTACCTCCGTCAGCTACGTATCCCAGTGCACATAAAGATTCTCAAAGGGGGCCTGCCAGTGCATCCATCCCACCTAGCCCAAAGGGCTGTCTGAAGAAGGGAGGAGAGGACAGGGACAAAATGAAAACAGCGCCACCCCCACTGGCATGATACAGCTCCTGGCTAATACCCAGACCCAGTTTCCCTCACACCCCTTTCCTTGTTTGAAAACTATCAGTAGGTTAAAAAAATAAAAAGCACAAGACATGAGCACAACTGAGCAGACCTGGGATTCAGAAAGAATGACTACATAAAGTAATGGCAAGAGCAGAGTTACAGCTCTCCCCAACTAAACAGCAATTGGTTGTAATGTCCACCAGATCTTTACGTAAGAACAGCTTTAGACAGGTGCTGCACTGTGCAGGCTTACACTCTACTGTCTTTGGAGTGGAAAACAGTCATTTACAAAACCAAGTTGGAATTTTTCTCTACTTGAAAAACACACAAAATTTTGTGAAAGCTGTTTTACTTGTCTTCAGGAAAACAAAATACTCTCTTTCCACAATCTATTATCTTCATCTTTTAGGGATGAAACAATATTTGAGGTTCAGCTCTTCTTACCTCCATCCATTTATATGAAACTTCTCCAAGGTTATAAACCACGTGGAGAAACATCTCCACAGTGGAAACATCACAATGCTGTATTGAAAAAGGAGAGTGAGCAGCTGCTCATATGTCAGGAGCAAAGATTTTCACACTAATACTCAGAAAATCTTTGGGGTTAGCCAGGGCTCCACTGCCCTCTACTTGTTTTTCATCTTTTGGGAATCTGTTTTTGTAAAATGCTGCTAAGTATGCCACTGTCATGTCATGCATCCATAACATAAATCCTAACTATCAAGGAAATAAAGGAAGGCTCTAGCAAACCTTTTCCCTCAGGCTGCAAAAACCCTGACAAACTACTCTTACTCCTTGAAATAGCACTTCTATCTCCACAATAGTCACAATGTTTATTTTTTAGTTTCCAACCCACTTAGGTAAAACTGCATAGGCACTGAAAAAATTACTACTATCTGATTCTCCTAAAGATTCTTGGGGACCATTATCTTTTGTTTGCCACAAAACAGATTATAATAAAATCACTTGACAAAAAACTGGCTGAAAATGTCTGGCTTTCATTCAGGAGGCTGACAGAAATTAAAGTTTTCTTTCTGGACTTAAAATCTCAGAGCTACAGGTACTTTTTAAAAATTATATGAATAAGTTTCTAAATATAAAATAGAGACAATTCACTATCTTAAAATTCAAACAGAATACTGAAAACATTAATCAAGTTCAGTGCATTTTACAGAATGAAAATGCTCTTTTCCTTAAAGCTACTTAAAGCTAGTGATCCCACTTTTCATTAGTATTTGCCAAAATCTATGTAGCAGGCTCTAGATTTAATTATTTGTTCAGGACCAGAGTGAAACCAAAGACACAAAAAAGATTAAACTATAAGCAGTTGTTTAAAAAAAAGACTACATACACTTAAAATAAGATTACACACTTTAATCTGATTGACACGGAGGAAAAAGGGGGGACATGAAAGAAACATAGCTTTAGCTCTGCTTTATGCATAACCAGATGCTCCTTTTCAAAAAAGTACACTAAGGTTTTAAAAGCCACATTTTATCAGAATACTTCAGTAAAACATACTATGTGTAATCCAAGAAATACACTATTTGCATAAAAAGAAAATCATCATGGGCAATAAAAGATTAAAACAAAAGAAAGCACCAGGGTTTGGAGCAGTTCTAAGGTGAGTATCTCTGCAGAAATAGTGTAAATGCTATGGAAACATGCTAGTGGGGATTGGTCCATATCATTTTTTAAAACTTGTTTCTTTGGGAAAATGGCAATGTTGGCCAGGAGTGAAGCTGTCCTTTTAGACACCTAGCTTATTGGCCTGGGTGAGGACAACTTTGAGAACTGGCATGAAAGCAGAGGTTTCACTGAAGTTGCTGGTGCTCACTATATGGGTATGGATGGTCAAGCCTTCTGAGTAGTTTCGCGTTTCAATGCTCCTTGCAATGTTGTGTAAGCCATTGATGATTGTGGGTGAAAGCTGAAATAAAGGTGGAACCAAGAGAAGAATTAAATTAGGGGAGAATTTCCCATGAGACCCTCTACAGACATTAAACCATGGCATTTAAAAGGAGCTTAATATAAACATCATAAAAAATGTATAAACCATTTAGCATTTCTAGGAATAGTTTTTTAGACCAAGCAACACTTAAGTTATAAAACAGAACCATGACAAAATGATATGTAAGGAAATTATTTATGAATTAAACATGTATGACAAGCCAGGATTTTCTTACAGAAAAGCCAGATTTCCTCCCCCAAACTGAAATGCTAATGTCTCTGTCCACTTAGGAGTTTTAATCCTTCATTTATTTTAGATATAACCTCACACCTTTTAAAAAAAATTCATAATCATATCTCGAAGGATGGACCCATTTTATTCTTAAATCGTCTACAATAGAGATCCTGAACTTCTGATCTACTTCCCTTAGTAGGGCAACAGCCCTCATCATGTACTCTATTTATCTCCTCTTAAATGCTTTTTAGAATCCTGTCATCTCTTAAAACCGTAAAACCTACAGTTTTTTTCATTACTTGGCTTACATGTCCACACTTTTGAGGGAAGACTTTATTTTGGATCAGTCCATTGACCACACCACTTCCACTATTATAGCAACTTTCTCTGATTTGGTTCTCATGAGATAAAGGGTTATTTTTATCTGATGGGACTGGTATAGGGAATGGGAAAGAGGAATGCTGAAATGCAAAAATATAAAGAAGTCTCAGAGTTCTTTTTTTCCTATCCTAGTGCTTCCATCGATAAAGCAAAACCACTGTAGAAAGGGATGGAGAGGTGGAGGGAAGGGACCGGAAGGCAGTGCATTTCTTCCTGTTGTTGGCTACCTTCAGTTACAGCACATCAGCCTGTTCCTCTTGTGGCTACGTGTGGCCTTGCCTGTGTGTAACAGGTGTGCTAAGAGAAAAGGATCAGGAGTCTTAGACTATGAGAAGGACTACAGACTTGGTCTCTGGAAAGCAAAGTATCTCCCTACTCTGATTTTCTGATTCAAGGGTCATATAAAACAAACAGAAGGCCAGTTACCTTAACAAGACAGTTTGCCCCCAAGTGCACTATACACAAGTGCTGATAAAGATGCTTATGTTAGCAACTGGGAATAAATGACTATCACAAATCCTTTTTTTCCCCACAAACTTACTGTCTGTTCCCTAAGTTTATCATACAGAAACTCCAAGCGTTTGTTGGCATCATCCAGCTTCCTCTTGGTTTGCTGCAGGGGAAGAAAAACAGGTATGTTATATTTTAACATTAACTTTTATCCAAAAAATGTGCCCTATCTCATGTCACTAAACCTTACACTCATGATGTTGAACAGCTTCATTTTATAAAGAAAGGGAGGCAACTATGACTGAGAAACTTGAACAGATTATTAGGACAGAGGTCAGTAATCTCCTAATGGGAGGAGGGAGAGAGGATGAGCCTCTTCCCTCTGGTGTGCAGACAGAGTAGTGGCTGGATTTCATGTGGACTGCAAACCCACTTTGACAAGGTGTGTGCATGTACAGGCGCACTACACCCACAAGCAACAGGCAGGCCATCTGGAGGCAGCAATGGGTCAGTGTACTACAGAAAAGAACGTCAGTTATTATAAATGATGGGTGCTAGAAGGCCAACAGATAGGTGAATCAGAATCTTGTTTTAACCTTCGAAAAACATTAGTTTTACACTTAGTCATTTGGTATGTTAAATCCTGCCTCTTTCTGAGCCTTTAAAACACCAAGAAAAAAGAAAATTATCTGGTAACTTAGGACTACTAAGAGGGCAGTAGTCAAATCAGTTCTTAAATTAAGGAGATCCCCCACCCCATCCTAATATTATAGGTATAGTGAGAGAAAACTACTCTAAAACCAAAATGAAAGGTTTAAAAGTACAATATGATTAACTTAATGATCTACATTATGCAACACCATTCTTCTCAATTTTTATTGAGTGCATACTACGTGCCATGCTGGGGACACAGTCTGATGTCTCCTGGAGCTCATATTCTACTGAAAAGGAAAACTTGCTAAATAAACAATATGTTCTGTGTCAGATGGTGATGAGTGCCTTGAAGAAAAGTTAACAGGGTGAGGGGGCTGGAGGCTTTGGGAGTGGGGGTGGTAAAGAAAGGCCTGATGGTTGATGGGACATTGGAGCAGAGCCTGGAACAAGTGAGTGAGCAATGCAGTTCTGTAGGGGAAGAGTTCCAGGCAGAAGGTGCAACAAGCCCAAGTCCCTGATGCTGACATGCTCTTGGTGTATTTGAGGAAGGAATGCCAGCGTGTCAGGAGAGAGAGGAAGAGATGAAGACACCGAGAATAACATTACAAACTACGTTGTGCTGCAAAATTCCTTTGTGTTGTTCAGACATAATTAAAGTGAAAATAGGAATAAAGCCATACTATAACAATGGTTTCAACTGCCCTGGCCAGTGTGGTTCAGTTGGTTGGAGCGTGGTCCCATGCACCAGAAGGTCAGGGGTTCGATTCCCAATCAGGGCAAATACCTAGGTTGCAGGTTCAATCCTAGGTAGGGGCCCGTGGGAGAGGTACTGGATCGATGCTTCTCTCTCACACTGATGCTTCCCTCTCTCTCTTCCTCCCTCACAAAAATCAATTAAAAAAAAACAACGGTTCCAACTACTGATTGAAATGGACTTGTGTGAGGGGGAAACTTTACAGTCCCTATTCAAAGTTAATCTCACACAGCCATAGGGGGTGAGGGTGGGGGCGAGGGCGGGGGCAGGGGTAGCTGGGCAGGAAAGGATATTAGAACTTCTCCCCTAACTAGTTACAGAAATTACAGGAATGGTTTGTCTTTTGTGGTTCTCTTCTGCCTAGGGCTCCTGTGGACCCAGAGGAAGATGGCATGGTGACCTAGAAGAAGTTAAATTCAGTAAGGGTTTATTGAGCTGGGCCATAAACGATGTGTCCTTCCAAGCTCTCTATACTGCCTCATGCCTGGGGGAGGACTGGAATTTCCCACATTTTTTATGGGTACGCCTCTATTTTTAATGATGTGGCCTGTCTAGTCAGAGGTGTGCATCGGGGTAGTGTTCACCTGGTTATCAGCTTCCTCTGCCTTGCTGTACTAGCTTTAGTCATTTGGGTAGAGTGTCATCCCATGCACCAAGGGTCACGGGTTTGAGCCCAGTCAGGGCAGGTACGGGAGGCAACCGACAGATGTCTCTCCCCACCTTCCCTTCCTCTCTCCAGAATCACTAAGCACTAAAACCCAGAGCCAGGTGCTGCGATGAGGCTCCTGTTCCGCCTTCCCTGCCCCGCTTTCCCAGCGCTTCCACTCGGAGCACTGCTTTCCGAAAGACCGGCAGCAGGCTGCACGTCAACACTCAATGTTGACAAGACAACAAATTCCAGAAGCTGTTTTTCAAGCAGACGAGTGGCCAGTGGCTAAATAAGTCTATTCAATGTTTGTGGCAGAATTGAAATTTCATCTAAAACAAAACTGGCTTGTGGAGTTTTTGTTGTTGCCAATACACAGGCATCCTCTAAGTAAACTAAGTAAAACCAGTTGCTTTAACTATGAATATGACCCCAATATCTACATTTAACTATTTTTAAGATCTTTGCAAAGTTAAGATTATTTACTTTTAAAAGCTTCGATGTAAGCTCAGAAAGAAACCTAAGTGTGAATTTTTTGCACACCACTATTCTGTGCCACGTGTGCGCCGAACATGAGGTTTGATGAGAAGCAGTACACACAGTGGTTGAGAGCGTCACTTCCGGAGCCAGCCTCAGTTTGAATGCTGGCTCGACCTTGCGCATTACTTAACTGCTTTCGGCCTTAATTTCCTCATCTGTAAAATAAAGATGACAATTCTACCTACCATGGGGTTACTGTGAGGATTAAATAAATTTATATATAAAAAGTACTTAAGTACATTTTTATATGTAAAGCAACCTATGTTAAGTGCTACTAGCTTTATTAACTTTTGTACAAACTTTTAAAATAGATCTTGTAGGACTTTAAGCAATAATTATAGAAGAATTTCATAAAGGATTATTTTAATTAGGTAAAATACAAGAAAAAATACATACAGGATCTGTGGCTGAAGAGAGGCAGCGCTGAATAAGATCCTCAAATGTGGTCTTTAGAATGAGGTGCTCATCTGGAATAGGTTTCTTGGTAATTTTTTCTGCTGGCAAAGCCTGCACATGCTGGAAGAAGTAATGCCACAAAATGAATAGAAATGACCAGAAGCTACCTGTATACACAAAGCCCTGAAACCCTGTGATACAGAGAAACCAGCTACCTTGTAGACAGGCTATTAAAAACCAAATGAAAATTAACACATGAAATCACTGACGTAAGTAAAAATGAAAATCAGATATCCAGAAGATATAGCTACTCTTCCTACAGCTTTGATTCTTAAAAACAGAGTTGGATATAAAAAGTATTTAATTAATTATGGAACATATGTTGATCACTGTTGTATATTAACCAATGGGAAGTACACCTGTGTCAATAAGAAATAAAAAGAACCAGGCTTTTATAAAGTTGGCCAGTTAAAGCAGCTGCTTGTTCTGTGTGTTGGCTCATTTTTGTTTATCCTGGCTTTCTTCTATTCTTTGGTTTACTCTTAGAGGTTGTTAACTGGGCTATTAACCAACTTCAAGATTAAGCCAAAGGTTAGGATAGAAAAGACCATGATGTTACTGACTATAAAAATGGAAAAAAGAAGGAATGTTTACGTTTTTAAAGTTTTGATGTATTCATTCACTCATTCAAAAAACATTAGGCAATTATGGGCCAGGCACTAGTTATGTACTGATGAACCAATACAGAAATGATTTCAGCCCTCAGGGAGTTTACAGGCTAATGGAAGAGGAAGTTTTAAAATGTCATAAATGTATATAAAATAGCAACTGTGGTAAGCCAACAGACACTATAACTGGGATTTAATTGAAGGGAAGGCCCTCTTCAGGGACTAGAAGGATAAGCAGGAGTAAAGCAGTTATATGGGGAGAAAGTGTTTTCCAGACTGAGGAAAAACATGTACAAAGGCAGGATCATGACACAGGGGACTTAAAGGAGAACAATGTGACTAGAGCAGAGGAGCAGGAGGAGTGTGAGCTGAGGCCTTCCAAACAATGTGAAATAATTTGGGTTTTATCCTGAGAACAATGGGAAGCTGTAATGTTTCAAGCAAACAGGAGATAAAACCAGACTAGAGTTGGATAAAGTAAATGCTGGCAGACCAATTTGAGGTTCCTGCATTGCTGAAGACTGGAGGTGAGGGTAGCGTTGAAATGTTGAAAAGGGAGCTGAAAGAGATTTAAAGTAACAGCAACAAGATTTGGGGATAGATTTGAAAGAGAGGCTAAAGGAAAGATGATATTAACAACTCCCCTTTTCCATGGTAACTGAGGTTCTAGTCTAGATGAGTATGGCATCAACACTCAGGTCTAAACAAAAGTGAATGGCTGGGTAGCTTCCCAAACCAACAAAGACTTGTAATCTTAAAAATAAAAATTAACAACACATTTCTGTAATTTATATTCTTGTGGAAAGAAGCAAGTCCTCCTACCTCCATCAAAACACTGGTTTTTATAATGCAACTTTTAATATTTAGAAGTTTCTTAGGCAGAACTGTCTTTTAACAAAAAAGATACTCTTATGATAGAGATACAGTCATTATAAATTTGAGTTCAATGAGTCAAAGACAAAAACAAGAACTATTTTATACTTGAGCAGGGATTTGTTTCATCTTACATTAAACTCTGGCCCAAGCTCTTTAATTTTCATGAACAGATCAAAATGTTTATCTTTGTATGTATACATCAGTTATATGGAAATGTAATAGATTTTTCATCATTTAAAACTCTGCCAACTGTCAGTTTGTATATGAGAACCAAGTATAAATTTACACATCTATCGGAAGATAAGGTTATAATAATTAGTTCTTACATATACTTAAAAAAAGGTATAACTCATTACATTTTTATTTTAGTATTCAATGGAAGTTTTGACTACTGATTAGGTATACTGTAATTACCAAATTACTAGAAACATACGCTAGCAAATATATAAGCATCTCCTCGAAAGTTTGTATACGGCCATGTAATTGAAAAATAATATACATACCTAATTAATCTTTTAGAAAGGGTTACTATTTTTTATTCGGTTTTTCTAAATTGAAATCAAACTTGGATGTTTGTTAATAAAGGTGTAACTATAAAAGTTAACACATTAAAGAAAGTTTATTGAAACAGAGCCACCTCCCCATTCCACTTCCACATATTTTTACTGTTACCTGGATAGTATTTCCAATAGGAGCTCCTGGGGCGCCCTCAATATTGGGCTTTGAGAAAGATGGTGGCATGCCTGGTTGACCAAGGGGCTGCTGTATGCCATGGAAGGAGGGCTGGCCACCTGGAAGATGTGGCTGAGGGAATGAAGCTTGGCTTGACAGTGAAGCTGGAGCTGAAGGTTGTTGTTGCATCATCTGTGACTGGGGGTCACCCATGGGGTTCATGATTGGCGATGTGATAGGAACAGGAGGCATAAAGTTTTCAGGCATCTTTTAAAAGATGGTAATAAAAGACAACAAGAGTAAGAAAAAAATGATAGCATCATTTCCTCAGCTTTAAATAAGGGAGTTAGACTATGGCATGGCTAAAAAAATACTTTTTTTAAATAAAATACTTTTCAAATGAAATTTTATGCAGAATTCTAGAGTAAAACATAAAAGTAGAGCTAATCTGGCTAAGAGGGGTGGAAAACTAAAAGCTAGACCTCTGTTTCCCCTTTGCTCCCATACTTACTCCCCTAATGAGGAGCCAAAACCATGGTGTTTTTTTGAAGAGGAATGTCAAAGTCTGGAGAATTTTGTCTAACAATACTAGAATCAGATCTGCCAAATGTGTTTGTGTATTTAAAATGATCGCAACGTAATACCCCTTTCCTACATCACTAAGTGGACACTGCCTGTCAATTCAATCACACAAAAAGCAGCAGATTAAGTTTCTGATTACTACCCTAAATTTTGGGGTTTCTTGCTGATTTAGTGTCTCCCAATTTTATGATATGGCCTCTCATTACTATATTTGGGAGGAAAAAGAAAGAAAAAGTAGACAATGGCTTGCGGACCAAGAAGGAAAGAAAAATATTATCTCGTGCTCTAACAGCTCAACAGTTATTGATATCTAAACAATGCTCAGCTATTTCTTCATTCATATTATATGTGACAGACAAAATATAATTAACCAAATTCATCGTTACTATTGAAAACACTAATCAAAACCAAAATAATACCTACCAAAAAAAATTTTGAGAAGCCTAAAATTTTGTTTCTTACTCTTTGAAAGAGACCTGTTAGGAATTTATATTTTGCCTTCTCAAAGAGATTTAATTCATACCACAATACTGTTTTCTAATTTCTTTCCTTCATGGATTCAAAGATGTAAGCTGAAATACATTTTAAATATATCTATAAGCTTTGCCTTTAAAAGGATCAGTGAAGTGTGGTGTGCTCCAGGTGGCTACATGATTAACAGAACACCTGTAGGAAACTGGATAGACATCTATTTCTAGTACCTTCTTCTTCTTGGGTACTCTGTTCAAAGCTGGAGGATCATTCCAACCATTCTGAGGACCTATAACAGATAATAGAGGGCATTTTCCTTTAGAATCCTGGAAAGAAAACTAGATTGTATCCATTATAGAATACCTTCAAATTCTGCTTCAACCCTGAGATAACTGTCACAAAAGTTTCACAAGCTGAGCTGTGAGGATCACTATGTAGCCCTAGATTTTCAAACTCATTACCTCTAAAAATCACAAGGCATTGGCTTAGTAGGCAAGATACCCTGCCATTAAAATGAAAGAGCTGTGCTAAATTTAAGGACTGTGAAGTCTTTATGTCTATATTGGTTTATAACCTTCAAAAATCTATTAATAATTCTCTAATAAAGAAAAAAATAAATCACTACAGTCTGCTTTAAAAATGTCTTCTCATATTCAACATACAAAAAAGAATAAAAGTACTAATCTATTTTCCAAGACAGCAATTCAGCATAAGCAAACTATCCACATGGCAGAAACACTGTTTTCAGAGCCCAACTATGCAACACCAGTAATTTTTATCATCTTATCTTAGGAATTACTTAGAAAGTAGAAAAGGACATTAAAATATCTGCAATAATATTTTTTTCAGTGTCACAAAACAAATTCTAGTCTGGCAGCAAATATAAAATTAAACTATTGTCAACTTTAGTAAATTTCCTCTTTTAAAAAAACCTGTCATCTCAAAGTGAGAAATGGAAATAAGTAGCAGAACTCATTAAGTGCCCTAATGCCAGTATCTTTAAAGAAAAAAGGAATAAAACATGTCAGAAATAAGATAGGATAAGTTCTAAATCATAATATAATCATGTTACATTTCATTGAGTTTTATATAAGTGTATATAGGTAAAGACAAAAATTACTCCAATTCAATAAATTAAATATTCTTTCAGTATTTTACCTTTTGTTTTATTGCTATGCT
This sequence comes from Miniopterus schreibersii, assembly GCF_964146895.1. Taxonomy (NCBI): domain Eukaryota; kingdom Metazoa; phylum Chordata; class Mammalia; order Chiroptera; family Miniopteridae; genus Miniopterus; species Miniopterus schreibersii. The sequence goes on from NC_138101.1 coordinate 48,143,764, forward strand.
TGACATTAAATCACAAAGTTGCTTAGCAAACCAAAGAACCTGTGCTTAATAGACAATGCCACAGAAACTTTTTAAAAAATAAGGTCTTCTCCTACCCAGCATGTACTCATCTGCCTTGATTTTAAAGACAGAATAAATTTTCTACAAGTTTAGTAGAGATAGAATGCCAAATGAGCTTCAAAACACTTAAGAGCTAATCACAAAGCATTAAACCACAGGCTCCTATCTCTTTAACAAATTCTTAAAGCTTTGGTCATACATAAATTAATTATTCAAACCTCTCCCATCACCTTCTTATTCATATGTAAAACAATTTTGGTATCGTTGTCTTTATGTCTATATAAAACAGACCACTTTTATGATTTAATACTTTTTGTGTCACCATGTTAATCAGTTCTAAGATCTGATTAAGAAGCCAAATTAAAAAATTGATACTGATCAGGTTTGTTATCATTAGCTTTTGAAGTTCACATGCATTATTGTGAATGTCCAATCATTAATTGCATTCAATGATTCAGAGATTTCCAAACATATTTTATAACCAATTCACCTTCCAACATAGGTGCCTGGTCTTGCATAGACTGATTTTCTGTAGACAAAATGTAAAAGTCACTTAAACAGTATTATCATCGAAGACATTCTAAACTCTACTTTTCATTTTATAATTGTTTCTTCTCCATCAACTCTCAGAAAGAACAAACTAATTTTATAAGGGAATAAAACTTACTTTTTAATCAGGTCACGTGAAATGTCAGTTTGGGGGTAAAGCAAACTCATTTGTGTCGGATCCAATTAATTCTTAAACAGCACTTTTTTCTCTTACTATGCTAGCTGTCTCTGTTAAGAGAAAATTTTGTTCCTTCTTATATAAAAAATTTTTTCCTTGTCTGCTTCAATTGTTTTTCTACTATTTGATCAATGAAGCTCAGAAATATCACTGGGGGGGAGAATTCTTCCTAACATATTGTAACTAATGCATCCATTTTAGTATTATTTAAATCTGTGACTCCAAATCAGCTGATCTTGTTAAAATGCAGATTCTAATTCATGGGCATAGTGTAGGGCCTAGGGTTCTATTGTTCTAGCCAGCTCCCAGGTACTGATATGCTGCTGTCAAAACCATCTTTAAGTAGTAGGGATGTAGAGAAATGGGAGGATTTCTACACTGGCCTGCAGAGATCAGCGCTACACCTGTTAAAGATAAGCATGTCAGACAATCTTAACAAGGTGGTACCACTTCACGGCTGAATTTGGGAGGCTCCATATGTCTGCATTCCACAGAAACTGTAATTTCTGGGGTCACACCATGACTATGAGTATACATGAGAACAGGCTCAGTTAATATGTTACCATCTCATATGTTCTCTTCTATAAGAACATAGAGATCTGCAGACTGTATAGGACAAGTCTTCCAGAAATCACTACTCCTCCTAAGGGAACCGGTTTTTGGCAGTGAACAAGACGAAAGAAGGCTGAAAACTAACAGCAATTCCAAAATTGTCAGACATTCAGGGTCAGGCGAGGCCCAACCTCAAGTCAAAAAGCAAGCAGTGGAGGTACATCTTATGCACAGAGAACTTAAGGGAATTCAACTATTTTCACTTGGGGAGAGCGGAACCAAGAGAATATAGCAACTTATTGGGTGAGTTCAATTCAGTCTGAGTGCTACTCAAGAAACACAAGCCTCAGGAAAACTGAGATGGGAGAGGTAATCCCATAGCTTGAAACCTCACTGTGTGCAGTTTATGAATAGATGCTCTGCTATCCAATATGGCTCCTAAACACAAACCAATTTCTTCACCAAGAGCTTCACTGAAGAAAGGAGTGATCAAAGATAATTAACTATAAGTGACTTCCCATTTTTGCCTTACATGATGACTTTAGAACCTACCTCCCCCTGCAAGGTATGAGCTCACAGCACTAGCAAATAAACCCCTGGGAGTCCAGTGTGCACTAAGACAGAGGATGACCTGATTTGTAACTACTGATATACTCTCTAGTACTAGACTTCGGCTTCTGGGCTGAGGGGTGGATATATTACACACCTAAAGGTACTGAAAATACCTTGGCCTCAACCTTTTTTTCTCTCCAGGAAGTAGTCAATAACATGCCATTCTCCTCTGTCCCATGAGAGGCAAGTGCAGAAGATGAAAGCAGTTCTTCCTCTAACCCCTCATGGCAGTGACTTAGGCCCTGGCTATTAAAGCCTGAGGGGGTATCCTGATTTCACAAACAAAAAAGTTTATGGAGCAATTTCATATGACCCTTTGGTAAAAGAAACAGAGCCAGTTGGCTAGTCCACATAACTTGAGGGGAGGGGGTTTGGTGGTGATGTGTGTTGAATAGAACGTAACAGTTGTACAATAATCAAAGTTTCCCCTCAAATAAATGCCTGACTCCTCCCAATCTCAAACCATGAAACATATTAGGCACGTTTTATTCCAGCCCAGATAATCCTTGCTCAAATTTCTCATCAATTTAAGGCACAGCTTTGTCTCAGCTATAATTTTAATCCCTTTCAATCTTTTTGCTTTTATGTCTTTAGACTGTTTAAATATGACTTTTTAAAAACACAATTAAATTGACCTCTAAGCTATAGAGACATTCTTTAATAGCAACATCAGGTAAAGCAAGTGACATGAAGAACGTGAGTATCTACAGATGATAGTATTATGGAGATTCATTATGAACGTGCACAATGATACCCTTAGTCAACATTTTAAAAAATCAACGTGGCATTGACTAATCTGGAACATAATTCTCTTATAAAACTATAAAGAGGAGATCATCTTTTACTCTTTCAAAAAACTATAGAATGGGGATATATCTCTTCCATACTCTATAAAACATGACATGACTTTAAAGGAGGGGGAAAACGGTTCCTGGTGTAATATTAAGAAAAAAAGATGTGTGTGGGTGTGGGTTTTGATCTCAAGTGTTTAAAAATGCATGCACACAATGAGACACTAGCTCACACCCATTAGAATGGCAACAAACAAACCCAGAAAGCAAGTGTTGGTGTGAATGCAGAGAAATTGGTACCTTTGTACACTGCTGGTGGGAATGTAAAATGGTATACCCACTATAGAAAATAGTATGATGGTTCCTCAAAAAATTAAACATTGAATTACTATTTGACCCAGCAATTCCACCTCTCGGTATATGCCCAAAAGAACTGAAAGAAGGTTCTTGAACAAAGAGTTGTATACCCACGTTCAAACCAGAATTATTTACAATAGCTAAAATGCCCATGTGCAGATAAACAAATAAACAAAATGTGGCATATACATACAGTGGAATATTTCACATTAAAAAGGAAAGAAATTCTGATACATGCTACAACATGGATGAATCTTGAAGACAGTGAAATGAGCAAGTCACAAAAGGACAATTACTGTATGCTTCTACTAATATGAAGTACCCAGAGCGGTCAAATTTAGAGACAGAAAGTAAAATAGTGGTTACCAGGAGCTGAGGGGAGAGGGAAGTTATAGTCTGGAGACAGATAGTGGTGATGGTTGTACAATAACGTGAATGTACTTAATGTTACCAAACTATACCCTTAAAAATGATTAAAATAGTAAATTACGTTATGTATATTTTAACCACATTAAAACCTTTTATTACATATATACATACACATTATGTATGTATATATATGTATATGAAGGGAATAAATGAACCTATATTAGTAGTTATATTTTAATTTTATTTTTTATACTATTTTAGTCTTTCAAAATCCTCCAGTGAAAAATTAGTAACAAGGAAAATTTAATTTAAAAGCTGAATATGGCACATCACTGACTTCTGGAGACCCTTATCCACAGTAGTGCAGGGATCAGACCTCCACAGGTCTTTAGGGAGGAAAGCGGGAACTACTTGGTCTTACATACAGGAGTGGAGCTGCACACCGTCCTTACTTGAATCCCATCTCTCACTGGGAACCTTCTTAGGTATTACTGCAGGAACATTATGATAGGACCTATGTGGTGACTAAGACACTTTTCAGTGGATGCACAAAATATTAGTTCCGATGATATGGAGACTTTGGTTAGAAGATAACTTGAGATGAAGAGACTAGGACATCCTTATCAACAACATACATCTTCTTTCCCCTATACACTCAGAATGTCACATAAAACAAAAAAGGCGACAAAATGAAGAATTAAAATGTAGGCCCAGCCGGTGTGGCTCAGTGGTTGAGCATCGACCTACGAACCAAGAAGTCACCAGTTCGATTCCTGGTCAGGGCACATGCCTGGGTTGCAGGCTCGATCCCAGAAGGGGGCGTGCAGGAGGCGCTGATCGATGATATTTCTCTCTCATCAATGTTTCTATCTCTCTATCCCTCTCCCTTCCTCTCTCTCTCTAAATATCAATTAAAAAAACATATTTTAAAAAAGAATTTAGGAAGACATGAATATTTGAGGTCATTTCCAGTGACATAAAACAGAACTTTCCAAAAACAGGACGGCTATCATGCTCCTTTCCTTTATGTAACAGGTTAAAACCAGGTCCTTTTAAATTGACTAAGAAATACTTATGAAAATTTTAAATTTTTTTAGAAAACTGTTTCATGAAAATATGCAATATTACGTATTCCCCTTCAAGACTCTTCTATCTGAAGGAGGAATATAGGACTATATACCTGGATTAAGTTTTCCATTTTTTAACAAAGTCAATAATGTTCACGCAAAGATAGCTTCATGATAGCTTGAAGGTCACTTTGTTAGAAAATAATTTTTTTGAATAAAATTCTAGAGCCTTCATATTTGAAAACTGAATATGGCATTTCACCCTTAGTAACAAGCACACATTAAACCAGGGTTTAAAAAAAATGTGATAGGCAGTGTCCTACTTATCCCAGACAGTAATGTTAACAGGGAAATCTTCCTGCTTCCTGTGTTGCCACCACTGAACCAACACTGCGCTATTCTAAAGCAGGCTGTTATCACAGTACACCTAAAACTGGGACAGGGCCTGCTTTCCTTGCCTCTGCTTCTGCCATGCTGCCCACAATATATTTTGTAGGACCACCTCCAGATTAGCCTCCCTCAAGTACCAATTCAACCATGCCTATTAGCAGTTCAAACTCCTTCACCAGAACTTTTCTTCTTACCATATGAGTATAAAATTCTTGCCCAGGCATTTAAGGCTTTCCAAAATTTGGCCCATGTATAAACTTTATGTTTCAACTTAAAACAAAGCTATGTGCTGTACACTAGAAATACACTGTCTTTTTTCTGCCTCCTTACCTCTGCCTGGAAAAATTGTGATTACAGACTGAACACTCATTAAGATTGCAACATGAGTTTCTCTGAGTGTGGGCACATTACTTTGTGGTTCACTAATAGTGAGAGGGCTTGAAAATGCTAGTTTTTGTCAAGAATCATCCACTGGACAAACAGAATTCCTATAGAGAACCATGATATGATCTACGACACATTTTCAGTCATAATCATTTATATAACCTAGGCAAAAATTTTAGGAAATCAAAAATAAAATGATAAAGCTGTAACTGTTAATTAAAATGGGGGGAATATTAACATGCAAGAGGTAACAAGGCAACTAGCTCAGAGCATGCTGAATACTGAAAAAGTTTATTTGGCTTCTTAGTGCTAATAGTCACTGTTTCTCAGCCAGGTTAGAACATTCTGTTACTTTGTATATAAGCAAAGACTTTATCTCATGGCGAAATGCACTTCGCTTAAGAAAAAGATACCCATGCAAATATTTAACTTAGATAATGAAGTAATAAATGCCTAAAACAGTGTTGCTACATGATTTTTCTAATTCCAACACTGACAGCTATTTCTATCACATTAGCACTAGACTTTGTGAAAGAAGAATGAACGTGGCTTTGAAACTGAGAAACCTAGGTTTGTATCTCAACTTGGAGACTATCACAGTGCAACCATAAGAACATAATACAACTCCTAGAAAACTCAAGTTTCCTCATGTCAATTTTTAAAAAAAATAATTATTCCTATTTCTCATGGCTGTGAGAATTAAATAAGAAAATACTTGTTGAGTGCTGGTACATGTCCAATGTATGTTCAATAAATGATAATTCACTTCCCTACTTCCCTGCACCACTTTTGCAGTGGGGATTTACCAGAACCTATCTTTCACTCATGAACTCTAGTACCCAACTATTCACTGAAACAACATTGATACTGTCTTCACTCACCCAGTTTTTAAAGGTAAGTTTTAAACCCCACAACTGAATTAGCACTCCTCACTAAAATGCCAACCTACTGAAGTATTTGTATTGAAAATTCTAGAAATTTTATTTGTGCAGTAAAAGATGATACATATTGTGTATGAGTGTGTGTAATTTTTGGTACTTTGGACTTTAATATTACATATCAAAGAAGAGAGGAAGAGATATGTTATATAACTCTGGATCCATAAGACTTTATTGGAAAAAAAATATTTCCTTGCCCTGGCCCTGGTGTGGCTCAGTTGGTTGGAGCATCATCCCATACACCAAAAGGTGGCGGGTTCAACGCCTGGTCGGGGTGTGTGCAGGAGGCAACTGATTGATGTTTCTTTCACATAGATCTCTCCCTCTTAGTCTCCCTTTCCTCCCCTTTTTCTCTAAAAATCAATTTAAAATTTTTAAAAAAAATATTTCCTTAATAGGTTCTATTTTTTTATAAATATTTTTAGTAATCAAAGCTACTGCTTAGCATATAAAAGGAGAAAAATATATACTGGACCCCCCAGGAGCAACTTCAGTATTAAAAGCAAAGCAAGACTCTCATCTTTTTGCCCCTCTAGTTCAAAACCATCATTTATAATCTGAAAGAGAAACTATTTTCAAATACCCAAATCCACAGAACTCTAATTTTGAATGAAGTTTTGTGCAATCACAGCAGATTTTATAGTCACTATCCCTAAATGCTTTTAATGTATTAATGCATTCAATTCTCTTCATAAGCTTGTGAGTAGCTACTATTACTATTTTGAGGAAACTGAGGCTTAAAAAGTTAAGTAACTTACTCAAGGTCACATAACTAGAAAGTAGTGAAGCTGGAATACAAACCCAGGAATTCTAATTTCAAAGCCCACATTCTTAACCATTAAATAGAAAATTTCAGGTACAACTACAAGACAAAAAAATTATGTGCCTAGAAATTTCCAAAATGTTTCAGGGTGGTGATGCCCTAATGAGGAACCAGTGCACTATTGTGCAATGACTTTCTCTGTGTTAGCGATTCTCTGTCACTTGTGTTCTCTCACTTTTTTCTGTTAGATAAGCTATCTTCTAACTTTTACAAATAAACATAATTATAAAATTCGTACAGCCTCACTAAGACTCTGTACTGCTTAATCTCCATGAGTGAGTTTAAGACACAAATAATTTTAAAAATTAAAAACTTCTCAGTAAGAACACAGAGCATAGTTTTGCTTTAGAAAAAAAAAAAAGTGTCAAATCTGGTCCCAACCACTATTTATCTTGCCAATTAATTTCTTACCACTTACTTGAAATTCAATGTAAATTATACACTCTTACCCCTTTGAAGCTCTAAAGCTTTCCTCATTTATCAACTAAAGTTCATTATGGGAGAATCACACTTTTAGAAATAGTTTTAGAATTTGTTATAAAAACTTAATCAACACCTCACATTCTCTAGTATACAAACAGTTAGAAATAATTCCCCTCCATCCACCCATGTGTTCGGAGCCAAACCGAATCCCTTTCAAGCTCAGACCTGTTCTTTGGGACGCAGGCAGCTCACTGGCAGCAGGCAGTGTACCTGTTGTTCCAGGAGGCAGTGCATAAGCTGAAGATGGTGGAGCTCCTGGTCCGCCATGCTGGAAGGATGCTCCAGAGGAAGGGGGAGGGGGGAAAGAAGCAGTAGGGCTGGAGGTAGGTGGAGAGACCTGGTGCTGTGCTGCGTACAGCTGAGACTGTCCAGAATAGGAAGGAGCAGAAGGTACATAAGGGGTGTTAGAGTAAGCGTTTGAAGCAGGAGCAACAGGTTGCTGAGGTCGATACGTTGCTGACCCCCCTGTTCCGAAGGAATACGGCTGGGCTGGTTGATAAGCTACACCAAGGAGAAGAAACAGAAATTTTCATTAGATACAAGTTTATTCGGGCAGCAATAGAAAACCAAAGTTATCGCATTCTATGGAAATTGTTTTTATCATTCTTCTTTAAACAATAAGTTACAACCAAACACGAACACTTGCATTAGCTTTTTATAGCTCAGAGGCCCTAAATATACTGAAAGTCATTGGATCTCATATTTGAAACCTGTCATCTCCAGATTGCTGTGGGCTATGAAAATCTTCGAAACATCAGACCCAAGAACTGCAGACTGACCCTTTTCTATACTAGATTTTTCAGGGGGATCATTTCATAAGGTATCTAAATGTCTAATCACTATGCTGTGTACTTGAAACTAATATAATATTGTATATTAACTGTAACTTAGAAATTTAAAAAGTAAAAAAGGCTAAACCCTTTGCTGAGACTGCCTGTTCCTGTAAAAAGACTGCAGTGACATCTACTAGCCACCAGATGGAACCATAGAGGAATTACACATCCAAAGAGGAATTACACACGCTTTACAATAAAAGTTATAGTGAGTTTCGTGGCAGCATCAGATCTTCCCCACCACAAAAATTGTAGCTTGAGCACTATTGTAATAAATCAAATATCTTCATCAGCTACTCAAAGTCTGAGTCTGAGTACAGTCCCAAATTAATGATCAACTCTCTATGGTTCCTGACAAAACAATCAATGTATTTCATATACTATACATAGTTAGGCAGCCAACTAATATTTTAATGCAATGACCTGAACTCAGATTAGAGCTTTTAATATCATCACATTCTGCATGACCAGGGTAGGTATCAACCTCTACAGAGTGAATCCAGCAGAACTGTACTTGGTTCTATTCTGAAGACAGCACTTCCACATTGAGCACTTGTGTGAAAAGTTTTATCAAATTTGTATTCATGGTAAGAACATCAACTTTAGCACAGAACATGCTCATTAAGATTAGCTCTTAAAAGGTAATGGCCTTTTGTTTTTGCAATAGTTGTTTAGTCATATAATTTTCCCCTTTGAGATTTTTATTTATTGCTCTTCATTTAAATTGTAAAATAGTCGTGATATATTACTTTCCAAGTGCAAATATTTTCTGAAGGAAGAAAAAAGCCAATGGTGGATATATATCATTATTATACATTTGTCAAAAGGCTCGGTTGATTGGAGCGTCGTCCCATACACCAGAAGGTTGCAGGTTCGATTTCCGGTCAGGGCACATGATCCCCGGAGGGGCGAGTACAGGAAGCAACTGATCAATGTTTCTCTCTCTCACATGTCTCTCCCCCCTTCCTCTCTCTAAACATATCCTCGGGTGAGGATTAAAAAAGAAAATTCAAAGAAGGTACACCACCAAGAATAAACCCTGAAGTAGACTTTGGATGATGATGATGTGTCAGTGTGGGCTCAATGACGGTAACAGATGTACCACTGTAGTGCAGGATGTCAACACTGGGGGAGGTTTGCATGGGGGTGGGCAGGTGGTATACTGGAACTTCCTGTACTTTCCATTCAATTTTGCTGTAAACATAAAATTGCTCTAAAAAATAAAGCCTATTTCTTAAAACAATAAAGTGGAGAAAAACAACAAATGTCCCTTGGGAACATTTTTCCAAAAATGGTGTTATCTTACCTGAAGGAAAAGAATATGTACCAAATAATTTTTAAAAGTCTATTTTTTTTTTTTTATACCAAATCATGGGTTAGTTGACTCTCTTTAACAGGTCTTAGTAGAGGCTCAGGAACAGGAGCCAAGTGTTCTGAATGGACTGACACAGGAGCTGTTCGCTAGCAGGTTGATTCAGGATGCTTCCTAGGAAAACCACATTTCCCTGTAGCAAGGACTTGGGCGCTACACACATTGGTTTTTTCTTTACTCCCTAAAATTGACTTGATTATGGCTTTGGAGCCTCAAAGTAAATAGTTACTATATTAGATAAGACATGCTGCTATGAAAGGACCTCAGGGTCACACTACTTACGTTGTGGCTGTGGATAAGGTGGTACCTGGGTGTGCATATGACCTGGAGCTGTGGGAAGATGAGTTGTGGCAACATTTGGGTTAACATTTCCATGCATTAAGAAACCTGGAGGTGGAGGATTTTCTCCCTAGGAAATAAGAACATGGTAAAAAAAAAAAAAAAAGGATTACATTTGGAACCAAGAATCTTACCCGATGGATTTATCATCTCAGAAATGGAATTCTATTTAAATAATACTTTATTGTGTAAGAAACATTAAATTTTGCACATTCTATCTTCTTCAGAGCACATTTTCTGAGCAACACATTGTAAGTGATTTAAAGATCAGACAGGTTCAAAGTAATAATTGCAATGAATGACTACAAATGCGAATAGCCTCATAAAATAGTGTCATTGATATTTAAGTCACCAGGATTTTCCATCTCTACATATTCCATCCACTATTCCACACTTTGAAAATGTAAGTATAAGTGCCACAAGGGAAGGCTGCTTCTCTTCAATTTCTGCAATGCTCAAAAAAAAGTAGAAAGAACAAGAAAAAAGAAAATCTTCAGTGAAATCAGATTTAAATCATTGTTAGGACCTTGGTTGATGTTTTTCTCGCTCAAGTCAATTTAGAACTGCAAAGGAGGAGAGACAGATAAGAAAAAGAAATTAATTGTGTTAATAACTGCGTCTTGCATCCTAAAAGCACTCAAAAGCAATAAGCAGGTGAAGAGACGGGCGGAGGGGAACTTGAGAAAGCAGGGTAGAAAATATATAACTATATATATATATATTTAGGTGAGCAGAGTTCTGCTCTAGGAGGAATAATGAAGGATATACCTGTGTGTCAGAGAGAGAGGCAGCAGGTGGATGGCTGGGAAGGGCGGTAGGAGTTTTGTTACTCCAGGTAGTGACAGTAGGGGCAATTCTAACCTGAATTGAACAAAGAAACACCAATCACAGAAAATAAAAAATGAAAATGTTAAAAGGGAAAAAACAAACAAAAGGCATTAATAGCCATATGCAAAGTGAAACATTAAGAGCAGCAAGATGACATATTAGTCAGGCAAATGCTTTCAAGGTAGCCGGGATTCCAAAAGAAAAACAGATATTTACAATGAAACAAGGGGAGGGAGGCAGTAGAAAAATCAATATGAAAACCTAAATTAAAGCACAAAAAACAATGCCAGTCAAGTGTCAAGAATAAGGAGGGAAGGCTAGGTCCTGTAAGTAGGGAAGGAAAGAACACATTCTGAGAAAAAAGGTAACTGAGTAAAAGTTATTCTGAAGCATTAATAGTATTCATGCTATTAGTTCTGTAAACATACTGCTGTAAGTTCCCTTTTCTAGATTTCATTAGAGCCACAAAAGTAAAATTAGTCCCATATGAGGCTTAGAATCATACAGAGGCTACTAAAGAATACTTAGTCTAATTCCCATCTTTTACCATTGAGAAGGCCAAGGCCAGAGAAATGAAGGGGCTTGCAGAGGTCCACACAACTCACTGGTGAAGGAGCTAGAAATGATTCCAGGTCTCCTGATTCCCAGGCCAGGGTCTGCTACACTATACCGTGTTGCTTACCCTGGAGTCCAAAGGTTTTCAATTTTTTTTTTCCAGCCATCAAAATCTTTTTTGTCAAGTAAATCTTCATAGAAACTCCAATACATAAACAATTAATAGCAGAGATGTGCTGGTCCAAATGGTAGTAGAACTCCTATGAAGCTGGTCTCCTTTTCATCCTTTTACTCCTGCCTGTAAACATCCCTTAAAACCACAAGCCACTGTCCTCATTCAGCATAGCATAAGCTTTAATCATGGCTCAGCGGTAGAGCATAGACCTATGATCCAGGAGATCGAAGGTCGATTTCCAGTCAGGGCACATGCCTGGATTGTGGGCTAGATCCCAGGGCAGGCAGGAGGCAGCCAATCAATGATAACTTTCTCATCACTGATGTTTCTCTCTCTCTCTCTCCCTCTCCCTTTCTCTCTCTGAAACAAGCAAATATATTATATATTTGTTTCTATATATATATATATATATAGAAAAAAAGGAAATCACTGCTTAATTTATGGTTGAAAAAGAGTAAATACTCTCTTCTCCCAATGTAGAGAATGCCTTACTTCAGTATTCTGAAAGACAGTGTGGTCCATCTCACAATGCTTAGGAGTTCTAGTCCCAAAGTGCCAATTAATTAGCCAGACAATCCTAAAAAATTCAAGCTCTATGTCTTCAAACTCTGGTTGGTTGCTTGACCTCTCCACCTCTGTTTTCCCAGCCATTACCTGATTTGCCCTACCTATGTCATAGACTTTCCAAGTCTAGCTTAATCTCCACAAAAGTGGAAAATTTAATGTTTTGTTTACCAATATACCCATGATAGGTAGAATAGTCACAGTAGGCTCTCAATAAATATTTGTCAAATAAATGAAAAAACAAAACTGTTAAAACAGAGAGTACTCTGGTTATATTTAAAATGCAATCTATCCTGATTTAAGTAGTCACCAAAAGTACAATAGACCAAAAAGCATCATTTGATTTTTAAAATTTTTTTCATAATTTTATATTTACTTTGCTACAGTGAAATGTAAGAAAGACACTGTCAATTCTATCAGCAGTTTGTTCTATTTTAAAATGGGCATAGTAAAAAAATAATAAAACTTTGTTTTTAATCAAGACCACTTATTACTTATGAAAATATACTTTCCCTTTAAGAACATTAAGGTTATCTGATGGTCTAGAAACATAAGTCTCTACATGAAATAGTAAAAGACAAAAGGGCCACATTTTATGCCACTAAATGTTTGGTAATTTTAATTTAATAAATAAGTTAATAAAAAATATTTAATCATCTTCACATTCTCTGTGACCTACAACTTCATAAACCTCTGATCACTCAATTTTCTCTAATATCCAAGCTGTCCCTCCACCAAAAGTGTGTATTCTCAATATTCCCTATCATGCTGATACAGAAGACATAGTAAACCTACACTAATGATTCAGAAAAGAATATTCAAAACAAGATTATTTTCTAAAAGTATTTTATAAAATTATCCACAAAATTGTTGCCACCACTTTACTTATAGTTTGCTAGATGAATCAAATTGTAGAAGTTTCAAGAACAAAGTTTGAGTGATGGAGAAATTAGAAATCTCCCTGGAGAGCTTAAATTTGTATCTAAAATATAATCTACTGAACTGGATTAAAGGAATAATTTAAAAAATAGATCTTAAAAAATAAAAAAAATTAAAAAACACACAGATCTTAAATACAACTTTGAAGAATATTAAAAGTATAACTATTAAAACAATATGCTACCCAGTTTATAGCAGATAAGGTCTCTTAACCAAGAAACTTTTTTAAAACACTAATTTGAACAGAAATACATAAATGTTCCTACTTAATCTCGACCATATCACTCACATGGGGATAATATTGTTGAGTTGCGACTCTTGGCATCTGTGTGTGGCCAGCAATTGGTCCAGGCCTGCCCTTGGGCAGCTGCTGCCTCTCATAAGGTATTTTAGATGATTCCTGTCCTGGTATAGGCTCTCCTTGTGCTCTACAAAGTCTGTCACGAAGCTGCACAATATTTGGCTATAAGAAGCAATGGAAGAAAACAATGCAAATTGTTAGAGTTCACCCAAATATATGACAACATGTTGATTTTCTTAAAGTACAGTGGGACCTCAGTTTTTGAACTTAAATCATTCTGGAAGGCTGTTTGAGAAGCGATATGTTTAAAAATCTAATCATTTTTCCCCATTAGAAATAATGTAAATTGAATTAATCTGCTCCAGACCCCTACACTGTTCTCACAATTTTTCTTTTCACTTTTGTGCTGTCACTAACCTTCTTAGGACCATGGTGACTTACTATATGTATTTAATAATAATCAGCAGCCACAGACTCCTCGGGGGGCCACCTGATCCCTGATGGCAACCCCAGATGTCACCTGGCCTGTCCATTCCCACCTTTTACCTCGACCCTTGGCAGGAGGAGGGGTGGGGTGGGGCCAGCAGGCCATCAGCCAGGTGGGCAGGAGGGCCCTGGCCTGAGTGGGGGTGGGTGCTGGGAGTCCTTCAGGTGGGTGGGGGGAAGAGGTGGACTTGGAGTCATATGGGTGGGGTAAAATTTAAGAAGATAATAATAATAAGCATCAACAAAAGCCAAAAACCACAAAAATATTCACAGTACAATTTCCTGAGATGTTAATAAAGCGAGTTTAGCAGTAAACTGACTCATACTCGCTCATTCTCTCCTTTGTTTGTTGCCTGAGACACGAGGGACTGGTCATACAGGTATGAGCATGAAAGCCTTGTTGGGTTGAGATCCAAAGTTTTGTTCGACAACTGAGACTTTTTTCCCATGACCAACTTGGTAGAGAACCAAACTGTTTAAGATGGGAGAAGTTTGAGAACAGAGGTTTGACTGAAAGCTAGATCAGTCATGTATTTGTTCACATGCTGTGTATTCTACAATAGACCTTGGCACATTAGATTCTAACATCATTCTAATACTCAAGACTTGACACCAAAGGTCCACTATATACAGTATAACTTGTAATTTAACTGAGGCAGTGATTTGAATTATGCCTACCACATGGTAGCATGCAAGAGCAATGTCACTTCTCATCACTGCTCTTTTGTTGTTTTCTTGTAGTTGAGTAAGGCTCACAAATCACAACTGTAGTTAAAAAATATAACTTTGTTTCTTTGTAGGAAAAAAAGTCCCCAAAAGAGAATCAACTGCTAAAGATGGTGATGACAGAAAATGATGATCTAAGAAAGAGATAAAAATTGGTTTAAAAAGATGTTTGAAATAAAAGAGTAAGATGTCAAAGAAGCTTTACAAATCTACAACTATACAGATCTACAGCATGAGCTGGCTATATACATGTTCTATATTAACAACAAAAATGCAATGTTGAACTGTTTCAGCAAGAATTCATTTTACTATCTTTAAAAACTATACATTTTTATAAATTCATGTCATTTAAACATTTTAGATATTCTTTATTGTCTTTTATGGAGGATAATTGTATACTATAATGATAGCACAAAGTCTCAGGACATATTCCCCAGAAAACACTAAGGGTCCACTGAGATACATAATAGGAAGTAACATTAAGATTATGATATTTGTATAAAGAATGTTCTTTAAAAGTCCAAAGAAAATAATAAGAATAATGTAGAAAAAATGTATGTGGTTATAAATGGTATTGAAAATAGAGTTTAATTCTTTTTTCGTTCAATCCTCACTGAAGATATTTTTTCCATTGCTTTTCAGAAAGGGGGGAAGGGGGAGGGGGAGGGGGAGAGAAACATCGATGTGAGAAAGACACATTGACTGGTTACCTCTTACACCCGCCCCAACCGGGGCCGGGGATTGAGCCTGCAACGGAGGCACATGCCCTTGGCCATAACTGAATCCAGGACCCTTCAGTCCGCAGGCTGATGCTCTAACCACTGAGCCAAACCGGCTAGGGCAAGAGTTTAATTCTAAGACTAGAAGATCTAAAGATCTTAGGTTAAGTCAGCCTTAAAATAAAAAAATAAAAGGGTCTTATAGCTCAGTATAAAAATGAAATCTGCCCTAGCTGGTGTGGCTCAGTTGGCTGGAGCATTGTCCCATTCACTGAGGGGTCTCGGGTTCAATCTCTGGCCCAGTAGGGGCATGTGCGGGAAGCCCCAGTTGGGTGGGTGCGGGAGGCAACCGATCGATGTTTCTTTCTCTCTCTCTCCTCGTCTAAAAAAGAAAAAAAGAGACCTTATTAAGTAAACAGTCATATAAAACTAATAAGCCAAACTCATCATAAAGACTAAGTTTCTATTCTACCTAATATGCTCATTAATAATTTAGAAAGATATGAGCTATCTCCTACATGTAAGTGTATATAAAACCAACTGGAGAGTCATACCTCCACAGTCCTGGAACACAGATGTGTTTTTACTCAATGAATTTATTGATAATTCCCTAAAACAGAAAAAATACTGAAAACAATTTTAACTTTAAAAATCCATAAAAACAGAATAAAATTTACAATAAAAAGTATAAAAATAAAATGCCTGCAAGGCTCAAAATTCAGCTCTGTCAGATACAGAGTGTAGTTATAAAAACTTTCCTCAAACTCCACCCTGACTCCCGTACCCTATTAAGGGTTTTAGGGTTCCCACTTCTGTGCTCCCACAGCACTACCTCTATCACAGCACTCTGAACTTTTGGAATTCCATGTTTATTCATCTACAGTCATTTTGAGTTTGGAAACTCCCTCAGAGAAAAGATCTTGGCACTCTTGTTCACTGTATACTCAATTACTTATTGAACTGAATTAAAACCAATACCAATGAAAAGCCTCAGTGTTATTGCACACCAAATAAAGAAACTAAATTAGGACTGTAATATAATTCTCTCTGCCTTGAATACTTTAAAAATATACTTACCCACAGATGGAATCAAACTGAAATGGCATATAGAATGAACTTCTTTGCTAATACCTAGGATGGAACTTGTGGTAATTTTAAAATTACAACCCACTAGTCTGATTAACTATTAACATTTATAGCTTTTCAACATAGAAGATTCCTGCAAAGGACCTTCTACACAGAATTAGCATTTGGTTTAAAAAACAAAAAGTTGGTCCTTTCCCCATTTATTTTCCTCAAATACTATGCCCCTCTGTACAAAGGGCTCTATCACACTACAAGAGCATCCTATCTCTCTGACACAGCTTGGACACACCTAAAATGATCCTGAAAGAGATAACATTCACCTACAGTCAGGTGACAGAAACTCAACCACTTCAAAACATTCCATCTACTAGTATGTTTATGTTTAATATTGAGTTTATGTTTAATACTATGTTTAATACTGTGTTTAATCTACTGAACTCACCTTACACATATATTAAAAAAAGAAAAATGACCAATCCTAATTACCTGGTTGGTGCTTTCAGGAAGAAAAGCCAAGGCTGCAGCAATACTGCCCTGGGCTGCCAACAAATTGGCATACTGACTCATCTTCTCAGCCAAAAGAACTCCTACAGTATTAGTGTCCATGGTCTGGGTGAGTTGTACAGCTTTTCGTAGGATAACAACTTTCTCAATCAGATCCTAAATGAGAAAAAGAAGGGAGAGTAAAGGAGAAAGAGATACGAAGATGTGTATGAGAGGAAACAGGAAAAGACAAAGAGTTAGTAAGATTTCCAAAACCTACTAAAAATGCAGTACTGATCACCATCTCTCTTAG
Source organism: Miniopterus schreibersii (assembly GCF_964146895.1). Taxonomy (NCBI): domain Eukaryota; kingdom Metazoa; phylum Chordata; class Mammalia; order Chiroptera; family Miniopteridae; genus Miniopterus; species Miniopterus schreibersii. The sequence goes on from NC_138101.1 coordinate 48,161,036, forward strand.
AAAGGTCTGGAATAGTTGACCACCATTTAGGTAACTAAAGAAGTAAAGGGGAAGGAGGTCTCTTATTAATAGGTCATAGGTTACCACCTTCTAAACATCCTTAAACTGCCAGATACTTGTGAGCTAAAACAGGCAAATATCCAAAGTGAAAATGATAGGCAGATGTCCGAAGACAGAAACTTGGGTTCCAGCAGGTAAAGGAGAAACTATGAGTGAAAACATCACACTACCTATGTTATTAAAACAGTACTACGAGGTAACTTCCAAATGGGCTTACCATTTCAACCCAAAGTTTCTCATGTTGTTCTTCAATACCAAGTCTTTCAAAAATGGAGAGCTATGCTTCAGGTATAAAGCACAAGAATATCCTACCTATCTGCCCTTCATAAGTACACAAATCCAGAAGTGTGAAACAAGTGTGTTTTCTCTCAGAAACACATAGAAGGAAAACCTTGATTTCCTACCAGATTTTCAGTTTCAACAGAATGATCTTTAAAGCAACAACCCTACTGAAAAAAAAAACTCTTTCCAGAAAGAAAAATAAATATTAGACTGAAATATCGTTAAGATTCTGATTAAATGCTTAGGGGAAAAATTAGATACATAATTACTCAGCGCCTGAGAATAATTTTTTACTCCCTCACTTGTTCATATATTAGTGCTACACGGGATTACACTAACCTCTTCCTTTTCATTACCCTTAACCATGAAGATTCTCTATTGGTACTGGGGATGCCTCCCATTTGTTACCCCACATTGCTTCTTTCTTTGCCCAAAGCAGAGAGGGTCACTAGAGGCAGAGAGGAGCATGAGGAAGACATAAAGCAAGAGCTGTTTTCATGCTCTTGCCACCCAATAAACTACCAAATCACAACCTTGATCTCACAAACAGATGCAAACCCAATTAACTGTCCCACCATCTCAAACTTTGTCTCCTCAAATACAGCAATAAATATACATAATTATCCAACAAAAGAACTTCTAAAATGTAAATAGGTAAGGGTGAAAGCAATGAACTTCTGGAACAAATCAATTTCCAGGCTATAAGCAGGGTGAAAGACAACTAACAAGGAAGCACCCTTTGTTCAAAGATACTAACCTGAAGGGACAAAGGGTTGCTTCCGTCTTGAGCTTTAGTCCAACATGCAACTAATTTCTCTACATTCCCTGCACAAATATAGCAGAGACATGCCTGAGTCTGCAGGAGGCTATCACCTTCACTTTCAAGTCTGGTTCCCAAAAGATCTACAGGTCAAGAGGAAAACAAAATAAAATTATACACAAAGCAATCCGGATATGAGATCATGAGCAGCCCAATAACATTTCCAGAAGAATGGATTAAATTTTACAGCCAGTAAGCAGCCAGTAGACAAAATCACTGTCATGTAAATGCTCAGTAAATATTTGTCAAATGAATGAAAGTGTATGACAAATTGTATATAATGAACAACTTCATGAAATTCTATACCTAGCTGTATATTGGATTTACATTAATTATAGAAAAAATAATGGAATAAAAAATAATAAATATTTGTACAGAAAAATCCTAATAAGCATTTAACTTCATTTCATCACACCATATGCTTTTATAAGTAGCAATCTAAAATATGGCATATTTGGAATAAACATCAATGACAGCTAGGATTACTATAAATTATTTATAATAATAAAGTTAATATCTTGTCATTTTCACATTCTTATAATACTTTTAAGGTATCAAATTGCTGCTCCTTCTTATACTAGGCAGCCTGAAGTTTCTGTTCTTACAAAAAATAAATATTACTCCTTTGTCACCAGTTTAGTCATGGCTTTCAATGGTAATTTCTACTTAAATGTTAAAATTATTAATTCTATCAAGCTAACATTTATTAAGTGAGAGATGATTACGTGCCATTGTACATATGAACAGACTAAGGCTTAGACAGTAATTTTGTCTAGGTCATATAGCTAGTAAGTGGCAGAGGCAAGATTCCAAGTCTGGTCTGTCTAAAACCAAAATCATTAAACAGTATTATTAAAAATAATGATTAGATATGGAGAAGTAATGTAGTTAATAATTCTGAAAAACACTCAAATGACAACGCCTTTTTCTTATTTGTGATTGGTAGATTTATGAAAATTTCTAATAATATTGGTCAATTTTACTTATAATATACTATGCCATACATGCAATATAAAAGCTCATTTTCTTACCACAAAGGGCTGAAAACTCATCAGGTTTAGCATAAGTCAATACTGCAGCTAAAGCCTCTCTCCAATTTTTAAGGTCACAAGACTCAACAATCTCCCTCCAGTTCTTCATCACCACTGCAGTAATTAGCTTGGGAAAGGAAAACAAAGGGAAAATTAAAAGCCTTTCATATATTAAAAAAAATTAACTCTGGCTAATCAATCTTATCTTTCAAAAACTATTATGCATAGTATTTCATGTAGAATAAAGCAGCAGCAAAGTGAAATATATCCTTGAACCAAATGACATAGAATATAGTATTATTTTTCTTCAAAAAAAAAAAAAAAAAAAATCACATAAACATACTTTATAAATTTCTGAGAAGGAAAAGTATAGAGCCTTATCAATGTAGAGGGGATAAATGGTGATGGAAAAAATTAAATTAAAAAAAAAAGTTTTATCAAAACGTTTAACAGGAAGACATGACCTGGTCTGATGGATCAAGAAAAACTTTCTGAGCATATAGACATTTGAAATATGAAGTCAGAATTAACTTCATCAAGAAGGAATAAAAATCCCAGGCCAAGGGAATACTAGGTGGAAAGACCTGAGAGAAAGACACATGGAGTATGTAAGGAACTGACAGGCGGCCAGTGTGGCTAAAAGATAACAGGGGAGAAAGTGACATGAGACAAGGCTGAGAAGACTGATGGCAACCAATGCTGGAAGGACTAACCCTGGGACAACTTTTATTAAAAGAAATTTAATAACATCAAGCAGGGGCTTAAAAATGTTTAGACCCTCTGCACCAGAAATTCCTTTCCTAGGACTACAGCCTCATTAAATAATTAGAAATCCACACAGATCTATAGGCATAACAAGGATGTTTATCACTAACTTATCTGTATTAGGAAAAATGTTATAATCTACCTAAACACCTCAAAATAAGGGAAATAACATATCCTTGCTATAGAATATTATAGAACAATTAAAAATTTTGTAAGAATCTTTAAAGACATGGAAAAATGTTTGCAATGTAAGTGACAATATCTGTAACCAAAACCACACATATATACATATATGATCCTGATTCTTTAAAAGTTCTACAAATATATAGAAAGAGGTATGAAAAATTGGAGCCAACTTGATTCAGAGGTACCAATCTGATGGAAGAATTAGAAGATGTTAAATTTTTATCTTTAAGCTTTTCTATGTTCTAGCAAAAATTTCCTACAATAAAAAACATCAAAAGTATAACTCATTTTAAAAATTATATATGCAGAGAACAAAAATTAGAATAATCATGCCAAACTATCATAAATAACTATTTCTGGGTACATAAATTATGGATGGTTTTTTTTGTTCTTTACTGTTTTCCGCATTTCAATCATCTACAATAGCAATTTTCAACTGATGTGCCACAGGAGGCACATGGATGTGCCACAAAAAATTTTAAAACATAAAATACCTAACTATTTAGTCAGGAGCACTGCTCTCTTTCCCCTTAGACTGTCAAATAAAAAAATGACAACAGCCAACATAATAGCTGTCAGGTGTGAATGAATCAAAATTATATCTACTTTTTTTTGTCAGCTCATAAGAAGAAAAAGGTTGAAAATCGCTAATCTATAATAAGAGTATATGCTTTTATAATCAGATAAAAGTTATTGTTTGCTCATCTATTTTTAAAACATACCCTGGTAATTTTGCTTTGGGATTTTGCGAAGTATTTTTTCTGGGTTCGAGCCAAGAGTTCTTGTCCACCAGCTATGGCCAATATTATAGCATCAGCCATGCGGTTATCATGTAAACAGAGGTCAACAGCACTCTCAAAGTTACCCGTCAGCAAAGCCTGAGTAATTAAACCATCAATATCTGTAATAAGGAAATAAAACACCCAAGGTTAAAGATTTTTGTTGCAAGAAAAAATACTACACATATCAACTTTTACATGCACACACAAAGGAGAAAAAAACCCCACCAATTTCTGAATATTACTGGTGATTAATTTCTAACACAAGCTTTTGTGATTTATGGAAATATACCAAGAGCATGTAAGTAAAATCAAGTAAAATAATATGTTTTCCAGAGCACTTACACTGGAGTAATAAAGATTATACAGTTTCCATCACATAGGTATCAGAACATTCCATCAGTTCTAAGGCATAATTACACATATAAATGGTAGCTCAGTTCTTCTTTTCAACCCTCTATCACCTGTGACAAAACATTTCTAACTTACACTTAAGAACTATTTGCTTTCAAATGGTTAAAAAAAAAATTTAGAAGTCAAAACCAATAGGTACTTACCCCCACTGATGGAGATGTTAAATGGTCCTCCAGCTGAAGGTAGAAATTCAGATTTTTGTTTTTCCTCTTTAATGTGCTAAAGAAATGAAAGGGCAACAATTTACCAGAATGAAATTGTGGAATAATTTTCTAGCAGAACAAAATTTATATATAATTATTCCCCTATTGACTGGATGACATGCCAAGTTATTCCAGAAAAGTGCTCTGATCCAAGTTTACACTTAAGATCTATGACTTCCCTATGGATTAACTCCTATTATACAATCATAAATAAAATCCAAGATCACTGGAAGTAATACATACATATCCATTATTTGCTCAGAAGTAACTGAAGCTGAAAAATCTATGTTTTCTTAGATACCTCAACTAAAATATCTTGAAGTATGCAAAATAATGTGCTTTTACCATACTATACTTAGATTTTAAAACAACTCTGCTTCTACACATCTAAAATTTTCTGTCCACTAGCTTTAGTTATAGGGTCTTTTTGCTTTGACTGAATTAGTCATGGAAAAAAAAATATTTTGGTGTCCTTACATAAATGCAATATAAACACTGTTTATGAATATACTATAATTATAGATTTTATGTTCTCTTTAATTACTCATATCCAGAAGAGCAGTTTAGTCTGGTAAAAATATATATAGTTCTGCTATAAATTTCTGAGACTACATATAAGACTGAGTAAATATAAATTTAATTATTTTTTTTCTTTAGGAGAAAAGAGGTATAATGGAGGCATATTGCTGGCAAATACTTTAAATGCCTCTTTTTGCATAAAAATTCAAAAAAAGACAAAAAATATATCAAAGAGATGACAGAAAATTTTAAAGAAAAGCGCAAGTGTCTTTCACAAGATAAGACTTATCTTCTGTCCTTGTGTTACCTACACATCTGAATGTAAAAACACCTAGTATTCAGAGTCAGGGGCATTTTCGGATTGGGTAATTTTAGTGCAGAGCACAGCATACTACATGTAAATGATGCTTAATTGGTTAATATGCGCTATTACAGGAGAATAACTATAATGTTAATTCTTTGACCAACTAAAGAGAAGCATTTTAGGATTAAAAAACTCAAATAAAAGACTATCAAAAGTTAAGTTATTCACATTAAGGAATAAATCAGATACTGACTTGATTATATTCACTAACAAACTCACCAAAAAAAACCCTTTTTTCTTTTAACTCACAATTTTTCAAATTTGCTTTCTAAAAACAATTCAAACACCTTTACTTATGAACTGCTGAAATATACATAAGACCAAAAAATGCACCATTTATTACATGCTGAGTATCTTCAATGTGTAATTTACTATGTTTGATAAACAAATAGCATCACCAAGATAAAGGAGAAAATTTTATCTCCTTAAACAAAATTTTTTCAAATACTCTGAAAGTACACAATGGTGAATACTGTTTTATTAAATACACATTATTTTTATTACTTCATGAGTGTATTTCCAAATGATCATCTGTTTTGATAATAAAGTTAATCTAGTTATACATAAATGAAAGTACATTTCTTTAAAGTATCCTACAATTTTGTCTAGATATTCTCAAAATTAGTTCAAATTTTTTTGTAAGATTTTACCCATATCCTTTATTCTCAAGTTAAATAAATACTAGGAAGACCTACTTCTAAGAAAGATGTTTTTTTATAATCATCTTTTAATAGTCTAAATTTATTGACGAATTATGTTTATAAGAGTAAAAGAAGTTAGTAAGAAACATTCCATAGTCAGGATATCCCATACCACAAAAAGCAATGAAAAAGTCAAAGATGAGATGAGAAAAAAGAACTTGTTGGTTAATTTTCTAAGACAAAATATAATTAAAAAGCAAAAGTAATTACAGAATTATTTATTAGTGGTTAAAAAAACCCAGAAAATTAAAGGGAAAAATATTAATGGTACAACTCTGTGTTCAAGGATTCCTTTAAATTAACTAATTTAAAAATTGTCAATTACAGCTCAGAATACACTTATAATAAAGCATGACAATCAGTTTACTTAGTGAAATAGTCTTTACTTGAAATCAAAGTTTAAGAGACTAATTCAGAAGCCTATGTCACTGACAGTGGGCCCTAAATTTTAATGTGCCAAGAAAAAGACATTAACTTTACATATAATGCACTATGTATGGATTTCTGAATAAAATCTCTTTTCAGTTTGAAATGCTAACATCCATCTGACCAAACGAAGTCAACTGCACATTAACTGTTAATTTTAAACCATATAATTCAGAAGCTAGGTCAGAGAACTAAAGATTTCAGAGATGATACTTCAGTCAAACTAGCAAACAGATTCCTACCTTAAACATCTCTAAGAAAACAATATACACTCCATCTTTACTTTGAAACAAGTAGTTAAGAAAATTTTCCATATTTCAACGTGAGATAAACAAATAGCACATATTTTCCAATGTAATTAAAAATGAAAAAAAAAAAAAATAAGTACCTCTCCCAAGAGCTGCTCTTCAGCAGCAGGGCTCTCCTCCCCATCACTCTGTGCTACTTGGTCAGAGTCTTTAAGAGCCTTTAGTATACAAAACAATTGCAGAGGAAGTTGAAGAATGTAGCATTAAAAGGTTATTAGTGAATAAGGAAGACAAATGAACCAATAAACAACATTCAGAGCTAGTTTAATCATAAGAAGCAACACTAAGTAAATTTATTTCAGAAACACCATTAGAAGAAAAGCAAAGGACTTTTATGGCTGAGACCTTCCCTTTCTTTCCTACTACATGTCCCCTCAGCAACAAAGATCTTAACCTTAAGTATCTGAGCAGTCATTGATTTCATTTTTCCTCTTTTGTGAAATTCATATGCCGTGAAGAGCAAGGAATGCTCTACCAGCTAAATGTATACTATTTTAAAATGAGAATTTATTCACTTATTAAAATATCTACAATCAGCATTTATTTTTACACCATAAAGCAATAAAACAGACAAATTTCTTAAATTACATTTCCTTCTTTGGTATCACCTAAACCAAAATTTTAGAAGGTAGTTATTTTTAAAGGCCTTCTTACCACATCGGGTCCATCCACTTTGTTCAAGGCCAAAGCAATCTGAAATAAAAACAACAACTCACCTACTAAATGGAATTCTATTTCAAGATACATAGCAAACATTCACTTCTTATTCCATTCTCATTGGGAAAAATCCACAACAGCTCAGATCAGGAACAGTGTGTTTAAGAAAAGAATACAGTCTGCGCAGAAATGATTCTCAATGGTTCTAGTTTCAATCACAAGAAGTTCCATTGCTCACATGTCACCTCACTCTGCTGTTCAATGACAAAACTAACTTCCAAAACAAGCACTTTCTCTTCTACTTTGTTTTAATTAAAATTATTTAAAAAATATATTTCTTCAGGTACTCACTCTGGAAAGAACTGCTATTAGAAGTATTTTGACAATCAAATTCTATTTCCTTAGTTTCTGCTATCTGGTATGCAGTAACATTTTCATATTAATCTCTTAAAAACCTAAAGAAGTTATAGCATCCATCAAGAAGAGTAGACTAATAGTAAAGTCAAATATAAGAAATCTAACGGAATGATCAAAGACACATAGCCAATAAGCTGTGGGGCTGTGATGTGAACCCAAGACTGTCTGACATCAAAGGGGTGCCCATCTTTAACGTGCTTGGCACTCCTAGAGTGTCCAGTATCCAACCTATACCACATATGTGACAACTCTGCAATGCTATAAAAACTTTAGTCGTTTTCAAAGCATGACAAGAGCTAATATAAATTACACAAAGAATCTACAATATTTTCTTCAAGGTTTCCAAAGTTAGCATTTCTACTGCTGTTCATGTCAACATTGTGAAATAACAATTAAGCCTCTCTTAGAGAAGAAAACTATGAAACTGTAATACAACTTCCTCTCTTTAAAAGGGAATATTTTTTTAAACTAAAATGATACGCAGTCTCTTGGACTTTTTGTTTATTCAGGTTCAGTGCAATAAATCAACCTTATTCCAAAATATTTACTAGTTACTTGTTAGCTGGAAGAACTCAATACACAGTTTGGGAATTGTGGGCCAAAGGCATAAACAGCTAGGGGGGAAAACTGTGATAGCCTGAAATAGCGTGCTGTTTTTCATCACTTAAACTGTGTTTCCCTCTCTCTCTCGCCCAAGGCCATTGGTTACACACTCTCCTGAAAATCTGTGTTATTTCCAGTGATTGAGGTTCATAGCCTCTTACTGTTCAAAGCCCAATCTTCCCTGACACAGCTCTTTAAACTGAAGCTGGTTCTGGCAGCTTCGAAATCCAGGTATAAAGTGGAATTTCATATTTAACAATATGTACTCAAAACTTTGGCAACTGAACACAAATTCTTATGAAATATTTACTGAATGATAGAACTTTATTTTTAAAAACCTATTCTAGCCCAGCCGGGTGTGGCTCAGCAGTTGAGCATCGACTTAGGATCCAGGAGATTGGGGTTTGATTCTCAGTCAGAGCACATGCCCAGGTTGTGGGCTCAAATCCCAGCAGGGGGCATGCAGGAGGCAGCCGATCAATGACTCTCATCATTGATGTTTCTCTCTCTCTCTTTCTCCTTTCCTCTCTCTGAAATTAATAAAGATATATTTAAATAAAATAATAAAAAAAAAAGTAAAACAAACACCTATTCTACATAAATATTTTACTTAAGCACCTTTTCACTTTTCCAAAAGTTTACCTTTTTTCCTAGGTCTTCTTTACTGTATCCTAGAAGTTGAAGGTATTTTCCACGAGAATCATCCTCAAAGTTTACCTTTAAAAAAGACATATTCTTGAAACAAAGACCTGCATATTAAGGCCTAGTTTTTAATTAACTGATCAAATTTCAATTAGAATTATTAAAAATACCTAATGACTACTATATCAACTAGAAGGTTCAATGTAAGAAAGAATCCAAAAAATAGTTTTCCTTTAAATACGTTTTAAAAAAATAATCACTATACTAGTAATTATTCTGGTTGAATAAAGCTTACTTTTAAACTATACTTTTTGTAACTGCAAACTAACTCTTGCCCAAAGGCTATATGGATGCAAAACTCACACTATGTGAACACTCAATATCCTAAAACTCTTTCCTAAAATTAATACTTGATAAAAAATATATAAAAATAAACTATAATCTTAGAATTTAACCTTACTATATTCAAGATCTTTTTTCTTTGGAAAATTCATTTTCAAGAACAGACATTCCAGCAGAGGCAAATCACCAACCAGAAAATTCTATTTGTTATTCTACTGTCATAAATGTTAACTCAGTAAAAAGGATGAGAAATGCCTCCAACCTCTCTCCCCTATACCTCCTCCACCTTTTCTCATTTTCCATTTATATAACTGGATCTACCACAAAAACTAAATATTTTATTATACTTATGTTTTTAGTATACTAAGCTCTGTGTTCTAATTTTAAAATAGATCTGGTGAATATTGTATCTTTCCCAGTTAAATACATCTATTGTATTGTTTTTTACTCATTAAAAAAGTACTTCATATTAGGCTTTTCAAAAAAGAGAAAGGAAGAACTCTTGACATAAAAAGTTAGGTCGTGTGCTCTTCATAAGGTTTCCTTAATTTCATCATGAGGTTCCTGACATCACATTCTTCCAACTGTTTCTTTAATAGAAAAACAGATTTAGAATATAATGGGAATAGTTAAATTTGCAGATAATGAAATAAAAGTATTTTAATACCAAATTTACCTTCAAAAAGGACCACACATTTTTTTCAAACTCCGACTGAGAAGCATCAATTTTTTTCTGACAATAATTGACAAAGCCTTGTGACTGCACGACCTGCTGAAGCTGGTCTGATCGGCTGAGGAATTCCTTTTCGGTTACAACCTGACTAATGAACACGTGCTGCTGCTGCTGCTCAGCTCCCTGCTGAGACTGCATTTTGGCATTCTCAAAGGTAACCAGTTTGCCTCCAAACTATAAAAGAACAAATGAACAAAATCAGTTTGAATCACAAGAATGTGGCCAGAAAGCATGCTATTATTGTAAACATGCTAACAGAAAGAACTGTGACCTAAATATATATCACTTTGGATAAAATTAGCTGACATACTCTCCCATACCCCACAACCTGACCCCAGTCTTCAATTATTACTCCTCTTCACAAAGCCCACCTTCTAGAAACAATGTACTACTTACTGTACCCCACAATTTCTTACTTGATTTTATTAGCTTCCACATACTCAATGCTACTTCTCTTCAAGACCCAGGCAAATGTCCCCTCTTCCATCCCAGATGCCTTCAGTGTATTATATATCTCTTTGATTCAACTATTAGTTATACGTATTTGCCTCACACTCTGTTTTAGAGGATGGCAGAATATGCAACTCTTGTAAAATATACCATTTGGCATAATGATCATTTTGAGCTAATGATGAGCAGGAGCAAGGCACTCTGACCTCTTTTCTTCCTGAAAGTAGGAGATGAAACTCCCGTATGAGAGCTGCTCTCTTTATACCAAGGGTAAAGCAGCATTCTTATCACCAGAGATGAGAGTTAAGGCCAAGAAAAATCTGTACAAACAGAACTTTTTAAATAACAATTATCTCCCTTTTGTGTCTATTTTTACTTTTCTACAATTGCCACCTGTTCAACCTAGTATATAAGCAATGAGGTTTTTCCACTTCGAGTCTTCATTTTCCTATGGAGCTTCCATGTACATGTAAAAGTCTGTATGTTTTTCTCCTGTTAATCTATTTTATGTCAATTTAATTCTCAGGCCAAGCCAAAAAACCTAGGAGGGCAGATACACAGTTGTGTGCCTCCTCTTTACTTACAAGGGAGGCTCTGTGTTTACTTTATATTTTATCACCTGAAGTACATAATATCTGCCTTGTATATAGCAAGTAGACAGTTAATATCTAATTAATGTGTTCATAAAAAATAAATATAGGTAAAGAAGGAAATACAAGACCAAATTTGGTTCTTTATACTCAGTAATTTTTATATAAGGATTATGGTCTTTATGCAAACTTATGTTTTATTTTTTAATTTTTTAAAATTTTTACTGATTTTAGAGAGAAGGGAGAAAGAGAGAAAGAGAGAGAAACAGAAACATCAATGTGAGAGAGAAACACTGATTGGTTGCCTCCCATACATGCCCTGACCAGGGATTGAACCCACAACCTGGGTATGTGCCCTGACCAGGAATCTAACCCGCCACCTTTTGGTGTAAGGACAATGCTCTAACCAGCTGAGCCACACCAACCAGGGCTACACACTTATCTTATTAAATATCTAATATATTCAAAGTGTTTCTTATGTCAGGCATAATAGGAAATACCAAGACATAAGAAAACAGAAACCACTATCCTTAAGAAACTTAACATGAAAATAAAACTGGCTACAACAGGCACAGATAAGACCACACATGATATGGAACTTCACAGAAGGGAAAAAGCATTGGGTTTTCCCAAGTTCTAGGGAAGTTTGAAAAGATTGAACCCAAAAGCAAGACCCAAACTGAGTTTTACAGGATTAGGTTTATTTAATTGGTTCTATGTAATATTAATGTTACAATGTTATATAATTATAATAATGTAAATGCTATTTGTTAGCCATCAGTTTTTAATTTTTTTTAGTTATTATTTTTTACTTATTTTTTTATCCTCACCCGAGGATTTTTTCCATTGCTTTTCAGAGAGAATGGGGTGGAGAGGGGGAGAGAGAGAGAAACATCGATGTGAGAGAGAGACATCAACTTGTTGCCCCCCGCATGCATCCCAACCAGGGCCAGGGATCGAGCCTGCAACCGAAGTACGTGCCCTTGGCTGGAATCAAACCCAGGACCCTTCAGTCCTTGGGCTAGCACTCTAACCACTGAGGCAAACTGGCTAGGGGAGCCATCAGTTTTTTACATCATCCAGAATAGATACATAAAACTTAAATATTGCTACTGAACATAATAAAACTATTTTTTAAATCTTAGTAATGTAATTTATAAAAATTAAAAGAAATAAAAAATTTGGAAAGGTAAAAACAGAAAATATAGTGCTGGCTGGGTATCTAGTAGGTTAGAGCATCATATCAATACACCAAGGTTCTGGGCTCAGTCTCCAGTCAGGGCACATACAAGAATCAACCAATGAATGTATCAATAAGTAGAACAACAAATCCATGTTTCTCTCTCTCTCTCCCCCCGCTCCTCCCTAAGCTCCAAAGGAAGAAGAGAAGAAAGGACACAACCTCCTCCAAAAAAAGAAAAGGAATGAAGGAAGGAGAGATAGAGAAGGAAAACACATTTAATAAGGTGAGGGCAGAGACTGATGGTGTGAAGGTTGTACAGCAATGTGAATGTACTTAATGCCACTGAACTGTATGTTTCAAAATGTCAAAATAGAAAATTTTTTGTTACGTATATTTTACAATTAAAAAGAAAAAAAAAAGGGAGTAGATCCCAGATTTCCTGAGAAGCCATTTTAAATGAAGAAAAAGTCACAGATACATCTCAAATTCAATCTTCTTCCATCAGAGTGATCCTATAATAACACTTTACTATGGTAAGTCCTTTGTGATTGTGGAACATAAAAACCAATCCACCTACTGAAAAGGAAGCACCAACAGGCCTTCGGATCCACTTGGGTGGTTTCTTCAGAGGCAACACTATACTATGCTGAGCAGCCTGCTGAGGAATTTGTAATGGAGGAAGGGACTGTCCTGTGCCAAAGGGATCAAGATTTCCAAAAGATGATGAAAGCTAAAAAATAAATAAATAAATAACATGAGAATTTCTTACTGGTACAAGACATGTTTTCAAGTCATGTCCAAGAATTCTTTTATCACAATTATCCAATTAACCAGTACTGTTGATCAGTAGCATCATTTTCAAAATAATTATACAATAAGATGATTTTTTCAGTTGTTATAAAAAAACTCAACATTTCCTATTACCTTGTCAACTTGTTTCTGCCTCAAACCATCTGTACTCCCTCCCATGATAGAATATACACTGATACGCCCATCAAAGGAAGCAGCTGACAAGACAGCAGGATTTCTGGGACACCACTGAATATCAAAGCACCACTGTGTGTTGGTGGGAAGTTCATATAAGACCTAGGCCAAAAAAAAAGTCAGAAAACGGAATAGTCATTTTATAGCCAAAACACCTGAATTAATATAATCAACAAGTACAGCTTAAACATTTTCTTTTAGAAAGGGTCTTTAGCCAGGAAAAACAAGTATAAAAATTTCTTTAATATCACATGATCTCGCTTATACATGGAATCTAAAGAACTTAAACTGATGAACAGATTCAATGACATGGAAACATGGATGAGACTGATGAATGTCAGAGGGATGGAAGAGGGCGGGTGGGTGGAGGGGGAGAGAGTAACCAAAGAATTTATATGCATATATACACAACCCAAGGACATGGACAATGGTGGGGAGAGGGACTGGGGAGGGGGAAGGAACGGGGTGGAACGGGTCATTGGGGAGAAAAAGGGACATCTGTAATATTTTAAACAATAATAATATTTAAAAAAAAAAAATTTCTTTAAAGTACAAGAAAGTCCATTATGATGGTCTGTTATGATAAAAAGGAAAGCTACTCAAAATTGCGACTGGATTTGGAATAAACACATCTTAAAAACTGAGGTTTTTCTGATTTTATTGAAATGATATTAGTAGATACATCTGAAAGTCCAGAACACACTATTAGAGTTAGCTTATTAGACTCTGAAAGATCACTGGTGTGCTATCCCTTTGTTTTTGCTGGCCAAGATCTAAACAACTATATTTAGACTACTTGAAGACTAATTTTTTTAAAAAATCTTGAGGAGGAAGAATTCACTGAGAAATTTGGCTTTTCGTGAAAGCAAGAAAACAGGTACACACCATTCTTATTACTGCATAATCAAAACAGAATTCGGTATAAGCAGTTTTTTTAAGAAGAAAAATATTGAATTATTATAAAAATAATTGATATAAAATCTTTACAATGCTAACTCAAATAATTATTGCTAACTCAAAGTTCGTGTGATAGTAACTGATGCTCACAGAGCATAGGTTTTGTGGTTTTAAGAAAGGGAATGGGGCTCTTCCCGAAAGTGGCCAGAGGTGCCCTCTGAAAAAGGTTCGCTATTCACTTGACCCAGAAAACCCCACAAAATCATGCAAATCAAGAGGTTCAAATCTTCGTGTTCACTTTAAGAACACTCGTGAAACTGCCCAGGCCATCAAGGGTATGTATATTCGAAAAGCTACCAAGTATCTGAGATGTCACTTTACAGAAGCAATGTGTGCCGTTCCGTCATGTAAATGGTGGAGTTGGTAGGTGTGCTCAGGTGAAACAGTGGGGCTGGACACAGAGTCGGTGGCCCAAAAAGAGTGTTGAATTTTTGCTGCACATGCTTAAAAATGCAGAGAACAATGCTGAACTTAAGGGTTTAGATGTAGATTCTCTGTAATTGAGCACATCCAGGTGAACAAAGCTCCCAAGATGCGAAGTAAACCTTACAGAGCTCATGGACAGATTAACCCACACATGAGCTCTCCCTGCCACATGGAGATGATCCTACTGAAAAAGAGCAGACTGTTCCTAAGCCAGAAGAGGAGGTTGCCCAGAAGAAAAAGATATCCCAGAAGAAACTAAAGAAACAAAACTTATGGCCTGGGAGTAAATTCAACATAAAATAAATACTAAAAGTAAAACAAAAAACAAAAAAGGGAATGGGGAGTTACTGTTTAATGGGTACAGAGTTTCAACCATTTAAGATGAAAAAGTTCTGGATATGGATGGTGGTGACTGCACAAAGTGAATGTATTTACGTTACTAAACTGTATACCTAAAACTGGCTAAACATGGTAAGTGTGTATTTTACCATAATAAAAAAAATAGGTAGACTATGCATCTTTAAAAAGAAAAAGAAGTCAAATTAGCTTCACTTTGGCTTATATAACACTTAAAATAATGTTTTCTTTTATAAGAAAACAGAATTAAGTGAAAAGGTATTTTTAGCGTGATTGTCTTTGACGCTTAAATTGGTTGAAAAGATTCAAAGTTTCATGATATTTGAATCACTTGTGTATTTTTAATTTGCATTTGAATAAAAAAATCTAAATATTTTTAGTTGGAGAATGCATGAAAAGTTTTTCACTTCAAAGTCTAAGCACACAAAACTAATCATATGCAAAAATTTCATTTCATCAACTTACACAACTGAGAAAATTAAGACAGTCATTTCCATGAATTTTTGAACTCACCTGGGAAGGCACAGTGTAAAATGCAAGATTTTTACTATTTGGTCTACAAATCATATAAGGAAAAATTTATTATTTTAATTTTTTTCTCTTGTCTCTCCTAACTTTAATGTTTCTACATTCTTACACACATCACTCCATCTGAAAACTTTAAACTATAAATCAAGTAACAGGAGTACTTGTTTTATTTTAATATTACAGATTAAAACTTATTGAAGATTCTCTTATTTTTACTAGTATTCCATCAAGGTAACTGGCAAAGTACTTGCAATAATCTATCTTAATTTAGAAAAAGTAAAAGCTTATAAAAGCTATAATTAAAACTTGGACTCTCTTGCCCAATACTGAAAGAGAGGGAAACTATTAAGAATATTAAAAATAATAGTTAAGCCCTGGCTGGTTTGAATCTGTGGTTAGAGCATTGGCCCTCAGACTGAAAGGTTCAGGTTTTGATTCCAGTTAAGGGCACATACCTCGGTTGCAGGCTCGATCCCCTGCCCTGGTTGGGCATGTGCAGGAGGCAACCAATCGATGTGTCTCTCTCACATCGATGTTTCTCTCTCTCAGTCTCTCCCCCTCCCTTCCACTCTCTCTAAAAAAAATTAATGGAAAAAATATCCTCGGGTGAGGATTTACAAAAATAAAAATAAAATAAAAAATAGTTAAAAGAAAATTTTAATACACAATCCAAAGAAAATAAAATTATTTATATATTTACATTTAATAAGGTATAATTTCCTACATCTACATTTCTATGGGTAAAACATGACAAATTTATATTAAAAAGTATTATATTCTTGCTGTATAATTCATAAAAGAAATTCAAAATCTATTTCTACTGATTTCCAGAAAAAGCAGGAAAAAGACCCAAACCTTGAACACTCCTACTTTTAAGGCACTGATTTCCAGAAACCACATGTTAAATCAATGGAAGAATTTCTGAGTCTAGGTAAACACCTCTTATTGGAAATGGGGGTGAGAGCTAATTACTAGTTTCAAATATATTATTTCAATTACTAATTTTCCCGGATGAAACAAATGAGCTTATGAGATAATGTTCCTGATAAAAATCTCTACTAGATTAACATTTCACACATACCTCCATCTACTTTCACATGTCCTTAATTGTAATAATTCATTAAATCCATATGAAACATTTCTTATTCAGCTAGAGATAAAATATTATGATAGCTGTAAGCCTGTGAAATGTTTCCTCTCCATACCTCTCCTGTGTTTGGGTTGGAGCAGAGAATCTTAGCATCTTTCCCACAGCTCAGCAACAATTCAGGATCTGCCATGCTCCAAGCAATTGCCAAAATTCCCCTTATAAAAAACACAAAGAGATGAAAAAATGTTTAATCTTGAAAAAACCAAATCTCCAAATTATTTCTGTCTAAGCTTTAAAGACACACACAACTAACAAAAGTATAATTACATATAATCTTTCTTTAAAGCAATTTAGTAGTGCATATGCTCTTGGATCATTACAGAGATATTCAATACAGTGTGCAATGTATCATAGCAAAAAATAAAAGCAAATATCCAACAACATGAACTGTATAATAAATTATAGATCATCTTTTGATGAGAAAATGTGTAGTTAAAAATTCTGTTGTAGAAATCTACTTATTACTATTAAATGGTGGTCATAATTAATGAAAAAAGGTTAACTATGCACATAAATTTGTATAGAAATATATAATTACATTAAATATTTACACAATTGAAGTCATGTATAAATAAGTTAATAAAGATATGCAGAATAAAATGTTTTACCGATGAATGGGTAGGAAATGTAACTATTTCACATTTTCTTCTTTTTGTCTACATTTTCTAGCTTTTGTTATCAGAGAATTTCTAGCACATGAAATTTTTTTTATTACAAGAAAGATTTCCAAATTTGTTTCATAAAGGATTACAGACCGAAATGCCAAAGATCTTATTCTATAGTTCTTTTTGTGTTTTAATAACTTTTCATTTTTCTCCAAAGTATAACAAAAGTAATATTTTTGGTAACTCTTCAGATTTTTCACACAAATTGAAAAAACCACTACTAAAAGCTTGTCTTTTCTATATTCATGCCTTTGTTGTTTAGAGATGGAAGAAGTGAACATTATCATACCATGAAAAAAATACTAGAAATTAAAATTTAAATACCAGATACTAGAAAAATACTAGAAACTAGAAGTATATTTGCATATTTCTTGAAACAAAAACATACAAATTCAAATCCCTCAATTCTCCTGAGAACATCACAGCAGTTCTAAGATGCATAGTTTTTAAAAAAATTTTCTACAACAAAGATAAGCCTCATTACCAATATGTATATTTAGAGGTGTTTTTTCTTTCTCCAAAAAGTTGTTTTTAATTTGATATTTCTTACAATCTAAGTCATCTCAGGATCAGGAAACTATGGTATACGAAAAGGACACAAATTGTTTAAGACTTTTGTTTCTAACAGTTTATTTTTAAAAAGTTAAAATCTTTATAGAAATTGCAAGGACAGTGTGATGTAAACCCTAATACTCCTCATGTAGATTCACCGATGTGGCCACATTTACTTAATGTCTTTCTCTCTCCAATCATTTGAGAGTTAACTGCCAATATCATGACATGTCATCCCTAACTTATCTTCAGAGATAAAAACATTCTCCTTTATGACCATAATACAATTACATACTGAAAATACTTATTATTTATATGCAATACTTTAAAATATATAGCTCATATTCAAATATCCTCAATTTCATCAATAATGTACTTTGTAACTGTCTTCCCCCTTTAGAACTCAATCATACATGTCAAGAATTTCAAGGCATGTGAAAAATAACTTTAAAAAAAATCCATATCAAAAAGCCACACAAGTTCAGGAGGCACAGAGAGTCCGAAGCAAGAAGAACCCAAAGAGGCCCACGCCCAGACACAGCATAAATTAAAATGCCAAAAATTCAAGACAGCCCGGTGGGGAGTGGCTCAGCGGTTGAGCATCAACCTAAGATCCAGGAGATCAGGGTTCGATTCCAGGGTTGCGGGCTAGGTAGCCGATCAATGACTCTCATCATTGATGTTTCTGTATCTCTCTCTCTCCCTCTCCTTTCATCTCTCTGAAGTCAATAAAGATATATTAAAAGAACAACAACGAAAATTCAAGACAAAGAGAATATTAAATGCAGCAAGAGAAAAGCAATCTGTTACCTACAAAGGAGCTCCCATAAGGCTGTCAGATGATTTCTCATCAGAAACTCTACAGGCCAGAAGGGAATGGCATGAAGTATTCAAGGTAATGCAAAACAAGGTTCTGCAACCAAGAATACTCTATCCAGCAAGGCTATCATTCAAAATAGATGGTGAAATAAAGAGCTTCCCAGGCAAAAAAAGGCTAAAGAAGTTTATCACCACCAAACCAGCACTGCAAGAAATGTTAAAGGGACTGCTATAATAATAATAAGAAGAAGCAGAGAGAGAAACAGAGGCATAAAGAATTAAAATGGCAATAAATAAGGACCTATCAATAATAACCTTAAGGACTTTAAGGGAGAGATCGACAGCAATACTGTCATAGTAGGGGACTTTAACACCCCACTGATTTCACTGGATAGAACTTCCAGACAAAAAGTCAACACAGAAACAGTGACTGTAAATGGCGCACTAGATCACATAGATTGAACTGACATTTACAGAACATTTTGCCCCAAAGCTGCAGAATATACATTCCTCTCAAGTGCACATGGGTCATTCTCAAAGATAGAACACGTTAGGACACAAAATGAGTCTCTACAAGTTCAAGAAGATTGAAATCATATCAAGCATCTCACATCACAATGGCATGAAATTAGAAATCAACGACAGTAAAAACACTCAAAAACATTCAAACACATGAAGGCTAAATAGCCTGCTATTAAACAATGAATGGGTTACCAATAAGATCAAGAAAGGAATAAAAAGCTTCCTGGAAACAAATGAAAATGAACACACAACAACCCCAAATCTATGGGACACAGTGAAATCAGTTCTGAGAGGGAAGTTCATAGTAGTACAGGCCTACCTCAAAAAGCAAGAAAATTTTTTAGTAAACTATCTAACCCTACAACTTAAAGAATTAGGAAGCTCCCCGTGAGGCCATCCAGACCAGGGCTTTTGTTTGCTGGGAGTTTTTTGATTACTGCTTCAATTTTATCAGTTGTTATTAGCCTATTCAGGTTTTCTGATTCTTCCTGATTCAGTTTTACATGATCTCACTCATATATGGAATCTAATAAATAAAATAGACTGAGGAACAAAACAGATCCAGAGACACAGAAGTATGGAAAAGACTGATGAATCTCAGGGGGGAGGTGGGGGTGGGGGAGTGGGTGGGGAGAGATTAATCAAAGAACTTACATGCATATACACATAACCCATGGACACAGACAATAATGTGGTGAAGACCTGGTGGGGGAGGGGGGCGCAAATGTGGCGAGGATGGGATCAATGGAGAAAAAAGGGAGATACCTGTAATACTTTCAATAAAAATAAATTTTTAAAAATCCATATCATGTTCAGTACCACATTTTAAAGAACACTTGGGTTTTAAATAATTTTGTTAATCACAGAATTGTAGATCTGGAAATAACCCTAAAGATCACCTAATCCAACTCTTACATTTATGAGAGAGAGAAAATTGAGAATTAGAGATGTTAATTTGCTCCTGGCACCTAATCTCTTGCTAAATTATGGCCATTTTTTAAAATTGTCAATATAATTTGCATTAGGAGCTAGACTCTACCCTAGTCAGCAGTGCTCAGTGGTTAGAACATCAGCTTGTACACCAAAGGGTCACAGATTCAATTCCCAGTCAAGGGCATGTATCTGGGTTGCAGGTTTGATCCCCGGCCCCAGTTAAGGCACATTCGAGAGGCAACCAATCGATGTGTCTTTCTCACATCAATGTCTCTCTCTACCTCCTCCTGCCTTCCACTCGCTCTGAAAATCAACGGGAAAAAATATTCTCTGGTGAGTATAACAAAAAAAAGGAGCATGGACTCTGACGCCTTGGCAGGTGTAGCTCTGTTGGTTGGGAGTTGTCCCGTACACCAAAAGGTAGGTCGCAGGTTCAATTCCAGGTCAGGGAACATAACTAGGTTTTCGTTTCAATCGTTGGTCAGGGTGCATACAGGAGGCACCTGGTTGATGTTTCTCTCTCTCTTCCTCTCTAAAATCCATAAAAACATGACAAAAAAAATAGAGCATGGACTCTGAGATAGAACATTTGGACTGGAAGTCAGTACTTGAGTTATGTGACCCAGGTTAAGTTTAACCTTGCTGAACTTCAATTTCCAATCTGTAAAAGGGGATAATAGTATCTACACCATAGGTTTGTTATGAGGATTGATCAAGCTAACATTTAAAATGCTTGCATACTTTACATGTTATATGTGTTAGTTGTCTTCCCACTACAATGGAAGCTCCCTGAGGGCATAAATTTTTGTCTATTATATTAGTGAATCCTAGTACAGTACTTGGTACAGAGTATGTGTTCAATAAGTACATGCTAGTCCTAGCTGGTTTGGCTCAGTGATTAGAGAGTTGGCCTGAGGACTGAAGGGTGCTAGGTTTGATTCCAGCCAGGGGCACATACCTCTGCTACAGGCTCAATCTCTGGCCCTGGTTGGGGTGCATGCGGGAGGCAACCAATTGATGTCTCTCTCACATCGATGTCTCTCTCTCTCCCTTTCACTCTCTCTGAAAAGCAATGGAAAAAATATCCTCAGGTGAGGATTAAAAAAAGTAGTAATAATAACAATAAGTATGTGCTAAATAAATTTTTTAAAAACCTTATCTACCATGAGAAAAATATTAAAACTTCTCAGGATCATCCCTTCTTTACTAAAAAGCTGACTGAAGTATACCATCTGAGTAGGATTACATTTTGATGGAACTCTTTTCTCCTTTTAAAGGAGCTCAAGAAGAGGTCACAAACATTAAGACTTCTTAGTGTGCAAATCCACTACACAGGGGGAAAGGGGATTTAAAGCTTTAGTTTATATAACCCTAAAGAGGAAAGAAGAAAAACACCCAAAGTACTTAGAAAATCCTGCAACATTAAAAGGGATTTATTTCTTGTTTAAAAACACTGAACCAGCGTGGCCGGGCATGGCTCAGCGGTTAAGCATCAACCTAGGATCCAGGAGACTGCTGTTCGATTCCCGGGTTGTGGGTTCGATCCCCAGTTGGGGACGTGCAGGAGGTAGCCCATCGATGACTCTCTCATCATTGATGTTTCTATCTCCCTCTCTCCCTCTCCATTCCTCTCTCTGAAATCAATAAAGATATATTTAAAAAATAATAATAATAAGCCTGGCCGGGCGTGGCTCAGCGGTTGAGCGTCGACCTAGGATCCAGGTGATCAGGGTTCGATTCCCGGTCAGGGCACATGCCCAGGTTGCGGGCTAGGCAGCCGATCAATGACTCTCTCATCATTGATATTTCTATCTCTGTCTCTCCCTCTCCTTTCCTCTCTCTGAAATCAATAAAGATACATTTAAAAAATAATAATAATAATAATAATTAAATAAATAAATAAAATAAAAACATTGAACCAATGTGCATAAGCTTCCTGGGTACCTAAATATCAATGATAGGAAATTTACCAAATTATTAATTAAATTTAATGTTACTAAAACTAACATGAGAAAATTCTCATATCTTTTTAGAGTTTCCACACATTTATTAAAACTGAAAGCAAAATGAACCACATACTTTCTCAAAAATGTCTGCTTTTAAATTAAAATAAAAACTTAGAATTAAAACAAACTTCTCAATTTTTGCTTGACATTGAATGTTATGCAAGACTCTACTGAATGATAAGTATGATGACCCTAAGAAAGAGCAAATTGTATAATGTCAAGAGTTGTCCCAAAGTGTGATCTACTGGAATTTTGATCTATTATTACTTGAAATAGTAGTGGAAAATCCTCTACACATTTTTGTATTGTTCTGATATGATTTGGTTACCATTTTGGGATATAGAAAGTCAAATGACTAGTGCTTAAAACAACCATTTATTTACACTTTTACAAAATACAAAGTAGATTCCCTAGTTTAATAAAAATTATCTGATAATTCAAAGTACTAAGTAAATATGTTTTTAAAAATAAACAATTAAGTTCCCTGGGAGAGCAGCATGATACCTGGCATGGTTTTCCAGGACGCGGAGAGGAGTGGAGGCAAAGCGAAGATCCCACACCTGGATCACTGGTAACCTATCATCTTCAGATGCGAGGACCATCTGAGTAGCAACGTCAGGATGCCACGCCAACCCAGAGCAATGCATCTGCAGATAGTTAAGGCTCCTATTTTATCAATCATATTATTTTATGAAAAGCCAAAGTAAGCTTAAGGAATATACCTTTGTTGAAATGAACAGTAGAAAACATCAGCTTAGGCTTAGTCTATTTTAAAAAACCTATAATGTGGAAGGAGTGAGAAGAGGGTATAAGTGGGGTAAATAGTGATGGAAAAAGATTTGACTTGGGGTAGTGAACACACAATACAATATACAGATGATGTATTATAGAATTGTACACCAGAAACCTATATAATTTCATTAACCAATGTCACCCCAACAAATTCAATAAAAATCATCTACTTTGTATATTATGTCGCTCTAAGAAATTCAATAAAAAACAAAATGCCCGGCCAGCATGGCTCAGTGGCTTGAGCATCGACCTATGACTCAGGTCACAGTTTAATTCCCAGTCAGGGCACATGCCTAGGTTGCAGGCCCAATCTCCAGTAGGGGGCATGCAGAGGCAGCCAATCAATTCTCATTACTGATGTTTCTATCTCCCTCTCCCTCTCTCGGAAAGCAATAAAAACATATTTTTTTAAAAAGTAAAAAAACAAACAAAATCCCCCCAAATCTAAAAAGTATTAAATTTTATTAAACAATTTTCTAAAACAGTAGTTTTAAAAGTAAAAGTTTAAATGTTTTCAATTCATCCAGCTATTTGATACATAAAACCATTTTGGGCAAAAATAATTTTGTATCAAAAATATGTTTTCTTGCCAAAATTGTAATTAGGAGGAAGTTTTATATAAATTAAAAATTTAACACTTTCAGAAAAATAAAGAGAAAAAAAGATTTTAATAACAAAAATTCACACCTTTCTTCTATTTTATCAGAAAAATCAAGATAGAATGTCTAAGCAACAACTACCATTCAAATTTTCACATGGGGATAAATTAACACTATTTTTGAGAATTACTAAGAAGTTCAGATCCTATCAAGTATTCAGAAGATGACTGAAATGCTTATTGTATATTTTATTTCATTGAAACTTGTTTTAAAACTCCTGATTCATTGAATAACAAATCCTGAAGAAATATTAAGTAGTTTTTTGTTGTGGAAAAATTTTATATATCTTCCCTGATTTAGGCAAGCTGGTTTTTGAAAATGTCAAATTATATAGTGTAATTAAAAACAAACTAACAAAACAAGGCCTTAAATGGTATCTAAATTATCTTATAGCACATGATGTTGACATAATATTAAGGAATCTGTAAGGTTGAAAATTTAATGTTATACAGCAGCATCTACTGGGCAAGTGGGAGAAGAATATTAGCTCACTTTAGCAGTACCTAACAGAAGAGATGAAGCCAGAAGTTTGGAAACTACAAGTTCATAGTCATAAAATTACTTGCAAGAAAAATCTGTACCTTTTAGAGAAAGGTAAAGATGAATTAAAAAGTTGCTGTAATGCTTTGAAACAGCTAGCAAAGGTAAACAACCAGAATATCATGGAATAAGCCCCAAATCTCTCTCTACATCATTAATAATATCCAACATGTTTCAGTGAGAACTTTATTTTCCCTAAGGAAAAATCCTCTCATTCCAACATGACTGGGCCATGAAAATACAGATGATTTGGCCTGGCCGGCATGGCTCAGCAGTTGAGCATCAACCTATGATACAGGAGACTGGGGTTCAAGTCCCAGTCAGGGCACATGTCTGGGTTGCAGGCTTGACCCCCAGTAGGGGGCATGCAGGAGGCAGATGACTCTCTCTCATGGTTGATGTTTCTCTCTTTTGCTCCCTCTCCCTTCCTCTCTCTGAAATCAATAAAGATACATTTTAAAAAAAGAAGAAAATACAGGCTTGACTTCATAGAAATTTGACTTGTTGCCAACTCTGACAAATGATAAAGGAATATCTACAAAAGAAATATAACATATTTATCACAGTTCATTCATATACTTACCCTGTTATTATGATCACTGACTTTGATGATAGGTTCATTTTTCCTAAGATCCCATACAGTGGCCCGGCCACTGGGACTGGCTGATGCTAAAATATGCTGAACTTGTCTGTTCCATGCAATGCAGCTGATATCTTCTAGGGGCTATAAGGAATAAACTATTAAAAACCATTTCTCAATTATAAACAAATTTAAGTACAAAATCTGATCCTTCTTTTTAAAAAACAAATCACTTAAAAATCTGATCTGTTCATTCCACTAATTTGCTTTACATTCTTAAGTTCTCAACATATACTATACAGTTTAACATTGTGTCATCCACCAGGCATTTATTAAGCTCCTATTATTAAACAAGCAGTTTCTTTTCTTTTTTTAAATATTTTTTGTTGATTTTTAGAGAGAGAAGAAGGGAGAGGGAGAAAGAAAAACATTGATGTGAGAGCACACTGAGCCCACAACCCGAGGCATGTGCCCTGACAGGGAATTGAACCAGGAACCTTTTGGTGCACAGGACAACACCCAACCAACTGAGCTACACTGGGTAGGGCCAAGCACTGCTTCTTTATTTTGCAAGTGGCACAAGCTAGATGATGGACTACAAGGCAGATGTGGGTCAATAAAACAACTAGGCAGGGAAAAAGTTACAACCTAGATGATTAGAAAATTATCTTTATAAATGGTAGACCACATGCTATCATTATGCTACCTCTCAGATTGCCAAATTATTAGGTCCCGTTATAAAAGCTACTCAAATTGAGTAGTCTATTCAACATAAAAAAACTCAAGAGGCGCCCTGGCTGTGTGGTTCAGTTGGTTGGAGCATCGTTCCATGTACCAAAAGGTTGCAGTTTGATTTCAGGTCAGGGCACAAACCTAGGTTGAGGTTTAATCCCCAGTCAGGGCGTATACAGGAGGCAACCAATTGTTTCTCTCTCACATCGATGTTCCATTCTCTCTCTCTCCCCCTTCCTCTTTCTCTAAAATCAATAAAAACATATCCTTGGGTGAGGATAAAAAACCTCAAACAGGCAGTGGGAGGACTGTTCTCTCTCAACTTACTAGAAATACATGGTACAGGGAATAATGCCTTGGATCCATCACACTAGGGTAAAACAGGTGACTGGCCTAGAACCTGAGGTTCTCCAGAACTCAACATTTCTGTGAGCCTTTATCAGACCTCAAGCTACTGTTCAACAGGAACACCGACAAGATAAGTAACATCCTCATGTCCCGTTTCTTTTGTTTTCAGAAGAATTGAATCAATCAAACTTCAAATGATAGTTACCCAGGGCTATGAATGGTTAGAACTACAGCTAAGAGACAATGAGACTCATTTATGACTAGCCAGAGAAGGGGCTCCATTCTTTTAAGGGGCCCCATTATAAAACCCTGATTTAGCTTAAAGCAGTTACAGAAGGCAGACCTTCATCCCTCAGCATGCCTCAAGAATAAGTAAAAATGCCCAGCCAGGTGTGGCTCAGCAGCTGAGTATCGACCTATGATGCAGGAGATCACTGTTGGATTCCCAGGCAGGTACATGCCCTGGATGTGGGCTCGATCCCCAGTATGGGGCATACAGGAGGCAACTGATCAATGACTCTCATCATTGATATTTCTATCTCTCTCTCTCTCTCTCCCCCTTTCTCTCTCTCTGAAATCAATAAAGATATATTAAAAAAAAAAAAAAAAATGAGTGAAAATAAGAAAGGGCGGGTTTGTTACCCCAGAGGAGGCCTCTATGACCTAGCTAAACCCCTACCCCACCCTGTTTATCCTTGAGAACAAGAGGGCCTGCAGTTAATAGTTTTCTCAAGAAAGGAGCAGTTAAAACCAGCTAAGACTAAGGTGGCCTCCTAGATGACCTCCTGGGGACCTTAAACCTCATTATAATCTAATCTCCATACTAAATGACACACCCACCAGTGCCATGAAGGTTGACAATCAGCTAGGCAAAGACAGGAAGGGACCATAAAAGGACAAAAAGAAGGTAGAACCCAGATTCCAAGAAAATCACCACCCCTTTCCTGGAAAACCATGAATATTCCACCCACTATTTGCATAAACCTCCCCCTTATCTACCTAGACCATCTCTTCATTTCCAACCTCCTATATCTATCTACAACTTCTTGGCCGCAAGTAGAAGAGAAGCTGATCTGTGACCTATGCTCCCACTTCTCCATTCTCTGGCCATTGAATCATTAAAGCTTGAACTGTTAAAAAAAAAAAAAAAAAAAAGGAAGAAGAAAGAAATACATAGGAAAGGGGTAGAAAGATAGAAACATTGATGAAAGAGAAACATTGATTAGCTGCCTCCTGCACACCCCCTACTGGGGATGAGCTCACAACCCAGTAATGAGCCCTAAGTCAAAGCAGTGACTTTTTGGTTCATGGATCAAAGCTCAACCACTGAGCCATACTGGCCAGGCTTGAGTCTATGATTTTTATTCTAAGGTTGGATAGTGTTAAAATACTGTACAATATAAAAACCACACTATATAAAATACTTCATCTAAAAATATTATTAAAGATGTCTATTTTATTCACTACTATATGTCTAGTACATCGAACAGTCTCTGGAAGATGGCAGGCACTGAATAAATATTTGTTGTTGAAAGTCTCACTGATATTTTCAAAAAACATTTATTAATACTTTTACTTCACTACACTAAAGAAAAATCAATGGCATCTAAACACTGATTTTAAATATATTTTCTGTAGGGAAAAACACAAGTAAATTAAGTATAGAAGAACTGATTTTGGTTCTTTTGATTATATCGAAATCAATGTAATACCTGTGTTTTGGCTCCTGGTGTCATTGGAGTTGCAAAATTGTTTAGATCCCAAATATAAATTTCAGATTCATTAGCACCAGAGGCTACCAGATTAGTCTGCAAAAGAAACAATTAATAACTAGAACTCAGATTAACTCAGTTCATAGCTAGAAAGATGTCAGTTTTAGGTCATACAAATTTTCTATGGAATTAAAGAAGCAAAACATACGAATTCCTAAATACTATGCATAACAATATAAAATTTAAATAGTTTTTAGAGAAACATTATCAAATTCTATTAAAAAGATAATATGTGCATTGACATTTTAAGACCAGACATTAAAAATAATTACATGGATAAATTCTTAAATAATCATACAACCATAAAGGGATTATCATTTGTGGTTTTGCATCTCTGGAAGAGGATCCGATTGTGGAAAACAAAAACAGGTCACCAATTATTGATTTTAGGCAAATAACTGAATCCTAAAATAATGGCATCTATCTTAGAATACCTCAAAGCCAGCTTCTGGAGCCAGGCCAAAATAAGGCTATCTGGAGCCAGACCAAAATAAGGCTAGTAAAATCTCGTCTTAAACCCATCACATGATTCTACTTCATTTACACTCAATCTTGTTTCAGGTGGCAGTATTTCTAGGCTCTCTCTGTTGCATACCTTTACAGACAAAAAGCCTAAACTGATATGAAGTACAGCAAGATAATGAGTTGTATGTATTAACCTTCATCCTTTATTTTTCACTCTCAAAAATCAGCAGCTGTTTAATCCAATTAACAAAGGAGCTGGATTTCTAAAGAGTAAACACCATAAATAGTAGAAATTAAGAAGTTTGGGCTTTATAGTTCTATATCTTAAGTATCTATTTATAATACAAGGAAAATAACTAATTTAAACTTTAAGATAATATTAATTTTTTGGTTGTTATATTCTAGTATTCTATTAACTCAAGATCTTTATTAATCTACGAATTTATATAATTAATATTCAGTAATGTTTAAAATGGCAACAATAGAAAGACTTGTCTATTAATTAAATCTGCATTATATTTGTACACATTTCTAATTATTTGATAGAGTAGTAACTTCTTTGTCATAAATACAAAATTTCTCAATTAATAAAACAGTGGATTAACCCAGACACCACAGCACCAACCCAATGTTGGATTAGCACAAACCTTTTTTTTAAAAAAATATATCTTTATTGATTTCAGAGAAAGGAAAGGAGAGGGGGAGAGAGAAAGGAACATCAATGAGGAGAGAGTGATTGATTGAGCCCGCAACCCGGGCATGTGCCCTGACCAGGAATCAAACCCCGATCGCCTGGATCCTAGGTCGATGCTCAACAGCAGAGCCATGCCCGGCCGGGCAGCACAAGCTTTTAAAAGGCAAGGTTTCCAACCTATGCCCTGTGGCCCCTAATGTTTAAAAAATGTCCAATCAAATGTTATGACATCTCCAGACTTTTCTGAATTAAACCCATCAGCCAGATCCCCTCCATGCAGTTAGTATTATTTACCCTGAACCCAACTCTAAATTCTCATTCTGTAAACAAATATACTCACTCATCAACCTGTATAGACACACATTTTAGCTTTTGATTCCAAGACTGAGGTATAGCAGATTCATATACTTATTTCAAATAAGCAGCACATATCTCAAGAATTATGAATAGTCCGACCGGGCGTGGCTCAGCAGTTGAGCATTGACCTAGGATCCAGGTGATCGGGGTTCGATTCCCGGTCAGGGCATATGTCCGGGTTGCGAGCTCAGTCCCCAGTCGGGGGTGTGCAGGAGGCAGCCGATCAACGACTCTCTCATCATTGATGTTTCCATCTCTCTCTCCCTCTCCTTTCCTCTCTCTGAAATCAATAAAGATATATTTAAAAAAAAAGAAAAAGAATTATGAATAAAAGTCAAAAGACTAACCTGAAAAATGTTCACATCCAAGGCTCTCACTGGGCCAGTATGCTTGTCATTTTGGGCAATCACAACTTCCTTGTCTCCAGCTATAATTTTAGAAGGATCATAAAGAATAATATTTCCATTTTCTCCACCTGCAATCAGAACTCCAGAGATATTTCCTTTGGAATCCATCTTATGAGGTCCCCAAATCAACTTGTGGTACCTTTAAGAGAAAATGATGATGTATTATAGAACTGTATACCTGAAACCTATATAACTTTATTAACCAACATCACCCCAATGAATTCAATAAAAAAAACCAAAAAACTAATTTTTAAAGTCAAATAAATGTAGAAAAGAATTTGAAATTATACACTTAAATCCTTATAGCTTCATAAATACTCCAAAAACACTGCTTCTCTTCTATTCCTGGTATCTGTGAATGACTAGGTGAAATGGCATTTTAGTTACTTATATTCATATGTGCATATTTGATTTTGTAACTTAAAAGAGTAAAAATACTCTTTTTTTTAGAGGTAAGATACTTTGACAAAGTAAACTATTTGTGTGTTAAAGATATGAGCTGCCCCACCAGGCGTGGCTCAGCGGTTGAGCATTGACCTAGGATCTAGGAGATTGCTGTTTGATTCCCACACAGGCCATATGCCCGGGTTGCGAGCTTGGTCCCCAGTTGGGGGGTGCAGGAGGCAGCCAATCAATGACTCTCACATCATTGATGTTTCTATCTCTCTATCCCTCCCCCTTCCTCTCTCTGAAATCAATAAAGATATTAAAAAAAAAAAAAAAAAAAGAGAGATATGGGCTTACAAATGGTTTTACCGTTTAGAAACTGTGAGGCCAGGGCAAATTACTTGATCTCCCTAAGCTGCTTTTGATTCATCTGAAAAATGGAGCTAATCAACCACTTCCCTTGCTTCTATCTGACAAGTGGTCTGTTAAACAGTAAAGGTGTTAAGGGAGTCATCTAAAATTTTCTAAGAAAAATAATGTATTCTGACAGCAAAAAAGTGACATCAAAATTATGTCTATTATGACAAGTACCCCTACTTGTGGAGAATAAAAGATTATGGTTTGGCATGGAGATGAAATATGAAGGTGTCATGGAGGTATACAATGAGGCACAGTAAGATGATGGTGAGTAGAAAAACTGCAAGACAAAAAGTATCTGGGGTTCCCATCACAGTGGGAGGGCTCTGAAGAATATGAAGGGGTCTCATAAGACTCCATGATCTGTATTCTGTTAGCTAAGGTACAATCTCTTCATCAAAATCTGCCAAAAGTTATTGAGGCAATAAAGCAATTTTACTACTCAAATAAAAGTATTTTCAACAGGGCATATACGTACTTGGAAAGGTGATCCAAATACCTATTGTATCAGAAATCATATCAATAAAATTCTCTGTGAATATATTTTCAAATATAAATAAGTACAAGGAAAAAATTAAAATAACCTACCAATCAGACATAATCACTATTAACATCTTAATAGTCATCCAACTACTTTTTCTAATAATACCTACCTTTTTTTGTAAACAGGTGAGAAAAAGGAGATAAAAGAAAGTAACTCTACCATATCATGAGGAAAAATAATACTAGAAACTAGATCCTCTCCTCCCTATCCCACACACAACAGTCAGCAATAAAAAGTCAATAGACATAGACTCTACTTCCACAGAAATTTACTAAAATATTTTTTCACAAAATATCTCATGTTACTGTTGGTAGTATTCCTTGCAATGTCTAATAATGGTATATTTATAGACATACTAGGCATCAATCACAACATATAATTAAATTTAATCATAAATTTAAGGTTGAATCTCATACCTGTGAGAAGAAGAGAAAGTGGCACAAGATTTCATATCCAAGGATGGATCAGAAAGGTCTAATTCAAATACCTCAAGGGAAGCACTGGTACTAAATGTTGCATCCAATTGCTGAGCAGATGTTCCTATAGAAAATATACTTACGGTAACTATGCATGCAAAATAGTCTCAGAAAACCATAGAAAATAGAAATTAAACGCATGTTTTTTCAATTATCTCACTCACGAGTATTGTAACAGTGGCTGAAATCTCAGCACATATGCCACTGAGCAGATGTTTAAATTACTACAGCAATAAGATCCTAACACAGGGCTCGGAGACGACATTTGTAAGAGTGGGTAGTGCAGATCTTTTTTTAAGCCTATAGGTATTTTTAAAGCTCTCTGTAAAAACAGCACTGTGATTTACTATAACTGCTTATAGTCACAAATGATATAACTCCAATTCTTTGTATATAAAAAAGCTAGCATCAAATTTGTTCATTTAAGTTGATATTTAACAGGGTTTTTTTTTACATGTTATCTACTGTGCTTAGTACTGGAGGAATAAAGATAAAACACAATTTTTATAAAGCGGGGAAGATACTATGGATATATAATGATTAATGCTATGATGTACAGGTGCTATGGGAACAGAGGAAGGTCACTGAACTCAGCTGACAGGAAGGAGGGAGGTATCTTGCCAGGAAAGAAGAGGCTTTCTAGAGATGAAGCTTGACCTGAATCTTAAAGAACAGGTATAAGTAAGTCAGATGTGGAAGAGAAGAAATTAGGTGACTCGTACTATCTTCTCTCTGTTGAACTTACCTGTAGCTAAGTAAATGGGATGATTCTGGGCAGGGCTCCATGCCTGCATGGCTGTACGATCTACTTCCTTTAACTTCATCCTGCTAAAGAGAATATTTTACATAGAAATATACTGGACATGTAACAGAGAATATAGAAATACACTGGGCAAACTATTACATCATTAGTAAAGCCCTAATGCCAATAAATCAAACTAGGTATCATTTGTTGGGAATGTTCAATATTAGAAAGAAGAGACACTTGTTAAATTATTTTGAGACAAATATAGGGCTATTCTAATGTTTACAGACTATAGTCCTTTAGCTGAAAAATCAATCTGGAAAAAAACTTGCTATACTATATGCGTCTCAGACAAGGATGGGTAGCGGTGTATCGGAGTAAGAGAAGACACATTAAAAAAACAAAGTGCATCTTCCTGGAGCAGGATACTTCAATAAGGGCAGTTTTTAAAATGAATTTTAAATTAAAACAAACTAACTACAAAGAAGAATATAGTAAGCCCACAGATTTTAAAGACAAAAGTTTTTCCCAGCTCACGCCACTCCATGGATTGCCATGATCTCGCCAGGCATAAGCTCCTGTGAATATACTTTAAATACACTAAGAGCCCTGGCCAGTGTGGCCCAGTTGGTTGAGCGTCATCCCATGCACTGAGAGGTCATGGGTTCAATTTCCGGTCAGGGCACATGCCCAGTAGGAAGAGTACGTAAGGCAGCCGATCGACATTTCTCTCTCATGGATGTTTCTCTCTCTCTAAAAATCAATAAAAACATATAAACAAACAAACAAACAAACAAACAAACAAAGAAATGCAGACAGGGTCAAGGAGCTGAGCCCTCACAGTACACCCAGCGGGGAGCAGCCATTCTTCAAATGGAAGCAGAAGAAACGGAAGTTCAGCTCTCACGAGTCCCTGGCTACAGGCAATTTTTCTAAAGAAGAAGAGGAATTGTCTTCTCAGATGTCCAACTCTAATGAAGCTATGACTCAGATCAGGGAGCTGGAGGAGAGGGCCATAGAAAAGCTCAAAGAGATTATACAGTATGGGCCAGGTTGGCTGAAGATCTCCAAAATGATTGAGCAGCCAGATTAAGATCTGGAGACCTTTGTGAACAAGGAAGAATCTGCCCTGGCCCAGCAAGCCAAGTACTTCTGAGCCCTGCAAGATGTCATCACGGCTTGCACCTAGCCTTGCAGCTGGGAAAACAGGTCAGCAAACAAGTAAGTAGCAAGAAATGGCCCCAGTGACAAATGTAAGTAAAGATGTTTGGTTTATAAATAAATAAATAAATAAATAAATAAATAAATAAAGCAGAAATTTAAAAAATACTGTTCACTTCAAGCTAAAAACACCCCACCTGTTATTCTACATAAATGCATCCATATGGCACAGTATCCCACTATAAAAATGTAGCATAATTTAATTACTTAGTCTGCTGCTGATGAACACCTGAGTTGTTCCTTATCTTTTAATAGTTTTTGCAAAAATGCTGAAATAAATACCCATTGTACATACTATTTCATTCATGGGCAAGGACAGCTATAAACTTGCAGAAGTAAAACTGCTAGGTTAAAGGACAAATGAAATTTAAATTCTGATGGATACTGCCACATTGCCCTACATGGCAACTATCTATACCTTTTCACATTCCCAAGAGTAATACATGAGTAGCTGCTGCCCTACTGCCTTTCCAGAGTAACACTTTTTTGGAGGTAATACTTTAGATTTTTAACAATAGGATCAATCAGTGAAATGTGTTAGCCCTGCATAGTTAAAATTTACATTTCTCATACTACAAATAATAGTGAACATCTTTTTTTTATGTGGTTATGGGTTATCCATATTTCTTTTCTGTCTATTCTTATCTACATTTGTCTATTTTTCTATTAGGTTGTCAGAGTTTATCTTTTTTTATTTTGCTTATATATATATATGCATATATACTATTTTTTTATCTTCCACAAAATTTTAATTTTTAAAAATAGATTTATTAGAACAGTTTTAGGTTCACAAAAATTGAGTGAAAGTACAGAAAGTTCCCATATACCTTACCCTCTCAACCCCACAGCCTCTCCCATCATCAAAATCCTGCACCATAGTGGTACATTTGTTTCGGGCAATGACCCAACATAGACACATCATTATACCCCAAAGTCGATAGTTAACATTAGGGTTCACTTTGTGTTATACATTCTGTAGGTTTTGACAAATGTATAATGACACGTACCCACTGTTATAATATCACTCAGAAGTTTCCCTGCCCTAAAAATTCTCTATGCTCCACCTATTCATCCCTCTAGTCTTCCCTCCCTCCTCGCAAACACTGATCTTTTTATTGTTTCCATAGTTTCGTCTTTTCCGAAATGTAATTTAGTTATAATCATAGGATATTTAGCCTTTTCCAACTGGCTTCTTTCACTTAGCAACAGGCATTTAAGGTTCCTCCATGTCTTTCTGTGACTTGACAGCTCATTTCTTTTAAGCTGAAAAATATTCCATTGTATGGACGTACAGTATACCATCATTTTTATTTTTTATAGTCAAACCTATCACTTAAAAAAATGGTCTCTGAATTTTGATTAGAGAGGCCTTCTGCATACCAAGGTTATGAAGAAATTCACCCATATTTTTCTTCTAGCAAATTCATTTATGGCTTATTCTTTACATTTAAATTTTGACTCACTTGGAGTATATCCTGGTATACAATGTGTTCAAAGTTTTTTTTTTTCCTTAACATTACAAAACCATTTATTGAAACATCTTTTTCCTACTAATTTTAGGTATCACCTTTATCGTGTACTAAACTTCTGTATTTAGGTTTATTTCTGAATTTACTATTTATGTTCCTGTAAGTATTAGAATGCAGATTAGAATTTACACTCCTGTAAATACTTAGGTTTATTTCTGGATTTCCATTCCATAGGTCTCTTTGTTTATTTACACGTTAGGCACCCCATTGTTTTATTATTATTATTATTATTATTATTATTTTTAATCCTCACCCTAGGATATTTTTTCCATTGCTTTTCAGAGAGGAGTGGAGAAAGGGAAGGAGGGAGGAAGAGAGAGAGAGAGAGAGAAAGAAACATCTATGTAAGACAGAGACATTGATTGGTTGTCTCCTGCATGCACCCCAACTGGGTCTGGAGATCGAGCCTGCAACCAAGGTATATGTCATTGGCTGAAATTGAACCCAGGACCCTTCAGTCCTCGGGCCAATGCTCTAACCACTGAGCAAAATGGGCTAGGGCAGGCACCCCATTCTTTTAAATACTGACACTTTATATGAGTATGATTTCAATAACCCCAACCTACTGCTTTCCCCCACCCTGTTTTCCTTATTACTCTTTATTTTATTACATAAACATTGTAATAGCTTTTGTAAATTCCAGGGGGAAAAAGTTAGCAATTTCACTGAATCTGCATCATATTTAATAAATTAATTTATGTAAAATTAACAGGATGTTTGAATCTTCCTATAGATAGCATGGTGTTTTAAGTCTTCTTTTTTATCTTTCAGCACTATTTTAAATCTTCTTTGACATACTGGGTTTGCTTACTCCTATTTCACTTTTTGGTTTGTTCGTAAATGTGGCTTTTCCCCCTTTCATTAAACTACCACCTTATTGTTATATGAAGGCTAATGACTTCTTTATATTAATTTTGTATCCTGCTATCTTACTAAATTCTCTTTTTGGAGTAGTTTTTCAGTAGATTCTGTTGGGTTTTTCACATATATACTCATATCATGTGCCAATAGTGACATTTACCTCTTTGTTTCAAACAGTTATTCTTCTAATGTCTTTCTCTTGTCCGAGTTGGTTAGTATCTGTAGTACCATATTAAACAATAGTGATAATAGTGAGATTTCTTGTTATTTTTTTTTTAGTGGGAAAGCCTACTGTATCATCACTGAGCAAGATTTAGGGATTTGACATATACAAACATATGTATACATACTAAATATATATAATGTAAGGAAATAGCCACTGATTACTATTTTACTGAAATTCTATTTACAAAGACAGGGTGTTGAATTTTGTCAAATGCTTCTCCTCTCTTTCCTCCCCTCCCTCCCTCCCTCGCTTCCTCCCTCCCTGTCTTTCTTTTCTTTTCTATTTATCTTTATTGTGGAGATTACCACAAATATCCCCCATTTCCCCAATTTCAGGTAAAACATTTAATTTTTAAATTCTTAACTGTTTAAAAGGTCTTTTATTTAAATATTTTTATTTAATACCAGTGTCTACAAAGTTAACTATAAGCACTAAATTAGCTTGTGTAAAATTATTGCCCCTCTTGCACTACACAGTTATAGTCAATAATATTATCTTCCTCAGTGTTTACCTTTGTACTGTTAGATATACTTCTACTAACTGATTTGTCAGCTTTTTAATGATGTCCTTTGATTCCTAGTCATTATAGATGAGGCAATCCACTAACTTATTCTACTTATAATTATGTTCTTACTTCCTACTTCCCTTAATTTTTAAAAGTTTTAGAATCAATTCCTACATTATCAGATATTTAACATGTACATTTTATTCTTTATTCCCATTTTTTAGTCTCAGGTCTGTAATTAAATATACTCAATGCTCTCCAATACTTTTGCCGGTTTTCTTACTCATCTGTAGGGGATGAAGTTCCTCCTTTCCTAGTTTCCTTAAGAGGACCTTAGACTAACAATATGCCTTGTCTTAGAGGTTCAGATTGTTTATTCTTGAAGAGCACTTTACAGATGATAAAATTAAGGCACAGAAAGATTAAATAATTTGTACATGCTAGCAAGAAGCAGAGCCAAGATTTAAACTCAGAAGTTTAGTTCCAGAGTCCAGCCTCTTGTTACTTCAACAAGTTCAGATATTAAAGTTTAACAATAGGAGAAATGTTAACATTCAGAAGAAATAATGGCAAAGCAACTATGATGAAATTAAGAGAAGAAATGTATTTTAGCCACTGTGCTAGGTGAGACAAAAGCAGATTGGAAGGTTGAACACTCAAGTGGTTAAAAGCAAGGCCTCTAAACTCAATCCTCGATTTGAATGTTAGCTCTGCTACTTATGATACCTTGGACACAGTATATAATCTCTCTGAGCCTCAGTTTCTACACCTGTAAAATGGGGCTAGAGTGACTATCTTAAAGGATGTTGTGAGGTTTAAATGAAATAATGTATTTTATAGAGGGCCAACACAGTGCCT
Source organism: Miniopterus schreibersii (assembly GCF_964146895.1). Classification (NCBI taxonomy): domain Eukaryota; kingdom Metazoa; phylum Chordata; class Mammalia; order Chiroptera; family Miniopteridae; genus Miniopterus; species Miniopterus schreibersii. The sequence continues at coordinate 48,198,525 of NC_138101.1, forward strand.
TGCACACAGGTTAATATGTGTTTTAATAGGCTAACTACTTTTTAAAGTTATTACTATCATAAGATTAATCAAGAAAACTATACATCTAGCTTCCTAAGATTATCATGAAAAAAATATATATATACCAATTTTCTAAGGGAAAAAAAATACTATTTTCTTTAGATGATATGCCCTCTTCTTTCTCAGCCAATTGTCAAGTCCCAGCTCCTTCACGAAAACTGCCCTAATGATCCAATCCACACCAGTCTAAATAACCTCTTAACTGTTTGTGTTTGTACCACACTGTAAGCAATTTATAATAAAGTGTCTTATTCTATCTTAACAAAACTTTATAACATTCTACTAGTACATATTATTCACATATTTCCCACTCTTTTTACTAACAGTTTTATGTGTCTAACTAGATAAATAATGTCTTTTTTAAATCAAGTGTCACAATTTTTACCCTTTTTGGACCAAAATTACTCAACACAGGGTAGGTACACAAAAATTTTGTTTGTTTTAAATGTTTATATTTAGGGAAATTCAAATAGACTGATGAGCTAGAAAGCCCAATTTCAGGTAAAATATTTAATTTTTAAATTCTTAACTGTCTAAAAGATATTTTCTTATTTAAAAAATAGAGGAGCCCGGCCGGGCATGGCTCAGCGGTTGATCATCGACCTAGGATCCAGGAGATCAGGGTTCGATTCCCAGTCAGGGCACATGCCCGGGTTGCGGGCTAGGAAGCCAATCAATGACTCGCTCATCATTGATGTTCCTACCTCTCTCTCTCCCCCTCCTTTCCTCTCTCTGAAATCAATAAAGATATGTTTAATAAATATAAAATAAATTAAAAATAGAGGAAAGTCCTGTTAGGAAAAAAAAAAAAAGAGGTTTTATAAAATGCCTTCAGAATAATTTCTAAAAGTGAAAACAAAATGGCTATATATATTTTTCTAAAAACCCAACTGAAGCCCGGCCAGGCGTGGCTCAGCAGTTGAGCATCCACCTAGGATCCAGGCGATCGGGGTTCGATTCCCAGTCAGCACATGCCCGGGCTCGATCCCCAGTCGGGAGCGTGCAGGAGGCAGCTGATCAATGACTCTCTCATCATTGATGTTTCTATCTCTCTCTCCTTCTCCTTTCCTCTCTCTAAAATCAATAAAGATATATTTTTTTAAAAAATAAAAAATAAAAATAAATAAAAACCCAACTGAATAGAATTACAGTCTCTGGAAGAGCAAAGGTACAACAAGGGCTCCTAATTCACGAACACTTAGTTAATGTGTAACATTTACTGAACCAGAAAGAGATAAATTCAAAAGAACATAAAATAGTTAAGTGGGAATTCAAAAACATTTATAAAAGTCTATTTTTTATCTTAGTACTCAATGTTCCACCAGAAGCAGTTCCACTTATTAATCCGTACTGAATACAAGGCTTCAATGCTATTTAAATACAGCTTCAATTGGATGCATGTGTACTTCCTTCTCTTAGAAATGATCATTCATTAATTGTAACCAATAGTCTTGAAAATATGAAGGCTCAGATTAAACCACATGTACTTCCCAAGTGAGACTTGCTTTAAGAGCGTTGTGTAATTTATTTCAATATTATATGTAATTAGAATTCACACTATGCAGAATTGTTTCATTCCAGATGATTTTACAAAGAACATAATCATTCTAAAATATATAAAAAGAAAGTTGTGAGGGCAGTGGCTTGTTCACAGATGCCATCTACAAGATAATATCTTATAGCACAGCAGTTAAGAGTACAGAGCCTGGAACCAATACCCTCAGTTTAAATTCCAGCTCCACCATGTCCTACCTCTGACTTTAGGCATGTAACTTTACCTATGTGTGTCTTGGCTACCCACTTGGTAAAGTACGTGTCATGTAAGTACTGATACCATAGGGTTGTTGAGAGAATTAAATGGTATTACACAAAGTGCTGAGAATAGTGTGTGAGCTATTACAAAAGTAACAATTTAAAATATTTATACCAGTGAATCTTCATGAATACATCTACTGAAGAAAATTTATGTTCCAGACTGGAACTCTTTATTTTTTCATCCAACTTTCCACAACTGCATGCTGTTAAGTGAAAACTTTTTTCTGTCTGCTCATTTTCTAAATGATTTTGTGAAACAATACCAAAACCCAACAGTACTATTCTCTAAAAAAAAAAACAACCAAAAAAACCCCCCAAACTTACAATGCCACATACAGAGCTGACCTATACCTTAGAAAGTAAAAGGTGAAGGAGGTAATAGAATTGGAAACTTTGACCCCCAAACCAGGAATACAATCCCTCACTAGTACTGCCTTTAGTAAAAATATCATCTTGTGTAGGCAAAATATATCATTATGGATGGGCACATTTGTTCTACAAGTTTTATTTAGATGTATCATCAATGTTGTAGAATCATCTCACTCAACCAAAACCAAACAAGCAACTGTGCACTGATTACTGAACTAAATAGTATCATATTTATCTGGAGTCTAATAAAAACTTTTGAGCTGAAATTAAGCTACCTAAGAATGACAAAATTTTTAAAAACAATGGAAAAATCAACTTAATAATATCACCTTACAAGAGTTTTTAACTAGGGATTGGTAAACCTCATGAAATTATATAGAAAATCCTATATATGTGTGCATTTTTCTAGGAAGATGATCCATTGCTCTCATCAGATCCTCAAAAGGGAGCAGAATCCCAAAAGGTTAAAAATCACTGCTCTTTACAAGTTTACAGATTTCTTTATATTATGTTACTAGTTTCAGAAAAGATCCTGCTTATATGAAATTAAGCAGTATAATTCTAAATCCATTCCAAATCTCACGTAAATTCTTACAGTCTACAAACCCTTCCCAGAGCTGTAATTAAGGGAAAATGAGATACAAGGAGCACAGAAGAATCACTAAAAGGTGAGTAAACTTTTTAGCCAACTCTAGAACAATTGGTATGTATAGAAAGAATTGGGTAGTAAAATACAAAGAAGAGGCTCTAATTATCAATTAAATACTGTTATAGTTGCCAACAAAGACAGTCGCATTTCTGTTTTCTATACTTAGAAAAGGCAGTTTAGGAGAAAATTTTTTTACCCCTGACCATCACTCAGAGAGACATACGTAAAATTAGTTCCTTGACCAAACATAAAAGTTTACAATGCTCACAAGCCCAGGCAATATTTTGATTTACTTTACACCTGCCCTGTAATTTAACATTGTATAATTTATTGGCAAAAGCATGCAACGCTTAATGAGATATTCTTCCATGCACACAGGCTGCGATTGGCGACCACTGCCCATAGAAGAATCCAATCCTGGTTAAATGACAGTAGCCTTTAGTTGAAACCTACGAACCTTGCAATCTGGCCACAGTTAAAATACAAATTAAAATTTCTATCCAAACTAAAGTCAACCAAAGTAAACCTGAGGTTTGTTTCCTTCCTTCGCCCTTGTGAACCGCGCCTCTTTGTGCACAAGGATTTGAAGGTCTCCTAACCTCAGACCCCAGTTCCCGGCGGTGGCAGCCTGTCGCAAGCCTCAGGCGGAACTCCTGCTCGGCGGTGAAAACGACGGCGGATGTGGACCGGCGCGATCCTCAAGCAGCCGCGACTCCAGGCGTTGTCCCGACCGGCTCGAAACCAACACCAGGGGCGCGCCGCCACCGGAGACCGGGCCGCAGGGTGGCGGGGACCAGCGGAGACCGAGGCTGGGGTCACAGCTTGGCCTGTGCTCTACCTCAGGGCCCGAGGGCCGGCAAATAGGACGGGAGGGACTAGGGTAGACACACCTGGCGGGGACGCCAGGCAACCGGTTCCTGCGTTAGCGCGGCGCCCGTCAGACTCTCCCAGGAGTCGCCGCCGCCCCTCCTCCCGGCCCAGGGATACCTCCACGTTCCGCTTCAACGTGGCAGCCGCAGCCCCGCCCAACGGGCCAGCGGGCTTCCGGGAGCGACGTCCCGCCCCGCCCAGCCTTGCGAGCAGTCAGCAGCGGCACTTCCGGGAGCGGCGGCAGGCCGGGGCGGTGCGCGGCGAATCGGGCGGGGGCGCTCGCCTCGGCGTCGTGCGCGCGCTCGTGAGGCTCCGGACACGGGCGGGGGCGGGGGCGCGCGCACGGCGTCGATGCGGTGGCCCGGACTGGGCGCGAGTCGTCATGGATGTTGCTGCCTGGCGGAAGGGCCGCCGGGGCTCTGAGGAACGCCACGTAGCCGAGTCCTGAGCTGTCAACAGCCCCGGTGACATTGCCAACACCAGACAAACCACGTGAAAGTCGGGCTGCGAGGACCTTATTGCAGGGATAGTAATGTATGACTGGGTTCTTACAATTGCTTACTTGGTTCTACACCATCGCGTTTTAAAACCGTAGGTCTGGTCACACCCAAAGGCTGCTGTGGGCGTACTTGGTTTGTCTGTCACCCCAAAGCAGCATTGTGGGTAAGGTATTCCAGTTAGCATCCCATGGAGGTCTATTAGCATTTGCTCCCAGTTACTGGAACTTTAGTAGTTTCCTGAGAGCCTGGCATCTAATTATGTTATCTGGATTTTGTTTCTAGGTTAGGGGGAAATTATTTCCCAGTGAAGAAAGTCAAGCCAGAGGAAAATCACTTGCTAAAGTACCAGAACCTAGATTCAACCAGGTCTCCCAACTTCTGGACCAGTTCTTTTCCTATCACAGATCAGTCAATGCCTCTTTCCTAAAGCCCTTCCTAAGTGCCTTCATTGGAAGTAATGTTTGTCTTTCTTGTAAACAAAGAGTAAAATATGTTCTTGATGTCAGAAACATCCAAACATGTATAGAATTTTAATGAGTTGATTTGAACCAAACTGAGCAAGATCTCAAATGCTCCAGAGAATAAGTTTTGCAGTTTTTAAAAAATGCATTTGAAATTGAGGGGACATACGTTAGATAAAAAGCAAGGGGGTGTGTGTGCGGAGGACAGGAGAGTTAAACATATGTGCTTTCTTGGGAGGTGGTTAAGGCTTATTTTAAAGGTGTGTTAACTTAAAAAGCAAGTTGATTTCTGTGGGATTGAAATAAACCATCCCAAGCAGATTACTTAGGCTACAGTAGCTAATTTCCAGGGTTCTAAAAGGCCTTCCATTTTCATTTCTAGTTGCAAAGACTAGTTTACCTGAAGAGGTGTCAAAAATAATCACTGACTTAAAAATGGGACCATCATTTCAGTCAACAGAAAACATTGAACTCCCTATACTACCTGGAAGTGCATTGGTGTGAAAAATGGGTTCCTTAGAAAACCTTTCCCAAAACTCAATGATTCAAGCATTGGTTACATTCTTTGTTATCAATACAGTCCTTGCAGGTGTCCTTCCAGTAAGGGGCTGGGCCGGTGTATGTAGAGGGAAACAGGCCCTGGCTGGTGAGCCTGCAGCAGCCCGGACCAGTGGTGGCAGCCCAGGGTAGTGGACTCGCTTGGAGGTCAGGATCCAGGCTCCTCTGCACCCACCTGCTCGCCTGCCCCCTCCATGGAACCATCTCTGGTGCTGCTGCACTTGGTGTAGTTTGGCCTTTCCAGTGGTGAAGTGGATGAGCTCAAGTTCCTGTGCCAGGGCCACGTGGATAATAGGAGGTAGAAGGACCTGCTGAGCAGCCTCAAACTTTCCTCCCTGCTGCTCAAGCTGAGCTAGATGGATCACGAGCACACCAAACTGCTGGCCTCCCTGAGAAGGCAAGACCTGTCTGTGGTTCCTAACGCAGCCAGCTAGGTCGGGGGGGAAGAACATGACCTGAGCGCAGCATTTGACATATGTGATCACCTGGGGAAGGACTGGAGAAGACTGGCTCCTCAACTTAGTTTCCAAAACCAAGATTGATGCCATGGAGGTGAAGTATCAGGATTAACTCAGCAGAACAGCTGAGGTAGTTGTTGAGCGTCTGGAATGCCAAGGAGAATGCTCAGGACCTGTTGGCTGACCTCAGCAGGGCCTGGGCCCTTCAAGACAAAAATGTAGTAGTAGCTGCACTGTGTGCCTAATGTCATGGGACTGGGAAGCACCTACTTCTGGAGCCTCCCGATGATCCAGCTCCTCTTCTCTAGGGGACTGAGGGTATCTACACAGTCTGAACTTCGGTTACCAACACTGAAGTTGACCAAGTGCCTTCCATGTGCTAGTGCTGTGAAGACTTAGCAATGAGCTACGTACGATGAGGGATGACAGCACTGGCAGAGCCACAGACTGGCTTCGCAATTACAGTTAGCATTTATAGAGCACTTAGTCTATGCCAGGTCAGGTTTTGGCACTGTACAGATACTTCCATGTGAGGGAGATTCTGGTGTCTTTAGGAGGAAGTTTTGGAACAATGTTCAGTGCACATAAGAAACCTGTAAAATTAGTGGTTATTACAGTTATGATTCCACAGGTGAGGAAACGAGCACAGAGATAAGGAGCCAGAGGAAAACTGGGATAGTAAGAGCTGGGATTGGAAGCATCACTGGCTCCAGAGCCCACACTGGGTCATTCTGCCACCCCTAGGCATTGAGACCATCAGGGTAGACCTGTATACCAGGGGAGGTGGCATGGGTGAGATGCAACATCACCTAGGCTTTGGGAAGCCTCCTGTGCCCATTCTCCAGCCCTTGAGTGAATGGAGTCTCCTCTGAGGTTTGCAAAGTAGGGACAGGTCTGTGTGAACAACAGGTAATGCCTGCTAAGTGCTCGGAAGTGATTGGCACAGTCAGAGCTCTTGAAATGTTAGTTCTTAGAAGTTATGACTCCTATGATGCCAGTTTGTTACTTTTATATTAAAATCACTATCTTTCTGCCCCAGCCGGTTTGGCTCAGTGGTTGAAGCATCGGCCTGCAGACGGGAGGGTCCTGGGTTCAATTCCAATCAGGGGCATGTACTCGGTTGCAGGCTCAGGCTGAGGCTCAGACTCAGTCCCCACCCTGGGCCACATGCAGGAGGCAAGCAATGGATGTGTCTCTCTCACACTGATGTTTCCCACTCTTTCCCCCTTCCACTCTCTCTGAAAAACAGAAAAAAATATTCTCATGAGGATTAAAAAAAAAATCACTATCTTTCTGATAACAGAAATGGCAAGGGAGCTGGATCCTGCCATTTAAAAAAGTAATCTTCCTGTTCCTAAGGTAATTCTATTAAAGCAGATGTACAACCTACATGTTCCTCTTACATAAGTCAATCCACAAATATCCCCATCCCCACTCACTTTTGTAAGGCCCCGTGAGTTAAGAAAAATACTGTGGGGGCAAAAAAAATTCTGTGAACAAAATAGTTTACCCTGGCCTGTGTAGCTCAATGGTTAGAGCAGCGGCCTGCCCACTGAGGGCTTGTGGGTTCGATTTCCAGTCAAGGGCTCATGCAGGAGGCAACCAATTGATCCGTCTTCCTCACATTGCTGTTTCTCTCCTCCTCCCTCCCACTCTAAAAGTATTGAGTGAGGATTCACTAAAAAAAATAAAAGTATTTCATGACATGAGAAAATTACATCAAGTTCAAATTTCAGTGACCATTAAGTTTTACCTAACTATGAAGATTAATAGAAAGTTAAATTGGAGTTCAGGGTCCGTAGGGGGGCTCTTGATTCCTACCACTCATGTCAATCACCCCAAACAGGAAGGGGTACTTTCCATCTCAAAAAGGAAATGTTTTCTTACTCTACTACTCCAGTAGGAAGTAGGATCACCCAAGCAACCAGCCAATGAAAAGCCACTACACTACAAACTCCGTTTTCGCCAATGGAGTGTTTTACAACACCCTTTCAGAATCCACCCCCCCCCCCCCCATGTGCTCTTCTTTGTTTTGGAGAAATACCTTATTTTTAACAGGTCAACAGAACACAACCATGCTCAATGGTTTATATATCATCTGTGGCCATTTCTGTGCTACAAGGGCAAAGTTGAGTAGCTGCTAGAGACCATATGGTCCTTTTCAGGAAAAGTTTGCCAAACCCTGTTCTGTTAGGATTTGGCCTACATGTGGATTAATACTCAGTCAAAATATAAGACATTTAGTATTATAAATTATTTCAAACTCTTGATACAATAGCATAAAAAAGCAGTATGAAAAATGTCAGCTATAACTAGTTCTGTTAAGGCTCAAATATAGCCCTTTCTAGACTTGATATATTTCTATCTGGTGAAATATGGAATCCCTAACTTTATTTTTTAAATTATTTTTTAATCCTCACCCCAGGATACGTTATTGATTTTAGAGAGGAAGGGGGAGGGAGAGAGAGACATCAGTTGCCTCCCAAATGCTCCCTGACTGGGAATCAAATCCACAACCTTTTTGGTGTACAGAACAATATGCCAACCAAGCCACCCAGCTAGGGGCTCCTTAGCTTGTTTTAAATGTAGGTAGTTCTCATTTTGAATATGCAACTAGAACTGTGTAAAGCAAATTTTTTTTTTTAATATATCTTTATTGATTTCAGAGAGAGGAAGGGAGAGGGAGAGAAACATCAATGATGAGTTGTTATTGATCAGCTGCCTCCTGCACGTCCCTGACTGGGAACTGAGCCTGCAATCTGGGCATGTGCCCTCACTGGGAATCAAACTGTGATCTCCTGGATCCTAGGTCGATGCTCAACCACTGAGCCACGCCCTGCCGGGTGTGTAAAGCAATCTTAAAATACCTTGCTGACCCATCACGAGTACTCTCGTGTCTGTACTTACATTAATTTAAGTAATTTTAAACACCTTACTGACTGGTGACAATGGAAAAGTAGCCCGCCACATGGGCAATTCTGGCTTAAAATAGCCAGTCAGCAAGTTAATCCATGATTATGCTGCGACCTTAAAATTTATCCAAATATTAAATTCTCTTGATGTTGGTTATAAATGTAAAATATTTAAAACATTAGAAACATTGAAAATTACAGTGTTTTATTTCTATATGAGCATCTTTTCTGTGCCTTGGCAAATTGTCATACTTTATAAATTTGGATCAGCTTCCAAAATTTTATCCTTTGTGCTTCCAATGGTAGAAAAATCTGAGTCCTTTAATGTGAAGTCTTCCATCTGCATCACTTCCTCTGAGACACATTCATCCTTATGACACAACCACTTTCCTCACTAATATGCTTGACTTCACTAAGTTCCTTTGGCTGCATATCCAGTACTTCTTGAATGGAGGCAGTGTGAACTTCCCATGGTCATCCACATCTTCTAGAACTCCATTTATGTTCCATCCAAATCCTGCAGTTTTTACGCACGGTAGTGTTACACTGCCTGTCATTCTTGGAATCTGGGTACAAATTTCACAGTAGCATCCTTACCTAAGCTTGCAGTTTCACCAGACAGTTTAAAGTTAATGAATTCATGCAGACTCTGAAATGAAACCAGTCTTTACTGGCAGTAAAATATTCTTTTTGTCTCCTTGTAATTACCATTTCCTTCAATGCAGCACTTCAACACTTTGGCCTGAATGCTAGTGAAACTTAGTGGGATTTGTTTTTTATTAGTTCTCAATCTAAAGTAGAAGCAAATGTTCCATTTCAATCATAAGTGGCTTTCTGTTCCTAGTGCAACATAAACTAAAAGATGTTGAAGCAACTTTACCTGGTGGTGGTGTTTTTTTATTCATCAGGCTTTTAAAGTATGGTTCATACTGTAGTTTCACGTAGGCCTAGGTCTCGTCTTGTCTTTGCTATCACGGTTTTCAAAGCTAACCACATCCAATTTCTCTTCCAGTATAATCACTTTTTGTTTCTTTACTGCTGTCATCTTTGTTGATCAATTCCCTCTTTTGATTATCCATTTTTATAAAATGTTGCACAGGCTTATCACTGGAAGACAAGACAACAATTCTTTACTGTGTGTGAACAAATAGATGTTCAGCTACTAATTATCAACAGACTTTGAAAGAAGTGATTTAACTGACTACTGATCATGATGCACACCTTTTATTTGCATAATGATTTATGGAGTAAGAGCTAGCAGCAAAGTTTATGCAACAATTCACAGTTAATATTGTAACAACTGAAATTTCAACCAGGTTGTTTAGGGACTGTTACTTATTTAAACTGTGAAAAATGCATGCTGGAATGGTGCAAAGTAAGGACTACCTGTATCTAAAAAAGAAAAACTTGTATTAGTTCACAAATAGTCAATTTTTAATCTAATTTAGTTAACTACTAGCCAAGCCTTATCTTCGATTAAATAAAACTGAAGCTTTTCAAAGGAATTCTAGTTCCCAAAGGAATGCTAGTTCCAAGACTCTGAATTACTCACTAGAGCTAGAAGAATGTTTGGAGATAATGTAATACAGAATTCTTCAAATTACGATTTGCAGAGTCCAAATATATTCTTTTGACAACTTAGGCCAGTCTCCTCATTTAAATAATCTTGAGATTTGCAAAAATCTACTGCTGTCCAGACTATAAAACTTTACAGTCATGCCAAGGCACAAGACCATATGTGTTTACACCTTACTCCATAGCAACTAGCACCATGTTTACTGCTGTAACACAGTAGTAGCATCATCATATTAATATTGTTTTAGTTTTGGTTCTGAATGCATTTATTTCGTAACTTTTCATTAAGGGCCATAAAGTTTACATCAACTTTTAAGAAACAGAAAATTAAGTCAACATTGAAGACAAAAGGGAAAGGAAAAAGAGGCAGGCTGGCTCCCTGGGAGCATGCCCACACCTGTCTTCCCTCGCAGTCTTGCATCTCCTAAGCTCCAATGGCACCAATGAGACGTGCAACCAGGGGAGCAATCGGCAGCCACAGCTGGCCCCAGCGAACCCTCTAAATCTTCCTCCAAGGCCCCCTACTCTCTGCCTTTCCAGTGAGCCAAAACAGCACTGCCTCGGCTCATTTCTTTCCTATAACATTTCTAGAGAGCCAAACCAGCCCTTCCTAGGGTCTCCCCTGTTGTTTCTTATATCCTAATCCATTCCTTGTTTCACTGTCCCCAGCTTTAATAAACGTACTGTACTTTCAAAACCACCTGCACAAAGTCAACAACTCACACAGTACAGGCCGTCCTGAGGAAGGCCCTTTTCAGGTCCAGTTCTCGTAACAATCATACTATCCAACCAAAAGGTTGCTCATCAATAAGTCCTTTCTTTTTGATTTATGATCAAAATGGGAAAATGTGGACCAAAAAAAAAAAAGAATTCTAAGGAAAAAAAAAACCAAAACACTGAGTATCCACAATAATTTTTTCCCTTTGTATTCCTCAAATTTAAGAAATACCCTAAGACAACATGCCTAATTAATGAGATTACCATGCCTAATTAATACCAATTACCCTGGTATTAGATTTGAGACGCCTAGCTTCCAACCACCTGCCTCTCTACTATTCTTAAACAACGCTTAAGTTACAGGATGATCACCCACAAGCACATCAAAAAGCACTTATTTTGAGTACAATACCCAAATTATGCTCAAATGTAATTTTTGGCTGACATTTTTTATGTTTTATCAAAACTAATTTATAAACCTCTTACCTTGTTATATAAATCTTTGAATCCTTGATCAGATAAATCAGACAAATGCTTTCTAAGAAAAATACCCCTCCATTTTATTCCTGAAAGAAACAACATTCACAGATAAGCCGATGTACAAAGCGACTTGCCCAGAAGCTCGTGACTCTTTCCTGTGATGTCCTCATCCACGTACGTTAATCACAACAAATCATGATGTGAACAGCAGTGGGAAGTTTAATCATCGGACATTCAAACTTTCTTATTTTCAACTTATGCTCTAGTCATAAGGTTTCCACTGCTTAGCCCTTTAAAAAACACCACATAACACATACACATTTCTATACATTTCAATTCTTTAGTGTAGAACAGATAAGGCCTCCAATTTTACTACGATTGGAAAAAACCCACAACAAAGATAGTATCAAATATATAATTTATCTACTTTGCACAGATTGCGTTATGCAAACTTACAGTTATCTTCTTCTCACCATCAGGCCTAATGTGGAAAGGGTAATCACACCTTCATAGATTCCAAAACTGGTTGTGTATTGCTTTGTATGTAATGCTTTTGTTATTAGACAAGGTCTCCAAAGATCAGAAGTTTTAAAACTTTAAAAAAGGAAGAGGGTTGTCTCTCCTAACAAAGAACTTTCAAGCAGTGATAAAGGGAAAAGAAGACTGAAAAGATTTCAAATCTCAGACACTAATTAGAATTCTTCAGAACATTCTGATTGCTTGACAAGGTCTGTATTTTGCTCAAGAGGGACAGAGCCCTAGTCAATGTGGATCAGTTGGTTGGGCACACTCCCATGCACCAAAAGGTCACCAGTTCAATTCCCGGTCAGGGCACATACTCAGGTTTTGGGTTCCATCTCCGGGGCAAGTAGAGGAGGCAGACGGCAGACGTTTCTCTATCACACTGAGGTTTCTCTCTCGCTCCCTTTCCCTTCCTCTCTCTCTAAAAAAAAAAAAAATCAAAAAAAAGATAATTTAAAAAAAAAAAGAGGGACAAAAGCACATGGAGCGGGGGAGCAGCAGAAAGAAGAGGAAGTAAAATATACTCACTATATTGGATAAAAATCAAGCTTTGGGGGGGAAAGGGGCAAACTGCTCTAATGCAGCTACTCTGTGGAGTAGCCCATTCTGTCTCACTGCTTCACTAATAAACTTCCACTTGAAATTTCAACCTTTCCAAGTCAGTCTAAGCAAAATACTAGGGGTAGGGATACTCAATTTCTTTCTAGTCTAGTCTAATTCCAACCACTTCCCTAACTGCCTTCACCTGGGAGGAACTGGAAGAGGCACAATGGGTTCAAAGAAATATGTATGATCAAGGCAGAGTATTTCCTGACTGTAAAATGAACTTTCTTATGAACTCCCTAGAAACTTTCCAAAAGAGTTTATATATATAGGCAAGAAAGAAACCATGCACCTTAGAAAAGAGAGCACTTATTTGGATACAGACTCTCATATCTAATTATCTGACTTGAGGGTTAAATATTAAATTTCTTGATTCAATAAATTAAGTTTTTTAAAAAAAGCATTTAATTAAAAGTGTCATAGTCAGCCTCCAAGATGATCCCCCACCTCCTGGTATTTACACCCTAGTAGAGTACCTATCCACACACCAGGACTGGTCTCTGTGACCAATAGAATAGGACAGAAGTGACATTATGTCAGTTTCAAGATTAACTTTTGAAAGATAAGCTTCCACCTTGGCCTTTCTCTCTAGTATCATTCCCTCTGAGGAAGCCAGCTGTCATGCTGTGAGGACACTCAGGCAGCCTACAGAGAGGTTCATGTAATGGAGAATAACTGAAGTCTTCAGCCAACAGCCTGAAAAATGCCAAGAAACTGAGGTATGCCAAGTGACAGAGTTTGGAAGCTGATGTCCCCCTCCTTCCACCATAAGTGTTTGTGAAACTACTAAGTTTTGGGTAATTTGTTACACAGCAATATGTAAGTAATACAGAGGGCCACAATTCATATCCAAAAAGTAAAATGTACAAGTTATGAATGAGCCGAAAAGGTCTGAAATTGGGAAGAATCATATTCAGAATTGTCTTTATATTCGGTCACCAACAATTTCAATACCCCAAGGCTTCCAAAGCAAAAAACAAAACAAAATACAACCACCACCACCCCAGGGAACTAAAAGGATGAATAATTCAGCAAAAATATAAACCAGTTACTAGAAATACACTTTATTATATGAGGACAACAAAATAAAGTTTCTAGTAGAACTTTCTAGTAGAACTAGAAATAAAGTTTCTAGTAAGAATCTGGCAAAAGGGTAAGGTGTTCAATGAGGAAAATAGCAGTCCTAGAAAGCAAAAGTCTAATTGCTCTCAAAGGGTTATTTTGAGAAATACTGTTAAAAAAACAAAAACAACTGTGCATCTGTGTGCATAGAACACTTAGCACAATGCCTGTTCAATCAGCATTGTTATTATTTTTTCCCACGTGACCAATTAATGAGATTCTATACCATAAAATAGGAAATTAGATTTCACCAAAGCCGTTATAAATCCATTTTTTACTCAGACAGTCCTCCATTTCCAAATCACAGGGATATTTACTATATTTAAGACAGAAAGATATACTACCTCCCTTGCATATTTTGAGTCATCTTCCAGGCACAGGAATCTTTCCCCAACATCTCCAAGAATACAATTCCTGAAAAGAGATGTTTTCTTTTAAATTACCTTGTGCAACACCAATGCCTTTTGCAAATAACATCTTTAATACAGCTTACATATCCTCATTAACATTCAATAATCACAGCGGTTCATTATGTGAACAGCAGTGAAAAGGTTTAATCACTGGATATGAAGTTATTGAAGGAAGCAAAGATATAGTCAAATGATCAAAATGAGAACCTCAATGTCACCAGTAAAACAGTAAAAAATAGCAACAAAAAGGCATGTAAAAGTGACAAACAAATGTGAAGACAAATAAATACAAGTCAACTAAAAAAAATAATTCCATTTATAAGGGAGTGCATACTTCTCTACCCAGAAGTACACTAACAATACCTATGGCAGTGACCCCTTGTGGCTTCTGTGGAATTGGTTATTTTCATTTAAACAGTCTGCACTTAAGTAAACCTGTTCTGCAGTATAGCAGTTTTCAGTAACTCATCTGTAATAAGAATGCATCAGAATAATGTGAGAGCCACACTGTTTTTTATCTTTCCTAGGAGAACCTCAATATCTGGAATCCAATTAAGCAGAAAAGACAAAAGTCCTCTTTTTCTCTGTACTCTGATGCTGAATTGGCAGCACCAGTACCTTCAACTCTATCTTAAGAAAATGAAAAATGAGTACCTGGTACCTGGGGGTCCTTCCCCAGCCCCACCCATGTACCCCTATGTTCTCAGCAAGTTACAATACTTCTAAACCCTAACAGCAGCCCATTTGCCCAGAGCTCCACTTCAATTCAATGCACTGAATTGAATTACACACTTTAAATGGATTAATTATATGGTATATGAATTACATATTTCAATATAACTGTTACAAAAATAACTAGGCAACCAATTTTTTCTTTAAAAATTACTGAAAACTGTTACTTATTTCTATTTAGCCTCATTTAGGTCTTAACTGGTGAAAAAGTTTCTAATAGTCTAACCAACCGAATGTGACTTAAATCCAGGTCTTACCCTTTGCACATCTTACCAAGCAAGCTCATTTCCCATGGACAAATTTTCCCCAAATGTGACTTTCAAGAACGCTATATAAACAAAAGCTCTGTTAATTTCATTCAAATAGGATATAAACATATTATAATTGAAGATAGACGTAAGTAATACCTTGAGCTGCGTCTTTTTGGCTGGAATCTGGACAAAGTAAAGAGAAATGGGAAAAAGGCAATCTTGCTTGGAAATGCTGTAATCATTCTTGCGATCTAGAGAAGGAAATGAAAAAGTCACAAATATTTCTGTTAAGCAGGAGAAAAAGAAACCACTTCATATGCTAAGCATCTCTTCAAAGACACGAAACAGGAACTATTCCCTAATTGGTCCCATTGTTTCTTCTATGAATATTGAAATCTCATACCGTAAACAGGACATGGTTCTAAGATCTCACTCGCGAAAGCTGCCCACGGTGCCCCACACCTTACAAAATCATTTCACTGCTCCTTCTCTCTTCCCCTCCTAGTACTGCTACTGAAAGAGCCGCAAGGACCTTACCTTATTTCCTTAATTCCCGTTTCAGAGGGCCTTGCAAAAAAGTGTCCGTTGAATTACAAGTCGTCGTGTTCTCACATTGGTCATTCAAGCTCCCCTGGGGTCACATACCTACGCCCAACCATACCGACAGCTCCTACATTCTCTCCGCCTCAAGGAGCTAACCAAATACAACGCAAAAAAGAAAATGGCATGCCTCTTAGTAAATAATTTATATTTGGCCCAATTTGTCTTCACATTTCTAGGGGACACGCGTGCCTCCCATCCCTTCTTCCCATGATATCCTCCATTGCCTTTCAGAGCGCGCAGCCGGAGATCCATCGGCATGGCCCTGGATGCTCCTCAACGTTGGTCCTGCATCGCGCTTCGCAGTCTCAGGCTCGGCCTCACAAAAAACGCGATGGCACTGGATTTAACCACAGCGGGTGAAAACAGCGGGAAAATAGCGCCTCGCAACATAATCCCCTAACCGTGGAACAGAGAGGGAGGAGCGATCAAGTGCTCGTCTTCGTACCCCTGGCCTTTCCGATTGGCTGCTGCGACGCCACGTGGCCCGTGATTGGTCACAGCGGCAAGCGCAGCGCCCACAGGAAGGAAGGGTGAGAGTCCAGAGCCTTAAGAGCCCGCCTTCGCGACAAATAAAGGTCGCAGACGCCGAGCGGGCGGAGCTAAGTTTACCGTGACTCATGCTGTTCCGGGGACACCGAAAGTGCAACCCCACGTCGCAAGAAGATGACCCGAAGTTGCTCGGCAGTGGGCTGCAGCACCCGAGACACCCTGCAGAGCCGCAAGCGCGGCTACTCTTTCCACCAGTGCGTGAGAGCAGCCTGGGCGCTGTCTAACCCCCAGCACTGCCAGGCGGGCCGTAGGCCAGGGTGGGGCGGGGCCGGGCCGTGTGTCGCGCTGTCGACGTGACGTGACGTGACTGACTTGCGTAACGTGGGACGGGGGAAGGAAACCGGGGAACAGGGTTAAGGTGGTTCCAACTTTTCCGGTTCAGCGTTTACCTCCGAACTGCTGATGGTTTCTCATTGCTTACCGCTTGCTTGCGGCTTTTGGCGACAGTTACTCGAAAGGAACTGTGCTTCCTTCTGTGTTATTATTTATCGGGAGGAGACGGCAAGGGAGGGAAACCTGGAAGAGCTGTTGCAGGCTCCGTCTAGAGGGTATGGGTTGCTCGTGAGCGTGGGTCCAGATCAGTTTTCACCAGTAGCGAATTACAAGTTAAGTAGTCGCCGAGCTCTGCAAGGCCGGACGTATTCTGGCTGGATCTGGTCATGGCAAGAAAGTTTCCTTTGGCTCAAGAGGGCAGATTTTCAGACCAGTCTAATTTGAACCCATATCTACGGTCCAGGCTGCTATATAGGTGATTTAAAAAAATCTTCAAGGCACAATGGGAAATAGAAACGTGGGTAAAACGTCCTCACAGACAAAAAAGGAATGTACTTTAAAAAGAGGTAACGTAGCCCTGGCCGGTTGGCTCGGTTAATTGGAGAGTCTGTGTTACACCAAAAAGGTTGTGGTTTGGTTCCCGGTCCGGGCAGTTTGCGGTTGGATCCCTGGCTGGGGCGCATCTCCTACCTGGATGTTTCTCTCCCCCTCTTCCTCCTTCCCTCCCTCTTGCTCATCTAAAAATCAATAAACATATCCTCACGTGAGGACTTAAAAAAAAGAAAAAGGGGTAATCTGTTAAGGTAATGTGAGATGTAGAGTTAAGCCATTGACTTGACAAAGCACTTTTATGAGAAGATCAAAAAGCTTTATGGGACCAGGGGGTATTGAGTTGGACCTTGAACCTTACCTAGATTGGAGGGTGGGAGGGTGGGAGGCGGATAGCTCTTAAATAGTGATTGCACGGGAAAATGTAAAGGGATGGAAAGTGCAGATAAAATGTACAGGAGTGGGAAAAGTAGCTTGGAAACAAATAATTTTAAATGTCAGGTTAAGGACTTTGAACTCTGTATGGTAGTCCTTTTGTAGTCATTGTTTTCTTTTTTAAATAAGGCTCATTCCTCCACTTAAGCTGTTATAATTGTAGCCTTTCCATTTCCCTCTGGGATTTCCCCCCCATCAATTACACTGCTCTTTCTACAGATTATTTGCCTCAAGTTAGTGAGCATGCTTATATTACAGCCCACTCTCCTGAAAGGACAGCATTCCTGTGAAATTTCGTAAGCTGAAATGGCGTAAAATGAACAGTAAAACTCCTCTGTGAAGTAAAACGAACAGTAAAGCTCCTCTGTGAAGCCTTTCCTCATACACATTCTTCCAACCCGAATTACAATATTTCTATTATTCGTACATATGTGCTGAATTAAAGACATGTCTGTATTAATGGAAAGGAATCATCTTTGTCTTCTTGCCATCTAAGAAACTGTAAGGAAGGCAGGAGAGAATAGAGACAGGAAAAGGAGTTGGGAGTACTATGGTGTTATTCCTAGCAGCACAAGATAGTATAAATCTGAATTTAGGGCTCAGCCAAGAAGGTAATATAGGAAGGAAGGACTTAGTCAACTTGCCATTGCCTGAAACTGCCATCTTCACACTTTTGATCATTGAGTTCTCTCCATAAAAACAAAAATTTGAATACATGCCCAATGTATGCATAGTGATTTATAAATTACATATATGAGGTGATATATTAATATATACTAGTATATAAAAAATTAAAGGATGGGGTGAAAAATTATAAAAGTAGATTCTAGGTATTCATATCTCAGTGGTGGCTACTGACCTGAAGGATGGATCCACAATGATCCTTATTAGTACACAAGACCCTTTGTAATCTGGCCTCCAGCCACCTCTCCAGCCCATCTGTAACCATTCCCAGCTACTGCTGTACTCTCCTTACCCAAATTACTTATTTTTCAATACTTTATCAGCCAGTAAGGTGCAAATAAGCTATTTTATATCTCTGTGTTTTTGCATCTGCTTGGAGTGGCAGGTATCTGCAGGGCAAATTCCTATTGATGCTTCAGCTCTAGTTCCAATATTATCTCCTCTGTGGCCTTCCCCAGCATCCCCCAGTACCATCACCAGAGTTATGAAAGAAGCTGCAAGGACATAGGCAGAAGGCTCTGGTTGAAAAGCATGAATCAAAATGACTCAAAGGTGTGGAAACTAAGGAAATATTGGTGCTCTGTCAAACACATAAATTCCTAAATGTGAAGTGAGACTGGCAAGTTAAAAATTAAAGTGACCCTTTGATTCATTCTCTTTTTGTTGTAAAGAGATTAAGAAATGTAATTTATTTAATAACCAAAGAAATATATATGCAATAATTTGGAAGAGTTTTTGCCTGAATTGTAATGAATTCTGCTTTTAAACTCTTAATTATGAAACACATTAAACACATTAGCAAGCAAAAAATAATATGTAACAAATACCTATGTACCTATCACTGGGATTAAGCAGGTTTTAACATTTCGCCTAGTTTCAGATTTTTGTTTTCTTTAGAAGACACTTAAGTTAGAGGTATAATTAAAGCCTTAACCCTCAATCCTTTCTCTCCCTCCCCGGAGGTAGCTACTGTTGGGGTTTTTGTTAGCCACTTTTCTGGAATATATTTGATGTGCAGGGAGCCGAAGGTAAATTCTTGCCAGAGTGTAAAAATGCATAGTCAGCAGGAGAAAGAAAATGGGTTCTGTATTACGGTGTAAACCAGTTCATCACTGTGTATATGAGAATCATGATTGGTTTGGGACTTTTCTTCTGCCAGCTTAAGCGTACGGAGACATGAATTCCAACTTCAACCAACTATTTACTGGTGGCTGTACTTGGCTCTGGTTTTGGTTTCATCTGTAAAAGAACAGAACCTGTCTTGCAGAGTTTTTGCAAGACTAAAACTAAGTCTTTAAAATATATATAGCACAAGGTAAACACTTTAGAAAGTAGTATCAATTATTATTGCCAATTTAATTTTGTTCAGAATTCAAATTAGTCGTGGCAGTTAGACTACAGTATTTCCTAACCCTTTAATGTCATTTTACACATAGGAAATATTTATTTAATACTTTGGGGCAAACCAGCCAAGCTATTTGAGACTGGCTTGATGTAACTACTTCAGGGGCCCAGGCCTAATAATATATGTACAGTCCCCATGGGCTAAGGGGATTGATAGCTGTGCTCACCAGGCATGCCAGTTGGGAAGCTTTGCTTCAGAGGATCAGGCTAATAATGTAACTTGATGGACTAACCAACTTCTGATGGTCTCTTGCATGGTTAGAGACTACACCCAATTTGTGGGAATGCTGCCTCACAAATGTGCCATTAGTTAAGAAAAGAACTTAGTAAAAAGGGATAGATTCGCATCTCCTTTATTGGAAAAACAATTCCCTGTACATTCTCTCTTGATCAAATAGCATCATCTTCCTTGAACAATCAAAAAAGAAAGTCCCAAAAGTAGAATCAGTCGTTCCTAGGAAAGAGTAAACTTTGAATAGTACTTGAGCATATACAAAGTGCTTTTGAACACATTTGTATCCTCATGTACTCTTATTATAGCCCTATGAGGCAGCTCAGAGATTAAGAGATGTATCTAGTACCATATGGCCAATAAAAGGTAATTGAGGCTTAAATACAGGTTTTCCAATTTAGTGTTTTTTTCTCAAGGTAATTGAGAGAATATATCAGAATGTTTTACCATACTGCTGTATTATTTCCCTAACAATTAGCTGAGGAAATTAAAAATTTCACCAATTTCAGTTCCTAACAACTATATGCTTTAAAGCCTAAATTAAAATATACAGAAGTTATACAGCATAGATCTTTTTCCAAGATAAATCAACAGAAAGGGTGCAGAAAGAGTGGCTTTGTGATTTTCATTATATGAATCTCATGAGGTTTTTTCCCTTCACCCATTTCAAAACATAATAATTTGGCTGGGATTGAGAAATAGAGAAATACAAAGTAATTTTTATATTCAAGGCTAGGAAAAAAATGCCTTTCAAAACAAAATAGGAAAATTGAGGATAGGTAATGTACTTGTTTTCTACTGCTGAGTAACAAATTTCCTCAAAATTCAATGGAAACATTTTAAATAATCTCTGCGGATCAGGAATTTAGGAGTGGGCTAGCTGGATGTTACAGGATGTCTCATAAGATTGCAGTCATCTGAAGGCTTCTTTTGGAAGAAGGGTCTTCTTTCAAAAAGGCTCACTCACAGCCTTTGGCTGGAGGCCTCAGTTTCTTACCAAGTGGACTTCTCGTAGGGCTGCTTATGACATGGCAGATAACTTCCCTTGGAGCAAAACCATCCAGTAGAGAGAGTAAGGAGGAAGCCTCAGTGCCATCTATGATCCAGTCTCGTTGCCCACTATCACTTCTGCTTTTTAAATATTCTTTAGAAGCAAATCACTAACTCCAGCCCCCATTCAAGGGGAGGGGAATTAGGCTCCATCCCTTGGAAGGAAGACTACTAAAGAATTTGTGGACGTGGTTTAAAATCACCACATGGGGGAAAATTGCCACAGAAAAGGAAACATTAAATTTGAGCTGATTCTGTTAAGTGTAGGCAGTGAAGACAAAATATGGTAGGATATTCAATATAAGAATTGCCCCCAGCCCGGCCGGGCGTGGCTCAGCGGTTGAGCGTTGCCTGGGATCCAGGCGATCGGGGTTCGATTCCCTGTCAGGGCACATGCCCGGGTTGTGGGCTCAATCAGTGACTCTCTCATCATTGATGTTTCTGTCTCTCTCTCTCCCTCTCCTTTCCTCTCTCTGAAATCAATAAAGATATATCTTTAAAAAAAAAAGAATTGCCCCCATACAAATTGGAACAGACAAGATCACTTACTGAACTTCTGGATTCAAAAAAGTCAAATTTGAAAATTGAAATCAGATTAAGTAAATTAAACTTTAACTGGACTTAATGTTTATATAAAGCAGTTAAATAATAAATGGGTTTATATCTGTATCATTAATATTTTCATGTTAATGGAACTTTAATATGATTGCTATAGATTTCCTACTGATACCATACAGCGCTCAAAATGGATCAGGGCTGTTAATCGTGTGGACCCCAGAAGCAAAAAGATTTGGATCCCAGGACCAAGTGCTATGCTATGTTCCAAACATTTTCATGAAAGTGACTTTGAGTCATATGGCATAAGAAGAAAGCTGAAAAAAGGAGCTGTGCCTTCTGTTTCTCTATACAAGGTACTTAAATCTAGGTGTAAACAAAACTAAATTTTACAGAGCTTTTAAGAATCAAGATAGTTTACATTATAGCTAAAGTTTGCAAAGATTAAAAAACAACAACAGCCTAGGTCTTAAAATAAATCCAATAGATTTTAAATGCTTAGAAAATTAGTTTTGTTTATTTTTAAATCTATAATGTAATTCTATAATGTAATATTAATAATTCTGCTTTGGAGCTTTTCAAAAAGTAAGATGTATAAATGCAGATCATATGTCTAGATATACATAAAGGTTACTAAACTGATCGCAAAAATCAACTAGTGGACATAAAAAAGCCTGGACTTAGAATTCAGGCTTTTACGTATGTGACAATTTTCATAATACTTTGAAGTTACCCCTTTTTTTTTGGCTCCTCCCAATACTGTTATTGATCTTGACCAAAGATGTACCTAATTATTAGCATTGACATAGAGGGGAATACAGAAATAGAGACTTTCTGTGAGTCAGCCACCAGTCTTGGTGTTAACATTCTTATGTTTCCTTGGTTTTTATTTTATCCTTTGACCCCTTCCCCACACTCCTCTGCATGGCTCAGCCACTGTACAGACTGCATAGTCATCTAACTGTTCTGGCCTGCGCTACCCTTCCCTTCCCTTATGCAATGGAGTCTACTTCTGGTATTGTTTTTTTCTTATTCCCCGATTCAGAAGAATATAGTTGGTGTTAAATCCAAACTCATAAGTTCCAAGAGCTTCCTGTTTAATTGTGCATTTCTAGCTGCTTTGAACTATCTTTTTGACCCACTGTGTATGTAGTAAATTGACTTGCTTTCATGCTGTTGTGTAAAATAATAGTTGCTACTTACTGAGACCTACAGTAGTTCAGGCTTTGTGCTAGGATGTTTACATAAGTTATCTTCTTGTATCCTCAAAACAAATGAGGTGAGGGATCGTAGAGATTAAGTGGCAGCTAACAGGTGAGGGAGCCAGAATTTGAACCCTGGTTAGTCTTAATTCCAAAGCTCTGTTTCTGTCCACTATGCTTTTTTGCACAAGTAACTTCCCTGTCCCCTCAGTTAAACCATGTTGTTGCTCCTTCAAAGAACTACTCAAAACTCATATCTATGAAGACTGCCCAAATTACCACTTTTCTTTAGTTACTTTAATCATTTCAGAAACTTTCAGCATCATGTTACTACTTCTGTATAGGTGCAAAAAAGAAACCCTGTTCCCATTGTCCTATAGACTGTAGATTTCAAAAAAATCAGAGATTGTGACCTTTCCTTCATAACTGACTCCCCACAGCAGCCAGGTGAGTGCTTTGCATTCAGTGGTATTTTTATAGATAATGTGTGTGGTAATTTCTAAAATAACCTTAATTTTTAATTTCTGTCATAGGTTCTTCAAGGTGTACATCTTAAAGGTAAAGCAAAACAGAAGATCCTAAAAGAACCACTTCCTGATGATTCTGAAGAGGTTGCTACTGAGGACCATAACTACAGTTTAAAGAGACCTTTGACAATAGCTTCGGAGAAACTGGCTGAAGTGCAAGAGATGCTACCGTTGTCCAAAAAAAGACCTGTTCCTATAAAAAACTACAGGATGATCAAGAAGAGAAAGGGCTTACGGCTAATTGATGCGCTGGTAGAAGAGAAGCTACTTTCTGAAGAAACAGAGTGTCTGCTCCGAGCACAATTTTCAGGTATGTTCCCCAACGACCTGTAATATTTTCAAAGCAGCTCTTAATTTTTCTGAAATATCATTAAGTACCTGTACTTACTTTTCAGTTGCCTATGAAAACATGCTTTTTGGCTGAGAAGTGAAAAGTCTCAATAGCATAAGCAAGAAGAATGAAAAGTAATGGTCAAAATCCTTTTATGGTTTTCCAAGTTTAAAAGTAATATGTTTATTATAGGAAAAGCAAAGAAATATATAAGTGATAAAAATAACAAGATTATCCTACTACCCAGAGTTAAGATCATAGGGTTTATACCATATACTGTACTTTTCACTTTTTATAATAGCATTTACCCATGTTACCTCAAATTATTATTTTTTATTTATTTTTATTGTTGAGAATATTACAGATGTCCCCCAATTTCTCCCCTTTGCCCTCCTGCCTCAAATTATTTATAAACAGTTTTAACTGC
Organism: Miniopterus schreibersii; assembly: GCF_964146895.1. NCBI lineage: Eukaryota > Metazoa > Chordata > Mammalia > Chiroptera > Miniopteridae > Miniopterus > Miniopterus schreibersii. The sequence continues at coordinate 48,222,410 of NC_138101.1, forward strand.
TACATAATTATCACTAAAGTCTTTTTGCAGTGGAGGTGAACTATATAATTTGCAGAATCCCTTTGAACTTGAAAATTGTATGAATCTCAGTTTTTTCTAAAATATTCCAGAGAGTAAATATATGTGTCTATTGAAAAACTACTGTCTCCGTTGTGAGTCAGGATGTGTGAAGAGGCTCAGAATAAGAATTGCCAACTTACTCCTTAATGAACAAAGCAGAGATTTTGGATTTACATTCTGGTCAATAAGAAGCATGACCTGTTTCTAGAAAAAGAGTAGGTATCTCTAAAGGAGAATATTTTGTGTTTTTCCAAGTGGGAAATAGAGGTAATAGGAACAGGGGTGTTTGGCGTTTGTTTTGTTTTTTTAATAGACTTTTTTGTTTTTTAAAATACGTCTCTATTGATTTCAGAGAGGGAGAGAGAGAGAGAAACATCAATGATGAGAGTCATTGATCATCTGCCTCCTGCACCCCCTACAACCCGGGCATGTGCCCTGACTGGGAATCAAACTGCAATTGAACTGCAATCTCCTGGATCCTAGGTCGATTCTCAACTGCTGAGCCACCCCAGCTGGGCCAGAGGTGTTTGTTTTGTTTTGTTCTCAGTGGTAGGCAAGATTGTCTGTTCAATTAGAATAGTGCCCTGTCCCCAGAAATGTTTCTCATGTCTAATTTTCACACTGAGATGGATGTAACCAGGAAACAAAATAAAACAATAAATGGCCTCATAATCAAGAGACTTAATTTTATCCAGTTATTTTCTTTTATTTTCCTGTTCCTCTAAAAATCTCCACTCAGGCTGTCAGTGAATAGTTAAACATAGTGATTCAAGTTTAAACTGTTTTCTGTCCTCTTTCTAGTGAAATGATTTCAAGATGAACAGGATAAATTGGTGAACAGGCTTAAAGATAGGATATTAATCTTTGAACAAACCCAGTTAAAATGTGATTGTATTTGAATTTTGGTGCCCAGTGCATTTTATGTGCAAAGTCTATGCTCTAAACCGGAAAATGTTACTATGCACATTTTTCATCACAAAAGAATACATAAATTTATTTTAACAGACTTTAAGTGGGAATTGTACAACTGGAGTGAAACATCTGAGTACTCCACAGAAATGAAGCAATTTGCATGTACGCTCTACTTGTGCAGTAGCAAAGTCTATGATTATATAAGAAAGATTCTTAAGCTGCCTCATTCTTCCATCCTGAGAACGTAAGTGAATTACTTTTTAGATGTAATTATTTCTTTTATTGCATTTTAGACATTAAGGCTATTAGTATTCACACTCTCCTTTATTAGTGCATTTTTTCTTTTTAAAAACTTACTAGGTGGTATTTGCATATTATCACAATCAGTGTTTTCACCAACAAAATAAAAACACATAGTCTGACATATTTTGCATCTTCTAGATGATAGAGACACTCTGAGTGATAAAATTCGATCTGGAAATGTTAGGATTTCTAATACACTTCAGTAGTTTTAATATGTGACTATCCTAGAAAATCTGGAATGGTTCTAGAATTATACCATTGATTTGAAGCAAAAAACAAAAATCCGAATTTCTCATAAGCACTCTAGTTGATGCCAATGAAGGTTCTCCAGAGCCCAGATTATGATAATTTTTTTGGATTTGTGGTCAAAATGCAAAGATATATTTTTCTTGGTGTAAAGCAAATAACACAGTAACTTTATTGTAATATCTTATAAATTTAATATTCAGGGTTTTTTTTTACTGTTTTTTATCACTGGTTTTACAGATGCCTTTTTATTTTATTTTATTTATTTACTTGGCTTAAACAACAAATTTCTCGTGTCACAGTTCTGTAGTCTAGAAGTGCAAATCAACGTGTCTGCAGGGTTAGTTCCTACTAAGGGCTGTGAGGGAAGGGTGTGTTCCATGCCTCTCTCCTTGGCTTGTAGATGGTGGTCTTCTCTTTACCTCAGCTTCCATAATGCATGTGTGTTTCTTTGTCTTAAATTTCCTGTTTCTATGAGGACACCAGTCATGTTGGATTACAATTCACCCTGGTGACCTCATTTTAGCTTGATTACCTTTGTAAAGACCCTATCTCCAAATTAGGCCACATTCTGAGGCCCTGGGTATTAGGGTTATAGTATAACTTTTTCAGGGGCACAATTCAACCCATACCAGTCACTTTCCTGCTGCATAAGCCTCCAATTTCCCACCCACTAAAGGCCAACTCCTTCCTGTGGCTTTCTGAGCTTCCTGCGACGTGGCTCCTGCTGTACTGGGCAGCTTCTCTCTTACCTCCCTCTCTGCCCTCTTGCATTCCATGCTCCAGTTGTAAGGGGTTTCTTGCTTCCTGCTTCAGGGACTGATTATTCCATCTGCCTGAAATGCCCAGTCTCCCTATCTGTTAGTCTTGGTGTTTGGTCCTTACCTTTCAGACTCAGATTAGGTACACGTCCTTTCAGAAGCCTGGCCTGCCGTTCTTCTACCAGTTCCGGATTAGGCACCTCTCTTGCGCACACAGTATGGAACTGAATCTTAGTGCTTAACACTGTATTCCACGCTAGACTCTGAGCTGCCCAGGTATGAGGCCCGTGTTGGTTCTTTGTTATACCCACACCCTAACCCTGAGCAGTACCTCGAACACAGTGGCCCCTTGAGAAATATTTGTGGAATTGAAAGAATGCCTAGATGGAAATTTGGGATTTTGAATAGATACAAGAAAGAAATTCAGTGGATCTCAGGTTGTTGTCTAAAAAGCAGCACTCCAGTTAATTCACTGGAGTTGGAGCAGAGACCAGCCAGGAGTGGCAGGAGCCATCTCTCCTGGAAGGTGCTTCTTGGTTTCTTGTTTCAACTTTTAAAACAGACTCACAGGGGCTCTGAGCTAGAGAAACTCTTAGAGACCATGTAGTCCAGCTCACTCATTTTAAAGAAAGGAGAAATTGAGGCCTGGTGGGAGGAAGGGCCTGGATTATCATGACTTTTTTTTTTCTATTTTGGGGAAAAAATTTTTTTTTAATTGAGATGTAATAGACACATAACATTATATTAGTTTCAGGTGTACATGTATTCAGTATTTGCATATATTGTAAAATAATCATCACAATAAGTCTAGTTAACATCCATCACACACTTAAGTTTTTTTCTTGAGATGATAACTTCTCAGATCTACTCTCTTAGTAACTTTTAAATGTACAATACAGTATTATTAACTATAGTCACCATACTGTAAATTACATCCCCTTTGTAAAAAATGAATGAGAATTTTTCTCCACATACACTATTAAAATACTACTACTAAAACATTTAGAAATGAGAGAGAAGGAAGGAAAATTCATTAACTGTTCCTAAACAATTGCTGTTAACATTCAGGAAATTTTCTAACAGGTTTTTTTCTGAGTTTAGATTACTAGGGTTTTTTTTTTATGCAGTTATGATCTTTAATAGCTGCATAATATCAGGGAGTCATACCCTTTTAACTCAGGTATTCTCCAACTATTGGACATTTACATTGCAGACATCTTAGTTGTCCCTAAGGGCGTAGTTTTGAGGCTATAAGGAGCAGTGAGAGAAACTCTGAACAGGGAATCAGCAAAGCTGGGTTTCACATTTGAGCATAACTAGTAGCACAATATAGGCCAAGAGGCTTAACCTCTCCCTCTAGCCCTCATTCCTAACTATAAAACGAGGTAGATGTACTAAATGTTCCCAAAGTTTCCTTCCCCTTCAACAATTTTCTCAGTTCAGTGAACTTACAGGTAAGATTGGTTTATGATCTAAATTCTAAACACATCAATTAGAACAAACTGGGTAACTGTTTTGTATACTCTTAAAATAAGTCAATGAAAAATTAAAAATTATTTTGTGGTATGTTTGCATCTTAAAATACTACTCTGTATTTATAAGTTTCTCTATTATCTTACTATTTTATAACTATTTATGTGAAAATGTTTGTAGAATTTGAATACTTACACTTAGCTTTATTTCTATAGGAATTTGAGGTTACTTCAGTCCCACTAAAGGCATTTTCTCTTTTTTAATTTTGTCATTTGAGTTTTATATTTTTCAATTTTTATATTTTTCAGATGGTTATCCAAATGCAAGCCCAGTCCAGGTTTCAACAGCAACATTTTTTCTTTTCTTCAACAAAGAGTAGAGAATGGAGACCAACTATATCATTATTGCTCACTGATAATAAAAGGTATATCTCTCAAGCAACAGCTTCAGTGGGACCCCAGCAGTCAACATTTGCAAGGGTTTATGGACTTTGGTCTTGGCAAACTTGATGCTGATGAAATGCCACTGGCCTCAGAAACTATTTTGTTAATGGCAGTGGGCATTCGTGGGCATTGGAGAACACCTCTTGGTTATTTTTTTGTAAACAGAGCATCTGGATATTTGCAAGCTCAGCTGCTTCGTCTCACTATTGGCAAACTGAGTGACATAGGGATCACAGTTGTGGCAGTTACGTCTGATGCTACAGCTCACAGTGTTCAGATGGCAAAAGCATTGGGGATACACATTGATGGAGACAACATGAAGTGCACATTTCAGCATCCTTCATCTTCTAGTCAACAGATTGCATACTTCTTTGATTCTTGCCACTTGCTTAGATTAATAAGAAATGCATTTCAGAGTTTTCAAAGCATTCAGTTTATTAATGGCACAGCACATTGGCAGCACCTTGTGGAGTTAGTAGCACTAGAGGAACAGGAATTATCAAACATGGAAATAATCCCAAGAAAACTTGCAAATTTGAAAAACCACGTACTGAAAATGAATTCAGCTGCCCAACTTTTCACTGAGAGCGTGGCCAGCGCGTTAGAATGTTTAATGTCGTTAGGCCTGCCTCCTTTTCAAAACTGTAATGGTACCATTCAGTTTTTACGCTTAATTAATAATCTGTTTGACATTTTTAATAGTAGGAACTATTATGGAAAGGGACTTAAAGGACCTCTAATGCTTGAAACTTTTAATAAAATTAACCAGGTGTTAATTGAAGCCAAGACGATTTTTGTTACGTTATCTGACACTAGCAATAATCAAATAATTAAAGGTAAGCGAAAACTAGGATTCCTGGGATTTTTGCTTAATGCTGAGAGTTTAAAATGGCTCTATCAAAATTATGTTTTCCCAAAGGTAATGCCTTTTCCATATCTTCTGACTTACAAGTTCAGTCAAGACCATCTGGAATTATTTCTAAAGATGCTTAGACAGATATCAGCAACCAGTTGTAACCCTACCTGCATGGCATTCCAGAAAGCTTACCATAATTTGGAGACCAGATACAGATTACAAGATGAAATTTTCCTAAGTGATCTGAGCATCCTTGACATTTCAATTGCTCGAAGGACAGACTTGGCCCTTTGGACAGTTCAACGTCAATATGGTGTCAACATTATAAAGACTCTTTTTCACAAAGAGGATATTTGCCAAGACTGGTCTAATTGTTCACTAAGTGAGGCATTATTAGATCTCTCAGATAATAGGCGAAATCTTACCTGTTGTGCTGGTTATATTGCAGATATGTTATCAACTCTTTTAACTTGTGAGGACTGCATCAGTGCACTGTATGCATCGGATCTCAAAGTCTCTAAAATTGGGTCACTGTTGTGTGTTAAAAAGATGAATGGTTTGCATATCCCTTCAGAAAGTTTATGCCAAGTCGTAAATATTTGTGAGCGAGTTTTAAGAACCCATTCAAGAATGGCAGTATATGAACGACTTTCTAAACGGAGGGAAATATCTTATCTTCAACAAGAAATATTATGTGAGCTTTCTGGACATATTTATCTTTTTGTAGATATAGATGAGCATCTCTTTGATGGAGAAGTGTGTGCCATCAATCACTTCATAAAGTTATTAAAGGATATAATAATCTGCTTCTTAAAGTTGAGAACTAAAGATATAGTTCATTTCCCTATAGAACTCCATTCAGAAAGACTTGAAATGAAAATGTCAAAGAAACACTGGTCATCTTTACAGGATTACAAATGTTCAAGTTTTGCTAATACCAATAAATTCAGGAATCTGCTAAGTAATGATGGATATCCATTCAAATGAGGGACCTAAAATATATTTAAATTTACATTAAGAATAGTTGGTCAACATTTATTTTAAAGTTCAACCCTACCATATTTTCTAAATTGACCATTCTGCACCGTGGACAAGTTTGCAATTCTGACTTAGAATTTATAATTTGCATATTTTGTAAAATCTGCTCGAATTTTTACTTGCAGCATTTCAGTTACCTACAAAGCCATAAGAGTGGACTAGTAAGAGATGCTGTCTTTGAATTTGCTACTATAAGACTGAATAATGTGGCTGGACAAGTTAATAATTTTAACTTGTTCATTCTACTTTAAAAACAGAGAATAACAACAGCTAGGAGTAGCCAGCACATTGACTCCTTTTACAAATAGACTACATTCCTTAAAGGAGCTTTGGTTTACAGCTCTTAAGAATGTTCACAGAATACCTATAAACCTTGAATAAAATTTTTACTTACATATGAGAATTAAGGTATGGTTTGAGAATTAGGCGAAATTAAAATATTAGATACCACAAAATCCCTTTGCCAGGGTACCCTGAAATAAAAATACGCCTTATCAGGCAGAAGGTAAACACATGAGCCATGAGATGGTTCCTTGTGCTGCAGGGAAACTGGGGAATACAGTTTTAGGGATGTACATACACAGGTGATGTAATTTTCTCAGTTCATTGTCTCTGGACTTTGAAATAGTACTTTTGAGTGATAGAGTGGATACTTACTTGACTCCTATTGGAAGAGCCCAGTGCTCCTCAGCGAATGAGAAGAAGCCTTTTTATATCAACTTCTGCTCCTTCTGAAATCTACTTGTGTTTACAGGGAGGCTAAAAAAGTGAAACATTTCTTGTTGAATGAATAATGGAATTTATAGCATGTGAGTAATAAATTGGAAAAAGATGGTCAATTGAAACAATAGGTATGGAAAAGTTTGTCTTACTAAGTTTTACAGAAATTTAGGAGTAACTTAAATACTATCAAAGATGGAAACATAATAAGGGCAATTTTCTCTATTCTCTCACACTCAGATTTGCAAAGATAAAGAGAAAACAAAGGTATATGTACTTTCACAAGTGGGAGTATTTTACTGGATAAAAGAAGAGACAGATTATTCACCTTTGTATGTAAAATATCTACTCTGTTAATGAGTGAATGTTCAAAAAGTACAATTAATATAAAAAAATTGCAAAAGATTAATTACCAGGTAAAAGTTGAGTTTCATTAATTGAAATTTACCCTAAGCAGTATATTTTGATATTTTTCTATATTTTTTCTACCTCAAAGGTTTATGTTTTGAAATGTAATCAGAGTTGCACTACATTTTATAGAATATTGTGGTTTTGGGGGTTTTTTTTGCAATAGAATTATAGATTCACCAGGATAAATCTTATTTTTAAAGGAAACCTGTTTGTAAGTCACCACGTTTAACTTATTACTTATATAAATCCATTTTGTACCAGATCTTTACTTAAAAGTAGGTTTATATTTGTAGTGTCTTAGTTGCACTTGACTAATGTACTAATATATTCTGTATTTTAGAAATTAGTGTTTTGTATTATTTAAGTGCTGGATAAATTGGACAAACTTTGAAGATAATATTTCCATCACTGCCTTTAGTATAGTTAATTGCTCTTGCCCTAGTGAAAGTGTGATACCAGATTTACTTGATATGAAATATTTTTTATATTCATATTTGATTAGGGTTATTTAGTTTATAGATTCTACTCAGCATCTTGCCCTTTTTTTTCTTTGGAGAAAGCTAACATTCCCTTCAGAAATGTATCCCTCCTACTTTTCAACAAATAGTGCTGAAACAACTATATATCCACAAACAAAAGTATTAACTCTAGCATGGCCAGCGTGGCTCAGCGGTTGAGCATTGACCTAGGATCCAGGAGATCTCGGTTCGATTCCCGGTCAGGGCACATGCCCGGGTTGCGGGCTCGATCCCCAGTGGGGGGCATGCAGGAGGCAGCCGATCAGTGCCTTTCTCATCATTGGTGTTTCTCTCTCTCTCTCCCCCTCTCCCTTCCTCTCTCTGAAATCAATAAAGACATATTTTTTTTAAAAAGTATTAACTCTAAATGGATCAAAAACCTAAATGTAAGAGGTAAAGCTACAAAACTCTTACAAAGAAAGAAAGTTGGGACTTAGATTAAGTGATCGTTTCTTAGATATGAAACCAAAAGCACCATCAACAAAAAATAAATTGGACTTCATCAAAGTTAAAAATGTATGCTTCAGAGGACACCATCAATAAAGTAAAACAACCCACAGAATGGGTGAAAATTTTTACAAATCATCTAATAAAGGATTTGTATCTAGAATATAGAAAGAACTTTTATAACTCAATAAACAACCCAATTTTAAAAATGTGTAAAGACTATGAGTAGACATTCTTCAAAGGATATAAACAAAGGGCCTATAAATACTTGAATGTATGTTTAACATTAGCCATCTGGGAAATGCAAATCAAAACCACAGTGAGATACCACTTCATACCCACTAGGATGGCTGTAATTAAAAAAGATATTAAGTGTTGGCAATAATGTAGAGAAATTGTAACCCTTAAACACTGTTGGCGGGAATGGAGTCGCTGGAAACCAGCCTAGTAGTTCTTCAAAAGAACTGAGTTATCAAATGACCCAGCAGTTCTTCTAAAATACATATACCCAAGAGAAATAAAGGCATGTCCATGTAAAAACTTGTACACAAATTTCATAGCAACATTTTAATAGCTAAAAAGTGAAAAAGCCTAGATGTCCCACTGATGAATGATAAATAAAACTGTGCTGTATTCATGTAGTAGGTCACATAATAAATGTGTATTTTAGTTTATAACAAACTGCCAGAATTGTTTTTTGCCAAGTGACTGTACCACTCTGCATTTCAACTAGTAATGTATGAAATTTCTTGTTGCTCTACTTTCTCCCTGGTACTTGGTTTTCTCTTGAGGTAACCATTGAAATAGGTTTGCAGTGGTATTTCATTGTGGCTTTAATTTTCCTGATAGCTAATAATAATGAGCATTTTTTTGTAGGTTTATTTGCCATCAACATATTTTTAAGTGAAATATTTTTTCAAGTCTTTTGCCCTTATTTTAGAAGGTTGTTTTCTTATTGAGCATTAGTTACACATTCTGGAAATAAGTGCATTATCAGATGTGTTTTGTAGATATTTTCTCCTAGTTTATGGCTTTTCTTATTAATGTGTTTTGAAGAGCAGACGTTAATTTTGGTACGTCCAATTGATTTTTTTTTCTTTTAAGGATACTTCTTAGTTTCTTCATATCTAAGAAATCTTTGCCTAACTCAGGGTCACAGAGATTTTTTTCTGTTTTCTTCTAGGTATTTTGTAGTTTTAGGGTTTGCATTTAGGTTATGATCCATTTTCAATTAATTTTGGTGTGTGGTGTAAACTGTTCTATTTTCACATACGGATATCCCAGTACCATTTGTTAAAAAGACTTTTTTTTAAAATATGTTTTTACTGTTTTCAGAGAGGGAGAGGGAGAGAAACATCAGTGGTGAGAATCATTGATCAGCTGCCTCCTGCATGCCCCCTACTGGGGATCAAGCCTGAAACCCAGGCTTGTGCCCTGACCAGGAATCAAACCATTACCTGGTTCATAGGTTGATGCTCAACCATTGAGCCATGGCGGCTGGGCAAAAAAGACTACTTTTGCTCTTTCTCCAGTGAATTACTTTAAAAAAAAAAAAAGCGTCTTTATTGATTTCAGAGAGAGGAAGAGGGAAAGAGAAACATCAATGATGAGTCACTTCTGAACTGCCTCCTGCATGCCCCCTGCTGGGGATTGAGCCTGCAACCCGGGCATGTGCCCTCAGCTCAACCACTGAGCTACGCCCAGCCAGGCTCTCCAGTGAATTACTTCTGAACCCTTGTCAAAAATTGACTATATATAGATGTATATCTCTGACTCTTTTCTGTTCTGTTGATCCATGGGTTTAACTTTCACCAGTACCACAGTCTTGCTGAGCCTTAATGTCTTTAAGTCAGGCTGGAGTCTTCAAACTTCATTCTTTTTTCAAAAATGCTTGGCTATTCTAGTTTTACCTTTCCATGTAAATTTTATAATCAACTTGTTGAATCTACAGGTTAATTTGGGGAGAAATTTAATGATGTTGAATGTTCCAATCCATGAACATGGTATCTTTGTAAGGTATTTGATTTTTAAAAGTGTCTTCTACATTTCATATACAGATCTTGTACATATTTTTGTTACATTTCATGTTTTGTGGTGCTGCTATAAATGGTCATTCTAAAATTTGTTTCTAGATGTTGATTGCTACTATATACAAACACATTACTGCATACTGACCTTGTTAAACTCACTTATTAGTCCTAGTAGCTTTTTAAAAAAAAGATCCTTTGACTTCCCTATATAGGTATTCATATCATCCACAGACAGATATTGTCTTAATCATTTTCAGTCTATGGTGGCCCTCTCTCCCTTACTGTACAGTGACCTCCAAGATGTTGAATAGGAGTGCCTTGTCCCCAGTCTTAGGGAGAAAACATTGTCTTCATTATTCATGTTACCAGTAGGCTTTTTCCTAAAAGCTCTTTATCGGGTTTAGGATTCCTACTATTCCGTTTGCTGAAAAGTTGCATTTTAAAATGTTTTTGATTTTTTTAGATAAGAGAGGAAGGGTGAGAGAGACAAATAGAAACATTGATCAGTGGCCTCCTGCACGTCCCCTACTGGGGATCAAGCCCGCAACCCCAGCATGTGCCCTGACGGAATCAAACCAGCAACCTCTTGGTGCATAGGACAGTGCTCAATCCACTGAGCCGCACTGGCCAGACTCAGAAGTTGTGTTTTTGTAATCATAAATGGATGGGGGTTTTTTGTTTGTTTTTTAATGCTGGGTCAACCTTTTATTCCTGGGATAAACCCATCCTGGTCCTGATGTATTGTTTTTATATATTGCCAGATCTTATTTGCTAATATAATAAATTAGTTACATTAAATCTTTGACCTTATTTATAATAAACATTACCCTGAATATACTTTTTTATTGCTTTTAAGTAAAAACTAAAATGCCTTAAATGCTTTCATAAAACTACTTAAAACTAAATTTTTAAAGTTTTTTAAACTTTATAACTTATACTCAATAAAACTACTTGGATTCATAAAAAGTTCACATTTGGTCTATAATAAGAAAATGAGCATTAAAGCAGCCCTAAGAAGAAGAAAAAAAGATCTAAGTAATTTACATAAAACCACCCAAAAATAGAAAGTAACTACAATAGTGAAGGCTTTCTAGTGATTGGCTTCTCTCTGGGTTGCTGCAACAAAATTCCTATATGAAATGCTTAAGGGATGCAATATTATCAAAGGCTGGTAGGACTGGAGGTCCTGATTTGAAGCTGTATTTACATAAGTATTCTCTTAGTTATTTATGTTACAAAACAGTAAAGTAGAAGACTTTTCTAAAGGCATTTTTATTCCCATTTTACATAAGAATTGAGCAAATGTCAGTTGTCCATATCAAAAGATGGGGAGGCTAAAGCATTAGTCTTCCCAGAGGTGCTGCTCTGCTGGTTTTATTACCTATAACAAGGTTCTGGTTCCCATAAAGTCCAAAGGCAAGATCTTTAAGTTGCTTTTAGTTCTTGTAAGGTGTTCACCATAGGAATATCACTTAGGAAGGAAAAGAGTAGATAGAGTTTCTGCCCTTAAAAAAAAAAGGTAGAAAAAAGGAGAATGTCTCATTTCAAAGCAATTTGTTAATGATAATTGGGCAAAATGATAGGTTTAGTTTTTAGCTGTGTGGTTTCAAAAGTAATGTTAAATTTACCTAAAATCAGATATGTTTAAAAGAATTCTTGCATATTAAATGGTTAAAAGTGTTATTAAAGAAAAAGTGCAAAATCTTTTTTTAGAGAATAGTATAAATGTTTATTTTTTGTATGATTTACTTTGCTGTCATGTTTTTACAATATAGAAAAGTGTATTCTTTGAATAGCTCTAGTAAATATAAATTTAATCTTTCTACTTTGGGATGTAAATAGAGCTAAAAAATTATATACCCAACCCTCCCCAAATAGTCTTTTAAAATTGTTGAATTAATGTGGATATTAATCTTGTTCAGCAATTTGATGCAAATGCCTAAATACAAAAAGTTGTTTAGTAAGTACTACACACAAAGGAAAAGCCTTAATACTTTAGCTTCTTGAAAATCAGAAAAACTAGTAGCATTTGATTGCACCTTTATAAATTTTTACAAGCAAAACATTCTCAAGCAACGTCATCATACATAATCTATAATTGTAATCCAAATTTCACAAACATTTTCTGCACACTGTTATATAAATACACATCACAAAGGTGCAATTAGAATTGAAACACAGAATATGTACAAAATGAACAAAGTTTAGGTTTAGACCCAAAAGGTATTGTAATCTTTTGAAAAATAACTTGATTAGATATTACTTTATCCTCTTACACTAATTTACATTTATACAAATTTTAATTAAACATACTAGATAGAGGTGCTAAGAATGTTTGCACTATCTACATTTAAAGTTCACTGCACTACAATTTTATAAATCCAAATTTCAATAGGAAGATACTTTAATGAATAACAGAATCTTTTGGATTACTTAATTTCTATTGCCTTTATCTTGCATGTTCATATGAACATATATACATACTTAATACATACAACTATAGATTCCTTGCAGGAAATGTAATAATCATATACTAATAATTATTGAGGATTAAGGTTCCTATGAAAATGCCTGAATTCCAACATGGTTTTTTCTTGTCATAAAATCTAGAGGCCTATTATAACAGGCCCTTAAATTCATAAAGCTTTTGGATTTCTGAAAACAACTTCGGTTATTTTAGTAGTTATATGAAAACACTCATACCTTCAGCTTATCAAATCACTGACTAAAAATAATGCCATATTAAGCTTCCCTTATTAAAAAAATACCCACTACAATTTTGAAAGCTTTTTCAGAAGGCCCATTTCAGTAAATCAAATAACTCATACATTGGTTTGAAACCTCTTAGTTCAAAAGTCTATAAAGAAAATTGTTTATATAAATGAAAAATCCTTCCCTACGTTAATCTCTTAGAGCTTCAATATACTTTATTTCTCCACCCAAATCAACTTTTATACCTGATTATTATATAAGGTTCTATTTTACCACTACCTAATATGTTTAGCTTCTATTTATAGGAACCTTTCATTTTAATAGTACCCAGTAATCACCTTGACAATTTATTATTTCAAATACATACTACCTCCTTGAAAGAAAATGAAAACATCCCAGAGCATTTCTTAGTCACTTCTTGTTATAAAAACACACTGCCCATCCTTTGAGAATTAATTTACTATCCCTTAAATGTTTTATATGGTTTTCCAAAACAACAAAATAACTTTTATTTTGAAAGTGTGCCTATGGATTACTTCCCCTTCGGACATTCCCAAAGTGACAATAGGATATTCTTCCAGAATCCACCTTAAAAAGTCAATTTTGCTTTAAATTTAGTGCTTTTCTAAACACAATGACATTGGAATATGTTTCATAAGAATTTGTTTATGTAGACGTTCTATCTGCTTATATTCTAGGTCTAGTACCAGAGAATGGGTAACACCAATGCTGCTTTGGCTTTTTCTACTGAACAAAGTCATACAACGCCATACATTATAAATTATAATTTATAAATGTTCTTTGTCAATAGAGTCAGAGGATAGAACATCTAATTCTTAAGAAACACAAGCAAATTAAAAATCTATATAATACAATAAAGAAAAGTTCAATTTAGAAGGGGTATAAGCAGATTTAAGATTTAAAACGTACTAATTTCCTCATTTAAAATTTCTTCTCTCAATATTATAATTTCAGGTCTCACAAGGATTTAATTAACAATACAGTAATTGTTAAACTATCTTCCAGAAAATCAAGTGTCCCTGCACTTTCAAATTTCTGTACAGTTCCATTTATCAGTCTTTTGTGCAAGAGTTAACAATTCATAGCACAAGGGTCACTTTTTGCTTTTCCTGCAGAGTTGATGACGCTCATCAAGCATCGTCCGAATTCCTCAAGTATCATCCGTTCAGCTGCCGCCTTTGATTTTCCCTTCTTGTCTGCCTGCTCAGCCTGGGCAAGAAGGCAATTACACGTGGCTTCAGCTACTTCCTTAGTTACAAATGTAAATGGTAACCTGAAATGATTTTAGAGAGAAAAAGAGAGAGAGTGACGATGGTGCTGAATAACTACAGAAGGCGGCGGCACGGTTTCATTTGGAAATCTACTGACATTTTCATGATGCACTGGCACACTCAGCGTCACAGTTTATGCAGCGAGCACAGCACATCCTGCAGAGCTTTCAACAGCTAGGCCTGGTTTTATGATTGAGCATATTTTTAAAATCTTGTTCAGAAAATATAACATTTTACATAAAATACGTCAAAGTTTTCTAGTTAACTAACCTAGACAAAGTATCTAGTTAACTAAGAGATGTAATTCTACATGCTGACTTGCTACTTCTATAACAAATGTCCTCCGCGTTCATGAGCGTAAGGTCCACAAGTACAGTCTCTGCTCTCTTTCCTGTTGTTTCTTCACTGTCTGGAACAGTGCCTGACACACAGACACCCCAAGAGTATTTGCTGACTGAAGAAATGAAGTATTGGGAATCTAAAGCACTATCTCCTGAACAACACTAAAAATATAGTACTTTCCGCCCGGCTGGGCGTGGCTCAGTGGTTGAGCATCGACCTAGGATCCAGGCAATCGGGGTTCAATTCCCGGTCAGGGCACATGCCCGGGTTGCGGGCTTGATCAATGACTCATCATTGATGTTTCTATCTCTTTCCCTCCCCTCCTTTCCTCTCTCTGAAATCAATAAAGATATATTTAAAAAAATAATAAAGTACTTTCCCATATTGCCATATATTTGTAAAAGAAGAAAAAAATTAAGCACATCAAAATTTCGCACTGTTATCACAACAAACAAAACAAGGGGAAACCAAATGTTGCCTGTATATGGAGGCTCATTTGTAAAGACCCAAACTACTGAGTACTGAGAACAACCCATCCTGAGGCTTGCTATATGTAGCCAAGTGTTAAAAGCCTGCAGAAGGCTTTTAGTACCGGGAAACCTAAATCTAACCACTAACTCAGCAACTTGCAAGCAGTCACTGACTGAAGGAAACTGCAAAACAAAACAATGAAGCCTTTAATTAAAGCCCTCTATAACAAGAAAGGGCACTTCAGGATTCAGCCTGCTATACAGCTGTATAGAAATCTTTAAGATACAAAAAATACTTAAAATTAGAAAATGTTAAAATATTACAATCGTGTTAATATTACAATACTGTATAATTAGTAGTACTGTGTAACAGCAGTGCTCTTATATCACATCTGGAAACTAGAAAAGTAAAAGGAAAGAAAACTTCAAACTTCTGCTGCTCAAAGACAAATGCTACATGCTGGTATAAAAGTTTTAATAGTTTTGATTATAGTGTATAATTTTATATTTGTTTACACTTCATAATGTAAACATTTCCCCATGAAGATGAACTGGAAAGTTAATTGTAAGTGTTTGAGTGTGGCAATATGCAGATTAGATTTAATGTTCTAAAGGATTATTAAAAGCAGATGACCAGAAAGGATCCCTTATTAAGGTGTCGACCCATTTCCACTTTATTCAGTCAAGAACCATTTGCTGATTATATTACAGTTGTAAGAGTTCTTTAAAACTAATATTTGTAATATTTTGTAGAAAAGACTTACTTTTATACGGTATTGGATCTTATTTCAACTTAGACACTTTAAATGGTATGCCATTTGCACAGCTCATTCCATTTAGTAATTCCTCAAATTAACCTCTAACAAACTCTTTAATATAAATCCAAGTCAGTAAACTTGTTGAATCAGGCCCTGCCAAGCACTACAACAGAGATGCTTTTCTCCTCACAGTCCATGGTAAGGGTGGCTTGAAGGCTAAAAAAACAGGCTCAGAGATGAAGTTCTTGTTGAATTCATAAACTACTACAAAGTGCAGATAGTATTTAAACTCAGGTCACCTTACTTTAAATGAAGCTCCAGCTTTTCTACTCCAGAGCTCAGCAGTCTAGTGAAATAAGGAGCTACAATAATATGGTGTTTGGTGCTAAGAGGCAGGGAAAAGGCAAGAGAAGGTAATGTGGACAAAAAAGAGGCCACATACTAAACCTGACACGCTCGGGAGGCCTGCGTGGCGGCCTTACAAACTCAGAGACCTAAAGTAACATCATAGGATGATTTGAACTTAAAACTTTCTAACTAAAAGCAAGTCATGTTGGGTATTCCTGTCCTAGGCCAGTATCTTTCTTGATAAAGGTCAATCTTTACCTTAACCGAGCCAGTCCATAGTCTTTTTGCATCTATGATAACCTTTAGAATGCCAGGGTAATTTCCTTTTTCCAAACCCCTCAGGGCACAATCTCTCACCAGAGCAGATCACAGAGCCCCACATTGTTATTATCATGTTAATTGTTAACTGTTAACTATCCTATACTCACCTTTGTAAAAGAAATACTATGTGTCTGTTTGTTTTACTTTATCTAATCCCAGAGATCTCCTGGCTTTGCTTTCTCCCATCTCCCTAATCTAGCACCAATGAATTTCATAACATCCTTAGATTGTTGTGTATAAAATAAGGTGCAAAACTACCAATCTCTGGAGCATTTTCTCAATCTGTTGAGATTTTGCTTCCCCGCAACTGTCCGCTCAGTTTGGCTCAAATAAACTCATAAAAATTCTTACAGGTCTGGACATTTCCTACATTGAGAGTAAGAAAGTGCAAAAATATGGATAATGACACAGCCAATAAGAGATATGAGAAACTGAGTTTTCTTAGAGGTTTGTCAAATGACATAATTGCTCATCTTAGTAGGGAGAAAGCCAATGAAATTAAAGCAGAGTGAACTAAAGCACTGTGCATTTTAGAACTGTGCAATGTGTCTAACAGTGGTTTTTCTGTTGCCTTTAAAGTCCTTTACAAGTAATTAAAGATAGAAAGTGCAAAAATCAGATTTGCAACAACCAAGAATAAACTCAATTTTGTTCAAAGGAGAAACTTTACCCAAAAGGAATATTCATGCGAAACTATAGAGATGAAACTGCTGACTTACTTTCCTCCTCCGCTGTTCAACGCTGGTGTTGGTCTAGTAAGCAAGTCTGAAATCTGAGAGGATAACTTAGTCTTCGCCGCGGTCTGCTGCTGTACCCTTACTTCAGCTGCATCTGCCAAGTGCATCAATGTCTTCCTTTCTGGGCTTTCTTCAAAATTCTTACAGCCAATACATTTGCATATTGAGGAACACATTATTTTTGCCTAAAAGATTTACAAAAGAAAAGCTTCCAAATCAAAACCAAAACAACTTACTATAGATAATCAACAGATAAAAGAATTAACTGGTCAAATGACATAAAATAGAAACATCTCTTGCAGACAAACACTAATGGGCTAACTCCATGGGGATAGGTAGATATTCTTAAGTCTGGGAGTGGCTATGCAATGTTTGTGTTTGAGACCTTCCATGTCATTTCCCCCCCACTAAAGATTTTCCTCCTGGTAGGAAAAACATGTTCTTTATAAAGAATATGAAGGATACAATACATTACAATATTAAAATATAGGGGTCATCCAGAATGAAACCACCTCAGTCAAGTCATCATTAACATGTTGGTGACCTCCCACCAACATGTAGTGATGCAAACACACACTATCACATGAAAAGGATTTAACAGATGCTGTTTTTCTTATGAGTATCTCCCTCCCTGAATCCCCTCTCCAGATTCCTCAAACCCTTCAATAGGCCATATTAAATTAGTATGTCCTTTCATGAAAAAAATATGCAGAATATATGTATACTTATGAAAAACACAGATCTCAACATATTAACTCACATATACAAGTCTTTCATTTTTTCAGTTTGTATTACAAAATCATATTCCCACTTTTCTGCTTCTTTCTTTTCCCACATTCTACCTCAAGGAATCCCTCCTTCCAAGTCATCTGGCCTACACCGAATTCATTCTATTTAATGGCTGGGTATTAATCCCTAGTATTGATGGGCCACATTTTTTTTTTTAATTCTCACCCAAGAATATTTTTTCCATTCCTTTTCAGAGAGAGTAGAAGGGGAAGAGGGAAAAGAGAGAGAGAGATCAATTGGTTGCCTCCTACACTCTCCACGACTGGGGCCGGAGATGGAGCCTGCAACCAAAGTACGTGCCCTTGGCCGGAATCGAACCTGGGACCCTTCAGTCCACAGGCCAACGCTCTAACCACTGAGCAAAACTGGCAAGGGCAATGGGCCACATTTTATTTGAGCACTCACTCCCCTATTGATGGGCATTAGTTTCCAGTTCCTGGGTGCCACAAACAATGCAAAGAAAGATTTTTTGTACATATAATGTTTTTACTTCTATAAGATATGTGGGCTGAAAAGAGGCCACATGCTACTTGTCAAGCTCAGGGAAGGCCTGCACAGTGACCTTGCAAACTCGAGAGACCTAAAGTAAACACAAAGGATGGTCTGAAATTAAAATTAAAAAAAAATATGTCTATTGATTTTAGAGAGAGGGAGGGAGAGAGAAACATCAATGGTGAGTCATTGATGGGCTGCCTCCTGCACGCCCCCTACTGGGGATCAAGCCTGCAACCCAGGCGTGTGCCCTGACCAGGAGTCAAACCATGATCTCCTGGATTATACGTTAATGCTGAACCGCTGAGCCATGCTGGCTGGGCTGTATTACATTTTAAGAACCACAAGAAAGGTACTAATATTTAACAGGAACTCAGAAGGGAGAAAATAGAATGACAAGGCATCCATTTGGCTTTGCTAATTCAACTTATTTTATGGTGTAAAAAAAAGGAGGGTGGAGGAAAAAGGTCAAGAAAATGCACAACCCTTTAAAAATGTAAACAGTCAACTCATTCAATTAACAAGCTGTGAAAGGAACATAAATGTTATCTAGGTGCAGACCAACTGCACCAAAAAAGTCAATTCAATTCAAAAGACCAACAATTCAACACAAACTGTCAGGTAACATCAAAGCTAATTCAGTCAATCAATTAGCCACTGCTACTCATAGTTTAATGTAGTCCAAGTTTTTCTACTTCTTAATTGCTTAGAACGACAAATTAATTGGACATTGCATATGTCCTGAATGTCAAGGATTTGATTATGATAGGCCAGCTTACTCTCTTCTAACATATTTTAACCAGTCTACTGGCTTTTCTACTTTTACTGATTAACAGATTTGTTAACCAGTTCAATTAAATTATTAGTTCACATATGTTTGAATAGCATGTATTGATTGTTCACTGCTACACATACGAAAGGGTTTCTTTATCCTTCTGACCCAGCTTTACATCAATTTCCATTTTCTCTCTTTTTGTGGACTTAATTTTATGGCTTACTTTTTTACATACTCATGACAATTTTTATGTGATATGGTTTACTAATAAAAGCCACCTATTTGGTCAGGTGTTACAAAAAAGTCAGACAGAAAACAAGATGGCGGCGTAGGTGACAGCGGTACCTGCAGCCTCCCACAACCACATTGAAATTACAACTAAAATACAGAACCACCATCATTCAGAACTTCCTGAAATCTAGCTGAACAAAAGTCCTAAAACAAAAGAACTGAAGATGCACATGGAGACTGGTAGGAGGGGTGGAGACACGGGCGGAATCTGGGCTGAATCTTGGAGACACAGCTATGGTCCCACATGCGGTGCCACAGTTTAAAGCCAGGAGTGGTACCTGGCAGCAACGAGTTTACAGAAGGAGCGAGGGGTCCCAGCCCCACGACAGGTCCCCCAGGCCAGGGTTCAGGTGCCGGAAGAGAAGTCCCCACAACTTCGGGCTGTAAAAACCAGCAGGGATTGTGGCTGAGTGAGCAGAGGCTGCTGGAGTCCTAAGCAGCTCCTCTTAAAGGGCCCAAGCACGGACTTACTCGGACTCACTCCTCCCTCTGAGCTTCAGCGCTGGGCAGTAGCTTGAAAGGAACCTAGGACATTCGGGGAGGAACTAACTTGTCTGGAATCAGGGCGAGAGCTGGTGCGGCAGTTTTTTCCCAACAGAAGAGCTGCAGAAGCTATTGCTCCTCTGACAAGCCCTTCTTCCACAGAGCCCTCAGGCAGGCGCCTTCTCTGAATCTACATCAACCTGACTCACACCTTTTGCCCCACCCTGGTTATTCCCAGAGACCCCGCCCCTCCCTACTTGCAAGCTCATCCAAACCATATCCAGTGTCTTTTCTATGCAAGTGGCCTCTCTTGCCTCAGGCTTAGGACTTTCCTAAAATCTCTCAAACAAGCAGCAGCGTGCCCCATACAGCTTGATAAGTGGCCCCAGGCCTGGCACTAGCGGCAGCCTGCATTGGCTCATATCTTGGCCTCTCCTGGGCACCTCCAAGCCCAGCATAAGTAGCAGCCAACTACAGTTTGCTGTGTAGCTCAGGATGGGTGGCCCTGGGCAAGGCACTGGCACAGGCTGACTCTGAACCTCCAGGAAGGCCCCAAAGACAGTGCACCTGGTGGTCAGCTTCAACCACGCTGGATTACAATCCTACCATGTCCACGAGTGACACAATCAAGGGGCGGACTCAATGAACACCAAAGCTCCAATGAAGTAAATCCTGCTCCATCGGGGTGTCTTCAGCACAGCAGTTCTTTGGCTGTAGCTGCAGTTGGTTCTCACAGCCAGTTGGTTTGGGGGTTAATTCCTCCCAGGGACACCAATAACAACCAAGGCTCAACTACAACAGGACAGTGCACACAGCCCACATAGGGGAACACCTAGAAGGCCCAGCTCAGGTGACTGGGGAGGCTGAGCCACTGGACCCTACAGGACACCTACTACAAAAAGCCACTCTACAAATTCCAGGAAACATAGCAGCTCTTCCTAATACATAGAAATAAACATCAGGAAGCAGCCAAAATGCAGAGGCAAACAAACATGTTTCAAAGGAAAGAAGAGAAGAAATCTCCAGAAAAGGAAGTAAATGAAATGGAGCCAAGCAAGCTACTAGACACAGAGTTCAAAATAATAGTTATAAGGATGCTGAAGGATCTTAGTAAGGCTATTAAAGAAACCAGTAAGATCATCAGTGACATAATAAATTATCAGTCAGAAATGAAGCCTACACAAACTGAAATGAAGAATAATTTACAGGGAATCAACAGTAAAGTAGAGGACGTTGAGAATCAAATCAGCAATTTGGAATATGAGGAAACAAAAAACACTCAACCAGAAGAGCAAGAAGAAAAAGAATCTAGAAATATGTAGTATAGGGAGCCTCTGGGACAACTTCAAGAGGCCCAATATTCACATTATTGGGAACCAGAAGGAGAAGAAAGAGAGCAAGAAATTGAAAACCTATTTGAAAAAATGACAGAAAACTTCCCCTACCTGGGGAAAGAAATCGACTTACAAGTCCAGGAAGCACAGAGAGTCCAAAGAAGAGGAACCCAAAGAGGCCCACAGCAAGACACATCATAATTAAAATGCCAAAGATTAAAGACAAAGAGAGAATCTTAAAAGCAGCAAGAGAAAAGCAGTTAGTTACCTACAAGGGAGCACCCATACGACTGTCAGCTGATTTCTCAACAGAAACCTTGCAGGCCAGAAGGGAGTGGCAAGAAATATTCAGAGTGATGAAAAGCAAGAATCTACAACCAAGTGACTCTACCCAGCAAAGCTAACATTTAGAATTGAAGGTCAGATAAAGAGCTTCACAGATAAGAAAAAGGTAAAGGAGTTCATCACCATCAAACCAGTATTACATGAAATGTTGAAGCGTCTTCTTTAAAAAGAAGCTAATGAACAAAAGAACCTGACAAACAAAACAGACCCAGAGACAATGAAGCATGTAACAGATAGTTGTATCTCAGAGGGAAGAGGGATAGAGGGTGGGAAGAGATTAACCAAAGAAGTTATGTGCATATATGCATAACCCATGGACACAGACAATAATGGAGTGAAGGCCTGGGGAGGGGTGGGAGCGAGGTGAAAGGGGCCATTGGGGTAAAAAATGGGACAACTGTAACACTTTCAACAATAAACATAAATTTAAAAAAAAAAGTCAATCTCTTCGAATATTGGGAAAAAACTGGCTTGTTGGACTCTGAGACCTTATTTAGGAAATTTTCCAAAATAATCTTGATTATATGTAATTTTCACTCATACTGGCTTTAGGACTAACAAGATGTTACTTTTACTATACTTGCTGAGTGGAGTATTTGACTTATACAGTACATAAATGAAGAATTCAGTACACAAACCTTTTTTTTTTTAAGTGTTTTTATTGATTTTTAGAGAAAAAGGGAGGGAGGAGAAGAGACAAATAACCCATCAGCTGCCTCCTGCACGCCCCCTACTGGGGATCAAGCCTGAAACCCAGGCATGTGCCCTGACTGGGAATCAAACCAGTGACCTTTGGGTGCATGGAAAGATGTTCAACCAACTGAGCAACACCAGCCAGGGCAGTACACCAATCTTGACTCTGACATATTTTATATGGAAAGGGTCCTGAACTGTAGGTGCATGCTTCTGGAGCAGAGCAAACCTTACCAGGGGAGAGTGCAGTCCTTGGTGGTATTACCTTACCAAGTGAAAGGCTAGGCCTTCTGCCAGTACTAAAAATACCATGGACACACACAATAGTGTGGTGAAGGCCTAGGGTGGTGGGGGGATGGGTGCAGGGTAGAAGGGGTCAATGGGAGGGGAAAGAGGACATCTGTAATACTTTCAACAATAAATTAAAAAAAAACAAAACTAAAAATAAAATCTCCCTCTGAATATGAAATTTGAAAGAATGGATATATACCAGATGAGAAGAGCCAACTGTAGGTATGACTCAACCCCAAAGATTCTCAGTAAAGAGTTTCAGGTGCACCAAGAAACCAATTACAGCTCTGGCCAGATGGCTCAGTTGATTGGAGCATGATCCCATGCGCCAAAAGGTTGCGGGATTAATTCCCAGTCAGGGCACATACCTAGGCTGGGGATTCAATCCCCAGTCAGGGTATGAACGGGAGGCAACCAATTGATGTTTCTTTCTCACATCGATGTTTCTCCCTCTCTCTAAAAAAATCAATAAACATATCCTTGGGTGAGGATTAAAGAAGACAGACAGAGAGAGAGAGAGAGAGAGAGACACAGACCTCTATTGCTTGCTGAGCCTTGGTTGGGAGGCCAGAAGGTCTTCCTTGAACGAGGCCCTTTGGTTGACTATGCATATTTTCAAACTGCAATAGCAAAGCAATCTCCCAATTTTCAAGTAAATTTTTATAGTATGCCCTTTCTAAAGTAATTTTGAAAAGATGGTTAGATTATTTTCCATAGTTAGCATCTCACCTCATAGCATTCACAGTAGTTTTTAAGACATCCTGATCGTTTGCAATTACATCCTTTGCTGTGACGTCGATCTGATTCTCCCTCCTTTCCTTTCCCTATTTTAGGCTTAAAAGCTTCTGGATTTCTGTCAAGGCATGCCTACCAAAACAGAGCAAATACCAAGTGAACTTAAACAACAGGACATTAAATTTAAGTACTGCAAAGGGGATTAATTTTCTTTGTAAAATAAAGAGTTCTATATAAAAGAGGTCAAAACGGAATATTTTGTCAGTTAAATGAAATAAAAAAATAATCACCTTTATTGCTTTTTGCCTTTCATTTTCATGTTCCAAATTATTATAACAATTAGTACAATTGCAGTTGTTGCAAAATTCACCATTTGCAAAGCAATCGCAATATCTGGAATATAAAAATTGGTATAAGTTCTATCAAAAAAGTCATTGTTAAAACAAGCAAAACTATAAATTATCTGATTCAATAGCATTATATATGTGGTAAAGCACTTTGGAAATGTACTCAGAGCCACCTAGTTAGAGTTAACATATGTTGTCAACCACATGATAAAGCTCAAAATTAAAGTCAATGGCTCCTAGAATTTAGTAACTTATTTCTAGTAGCAACAGCTTCCAACACAAGAGCTACAAGATTTTATGTGCCCCCAAAGTAAGTTATTTCAAAAACATGAAAAAGGAGAAATACGGGCTATATTCTATTAGTGGAACCTACTCACCTGAACTACTGCTATGCTTCTTTGAATTCTAAACTCCCACACAACCAATGCTTTTCATTTGTTTCATGTCAAATCTCTTAGTTCAGTACTAATAAGCAAATCAATCAGCCAATAATTTTAAAACTACTCAGAGTATCACCTCATTCAGGAGACCAAATGATAAAGGTAATAAGTAAGATCAAATTTATTATTATTAAGGACAGAGACTATGTCTGTGTCGTGCTGTTGTGTCCCTAACCTGTGCCTCATCTATGGTAAAGATTCTGCAATTATTTCTTTCTGAATGAAATAAAACAGTATTTTCACACTGTCATGTTCTCAAACATTCACACTTGTATGTTTGGTTAAATACTTAGACTTATGGAATTGATCTGTTAAGAAATTTTAGTTAATTCCATTTATTTTTAAAAGCACTTTCACGTATATCAAATGAGGGAACAGTAGCAAAAAGACTTACAATTTCAAACACAGCGATTTTGTACAATTACAGGGCTTTCGGGGCCGACTGGCAGACTCTGATGGGATTATGCTATACAGACACACAAAAAAGATACACATTTTAGTCAATTAAAAGTTATCAAAATTAGAAAAGTCTCCAACCTGTAAATTCTTAAGACAAGGCTTTAACAAATGTATCATCTCTAATAAAAGTTTGCTATGTTATTCTATTTACATTAAGTTCAAAAGCAAGTTGTAACATGAAAAGAGAGGCAGAGTCAAGATATGAGGAAGGAAAAAAGGACGTTATTAGTCCTGGCCAGTGTGATGCAATCGGTTGGGCACCCTCCTCATGCACCAAAAGCTTGCTGGCTCGATCCTAGTAGGGGGTTTGCACTCTCACATCAATGTTTCTCTCTCTCCCTCTCCCATCCTCTCGCTCTAAAAATCTATAAAAAGTCTTTTTTTTAAAAAAAGGATGTTATCAATAACTTCTACAGAAACTTCCACCAAAAAAAAATACTCTTCCTTCAGAGAACTGAAGTTTTGAAATCTCCTCAAAACTTTTCAGACTTAATTATAAAAGGTAGTGAGTAGAAAAGGGTGTGTGGGGCTGGAATTTGGGAGGGGAGGGAGAGGTAGACTGGTTCCATCCAAACTGTAAAGGCAACAACAGATCAAAAAACAGACAAACAAACCAAAAGAAAAGCAAGGACCTAATATGACAATTTAAAAACCAATATCCTTTTATAAATTTATTCAGGGTGGGAAAGGGAGAGAAGAGGGAAAGAAAGGGGAGACAGAGAATAATAAAGCACGTGGAAAAAAATAGTGAATCCAAGAAAAAGAAAGTTGGGACTTTTTCTTCTAATGAGCTACTGATATATTTAATACATGAAAATAAATACATGGCTTTTAAAAAGTCCACCTACATCTCACCTAGACTCTACTCACCACCACCACACCATGTCTGGGAAAACTCAGGAGGCCTCCAGACTCAGCTGGAAACTCACCCTGAGCAGGAAGCTTGGCTTGAAGTGGAGAAGAGACTCTCCAGGTTGTCAGAAATACCATTATTCACACTTGGTGGCAAGACAATGTGTGGGAATGCTGGGGAAGGTAGAGGGCCCCTTGGGGGGGGCACCCCTGGGTTGGCACTGATACAGCATTGGCTATGACAGAATAGGCATCTCAAGGAGTGGCCCTCAAATAAGATATATGGCAGTTCCTTTGATTACTCCTGTAACTTTTCTGTTTAAAGTATTTCAAAACAAAAAGTACTGTAGAGACATGCTCACATAGCTTTGGGGGGGGGGGGGGGGGAATCAAATAAATGTATTTTGAAATATATATATTTGATGCTGCATATAACCTGATCTAACAACTTAACTTACATATTTTCCAAATACTCACCCATTGAATGGAAGCCTTGCCTGGGTCTGGACACCTGGTGTACCAGTAAAGTTAGAGTTGCTTGCTATAGACACATATGAAGACTGCTGTAGCTACATGTAAAGAAAGATAATTTTAGACCATATTTACAAAAATGGACAATATTCTCAGATATAATGATCAGTAAGAAGCACAAATTCATCTACTAAAATAGGAAAAATAGAATGGAAAATTTCATGCAAACATACTACCTTACAAGGCAGCTTTTCTAAAGATCCAAACTAGTATCAGAGGTGAAAACAATGTTAACAGTTTAAAGTACAACATGGTACAAATATAATATATTTTTTCATAGAGGAGTATGTTATTATAATTAGAAAATTCTAAATAAGTGCCTTAAAAGTACTGTAATAATGTGTATTGGCTAGAAAAATGCAATGTAGCTACTTGTAAATAAAACTTAATATACTGATCATTCATCACACAGCAAGTTATAGAAAATGAGAAGTTACATGCACAATAATTAAGTTTCAACTTTACACTGATTTCTAAACATAAGAAAAGAGATGCTAATGATAAAAACACTGAACATTAATTTTTTGAAATCAGTAGCCACATACCATACTCCAAAGTAAATTTCATTAAAGTACAGATAGGTTTCTGTTTCTCCTCTTACAAGCTGAATGAATCAATTCAACAGCTTAGAACATGGTGCTAATTTGCTTGACTCTTACATGAAAAAGAAAACTTCTGCTTCCTAGAAGCAACACTCCTACTCCAAGCCAGCCAACTGGATAATTTGTGGCTTTGATCTAAAGATGACCAAACGAGTCTGGACAGATCACTCAAGGTATGTCACCTGGAAATCCATCTCACAGTCTATTTTCCAAGAACAAGTCAGTGGCATTATATTCATAGGTGAGGAAGAGCTTTATTAGGGTCACAGTCCTTTCTGAATCCATTTGAACTCTGATAATTATAACATCAACTTATTTTCTCTTATATCTATATGATTTTGCCCTCTCACAAACATGCTCTCAGCTCCAAACTGTCTGACTTGTATATTTGACTTGTGCTATATATTTCTCAACGCTAAAGATACATAAAAATAAACTCAGAAGTTTTCATTAACATTTCTTGAAAAAGAAGTTTTCATTAACATTTCTGGACAAAGCCATTTTAATATTGAGTTAGATGGTTCTGAGTCATTTTCAGAATGTGACAACACTAGACATTTCAGACCCAATTATCCTTTTGGAAATGCAATGACTTCATTTTTGCCTCATACCTGAGTGACGTACTGAGCTGGAAGCACTGCATAACCCACATTCCCTGTCCCTGGAGCAGGCGCCAGCACCGTGCCCGGCGGCAGGTTAGTGAGGTTTGGCTGGATCTGTGGCAGTGGGGTGGCAGGCATGATGAGCCGTTGCTGTGGCTGGCTAGTAGTAACAATTTGTGAAGCTGGGTTGATTGGTTTTGGAACAACCTGAAAAAAAAAGGCATATCAATAATTACAAAAATAAATTTTACAGCTTCTCAATTCAGTATACATCCCTTGTATATAAATCTTAACTTTCGCCTGTGGCTAAGGCAGGAAGACATTGGCCACAAAGAAGATGAAAAAGTTGGAGTCAGTCAACTTTAGGCTCCAACTTGTTGTGAAAAGTGGAATGTACATGCTGGGGTACAAGGAGACTCTGAAAATGATCAGACAAGGCAAAGCAACACTGGTCACCCTCGCCAGCAACTGTCCTGTCTTGAGGAAATCTGAAATACAGCACTAAGCCATGTTGGCCAACACTGAATTTCCATCACTACAGCGGCAATGACATTGAATTGGGCACAGCGTGTGGGAAAGACTACAGAGTATGCACACTGCTGTTGCTGATTCTGATATCATCAGGAGCATGCCAGAACAAACTGGTAAAAAGTAAATCAGGCAAAAATTTTTTTTTTAGTAAAACTGGCCAGAGTTTAATTTAAAAAAAAAAAAAATCTTCACTTTCAATTTTAAAAATAATTGTTTGGGAGAGACTGAGATAAGAGATTTTGTGATACTCACTTGTTTGACAGTCTGTGTAAGTGGAACTGACATCCGCACTGGAGTGGTGCTAACCACGGGCTTCGCTTTTTAAAAAAAGGGGGGAAAAAGGACAATTTACTCCCATAAAATAATACTTAAAGCATTTAAGATAATTAATTTTTTTCAAGATATCCTCATGAAAGAGCTTAAAGAATTCCACCTGCTTGTTATTTGAAGCAGTCCTTAACCCATCTATTAGGAAACTTTTATCAAAATTCCTTAACCCATCTACGAGTCGCTTTATGAGGGAATGTTTGTCATTTAAGACATTCTTCTAAAAGTACTTCGATCTGCATTCATGTGATTTATACATTCACTACTAAATACAGTCAGATGAAGCACTGCATAAATTTAAATACCTGCCATTCAGGGGCTTGGATAACAATGCTGTTCTATACTATTTCTAATTGCTGTGTTTGTATTCAAACCAGAGAAAATATCATTCCTGTATAATTCATTATTTACAGAGTACCTACTAGAAGGTAGCATAGATTAAGGTTAAGAATATGTATGGGATCATAAGTCATTAGACCTTGGGGATTCAAATCCCAATTCTGCTACTTTCTAACTACTTAAGGTCTCTTTGCCTGTATCTCCATCTGCAATATGGAGGTAGTATCTCCTTTAAAGGGTATAAGGATTAAATATGTTAACTCATAAAAATTTATTAGAATAGTGCCTAGCAAATAGTAAGTGCTCAATAAATGTCAGATGTCATTTTTGTTATTGTAGTTGTTATTACTACAACCATTACTACTATATAAATGGCATTGTGGACAGTGTTCCAGGGAAACTAAAGTACAAGACACCTTCTCAAAGAGATTACATTCAAGTAGAGCAGATTAGACAGTACCCAAATAAAATAAATACTGTTAAAAAAGAGAAAGTGCTGTGGGAGTTCAAGGGAGACAGAACACGCACGTGACTGACTGGCAGAGGATGGGAGTACGGAAAGAAGGCACTGAGGACATAGTGTCTGAGACAGGTCCTGACCAGTGGACAGGTTACAGAGAGGGCACAGCCTGGAGGGCATCCCACGCAGAGGCAGGAGCCTGAGAAGTGGAGGCTCAATGCTAGAAAGCTGCAAAGCATTTTGCAAAATGTTGGTGAACAGACCGGTTTGGTTGGAAGCTAGGGTTAAACTAGACAAGTACGGGCAAAAAGGCAGGCTGCAGCCACTTTGAAGGCCTTGAATGTCAGGGTAGAAATGTGTTTTTAATTCAGTAGGCAATGAGAAGTTTCTGAGGAATCTGAAGTACTACATAAATACTATTTGGAACAGCACAAAAAGAAACTATTTGAAAGCAGAGTGTAAAACAGAATGAAGAAACAAGAAGTTAAAAGAACGCAAAAAATGAGGATCTAATCTGGGGTAACAGTGCTGGGAATGGAAAGAGAGCAGCTGCAGAGACATGAAGGAGGTGAAAGGAACTTGAATTACAACCATTTGGATGGCAGAATTGCAGGTATAAGGGAATAAATTGCTAAGCTTTCAAGTAACTGGGAAAATGGCAGCTATTAAAAGTAAACATTCAAGGATGAGCTGATTTAAAGGGAAGATGAAACCTGACACAGAGAAATGCTATGATGAAATTCAGGATCTATTATGGCACTAGATCTATTATGTTGGGACCAAAAGAAATACAGTTTAATACTGCCTACTGCCACTTCCAGAGCCTAAAAAGGGGATTTAAAAATAGAGAACATCCCTTTGAGTTTTATTTATGCAAACGGTCTACAGCCTGGTCTTAAAGAGAGGTTGAGATAATGGGATCTAAACTGTTCTGAACCATAAAAAAAGAAAGGAAAAAAAAAAGACTTCCTCTGATAGAAAGGCTGGGAAGGTTGATGGCTGGACCAAAAATTGAGAGTCCTAGAAGGACATTAGAGTACTCTGACCTAAAAGGGAGCAGGCCCCTGCGGCAAGGTGACAAACCAGGGAGAAGGGGGAAGGAGAACAACCTCCAGAAAGTATACGATTAGTGGTGATGATTGCATCTCTCTGAATATACAAAAAAACCACTAGATGGTAATGCTTAACCAGGATGAATTTTAAAGTAGATATGAATTATATCTCAATAAAGCTGCTATACAAAGAGTGTATGACCATGAATTATAGGAGCAGTGACATCTGATACCTGATTTGAAAGTTTCCTATTCTGTTTGATTCTCCTCAGTTACTTTATCTTTACTTAAGTTATAATAACCACTGTACACCGGTCTCTACAAGGAATTAAAAGCCCAAATTCATGCTTGGGACATATAAGAGTGGACTCCCTATCCCACTTGCACACTGAGCAGTGTTTTGTGTGTGTTTTTTTTAATCCTCACCTGAGGATATATTTTTTTCCTTTGCTTTTTCAGAGAGAGTGGAAGGGAGAGAGAGAGGAAAAAAAAAGAAACATCGATGTGAGAGAGACACATGGAATGGTTGCCTCCCGTTTGTGTCCCCCCCCCAGGGCCAAGCCTGCAACCGAGGTACGTGCCCTTGGCTGGAATTGAACCCGGGACCCTTTGGTCCTCAGGTCGACACTCTAACTACTGAGCCAAACCGGCTAGGGCCAGAGCAGTGGTTTTGAAGAGTCCAACATCTAGAAGAATTTCAGAACTTCCCAGTGGTTTGTGAAATAATGGGGAAGAGTGGACGGCTTGTCTTCAGACTCCGATGATTCTCATTTGGAGAATAAAGAAAGGATTACTGTTCCTGTGCTCAAGCACACACGGCGCTAGAAAATTTGGGAACTCTAGGTTTCTATTAGCTTGGCATCTGCATTCTGAGTTTTAACTGAAACCTGGGGAATTTTAAATTACCTGAGGAGGGGGGTCATATTGATGTTCTATAACGAAGCCAGCAGTCCGCATCTCTCCTCCTCTAACTTCTGAGCAGTCTCATATTACTACTCTGCAGTGTTCACAGAAGCTGGTATAATCTTTTATTTTTCAGTCTTTAACAGGAATTCTGAACAATCCTTTCAGAACAGTCCCTTCCAAACTTCAGAAATCATAAGTGCAAGTTCTTGAGACTAATTTCTTAAGTTGATTTCCTCCCTCACCAAGATGGTACATTATATTCTAAAAAGGTTAACCAAGCACTCTTCTGGGTGTTTCTACAGTGCTGTCTGACATCCAGCCAGCAATTAACAGTATGCAGCCTTTTCATACTGATTTTTGTGACTTTGGTGGGAAAATGTACAAGATGAACCCAATTCCCTTTGGCATAAGTAAACTGCTCACAGGAAATTAAGCCCTTAGAAAGACATCATAATACATTTGATAAACTAGAGCAACTATTTCGTGTATCTCTAACAAAAACTAAATTTAACTCATTGTTCCTGTGAAATAGTATATGTTATATATACCTAGATCTTTTATGGGATAGAAGAGAAAGATAAAAAGAGAAAAATACAGGTGGATATAAGGGAAATCGCATGAGTAGTAAGTGTATGTGAGGGTGTGGAAGGAGCAGAGAGACAGAGAGCAGAGATGGAAAGTTGAAGGTGGAAAGCAAAAAAGGAAGAATCGGGGAAGCAGAAGGGGGAGGTGAGGCATTTCCAGGAGGCAAAGAGAATGGAGCGGTAGAGAGAAGCAGAAAGACAGACATGAAGTTGGAAAAGGAGGCACCAGTAAGTACACTAGAATTAGGAAATGTCCAACCCATTCCTCCATTCTTTCTGCATCTTCAGCTCCCTTTTCTACTTATATCAAAGGCGTATTCTTGATAAGGAATAAATTAGTCTTAACATTACACTGGAAATAAACACTCAGCATATTGTGTACATACAAACACACACATAAAATATAACCAATTGTATCTAATGACTGCTTTATATCATTACAATATCTAAGGAAATCCAACTTGTAGTACTTCTGTTAGTACTCTGCTAAGTTTAAGTATATAAAGAATATAAAAATTGATTCCCCTCATCAGCAATATGTTTCATTTTTCCTCTCATTAAGAACACTATAATAAAAGATTTTCTCCACAATCAGTTTAAAGAGGGACTGGAAAACATAATTGCTTGATATGTCTAATTTAGTGAAATATACACTAAAATACTGTTTCTCTCATTCATCCTCCATTTTTCTCCCATCAGTAATTTACAAAATAGATTTTCCCTTAGGTAAACTAGCTATCAGAAATAGATAGCTCCAACCCTCTGATTCCTTAATAAAAGGGAAAGAATATAAAAGCGGTCTTTAATTCTTCTATTTACATCTAATAAACAACAAATCATTCACTTGCCATCAACTGCTTTTTTACATCATTGGAACATGCAGCAGTCTTCCAAGGGAAAAAATTAGGCCCTAAACTATAAACTGTCCTGATCCTTTTACACCATTCAATTTTTTAAGTAAATAAATATGGAGAAAGGTTATGTGTGTGAGTCTACATTTCAGGTGGTAGAAAGGCTAAAACACAAACAGAAAATGGAAGGACTATAAAAAGGAATACCCACATGAAAAAATACAACTGAGCAGAATAACAGCACACTTTAATGGCTACTTATTAGCAATTACAGATTTAAAATAAGAATGAAAGTGATGTAAGTTTTTACTTATCATTTATTCCTTGCCTACTGGTCATGTCAACTGACCCAAACCTTATCAAGCATCTTCATAGTTTAGAAAATAAGAAATAATTTGGTTCCATCTAAATTTATCTCACTCGCATAAATGGTGGAATTTTAACTAGTAATAAAATAGCCAATGACAAATTGAAGAATAATTATGATTATTGGTAGCACAGCACAGTGAGTACCAACTTCTAGCAGAATGAAACACTACAGTCATATAGAACTATGATTCTATTTCACTGCTTTCTATAATAGCTGCTGACTCAATCTCTCAGCTGAAATTCCACACTTAATCAGAATTTCAGCAAGAAAAGGACTGATGTTCTTTAATAATGTTCAAAGCATTAATTACTATTTTAAAAAATGGTTACTAACCTTGCTGAAGAGGCTGAGTGTTTGTACTGGGATTCTGACTACCTGGCTGGGTTGAGCTACTGGCAGTTGTGGCAGTAACAAGTCGGACATAATGAAACTTGCTTCCAGGCACTTGGATCTGCTGGACATTGGGAGCAGTTGCCAGAGGAATAATTGTCTTAAATTGTGATGTGCTCACGCCTCCAACAGTGATGGTCTGCACAGCTGATTTCACTGCCTATTAAACAATACAACATGGCTATCATTAATTTGGTATTGAACTTTCCTACAACTTTTAAGACAATCGCTCAAGTGAAAATATGTTCTTGCATTTCACCAAAGCTATTGAAAGGAACAACCTGTTCAAAGATAAATGAAATGAATACAGGAGTGAAACCACAATGAGTTATGAGTTCTGTCTTCCATCTCTAGTAGTTAACTTTCTTGACAATCCAGGTCAGATGACTTGCTATGAAGAAATTATTACTTAAATTACAAAAATGTATACAAGTTTGTTAATATTAGGTAAAATTTATAAGAAAAAGATTACTTTAAAACTCCCAAGAATTAAGCCTCATATTCAACACAGAGAAAAAAAAGGATACAGATATTTGGCTTTATCACTATCCACCAAATTAACTAAGACAAATTTCATTTTCCCAGGTTCTAAAGGAGAAACACAAAAGAAAAGCCCTCTTTAGTCATTTCTGAAAGGCTTAGAACACTCCACAGATACAAATGTACCTGCCAACATATGGGCAGGAGACCAAATTTAGTCCAGAATTACACCAACTTTGGTTGTCTAAGGAAACTAATTTTGGGTGATGCAGCCCTGAGTAAATATAAACATTTTTAATTTTCTCCTTCAGTCTGACAAAAAACGTTACTTCCCAAAAAGCTAAATGAAACAGAGGCAGAACAAAACAAATGTATTTTTTTAATATATCTTTATTGACTTCAGAGAGAGGAAGGGAGAGGAAGAGAGAGAGAGAAACATCAATGATGAGAGAGTCATTGATCAGCTGCCTCCTGCACACCCCCAACTGGGGATGGAGCCTGCAACCCGGGCATGTGTCCTGACTGAGACTCGAACCACAATCTCCTGGATCATATGTTGATGCTCAACAGCTAAGCCACACCCGGCCGGGCAACAAATGTCTTTTAAGTTTCTCCAATCAATGTTTAATCAATGTATAACAGACTGTCATAAAAGAAAGGTCCTGTCAAGATTCTCTAATTACTTCTGTACAATTATTTTATAAAGTATTACATCCCCATCTACTCTTCAAAAATCCCTCATGCTAAAAGGTAACTAACATGATGGAGGAGATCTACATTCATTATGTGAATAATAATTTATAAAATACTCAAGAATTTGAATACTTCCTTAAAAGCCCAGGAAATAAAAAAAGAGAAGAATGTCATTTAGTTTGGAAAGTCGACGGGTATTAATCAAAGGAGATTATTTTTGCATAAAATAATTCACATATTATCATTAGGCAGAGGCAACACAAAGCAGATCTAAAATAAAGATAAGAAATAATAGCCATAACAGTTAGTGAGTTCAATGAAAATATAAAGCTTAAGGGATTATATGTGTACATATGGAAGTGCCTGAAAAATCAAGCAACATGTAAGACAAATATGTACACTGGTGCAAGGTATAGTCTTGTCCTTGCTATATCAGTTCAAAACGGGGAAAAAATACTATCTTAAGAAACAAGGTGCCTCAAACATAACAGTTAAGTGTATTGGTAACTTAATATGTATACAGGACAGTACTTTAAAAAACTGTAAGTAAGATTATCTGATTTAAATCCAGCAACCACTAGGAGCTAGACACAGCATGGCACAAGTACAGGGACTGGTTTAGTTAAGTCTATGCAATACTATGTAACTTTTCCATCTCTTTACTTTCACCTTTTCTTTTTTTTTCTTTTTAATATATCTTTATTGATTTCAGAGAGAGGAAAGGAGAGGGAGAGAGAGAGAGAGAAACATCAATGATGAGTTATTGATCGAGCCCACAACTTGGGCATGTGCCCTGACCGGGAATCGAACCCCAATCGCCTGGATCTTAGGTTGATGCTCAACCGCTTAGCCACGCCTGGCCGGGCTACTTTCACCTTTTCTAAACCCTAACCTTCAAGCTACAACTCGTACAAGCTGCATATAATTGGGTCTTTAAAATAATCAGATTTGACTATATTTTTAATGAGCATCTGTCTATTTACATTTAAGATAGTTAACTAAATATTTGAACTTAAGTCTACCATTGTACTTCTTCCTATTTGAATCACATATCCTCTTCTTTTTCTCTCCATTCTTGCCTTCTTTTTGGTTTTACTACTTCATTTCCCTACTGTGTGAACTTGTTATTTATACATTATGTCACTATTCTTTTAGTGGTTACCCTAGAAATTACAACGTAGGAATTAAGTTAGTACTTTATACATCATCCAGACAATGAAAGAACTGTGTAACGCGAACACCAACTGTGTAACACTAACACTTGCCCCATCTTTGTGATGTTAAGTATCTGAATTCTGCATATAATTTAAACTCCATAAGACATTCATTTATATATACCCCACAAATTTACCCTTTCTGTCCTTAAATGCAGGTCTGCTGATGAGAAATTCTCTCCACTTACTTTCTCAAAAAATATCTAATCCTTTCTTTATCTGTATCTAATTTGCTGATAAACTCATCTTACTTTCTGCCTGGATATTGGAAAACAAATTTAAAATCAGCTTCACCTGCCTTGAATCCACCATACAGATACTACTTTTTCCTTATTTTTATTATATTCTTGTTGCCTCAGAAACATTCCATGAGTTTTGATTTAATGACAAAATTAAGTCTAAATTTGTTTTGTTTTGAAAATTCTCATAATCTAACCCTATCTTTGTATGTTCTCCATTCCCTCCAAAGCATTATGTATTCCAGTCAGAGTAGCTGTTTCACTGTCCCATGTGTACATCTTACCTATTTCACTTCTAGTCCTTTACTCTTGTGGCTGACATCCACTCTAATTCATATCTACACAAAACCTTAGCTCAGGGATTCTAGCTCTACTCATCCTAACTGTGGTTGAATCCCCTTATACAGGATCTTGTGCCATCACATCTTTTCTTGCTTTTGCAATTTTGTATGTTTGTATAATTATCTGATTCATTTGTCACACTCCCTCTTACACCTCCACAGACTTTAGGTTCCTCTTGTCTATTTTTGCTCTCTACTGTTTCCCCAAAGAGCACAACCCCAACACATAGTAGGCATTCAATAAGTACTTGCTGATTGGTGAATGAAGGGATACCAGGACTTACCTTTTTCTCTTTAGTTTCATATCACCTAGTCTATACCACACAACTTAGCACGTAATGAAATGAATATTTCATTACTCATTATTGGCTTACTTCATTCAATTTTATCTGCCCAACCATTGTAAGCTCTCCTATAGTTCCCACAACCTCAGCACAGGGTGCACACAGACCTCAGTAAATATTGACGGACACTGACAAACACAGAATGGAAGAGTATCTCTTTATTACAGGAAACCATTATTGTTCAAGCTCACAGTTAACTGCCTAATGCCAATTACCTGTGTTAATATAGCACTATAAGGCTATATAAGAATATGATACAGACTGATTGCTGCTCATAACCAAAATACATATTCTTTTCTGCTTCCCAGACATATAGCCAGATTATATTTCCTAGTCTCCCTTGCAGTGAGGTAAGGCTATGTGACTGATTTTAGCTAGTGAAGTGAATGAATGCAATATGCACACTTTCAGATCTAGAGCCTGAAAACATCCCACAAGTGTTTTTCCATGTCTTTTCCTTTCCAGTTGGCTGGAATGGAGATAACCTTCAGAGAAATTAATAACATCATACAGTTTATTGTAATTTCTAGTCTACTGTAAATATTAACATTTTAAAATAAAACTGTCACATCATTTTTTAAAATGTATTCTATGGAATCAAATCAACATAGTGATTTGAAACTCAGTAGTATCTATTATATTTTTTAAAATACAATAAACCATTCTTTACTATTCGGAAATTTATATTATTCCTTTTCCTCTGAGAACGTGTATATTTTAGTTTAACATTTTATGGTTTAAATTCTTTTACCATAATTATATATAAATTGAAAGTTTAAAAACATTATTTCCTATTACCCTTATGTATAGGTCTAAGTGTTAAATAATTTCATATATTGTATACACTTAAATCAAAGCAATATAAATACATTACAAATTGCAATTATAATAATATAGAAAATTTTTATTGGAATGCATCTCCCAGTAAGATAGATGATGAGACTCATTTTAAAAGATTACTTCCTGCAGCCCAGCTGGCGTGGCTCAGCGGTTGAGCATCAACCTATGAACCAGGAGATTGCGGTCTGATTCCTGGGCAGGGCACATGCCCAGGTTGGGGGCTTAATCCCTAGTAGAGGCCATGCAGGAGGCAGCTGATCATTGACTCTCTCATCATTGATGTTTCTATCTCTCTCTCTTTCCCTCTCCCTGTCTCTCTCTGAAATCAATAAAGATATATTAAAAAAAAAAAAATTACTTCCTGAATGTATAGGTGAATATTATATAGTGCTAGAATGAGAGTTCTAGCACCAATTCTCTTCCTATGTTTTTATAAATATAAATGCTGAAAGCATTTCCACAAATAAGTATATACTAATAGAAGGATAGTAATTGTAATAATATACATTAATACTTTGAATTCCTTCTGAATTTTATATCAAAAATCCCATTATAGTCTACCATCAAAAATTTTTAATGATCTGAAACTCACTTAAATCCTCCTTCAATTTAGTAGAAAGAAAAAATTAGAACCTATCTGAACTATAAGCAAAATAAGTTTTAATAATCTGCAGTGACTCATTTTTCAATATCTAAGTTAACCTTCTAACTTCAGTTATCCAAAAGTTCAGCCTTTCAGATCAGATTTGATGTAAATCAACAGCTCGGCTTCACTTTTTGTGCTAAGTCACCTATCTTGAATAGACTATAATTTCCCCACCCCAGATGTACATAAGTTTAAAAATGTAAACATTAAAAAAAACAAAAACACACCCAGATAGTCATTCCAATAATAAAATGAGAGGCAGACTCAGAAGTAACCCAGATGTTGCAACCACCAGAGAAAGACTTTAAAATAACTATGATTAATATGTTAACAAACCTAGTGGGAAACGAAGACAACAGCAAGAGACATAAACTATAAGAGTCAAATGGAAATGTAAAAATAAAATAAATACAATTACCAGAGATGAAAAATTCATTCAATGGGCACATTAGCAAACTCCACAGAACTAAAAAAACCCCAATGAATTGTTTTGGTACTAATTTATACTCTCATCAGCAGTGACCTTCTCATGTCACTTATCAAATGCTTATTTAGTTCTCTATTTTATTTTTTTCCATCACCATTTATCCCACCCACCTTTACCTCCTCCACCTCCACCCTCCCTACCCCCTGACAATCACCACCATGTTGTCTGTGCCCACAAGTTCTCTTTTTTTTGTTTTTGCTCAATCCTTCTACCCTCCAAGCACCCCCACCAGAGCTGTCAGCCTGTTCTCTATTTTGCTTATTACTTCAGTTTGTTCATTAGATTCCACATGTTAGTGAACCAATGAATTTAAAGATATGTCAACAGAAATTATCCCAACTAAAACACACACACACACAAAGTAGGGGAGGAAAACAGAATAGAGCATTGAAGGGCTGTGGAACTATATCAGTTTAACATCTTTGGTATTGGAGTTCTAGAATGAGAAGAGAAAGATTGAGGCAGAAGAAATATTTGAAGAGATAATGGCCAAAAATTTTCCAAAAATAAAAGACAATAAATTATAGATCCAAAAAGCTTTAAAATCAAGATAAATTATATTTTAAAAGGAAAATAATAACAACACAACACATCTGGACACATTAAAAAGTCTTGAAGGCAGTTAGGATAAAAAGACATACAGAGGAGGAAAAAAGACAAAAATTACAGCATTACTCCTTGCTAGAAACTATGCAATCTACAAGTCAGTGCAGTGACATTTTTAAAGTACTGGGGGAAACTGTGATCCCAAAATATTTTACCCAATAAAAATATCTTTCAAAAACAATGGCAAAATAAGACTTTTCCAGGCATACAAAAGCTCAGAATCTTGTCAGCAGATTTCCCTTAAAATAAATATTACAAGTTCTTTAGGGAAGAGTTTGATGCCAGACTGACATTGGGGCCCACACAAAGGAAGGAAAGTATGTAGGATACGGTTAAAATGATAATAAAAGACTTGTTTTTCTTATTTTTAATCATAATTTTGTGTAAAACAAAAAAAGAAAAATGTATTGTGAAGTTTATAACATGTAAAAATAAAATATTTAACACAAAAGATGACAGGCAGGAATTGGAAGCAATCTATTGTAAGGTTCTTACCCTAAATGAAGTGATATAAATTTGAAGACAGAATGTGATAAGTCAAATACCTATTTGACTCTCAAATGACCAATTTAAAAAATTCAACTATAACAAGCCAATAATGGAGCTAAAATAGAATCATAAAATATATTCAATTTACCCAAAAGAAGGCAGAAAAAGAGTTAAAAAAAGAAAAAGAACAGATGGACTAAAAGAAAATAACTAGTAAGATGAAAGATTTAAATCCAATCATACCAACAATTCTATTAAATGTCAATGCTCTAGAAATACTGATTTCTATAATACTGACCACGTATCTAATCATCTTGCTATATTTACATAATAATTCTAACAGATCAGTAACAGATTCTTAAATTTTATTTGTATATAGTAATATAATATGTAATTGTGACAATGTTTTACTATTTATTTCTGTGTTACGGCATTAACGTAGACCTATAGAATGGAACAAGGGTTCAAAGTGAATATTCTTGTTCATAACGCCATTTATATAACATTTAATGCATTTTCCCCCCGTTTCATATTATGAAAGTATCCTTCTATTTTTATTGTTTCAAGTATTTTTAACCAAAATGGAAGTTGGCTACTATCAGGATTTTTCTGTATTTAGGTGCTTTGATATTCATATAATTATTCTTTTTCCTATTTATGTCATGAATTTGATGGATAGATTTTTAAATGTAAACCACACTGTATTTCTAAAACAAACTCAAATATTACATAAACAAAATAATACTAACAGGCACGAATAAGGTTATAAGACAAAAAACACATCAGATGTCAAATAAGAGAGGATAACAGCACTGCTAAAATCTGAAGCAAGAAGAAAGTAAACCATGCAGAGTCACATTTTCATTAGTTTAATGCTTACTTGCATATCTAATAAGTACTAAAAAAAACACAAATGAGGATTATTTTAGGGGAAAAAAAAGAAGAAATCTGTCCTACAACAAGAGACAACTATAATATCAAGTAAACTGAGAAAAGATTAGAATGACTGGCTTCCCAATAAACCTGGTAACATTAGTTTCTAAGATGGAGAAGAGAGTGAGAATGGTATGCAAATTGTAATGAGAAGCAGCAAGAAAAAACACTTATTCTCTCCACCCCTTTCAAGCTCAGAGGTACAAGGGCTGAAGGAGACAAACAGCCATCAGTTAAGAGGTACCGGGGAAGCAGCATCCTCAGGAAGAGCCAGGGACCCATTAGAACAAGAAAATAAAAGGAACATTCAGGGAAGAGGCTGAGGATTTAAGAAATTACTTTGATTATGAACTCCAGAGAGAAGGATTTCGAGAGTTGGGCACAGATGGGGAAAGGAACAGAAGATAGTGACAGCCTTAAGGAGATAGGATGTGTAAGATAAAAGGTGACCTAGGAGTCTGGGCCTTTTGGTGGTACCCAATATATACAGGGATAAATAATGAGAGAAATCCTGGCAAATTCAAGGTGGATGGTGGTCAGATTGTGAGTGTTAGTAGACAGAAAAGGGTAGGTGCTTGGGGTTTCCTTTTGACCACTTGATCAATGGGAGCAAGCAGATCTCCAGCAAATCCTTACTTTGTATCTTTTTAATTGACTTTTCTATGGCATTTGAAATTGTAGCCCAGTATCATTCTTGAAATCACCTTCCCTTCCTATTTTCTCTTACTACCTCTCTTACCATTCCTTCTCTTCCACTGGCTTTTTTTCTACTAACTCTTATTTTGTGTCTCAGTCCTGCTTTTCTTTTCACTGTACACACACATAACCTCATGCTCCCTTGTTGATTTCATCTATATGTTGTTTTTTTAGCCACTGCCCATATTGTTTCCTAATGGACATCTTCCTCTAATCAGTGGGTACTTTGATGACAAACATCTCCAAGAACTAAACAATATCTCTTTGCCCCAAAACAGCCACTCCTTCTAGTATAAAAGAATAATGGGATGTTTTCTACTATCTCAAAATTTGGCTGAAGTGAGGGCTGCAGATGAAGAACTACAAAAGATAAACTCCCCACTCTAAAAAGGAGGACAAGACACCCATGTCAGACTTACTAAAAGACAGCATCCCTATCATACACCTCCTAACACTGAAAATGGAACAAAATAAAGCAGATTAGAAATAGGAGTGAATTCATAAACATAGAGAATGCTAGGTCCTTACGCCTCAGTGAGAAC
Organism: Miniopterus schreibersii; assembly: GCF_964146895.1. NCBI lineage: Eukaryota > Metazoa > Chordata > Mammalia > Chiroptera > Miniopteridae > Miniopterus > Miniopterus schreibersii. The sequence continues at coordinate 48,264,029 of NC_138101.1, forward strand.
AAAGGCAGGAGTTCTCCAAGAAGAGAAAACTGACATCTGACATCTGAATCGTAGGCTGGCAATGTACTGAGATAAACTCTTTTTTTTTTTTTAATATATCTTTATTGATTTCAGACAGAGGAAAGGAGAGGGGGAGAGAGAGACAGAAACATCAACGATGAGTCATTGATCTGCTGCAGCCCACAACCCAGGCATGTGCCCTGACCGGGAATCGAACCCCGATTGATCGCCTGGATCCTAGGTCAACGCTCAACCACTGAGCCACGCCCGGCGGGGCGAGATAAACTCTTAAGCCCATCTTGATCTAGCCACCAGAATTAAATGCAATGAGAAAGTTCGCAGGAGAACGTGACGCATATCTCCAGGAGTTTAGGGCATAGGTGAACACAGAAACTGGTCCCATCCTGGAGAATTCTGTAAGCAAGAGGTTTGGAATGAACTGTAAAAATGGCAGAGGAGATGCAGATGCCTCCCCAGGCCATCCCAGCATGTCTGCACCTTCCTCAGAGTCCAGAGCTTCGAGTCCCGAGTCTAGCACTGCAGCCTGATGGTTTCTTGGGGGTAGAGTTGTTCCTGAAGAGGACTGCAGGCAGCCCACAGGCACTGGGTCAGGGTCTGGGCCAGGCAATGTGACTAGGCAGGATGACCCCTCCCCTGGGGCACTCGCAGGGGTCTGCAGCTGTCCTGCTGCTGCTGGACAGCATCCCATGCTGCTGGACTGCGTTGCAGAAGCCCGGTGGTAGCCTAGTGGTCCAGGGCTTGGGGGGAGGTGTGGGGCCTTGGAGTTCCCCTGGGAGGTGTTTGAGGGTGTCAACATTTATGACAGAACTGTTAACCAAGACAGGGTGTGTGGGAGGAGCTCTCACATTCCTGTCATCCTGGGAACCCTGCAGGGGCATCTCTAGGGTCCTCATTGAGCTCCCAGCGTAGACTGTCCCTTCCCTTAACTTCCTTTTCTGCTCTTGAAGTACTTCCTCCACTTTCCTCCGGGCAGAAACCTCCAACTGCCTGGCCTTGGCTGCACATTCTGGATTGCAATATTCTCCCCGGTGAATAAATCATTTTTGCTGAATGAACCCCGGGCCGACTTTTTATTCATGTCCAGCATATTTGGGGCTCACCTGGGATTAAGAGAAGAAGCCCCATAGCTCCAGAGCTGGTGAGTAAACAGGCGTGGCGCCCACAAGGCCATCTAAGCTCCTGGTTTTTCTCTGCAGCTGGGGATCTTAAGGGTAAATTCTCCTGGATCTGAGCTTCTGCTTTTGTATTCTCAAGTTATCTGGGTATTATTCAGGATCTGTTTAGACGGCTCTTTTTTCTGTTTGCCTGAATTAATACATGGCAGCTAGTGTGGTCATTACTCTCCAGTTCTTAGTGAATCGTTTTGGAGTACAAATATTAATAACAGATCACCAAAGTTCTTGCCTTCAGAATAGGATCCAAAAGAAAAAAATTTTTTTAGAATAGTTTATTGAGAGAGAGAGAGGCAGGGAGAGGGAGAGAGAGAAAAAAACATCAATGTGAGAACACAACACTGATTACCTGCCTCCTGCACGCCCCCACGGGAGATCAAGCCTGCAACCCACGCATATGCCCTTGACTGGGAATCTAACCCGCAACTTCCCAGTGCACAGGACGACACCCAACTGAGTCACACTAACCAGTGCCAAAAGAAAAAAAAAATTTTAAAGGTAGAGAAAGGACATACAGGTCAGCAGTTAGGCAGGCTGCACGTCTATCACTGTTCTACAGGTTCTGAGTTAGCCAAATAGATGCTGCAGATGGGCTAAAGAGTCTTGATGGGCCAAAAATGTGCCTTCTGTAGTAAGGGCACACAGCACCAGGCTGCAGGGTGGACTACAGGAGGAAAGAGAGGGCCAGGAAGAGACTGCCAAAGGTAGCTGGAGTGTGCACCACACTCACGACAGAGAACTGGGCGATGTGGACATGCCCATGAGTCTCCAAAAGCCTTCCTAAATAAATGCACAACTCTAAAAGTCGACACTTGGACACCAGTCACAGGAGGGCACTGGCAGCTGTATTACAATACAATAGTCCTACTCATATCAAACTCTGTCCTTTTTTTTCTAATCTTCCTTCCAACCAGAAGTCAAAAGCAGAATGGGGGAGAAGGGATAAGAGTGAAGAAACAGATCACACTCTTCTCTTCCACTACATGATCCCTACAGGCCTGAGTTGAGAGAAGAAGCTTTCAACAGGATGTAATCTTTTCACTAGACTTTTATAACTGTAAATTTAATCACCAACATAAGGCTTATAATTAAAAACAATTTCCAGTCAAAAGGCAGGGAAGGAAAATCCAACATGGCATGGCTAAAGTAAAGGATGAGAGAAAAATAAAGCTAGTTCCTATTTTACACTTTCAGGTACAGTCATATTAGTCCGGAGCCACCATCTACTCTGCTATTCAAGTCAGGAACCTAGGAATCACCACAGATTCACCCATTCCCTAAACCCTGACGTCCAGCCATTATGTCTTAAACCTCTTTCAACACACCTCTTCCTCCCTAGCTCCTTAGCTACTAGACCAGCTCCCATTTGAAGTACTACAATAATCTAGCTTAGTGATTCTCTACCCTGGCCTACACTTTAGAATTTTAAAATATTAAGTCTAAATCCTAGGCTCCAGCCTAGACTCCGATTTAAATGGGATTCTTGGAGGGTCCAACCATTAGTTTTTTCAAGTGGTCGGTCCCCAGGTGCTTCAAAAGTGCAGTCGAGGTTAAGAGTCACTAACATAACTGGTCTCTCCCAGAACCCAGGCTTGCCTTCCTCCAAACTATCTTTCATAATGCCACAGAATCACCTTTTTAAAAATGCAAACCCTATATTATCCTAGAGCAGCAGTTTAGGATCACCTGGAAAGCTTTCAAAAATTCCAGACCAAACTGTGGACCAATTAAAAGAGTCTCTGGAAATAAGAAACAGGCAATGATATTAAAGCTCCCCAAGTGATTCCAATTTGCAGACAAGGCTGAGAACCACCATCCTAGCAGCAACAGGAAGCAGCAGAAAGTCTTTAAGAACATTAAAATCCAAACTCCCCTGAAGGTAATGACTCTTCATTACCTTCCGCACCCTCAGCTCTCACAATACCACAGCAACTTGGCTCCTGAAAGGGCCACACTTTTAGACTTTTGCGTAAAGTATTACCTCAATCCAGAAATCCTCCTCTGCTCACATACAGCTAGGACCCAAACCACCTTTAGGGTTAATACCTTTCAAGAATAGCCTCCTTTGTATAAACTTTCCCTGACACACACAGCAGAGCTCATCAATCCACCTGTCACCGTTACTGATTCTGTAGGGCAATCCTTAATGTTTAAGTCTAACTTTCCTATCAAACTACCTGAAATTAAAAACTTAATCCCCAGTACCTATCACTATGTGTAGCATTTATAAGCACTCAAATTATCTGTTGAATTCTTTGCATTTAAGTAAATAATTATCTATATTATTACACAGGTAGAATTCCATTTTAATAAATTGTAAGAGACATCATATTTATATACTATATTCAAGAAACAAGTGACTATACTTTTACTTACACATTCTATTCAAGAAACCAGTGGCTAGACTTTTTTAAAATATAAGGCAAATGTTTAATATTTGTTCTATTTATGAACAGTAACAAATTAAGGAAAAAGGTGAGTACAAAAGGCAGTATGTTTTCAGAATTACAAGGGTGGTGCCACACAGGATAACGATGCTTAGGCTCCACCTGAACATGTCCTTTAAAGGTATCTTTTTCAAAATGTCATGCTGGTGCAATGACATCTGTATATTTTAGGAAAGTGAGCTAAGACCACTTACTTGACCTGAGTAAAATGATAGGTGTTCCGCCACATTAAAATAAAAACAAATTATGAAAAACTTTCAAATACTATGAATGAACTGCACATAAGCTTCAAAACTCTGATAATATGGTTACCGGCATTTGATGGCATTTCTAGTACTCTGGGTACTCTGTTACCCAGCAAAAGTTCAGCTCTCCATAAAACCCAGGACAGCTTAAGAAGAAGACACAGAGTATTTTATCAAAAAGAGTTCGTTTAACATTTTAGATTTATATCATCACTACACATACGTGTGACTTACCCAAAGACAGTAATTTTGCACAAATATTAACTGAAGAAAAACTAAACACATAATGTACCACATTCAAAAGAGTTTTGTTGTACCTATATCCATATGGGCCATGAAAATCACCTTAGCATGCAAAATGATTACTAGGTTACTATGTGTTTAAACTAAGTTTTTTATGTCATATATCCGTGATTACTAAATTAATATTCACTGAATGCCTATTCAGTTGCCTGGGTATATATTAGAACCAAAGTATCTAAAGTGACTATAAGAAAATAAAGGCATTGACCACAATACTTGGCATTTGTGGTTAATTTCTTTTACCTTATTTGGCGATTTCAAAGGTGAGATGGCTATTTTATTTGGTGTCTGTGTTGTAGAATTTAAAGTTGATCCAATAACACCACTTTCAGATATTGTTATGGTCTTTGATGGAGTCCCGGGAGTAGACTGTGAAAGAACCCTACCTGCAAATGAGAGGCAGCACATCAGTTTGACTTTTTATAATAATAATATAAAAATGTATGAGATGATGATCTACACTCACAAGGACTATAGTATATGTCTAGTATTTCATATGTATCCACATATGAACTTAAAACATTCAAGTGAGTCCCTAATGAACTATGCTGAACCTAAGTGGAAAGAAGCAAAACAATGTTTCTTAGTAACACTCAGTATCTTAATACCACTTTAAATAAAGCCGTGAAAACACTTCTGCTCCCATTCTCATCAATCTTGTTAAATCTATCAGAAAATAGGCTTAGGATAACTAAGCAACATGCCCTGCATAACACAGCTCCAAAAAGTCAGCACTTGAAGTCTTAAAATTTCAAGCTCTATTTTCTACTATACTACAGCTTACTTTTTGAACTTAAACCACAGGATACAATTAAATTCACATTTATAAAACATAGTTATCTGACTAACTTGAACACTATCTGGTTTAATACTGTCTGATTTTAGATTGCCAAAAAGAAAAAAAATTCTTCCTGGCCAGATTCCAATAATACAGAAATACTGTGTTCTCTTCTGGACAATACCCTTCAGGAACAACACAGAAAAACCGCTCTGTGTCCAGATGGGTAAGGATATTAGAAATCATATCACGATGAGTTAAAATGTTAGAAATTTTAATCCTAGGCGAGAGGAATACAAAGAATGACAGATCTCCAAATTCTTAAAAGACTGTGTAATGCCCTGGCCGAGTGACTCAGTTGGAGCGTCATCCCGTACACCAAAAGGTTTGCAGGTTCAATTCCTGGTCAGGGCACAAACCTAGGTTGTGGGTTTGATCCCCGGTTGGGCAAGTACAGGAGGCAACCAATCAATGTTTCACTCTTACATCTATGTCTCTCTCTCTCTCTCTCTCTCTCTCTCTCTCTCTCTCTCTCTCTCTCTCTCTCTCTCTCTCTCTCCCCCTTTCTCCCTTCTCTCTAAAAGTATCCTCAGGTGAAGATTTAAAGAGAGAGAGAGAGAGAGAGAGAGAGAGAGAGAGAGAGAGAGAGACTGTGTGATAGTCATCAGTGCCATTCATCAAGTATTCTGGTTCTCTCCCATTCTGGGCACTTGGTAGAAGTGCACTTCCTACCCCTCCCCACACACTGTGGTTAGGTTAGGGCCCTGTGATTAGTTCTGGCCAAAGAATTATGAGTAGAAGTGAGGTGTTTCATTTCTATGCCAGAACATTTACTGCCTGTGGAAGGCCTTCAAAGCTTTTTCTCTGCCACATCTGAGTTGATGGCTCCTTTGTCAGCCTGGGTCCTTGAGAGACTCATGAGAAGAACCCCCTGTCTAATCTACAATGGTCATGCAGAAAGTCATGAAGTATGAATAAAAAAAAAAAGTTGGGGATTTTTTAAAACTTCTGAAATTAGAGATTATTTATTACAGCAGGAAAACCAAGATTATTCCAGCTGATCCAGGCTGTCAAGTTGAAGGATTAGAACCATCAGTTGCATAGTACTAATGCATAGAAATAAAAAATGTTCATTCAGTTCAGCACTAAGAAAAAAACTTCTAACAAAAATTCCCAAAAATGACTGTTTCAACACATATGAGTTTCTAGTCACTGAAAGTATTTCAAGCAGATGCTGGATAATCAAATTCACTGAGGGGCCTGCTTGTTTTTCATCCAGATAGCACTTCTGATTAACTAATCTCCAAATCCCTTTTTATCCTTAGCTCTGTATACAAATTCAAGCAAGTATGCAAGTTATAGGATTTCACCCTGAAATCAGTTTGTAAGGCAGTTATACTCTACTGTCAGGTGTTGTCCACCTAAATCAGGAGACATATTCCAGAAAGCTACAGATGGGGCAGTTTGGGGCAGAGAGCTAACGAATCTGAACAAGGACTAATTCTGTAAAAGATTAATTCATTAGTGAATATTTTCACATTGATGAAGTTTGCTCCACTGCAGCAACCTTGTACCTTGGGAGTTCTGATAACAAGGACCTCTGTATCTCACTTAACCATCTCAAAAGTCTTGGGCAGTGGTTGGTATCAACATTTTACAAGAGTAAGATGAACAGATTCTGTATTTATCCAAGATCAAAGAGAAAATCAATGCAAGAGCCATGACTAAAACACAAGTCTCCCAATAGCTCCTTCCAATACCACTACACTGCTTCCATGATATACATATTCATTCAACAATATAGTCACTGAACCACATCTATGTGCCAGAAACTGTGCCAGGTACTGGAGGGGTAAAGATAAAAGAACTACCACCAATGTGCTACATACATACATGCTATCACATAGATGGACCATGAGAAAATAAGCCAGTCATAAAAGGACAAAGTCAAAGTGATAAAGACAGAAAGTCTCTGCTGGGGCTGGGAGGAGGGAAGAATGGGGAATTACTATTTAATGGGTATAGAGCTTCAGTTTTGCAAGATGAAAAGAGTTCTAGAGATGGAGAGTGGTGATGGTTGCTCAATAATGTGACTGTATTTAATGCCACTGGATTATCCACTTAAAAATGATTAAAATAGTCAACTTTATGCTATATACATTTTATAATTAAAAAAATTAATTCTAAAAAACTAGATGGTAAAACAAAAATATTACCATTAAGAAAGCTAATGAATTTGGCGGGGAGACAGACAAGAAAGACAAGTATTACAATACAGTGTGACTAAAAAAAATTCTAAAAAGCCAATGTGAAATTGAATAGAAATCTAATTGAAGTATTTGGTAGGTATGATTAAGTTTTATGGAAATACATAGGAGATGGCCAGAGAAAGAGTACTTGACTATACCTAGGGGTCAAAAGTTTCCAAGATAGGAGGAGGTAATCCAAAGATAAAATGGATGGGTTAGCCATGAGGAACAGCAAAGAAAGGCACTTCAGGTAAAGGGAACAGTGCCAAGATCCTAAATTCTGAGAGAACAGGGTTTATTTGGTAATCTCTTAGAATAAGTTAAATCAGTAGGTCTGGAGCTGATAAGGGGTAAAGATGATACAGGTATGTATTAGATCATAAATGTCTTTAATGCTCAGAAAGCACTGACATTTGAACTTAATCCTGATGGATTGAAGCCCAGAAATGGATACAGCCAAAAAAATTTTAAGCAAGGGTATGACAAGATCAGATTTCCATTTCAGAAAAATCATATATATATATATACAACCATAAGTTTATCTTGACTGAGAGACAGAAAAAGATATCCATCTTCAATGAGAAGCCCAAAAGTCATTAAAAAACAATCTGAATGTACTTTGAAAGATCATTAGCTACAACATAAAGATGATAGAATCTCCTTGTATAGGACAGCTCAACAGGAGAGCTACTTCCCTGGTTTAAATTTTGGTTTACATGAACTTAAAAGGATATAAAGAACTAGTTAATAGTAGAAATTATCCCTCCAAACTGAACTTAATGCAACAATTCTAGTGAAATTTAATAGAAGTCTATCTCTATGCATTTTGGTAGGGCTAATAAATCTGTAATTAAAAGGTGAAGCTATGGTCAGTGTGCAACACTTTATAAATGATGAAAAGACCCAGCAATGACATTTATTATAGTTAAATGTACGAGGTGAAGCTGGGACATTAACCAAAAATACATTCAGACACTTCTGCAAACACCACAATTGGTTAGCAAACAATTTTCCCACATAATTAAAAAAATTTAAGAGACTCTCAAACTCCAAAACAGTAAAGAACATTGCACTAAGACATTCCTCCTGGTTAACCAGTTCCACCTACCCAAAACCTCCCAGGGACCTGGCGGCCCCTTTTTCCTCAATCTGTCCAAGCCTTGCTCACTTTTGTCCAACTGAAGCCCCACTTCCTAAAGCAGCTCCAAATCCCAACCCTTTTCCAATCTTTCCTTTGGGGTTATACCTGCCTCCCATGCAGTCCTCTAGACACCAGCCTCCTATATCCATCACAAATCTCTACTGAGGACAAAAGAGAAAGAGAACATTCACTCACCCAACAATGCCTTCACATCAAAATATTTCCACGCCTCCTCTAATTTGCCAAAATGAGAAGCCTCCCTACATATAATTCCAAACCTCAGGAAAGTGGCAAATCGTGGCCACTGACTTCAGAGTTGCCTACTGTTATGCTACCTGTAAACTTACCAAAGACAGTAGTAGGTGGTTTCAATATTTACCCCCTCCCCCACCCATGGTTAGTTAAAATTTGAAGCGTACTCATCAAGAATACACAAAGGAACCCTCACTGGGTAGCTCAAATGGTTAGAGCCTCATCCTGATGCTGCCAGGTTTCAGGTTCTATCCTGGGTCAGGACACATACAAGAATCAAAGAATGCATAAATAAGTGGAACAACATATCAATGTTTCTCTCCCCCCTCCTTCCTCTCTCTCTCCAATCAATAAAATTTTTAAAAAAAAGACTACACATAATGGGTAATTAGCATTTAAAATTCTTTAGTTCAAAGTCTACCATCCAGAGGTGCTTCCTTATAGCACAATGGAAATTAGAAATGAGCTCTAAATTGGTGAAAAGAGTAACGTCAGTTTAACTCTGAATTAAAGACCAGTCACCATGGCTCTGTGACTTTCTCTAGAAATACTGAGCTGCTTGCCAGGCAAGAACTTAAGAAGAGAGATGGACTTAATCAAGCTATTATAGAGAGAGGAAGGGAAAAGATAATCATTGGTGTTTGCAAGGGAGTGATAATGATGAGTCATGGACTCCATGTTGAGTAAGGAAGACTGTGAGGACAGGAAGGGGTGATTATTAATGAGGAAGTGGGAGGGTTAACAGATCAGAGATTTCAAAGTTAAAGAATTGTCAGACTGGGAGTACTAAGGCAAATAATCTAGAATAAAGAGAATGAAATACTAAAATCAAGATTTCTGAGGTCTAGCCCTGGTCAGGTAGCTCAGTTGATTAGAGGGTTATCCCAATACCCCAAGATTGTGGGTTCAATCCCCAGTCAGGGCACAGACAAGAAGCAACCAAAGAATGCATAAATAAGTAGAACAACAAGTCCATGTTTCTCTCTCTCCCTCTCTCTCTATAAAATCAATTTAAAAAAATGATTTCTGACGTCTTACAGTTATTGGCTTATGACAAATTTTAAAGTATATAATAAAAGAGAATTGGGTCACACTAAGAAATTTGCTGGCAAAATATAGCAAGAATTCTATTATCACTTAAGTAACTTCATCACTGTGACAATTTCCTATTCATAGAAAACTGCATATAGAACATTTTAAAATCCTGAAACCAAAAATTCAAACAGAAACTATGAAATACTATACTCCCATGTGAATCAATTTAAAACTATTAGACCTGCCCAGCCAGTGTGGCTCAGCAGTTAAACATTGACCTATGATCCAGGAAGATCTCGGTTTGATTCCCGGTCAGGGCACATGCCTCAGGTTGCAGGCTCTATCCCCAGCAGGGGGCGTGCAGGAGGCAGCCAATCAATGACTCTCTCATCACTGATGTTTCTATCTCTCTACCCCCCTCCCTTCCTCCCTCTGAAATCAATAAAGACATATTAAAAATAATAAACAAATAAACACATAAATAAATAAACTATTAGACTTAGCACATGTGCTTTAGAGACAAACTGCCTAGGTTCAAATTCCAGCTTGGCCATTTAGTAAATAAGTACCTCCATTTCCACACTGGCAAAATGGGGCTGGTATTAGTACCTGCCTCACAAGCTTGCCAAGGGATTATAAAAGTCACTATATGTAGAAAGCTATGAATAGTGCAGGGCACATAGTAAACACTATTTTAGCTAGTATTATTAGAGTTTAAGACTTTGTATTACTTTCATGATAAACTCTACCCCAAACTAAGGAGTCTAAAGTAATGGACTGATTTTGAGGTAAGGCATTTTGCCTGAAGCACACATTTAATAAGTGAAACATTTCTTATTAACGAGTTTGGTTTATAATAAGCTATACTTGTTTCACTAATACATTTCAAGGTGGCAGAACCACCTCTTCTAAACCTAAAAGGAAGGTAAATATAAAGCTTAATAAACTGTAAAGAAATATAACCTGCAATGACTGGTGGTGATACTTGAGTTGTCTGTCCTGTAACTGCTTTACTATTAATTGGTTTTGCAAAGATCAGCTTCGTGATTACTGGACCAGAGGTTGGTGTTCGAGGCTTCTTAGCAATCTGAAATATATAAATAACTATGAAAACCACTTGTTTCTATAAAACACCTACTCAATCAAAATTAGACAAAAGATTGATATACAGAAATACACATGAAACCAGTTCATTTAACAAAATATATCCAAGTATTAATGTTAAAAACATTTAAAATGTAGCCATTCATTAAAATATTAATATAACATCCTTAGGCCAATATGTAGTAATACTTTTGCATTTCACTGTAAATCCTTATTTTAGTCTCTAGGGTATAGATATGATGAAAACCAAATTAATATTTAAAATTTTTAATAATAAAGTTTATTTAATAAACATTTAATACTAATAATAAAACACTATGGCACAACAGTATTCTTTTTCAAAATAAAAATTATTCAATAATAAAAAGATGGAACAGAGTAAGTTAAGAATAGTGCAAACAATGCAGCCATCTATAAATATAAGTAGATTGACCCCTGGAAGCAAAATATAAATACACATTAAAAACAGGCTTATGATTAGATGATCAGCTTTAGACCTATAGATGAGGAACTGATAAACAAAAAACTGAACAAGTTAATGCCCTAGGATATGGAGAGAAGTTTGACAAAACAAAGACTATTATTCTAAAGGCAAAACCTCTCAAATATTATTTACTAAGAAACTGTTTCCTAAACTATAAATTCCTTGAAGGGAGAGCATTTTATTCATCTCTGATCTTATGTTATATATTGGCACACTGTTGATCTGGACTAAAATTCTCCACAAGTTAAAGAAGGTAGAATTACCAATGTTTTTATATTGAAACTATCAATGTATGCAAAGACATAGCTTCTTCTAAAAGTTAGAAGCAGAAATTTAGGTATGATAAAAATCATAGACTTTTAGAGCAGGAAGGACATTAAATGTTAATTTTATCCTTGTGCAGATATAAAAATTAAGGCCCTGAAAGTACTATTTATTATTGAAAATAATGATTCAAAATGAATAAACATGACCAACTTGAACAACAGAAATATATCAGAAGCTGTAATAAATCACAGAACTAGATAAATATCACCTTTGTGCTCAAAATTAAAATTAAAATAAATAAAACATTTTGTTACACTTATCATATATTACTTTCTTACACCCAGAACTTATTACTGACCAAAAAAAATGTAAATGAAATACAAATCACTTTTTTAAAAAACAAGGGGATCCATTACTACACTGATAAATACCCAACTTGCAAAACTGTTATAAATTCATAATTGTACTTTAAAAAGTTGATTCAATTTGGCAGACATACAGAGGGTATTTTTCTCAACTATGTTTACAGGACTAAAACTCTAAAGTAAGTCAGAATATGTCATCTATTGACTTAATATCAATAATCTTAAGAGGTAGAGTATTGATATTCTTAAAATCCATGTCTCAAAATAAATAATCTTAGCTATAAAGATTAGGAACTTAAAGTATTTACCCATTTTTAACTGACTTTCACAATCATATGAGTATAGCAATACTTACCAATAAAACAAAGTAAACAATACAACCAAAAGCAAAGTAATTCATCAAATGAACAATTGCAACCTGCACTTTTGCTATGTTTCTTTAATGGAGCTTTGCTGAAAAATAATGATTTCCATTTCCGTTAAGGAACCATGATTTTTGCATTATGAATTCTAAACTACTCTAGAACAAAATTACTTTATTAAGTAAAACAAAGCATGAAGGATAATTTATAACAAATTTATCCAATCAGCAGATTAAGACAAATATGAATCAAAAGGAAATTTACAAATAAGGTAGCCAAATATTTGATCAACTAATACATACAGGTAATTTTTGGCCCTGTGTTGTATAGCTACAGGAACTAATTAGGAGTTATGCTGTTCCCGACTGCTAGTTAGTTATTACTCTTATATACTATGCACAAGAAACATGGGAAAGTGTTTATATATCTGTAATTAAGCGTGACTATACCTCTTCGTTACTGCCTCTGGCCTCAACTGTCACCTCTTTCCTTCATTTTTCAAGATGGTTCTCCTTCTTCCACCCTTACCTGCTGTCCATACCCTAACAGTTTCAATACTCATTAAACTTAAGACAACGCTGAGGACTGTCTAGGAAAAAAACCAGAGAATTCATATACACTGTGTAATAATAAACCAAATATTCTGGTGCCTAAGAAGGAAACATAGATGTGTAGTTTATTTGTTTTTCTGTGCTTTAGAGTTTTGTAGGTTACTTTTAAGTTAGAAGGATTTGGGTTGCCTAAAAATAACTGGACAAGTAGAACAATATCCTAAATGGGGTTTCTTTTGTTTTTGTTACTTTTATTTTAAACCAAAGTTCTTTTTCATAAATAAAATCACGGTTTATAAAAGTAACAACAGTAAAAGAAGTTGTAAGAATCAGATCCCAGTCTTTGTTTTTATTGTCAGTACTTAGGTGATTCTAGTAAAAAACTAGTGGATACAACTGGTCATTAAAACAGTATGTATACATTGCTCTTGTAAATAAAAAAAATGACATTCTGATTTACATTACTGATTTCTTGTGACACAGTTATGATCCATATCCCCAATAAATACAAGTTTCAAAACTGATTTAAAATAACAAGCTGAGGGCAAGATGCTTAATGGTGATAGGATATCTCATTCAAGAGAACTTCATCAAAAGAAGTAAAAGGAAGTCAGAGATAAATAAGCTGATAATGAACAAAAAAGAAAAGAGCACTGAATATTTAATAGTGGCAGAAGGGACATGGGCAAATTACAAGGTTTTTGAAATCTTACAAAGTTCTTAAATAAAAAGCCCATGAAATATAAGTTTCTAATATTTTGCCAACATAATAGGCAAACATTATTTCTGATATCAGTTGAGAGTTGATAGTTTTCTAAATCTTCCTATTTCCTTACACACTAGCTTTAGTTCTCTAAATCATGCCTTCTCCTTTTTTCTAAAGGGCGACTCTTTCAAACAGGGAATGTATTTGTGTTCCCTGGTCTTAAGTGGATCATTGTATTTCTAAGAGTAGTGGTAACCAAAAAAGGCCTACTTCAGCATGAAAAACGGAAGCCACTTAATAAATGTTCTGTTAACCTTCTATGTTAAGGTCCTATTCATACTGATAATATGTACCATTTTTGAAGGATCCTCAAAGTTTTGAGAACTACATCAAGTACTTTCTGTTACTATATATTTCATCATGTTCAAATAGCCATCTTCCAGCTAAAGTAAAAAATTCAGAGATAAGTTCCACAGGTGGTAGGGTAGCAGAGAGGCAACTCAAATCTAGTTGGTCCAACTCTAAAGCCTATATGTTACCTTCTATTACATGGCACTGCCTTTTCCAAACATGAGTGATGGTAATGGAAAGTAAACTCCAAAAAGAAACACACACTGGCTTGTATGTACTATTTCTGGCTCCAAGGGTTTCTCAAAGCAGCAAGTTTTCCTAGACTTTGGCCATCTGTTAACTGAAAAAATCATGTCTGACTGATTTTTTGACAACCCATCAGCAATTCTGGCATCTTTGTACCAGCAGAACATCCTTGTAATCAAACTATTACTAAGAATAAAATGCATTTTAAAATGAGTAAAAAGCTATAAATAACTCATCTGGAATTTAACCAAAATTAAGTTTACTAGCAAAAATATTCAAAGGATTAGACATATAAAACTTTACCAACCCCCCACACACAATTACTAAACACAACATTCAAAAGAATTCAGTAACAACTAAGCATTTAATTACCCTACAAACACAACTACCAATCAACTTAATTTTTAACATGCATTTTAATTCATAAGCCCCCTTTTTTTACCTGTACTGTTTTTAACTGTTGGGTCTGTAACACAGAGGGCTGAGTTGTAGTATTAATCAGTTGATTTCCTGGGGTCAATGCTGAGACACCAATGACAGGTTTCACCTCTGGCCTCCCTCCAATGGTAACTACTTTAATTTGTTGCGGTGGTAACTTAGCATCTCCTGACTGGGCCTGAGTTGTAACTTTCTGTGCCTGGGGTAGTTGGCTATGGGGTAGTGCTAAAACAATTGGTGAACCAGACTTGCCCAAAGTTGTTAAAATTAACTTCTGTCCATCTGGTTTAAGGGTCTGATTGCCAAGTTTAAGATCAGATGTCTGTGATACTTTGTTTAAAATAATCTGATTGGCAGATATAGTCACAGGAGTCTGAGCACCAAGTTTTTGAAGGCCACTTGGAAAAGCTGGTTTCACTGTGGTATTAGAATCTGCTTTAGTAATTGTGGTATTCACTGCAACTTGGTTAGTGTGGTTACTGTACACTGTGATTGGTTCCGTGGAAATGGGCGTGGCTGTAGAGTCACCAGTAGAATTTATGTTGACAATTTCTTCCAGTTCTGTCTCCATGGGAATTGGGGATGAAACAATAACAGCCTCAATACTATCATCATCCACTAAAGTAATACCAGTGTCCATTATCTCCTCTGGAAGCAAGCTATTCACCTCAGCTGGCACCACCTCCATGATCGTTCTCCTGCTAGAAAGTTGACCAGGCACTGCAATAAAAGTTGAAAAATAAAGAATTACTAGGTTTCAAAAATAGATTTAAGAGAAGAAAAAAATTATTTGAGAAAAATGCAAATGACAAAATTAAAAATGACATTTTTTATTGATGTAAAATTGAATGAAGGATATTGCTGATGTAGGTTAAAATGATTTTAACATATCCTCAGCTTTCAAGAATCTGAACTATAAGTCATGAGACACAAAACTAGAAGCAAACATTCTCATTCACCATGTCTCAATCTAAAAGTATACTGCATTCAGACAACACTAAGTCACATAATTAGAGGAAACTCTTTTCCAATGCCCACTCATAAATCTTTTAAATCCTTGACAAGTCTGGTCATCTTATTTCTTCCCAGCTTTTTTTTCTTCCTATTGACAGAATTGAAAACTGCTGAAGCACACAAAGAAATAAGAATTTTAAAATATAAACAAATATTGGAAAAGTATCTTCAAATCTCCAGTGAACTAGGTCCTAAAATAATGGCATTATACCATGTATAAAAATCCATTAAATACTCAATGTTGAAAGAGTTTCTAGAGTAATCCATCTCAGCAACTGAAGATCAAAAGGCTTATTTGGCCCAAGTTTGACCAATTAGCTTCATACCAAAGAAACCCTTATTTGGAAAGAAAATTCTCAAATCCTCCTCAGCCATTTAAAATGTCAAAATTTGAGAGGTATACAGCCAGTGGCCATAAAGAAAAAAAATGTTAATAATATAAAGCAGATTATGAACAAATCAGAACTGTGATGCTTTTAGCCAAAGGTCATGCAGAACTTCCAATAAAGGACTCAGTTATCTTCACTTATTTAAAGAAAGTACATGATGTTTATGACTGACTAAATAGCAATAAGTTATTTGGCTGTAAAATATCAAAGATCCATAGGAACCTAATCAACAATTATTTTCTTCTTTCCTTTTTAAAATATAAAAATGCAATACCCTTTCTAAGATTAAGAGTAACAGACATGAGTTGCAAGTTATAATTATTAGCATTGACAAACATTAATACTGCCAAAATTAGTCATCCTTATTGAGCACTTACTACCAGTGATGGCAATTTAATTTACCCTCACAACAACTCTGAGATGGCACCATTATCACCCTCATTTACAGATGAAGGACCTTAGATCATTTGCCCAAGGTCACATTGCTAGTAAATGGAAGAGCCAGGACTCAAACTCAGGATATGTTTTATGATACCAAAGTTCATTATTTTAATTACAAAGTTACATTGCCTTAAAGTTTTACCACTGTTATTTTTAAATGGACAAAAAATAAATCTACTCCTTTACAGTCAATCCCACCCTAGACAACCACTGATCTCTTCTATCACTATAGATTAAGTTTGCCTTTTTGCCCATTCTAGAAGTTCACATAATGGAATCACATGTTATGTACTCGTGACACAAAGGAATCGTATGGTATGAGCTTTCTCCCTCAGCATGTTGAGATTTATCTTTATTCTTTTTTTTTTTTTTTAATATATCTTTATTGATTTCAGAGAGAGGAAAGGAGAGGGAGAGAGAGAGAGAGAAACATCAATGATGAGAGAGTCATTGATTGGCTGCAGCCCACAACCTGGACATGTGCCCTGACCGGGAATGGAACCCCGATTGCCCGGATCCTAGGTTGACGCTCAACCGCTGAGCCACGCCCGGCCGGGCTATCTTTATTCTTGCATTTAATAGTTCTGTTCATTTTTATTGTTGAGTAATATACCATTGTAAAAATCTACCAAGATTTGTTTATCCATTCACCAATTGATGGACATTCGGATTGTTTCCAGTTTGGGACTCTTATGAATAATACTGGTGTGAACATTCAAGTTCAATTTTTTATATATGCATATTTTTTTAAAACATGCACCTTAACTTTTTTTTTTTAATCCTCACCAGAGGATATTTTTTCCATTGCTTTTCAGAGAGAAAAGCAGGGGGATGGAGGGGAGGAGAGAGAGGGGGGGGGGGAGAGAGAAAAGAAAAACACACTGATGTGAGAGATACATCGATTGGTTGCCTCCTGCAGGCGCCCCGATTGAGCCTGCAACAGAGGTAGGCGCCCTTGGCAGAAATCAAACCCAGGACCCTTCAGTCCGAGGGCCAACACTGTAACCACTGAGCCAAACCAGCAAGAGATTTTCTTTTGAATAATATCTAGAAGTAAACTTGCCGGATCATGAGGTAAGTTTATTTTTAACTTGGCATGAAACCACCAAACAATTTCCCAACCTGGCTGAACCATTTTACATACCCATCAGAAATGTACAACAATTTCAGCTGTTCTACATCCTTGCCAACAATTGGTTTTGTCAGCCTTTTAAATTTTAGCCATTTTAGTGAGTATGAAGTGATATCTCATTGTGGCTTTAATTTGCAATTCCCTGATGACTAATGATGTTGAGCATCTTTTCATATGCATATTGTCTATTTGTATACTTTCTTTTGAAAATTGCCTGTTAAAATCTTTTACCATTCTTAAAATACTGTTGTTGCTGTCTTTTTTAAAAAATATATATAATCTTTATTGATTTCAGAGAGAGGAAAAGAGAGGGAGAGATAGAAACATCAATAATGAGAGAGTCATTCATCGGCTGCCTCCTGCACGCCCCCGGCTGGGGATCGAGCCCGCAACCTGGGCATGTGCCCTGACTGGGAATCGAACCCCGATCGCCTGTATCCTAGGACAACACTCAACCGCTGAGCCATGCCTGGCCGGGCTGTTTGTCTTCTTTTTGAGTTAGGTGAGTTCTTTATATATATTGCAAAATCATCAGTTACAATAACTTGTAGCTAAAAAGAAAGTTTTGGAACCCCAAAGTACTAGCACTTCTCTACATATGGCTCTTCCTGACCAGGAGAATCCACTCTGGCACTTAATGGGCATTTACAGTATAGGCATATAAAATCAACACCAATTATACCTTAGCAATAGAAGCCACAATAGTACACAACAAAGCATACCTGGCTGCCAGAAAATGTCACATTGCCTTTCCTTCTCTACTGCAAACCTTGCCCAAACCCTATCAGTTGCATCTGAACACTCCATATCCCCACAGAATAATGCAGGATGATGACTTGAGTGCCAGTATCCAACGGAGCCAAAACAGCCTAACTCTCTCCTCTCCCTGAAGTTCCCTCAGCATATTTACTCATATGGGTTTGGCCTTTGATTTCCCCTTAAGGAGTGGGAGACCTCAGCCCAACTCCTATTCATCTTTCTCCTTAAAGTACCTGAAGCCAAGGTGTAGGAAGAGGGAAAGGTCAGGCCCTGAGGGGAGAGAGTGGCTTTAAGTTTCAAGCACCCACACTTGCAGCTCAACTAAACAAACTCCTAATGTTTTCAATTCACCCAAAGCTCTATTTTTCATTTCTGACACCATTTTCTCACCTTTGGGGCCTCCTTAATTCAGTTGCTGCAGTCACACTCTTTCAGCTGAGGCCATGGAGCTGAGTATACAGCAACCAAAGCACCATTCGGGCTATCTCTCAGCTCAGCCCCTAAATATTCATTAAGAGGTAGAACCAGGAGGACTCTTACTCTCCCTGCCCCCATCACCCTTGCCCATCACTTTGGTAAGAACTTTCGCTACCAAACACGAGTCTTTTCCTATTCCCTAATCCAGCTCTCACAGGCCTCACCCTTCCTCTTTCAGAAAGCCATGTCTCCGTCAGCACTCCATCCTTAAAGCCAAAACTATCAAGAACTGTGAGGAGTTTGATGAGATTTTTGAGCCTCCAAGCAAGCTAACAAAGTAGCCGATTACTGTTTCATGGATGCTGGTGGACTACACAGTAGTCCTAGGTCAGAGACACATTACTCACAGCACAGCAAAGAACATAAGCACCATGTGTATATCAGTTCCTCCACTGCCCCAAGTCCCACAGAGCAGACATGGAGAGGCCCAGGTAGATGCTGTGCAGGCAGGGGGGTTTGCATCCCAACTGAGGATACTGACAACTTCTATTTGCTAATATTTTGTAAAGCATTTTTGTCTACACTCATGAGGGATATTGGTCTGTAGGTTTTTTTCTTGTAGTTGCTGTATGGGGATAATTCTAACCTATAAAATGAGTTAGGGCATGTTCCCTCCTTTTCAATTTTCAGAAAAGGTCTGCATAGAATTGTTACTATTTCTTCCTGAAATGTGTGCTAAAGCTCACCAGTAATCGTGGGAAGGTTTCTAAGTATAAATTCAATTTCTTCAATAGATGTAAGGTTATTCAGGTTATCTCTTTCTCCTGGAGTGACTTCTGGTATTTGAGTTTGTGTCCTTCAAGGAATTTTTCTATTTCCTCTAAGTCGCTGAATGTATTAGCCTAAAGTTATACATAATACTCTCTTATTTTAATGTCTGTCAAAATGTCAACTCTCCATTCCTCAGTTTGGTAATTTCTGTCTTCTCCTTTTTTCTTGATCAGTCTGGCTGGAGATTTAGCAATTTACTGATCTCTTCAAAGAACCATTTTGGCTTCATTGATAGTCTCAATTGTCCATTTTTTATTTACTTGACTGTTATCTTTATCTCCTTCCTTCTATTTACTTTAGGTTTAATCTGTTCTTTTTCTAAAAGCTTAAGATGAAAGTATAAATCAGGGTTCAGCCCACAGACCGAATCAGGCCCATGGTCTGTTTACGTATTGCTCTCCAACAAAGAATGGTTTTTACATTTTTAAATAGTTGGGGGGATAATAAACCTTTTTTACTGATTTTATGCATCCATTGATTGATTCTTGTATGTGCCCCTGACCAGGGATTGAACCCACAACCTTGGCGTATCGGGATGACAACACTAACTAACTGAACTACCTGACCAGGGTTATATATAATTTTTTTACATGGCCTGCAAAGCCTAAAATATTTTCTGTCTGGCCCTTTATAGAAAAAAATCTGTCAACCTTTTCTTCTTTTCTAAAATAAGCATTTAACATTAAAATTTTCCTCCAATGCTTTTTTGGCTGCTTTATACTAATTTAATAAGTTTTTATTATCATTCACTTCAAATGTTTTCTAATATTCCTTATTATTTCATTTTTTACACTGGGAAAATAAGTGTTCTATTTAATTTCTAAATATTTGGTGATTTTCTATCATATTATTGATTTCTAACTTACTCCTATTATTGTCAGAGAACGTAGTACTCTATAAGACTTCCATCATTTGAAATTAGAGACTTGTTTTATGGCTCAGTATATGGTCTATTTTGGTGAACACTGCATGTATATCTGAAAAGTGTATATTCTGTAGTTACTGAGAGTGGTGTCTATAAATGTCAATTAGGTCAAGCTGGCTGATAGTGTTGTTCAGATTTTTATATTCTCAGTTTTTCCTCTTCTGTCAATTACTGGGAAAGGCTGTTAAAATCCCCAAATATGATTGTGGATTTGTCTATTTCTTCTGTTCTGTGCATTTTCACTTTGTGTCTTTTGAAGCTCTGACATTAGGAAGAACATGTCTTTTTACTTGTCCTGTTAAAAGAGACCAGGAGTCTCCCTTTGAACTAGGAATAAAGTTCAAACTTCCGACAAGGAACAGTCTGATTGGTTTAGCGAGTCTCTATGCAGTATGGGCTATGCAGAGCTCTGGAGCCAGTACACCTCATAAGCCACTGAGCAGACTATGATAAACTGCTTTATGATTAGACATCCATATCTGTTTCGATCAGGGTCACATGCAGAGCAGCCTATGCTAAAAGAAACTCTCAAAAGGAGCTTGTGGGCATGGCAGGAAAGGGTATGGCCATCTAGTTACATGAATCATCACTCTAATTTTATCCCTTAGGAATGGAAGATATGTAATAGCACATGCAACCTCATCATCACTGTGTGGAGGACCACTCCAAGAAAAAAAAAAAGTGTATCATCACAAGCCAACAGGAGCTTTAGCTCACCTCATCTGTACAAGGGGTTACCTGTGAAGGTATGGTAGGAAAAGAATACAGAATATACAATGCATTCCCCTTGCCTCCAATATTTTTTGCTCATAAAACAAAGTTCTGAAGGCAAAGTACGATTCTGAAAGTCAGTACATTGAGGTTCCCCCTCACAACTGAACACAGTTGAATTATTTAAGCCTGATGAGACTTAAAGATGGACTCACTTCAGAAAATTTAATGATTTATAAATATGTCTAAATGGTATTATGTTTTTAAGATCTATCTAAAATAGTACCACCACTCTTATATCCACTGCCTTAGGCATTCTATCGCATTACCTGGGTGTTTCCATCATAGCATCTATCACAATCAGAAAGTAGATTTGTTTATAGTCTGATTTTTCCTCCCCCATTTTTAGAATGCAACCTCCATGAGGACAGGGACGTGTTGGTCTTCACCAATGTATCCCCTTTCCCCAGTGCTTAGAACACAACTGACAAATGATAACCTCTCAATACAAATCTGAAGGGTGAATAAATTAACCATGGAGAAGGGGTGTCATCTAAAACTCTAGCATTATTTACACTGGGCTCTGAAAGATAACTTTGGTTTGTCTACTTGAGTAACACAGGTTTATATAACACTTTGAGTCTTTACAACACTTAAAACAACAAACATACTGTCATAACAAACTGAGAAATTTCTTTTCAAGTAAGTTTTTAAATACTTAGATTTAGCTTTTAACCAACATCCTCTGCAATTACATTCCATCTGAAAATCTACAAGGTTCTCTTAGCTTTTAACTAGCTTATGATTTTTATCAGTCATTTAATTACAAATACTAATTGCTTCCCAACTTTGTGGAGGGCATTATGGGAAATTAACTAAAGACCTTGCCCTGACGGAGCTTAGAAATCAATAGAGGAATGGCATGATCATAAATGTACTTTGGGAGGATTAACTTCATCTCAGTATTTTATTGGGCTGGAGGCAATTACAGTAATTAGTTCAAGACAGAGATAAATGAAGGATCTGATTTAGAATAGTGACAATTAAAACAAATGAATTAAATATAAAATGAAAGACAACATAAGATAGAAATGAAAAATGTTCTATGTTTTTATATTTTTTAAGAGTTTCTTATACAATACCACCAATATTGAAACACTGTTCTTTTCTTAGTTATAGGTACAGGACAACCTGGGTGAATTGCTTCATTCTTGCACATAATAAATAATATGGAAGTGATGACCTATCACCCTATTACAGATGGGTAAGTAATTTGTAGATGTTTAGACAGAAATATCTGCATGTTTAAGAACTATACTTTTGTACTTAGAGATTACCATCAGCACTAACTGGTTCACTATACCATTTGGATTTTAGCTTTGATTTCTAAAATCAAACATCAACAACTCAAAAACTATATACAAACAACATTTCTCAAACTTAACTGGGGAACAGTAGACTGTAAGCCATAAGTCCTGACGAATATTTTAAAAGTTTATATTTTCATTTTGATAATATACTTTTTAAAAGTATATTCTGGATCATCTGGATAACCACCTCATATCTACAATCAATGGTAGAATTAGAGTGAGCTAAAGAAAAAGGCACAGAATGGTTTTATAAGGTAAATGATATATTTACACCAAGTGAAAGCCAAACCACCTAACCTGTAAGCATTCAAACACAGAAAAGTGGTATAGGAATTAAATTATCATAGGATATATAGTATATAGAAAACCCCACACCTTGCCAAGGCAGACAATAATATATTCACTATGCAAAGAAAGATTTCGTTTCATCATCCATCATCCTAAATTTAATGTTTACTAGTTTTGTAGTTTTGCTTTTCATTTATAAATTTACTTTTGTTACTTGCATACAAGCAATAAGCATAAGGAATTTATATCTATATACATTTAAAATTAAATATCTTAAGAAAATACAATTATTTAGGCCAATACTGGGGATTCACAATATTTTCCCCCTTTAAAGGGGGACTGTATTCATGCTTAAGACTAACATGGGCCCGGCTGGCATGGCTCAGCTGTTAAGCATTGACCCAGGAACGAAGAGGTCACCTGTTCAATTCCTGGTCCAGGCGTATGCCAGGGTTGTGGGCTCCTTCCCCAGTAGGGGGCGTACAGTAGGCAGCCAATCAATGATGTTTCTCATCATTGATGTTTCTCTCTCTCTCCCTCTCCCTTCTTCTCTCTCTAAAAATCAATAAAAATATATTTAAATTTAAAAAAGACTTAACATG
This sequence comes from Miniopterus schreibersii, assembly GCF_964146895.1. NCBI lineage: Eukaryota > Metazoa > Chordata > Mammalia > Chiroptera > Miniopteridae > Miniopterus > Miniopterus schreibersii. The sequence goes on from NC_138101.1 coordinate 48,287,425, forward strand.
GTGGAAAAAAACATAGAGATTCAAATCAGAAATACCCATTTCCAAATCTTGACTCTCCTAGCAGTTTAAGGTGTAAATCTAAGCAATAATTTCTAAGCCTCATTTCTTTGCAGGGTAACTGTGAAGGCAGTTACGTGGTACACTATAACTCAAATGAAAATTATTTTCCTCTATCTAAGTTAGTTTCTTATTTCTCTTTTTTTATGGCATTCAACATTCTATCAAAAAGCAGGGTTTAAGGTCTTGTCATCTTTGATATTTCTCTATAGAACTAGTCATATATCACAGTGTCTCCTTCCCACTACAACTGAGAATTTCCACATCTCCAAAGCTTTTAGCCTACCATGGTATTTTTACCTCTGTCTCCTCTAACCTACAACACATCCCACACAAAAGCTACAGGATTCATCTTCCTCAAGTGCATCTCTGAGGCTGTCAGTCTCCTATTTAAAACTTTTCTATAATTCTCAAGGCCTTCTGCATGCATTAAGGCCCTCCTCAACCCCATCCTTCCAATTTACCTCCAAAGATTCCTAACCTAAAAGTTTTCCAAGGCAATGATATCACCTATCCCTAGAATAGAATGTAGAATGCAATAGATAACAAATAACCAATATTCGAAAAAAGTAATGGACATGTATAATGCTCCTCTCCCTGCAAAAGACACTGGACTATCTCCAGTGGCATAACTCTTCATTTCTTTCTAAGACACTTCTAATTATTAATAGACAATTGTTCTAATCACAACAATCTAAAAACTGGTCTTTAAAGACAATCACAAAGAATCACAAAAAGACAACAGCCCTCTGTGATTGAAAGAAAAAAAAAGCCAATGAAAAGGACATTTTAATCTCCCTCTTTAATTATTTTTAATATTCTTATTCTTACTACTAACCTAGCAGCTGGGTTGCCATGGACCAAATAATTGCAACATAAAATCTTTAACAAGAAAAAACCCCCACAATCAAATTCCTACTACATACAAGAACATCAGACAAAAGATTTTTTAAAAGTCATTAACTAAATCTAAGTACCTCTCAGTTCTCCTAAAAAAAACTTTGGTCCCTTAGTCTTCTAATGGATGAAAGCCAAATGTCCAAGATACACACACACATATACACAAAATATTTCCCCTCTGAATAAAATGCATGTATGACACTTATGACATAATATATCATCTCTTTGTAGGAAACTTGGATAAGAAAAATTACTGCTAATCATAAAATTACCAGTAGGCATTTCTTAAACATTATTCACCATTCTGTTTCCTCTCCTATACTCAATGTCACTGACCCAATTCTCTACTGCAAAAGCTGGAAAAAAACAGGGCTTGAAATTAACATATAAAAATTTGATTCATATTTAAATTTTCAGTAACACTACTGTCCTGTACAAGGAGACAGGCTCTTCAGGGATCTGCAGCACAATCTAAAACAAACATGGATCTTTAGATAACCTAACAAAATTAAATTATGGCTGTCATAAAGTCAATCAATCCAATACTCCAGCTCTTTAAATAAAGGGGTCCAGTATTTTAGAATATAAAAATTATCAATTCATCTTTACCAACTTAATGATTCACATCAGATGCATGCATCAAGCTATCACAACTTCCTTCTTAACAATGAAGGCAAAACTTGACAGAGATCCCAGAGCTGCTGTAATTCATTTGGATTATAAAATAAACTGCAAAATCTTTCATAACTTTACTCTCGGAATTGATGAAATGGATGGGAGGGGGCAAAGAGAAAAACATACATATAAAGGATGCGTGACAGTATCTCAATTGTTATTTGCCAATGGCAGGGGCAAAGGGGTCACTCTGGATGACAGAGCCATAAAAAATAAAAAAAAGACATTTTTAATTGTTACAAAACTGGTCCATACGCTCAAAAAATGTGACCATCCACACCCCAACAAGTTATAGACTATGATCTAAATCAAGAACTTAAACGCAGAATAAAATGCCAATGCTCTGCCTCCCTAAAGAAACATACAACCCCATAAACTGCTGAACATCATTAAACCAACACCCATCAGGGTGGGTATTTCGAATATTAAATCGGGAAATCATGATAAGTGCTAGCGGTTCCTCTAGGCCTCAGCAGCAGCCTTAGGTATCAGAGCAAACTCGAGCCCTCTTAATACTCAGTGTTGATGTCATTACGAGGCTACTGATTCTTTGCACTCCGGACTAGTCATTCCTTGATCCACAATGCAAGTCTATTCCTCACCCCCCACCCCCCAAAATAAAGAGATCTCAAGACAGAGCAGCTCCCGGGTACCCCTTCTCTACCTCCAGCGGCTGCCGCTTTCTCCTCCCTCGGGCTCCGAGGTGGGGGCTCCAGAAGGTCCCGGGCAGTTCCGAGCCCGGCGGCGCCTGCTCTGCCCGCGCACGGCAGCTCTGGCCAGATGCTTCCTATCCCGGTAAGCCCGAAGTGGGGCGCCCCGGGGAGCCCGGGGCTGAGCACGGAGCCCGGGTGGCGACGCTGCCGCTGCCGCCGCCGCCTTGGTATGTCAGGGGCCGGGATTGTATTTCGAAAGATCCGCCATTTTCACCTCGTCATCACCATCACAGCTCAGCAGCTTCCCCGACAGCCAGAGCCCGGGCCGCCGGTGCTGCCGCCGCCAGTAACCTCCCCCTTCCTCCTCCTCCCCTCCGGGCCCTCCCCTCCCGAGAGGCGCACACCCACATATCCGGGGAAACCTCCCGCCGGCCCCGCCAACCTTCAAATGCACCGGGAGATACAAATGCACACACAGCCCACGCCGAGACCTCCCATCCCACAACGAAAAATGGTGTTCCTGCGGGCCCCGCAGCCACGCCGAGGGGAGTCGCGCCACCTGCGGGGTCCCTAGTCCAGCATATTTTTGTTTTGAAGAGCAAAAGCCATGGGGAAGGCAGCATAAGGACAATAAAGAACCGGAATCCTTTCATTTTCAAAAAAGCAACTTGAGGTGATGGAATGCATTTTATTCACTATGCCCATCTCAGGCACTAAAAACAAGATCAAGACCTTTAACGTCACTCACCAACTCGGACATTTTCCTCCACTGTCGGCACTGCTTGGACAGAATGACTGCTTGGACGTGCATTTCAATATGCACGTCCAACCTCTCTGACACAGTTGTAAATTACAGGCATTGATCCTCATGCAGATACTGTGGTCAAAACAAAGTTCTGAACTATTTTTCTTTCCACTTATTTTCATCTGATTATTTCTGTCCATGAACACTGTAACTTCCAGTTTGTCATTGGTTTAAGACATCAAAGCCCAACTGCGTTTAAAATGTATTGATCCTATTCATGGATTAACAGTGAAAATAAACAACCTGCTCTAGAACAAGACCCCAGAGTTATCCATCCACCCGCACTAGCTCCGCTCATCGTGCAGTTTAATAAATAAAAAAGAACATAGGGGTTTGTGTTTTTTTTTAATTTGGGAGAAGGGGAGAGAGCGAGAGCGGGGCGGGGGGGGAGGGGGGGTTTGTTGTTCCACTTTATTTATGCATTCATTGGTTGCTTCTTGTATGTGCCCTGACCGAGGATCGAACCCGCAGCCGTGGTGTACCGAGAGGACGCTCTAACCAACTGAGCTACCCGGCCAGGGCTAACATAGGCATCTCTTAATCATCAAAGAAATAACAAGAAAACATAAGCTGCAAGGCTTCTGACGAGACCGGAATTTTTTAAAAACCTAAATTGGCTACATTTGTTAATTTCAGAAAGATCTGATAATCACCCATTCAAAGACTGAATTCCATACCTATCAAATACAGCATAAACTCTGAAAGACCAATCTGAAATGAGCGAACTGAATTTCAAGGTTTCGAATACGGCCACTCGACTGTCTTTTTAAAAAGTCAGTCTAAGAAGAGTGAGGTAGAAGTTGAAAAACCCATTTCATTTCCTTACCTTGCTTGAATGACAACTCCATATAAAAGTCGGTAGATTCAGGATTAAACTAGTGTTATTTACCACCCAGCCTAATCGCCGTCTCTATATGCAGCCTGCTACAGGCTTGAAAGTATCAAGACTTCCCAGCGCCTTCATCTTTAAACTTTATTTCCCCACCGACAGCCGCGTCCACCCGCACTCTGCTTGGTATTTACCGTTGCTTGGCCCAGCTAAGTCCCGGCCCGCTCCCTTCCCCCGTGCACCTCGGGGACATTATGACATTTGGCTGGTGGGCTTCGCGAGGAAAACGGACACACACGAAGATACTATACAAAGGGGCGTAGGGAGAACGGGGCGGCGGGCAGCAGGGAGAGAAGGGGCTGGTACAAAATGACACAGCAGCAAAACCGGTTCCCAGAAACCCGGGGCCGACACGGCCGACTTCCCCGGCCACGCAGTGTGCCTGTCAACAGCCGCGGGAGCCCTTCCTCCAGACGGCCAGGAAGGGCGGGCAGCCGGTGACAGCCGCCCTCCCGGGTGCGGGCGGGAAGGGGCCGAGCCCGGAGGATCCTCCCGCCCACTGCGGCCCGGGGGTGGGGCCCGGAGACCCCCCAGCCTGCAGGTTCCCGCTCTCCGCCAAGACCCACCAGCCCCGGCTCCCCGAGAGAGCGGTCAGACGCCCTCGGCCCGCGCCACCACCCGCAGCGAGGGCCCGCGCCCCTGCCCGCCCGTCCGCCCGCCGGCTCAGATGCCTCCCACCCCGGGGTCTGACACTCACCGAAGCCGGCGGCGCCGCCGCCTTCTCCTCGCGCCGCGCTCCCTGGGCTCCCAGCTGCCGCGGCGGCGGCGGCGCCTCCGAGACACAGACCCGGGTTTGTTCAAAATCACGCGCCCAGCGCCATTCCACCGCCGCATCCCATAATACGCTGGGCCCTCCCCACCCGCGCGCCCCTCTCCGCCCGCCCCTCCACTCCGCCAGCCCCGCCTCTCCCGCCGGCTTTCTCCGCCCCGCCCCGCCCGCGGCGCCGGCCCCTCCCCTTGGCAACCCGAGCTCGCGTCATTCCGCAAGGCGCCCGAAGTACGCTCCAGGTCCACGTGACGCCAAGTGGGAGCTCGGGCAGAGCTTTCGCACGGAATGTTCCATCCGCGGCGCTGGGAGGGGGGCGCGGGATCGCGCTCGCCTTTGGGAGGGCCTGCCTCGTCTCGCATTCCTCGGGGGGAAGTCCGTGCGCTTCGTAGGTGCGGTTTCGAGCGTCCCGCCGCTGTTTGAGGTGCTTGGGTGGGAAGGTAATCTATATCCACAAATGCCAAATCTTGTCCTTTTTAGGCACTACTTTTGTAGGGGTAGCTAAAAAGGCCCTGGAGACCACGCAGAATTAAACTTATTTTGAAAGAGTTTTTTTTGCAGTATACAGCTAAGGCTAACACAATCAAAAAAATTTTTTATTTAGTCACCTTTTCCTTCTATTTCCTCCGCTCTCTTTATTATAAAATAAGAAAAGGTGCCTAAATTTGGAGTTGGATGAACAGGCACCAAGAGGTTATTCAGTTAATACCTGCTCCTGGTGAGACAAGAACTACTCAGAAGAAACAATGGGCATTACAAAAGAGTGTAATGTGACATAGTGTGGCACCGTCTATAATTGCTAATGGAGCACGGAGGACTTACAGGTCGACGTGAGAGACTGTAGCCCCTGAACAGTGGAGGAGGGTGAGATGCAGTGGAAGCAGCAATCACTTTGCAGTCAGGCAGTCCTGGATTTAAATTCCGGCACCCCCACTTACTAGTGGATAACATTTGTCAAGTTTCTTTTCCCATCTACAAAATAAAAAATAAAGCTTCCCAGGATTCTGAGAGTTAAATGAAGAGAGGGGTGTCAAGCAGCTACAGTCTCTGCCTCAGTTGCTTGTTAGGCTTCCCACCTCATACTCAGTCCTTAGAATTTAGCAAGGCAAGTGACATGAAATTAACAAAGGCTTGGAAGTGGTCAAGGCTGTGGCCTGTGCAAGGAATGTGAAAAAGCTGAATGAGACACAGGCTTTGTTGAGGATCAGTAGGTGAGCCCCCTTGACCAGGAGCCTTGAAAGCTATTGTGAGAAAACATCATCATGGTTAAATAATTGGTGGTACTGTGGGGCACCTACAGAAGGAAGAAGGGAGTGAGATGGGGTACCCAAACCCAAGTGAACTCTAGGGAAACAAGAATCCCCCAAAAGGAGAAAATTTCCTACTTTATTACACATGGGCTAGCATAACTCTGATACCAAAATCCAAGGCAAACAGTACCAAAAAAAAAAAAATCTTCTGTTCTCACTATGACTTTGTTCTGAAGACAAAGACAAAAATTGAGTATTAAGATATCAAATCCAGTGATGTAGTAATAAAAAGAATTCACACCATGACAAAGTACAGTTTATTAAGAAATCTGCTTATGGCCCGGCTGGGTGTGGCTCGGCGATTGAGGGTCACCTAGGATCCAGGTGGTCGAGGGTCAATTCCAGGTCAGGGCACATGCCCGGGTTGTGGGCTTGATCAATGACTCTCTCATCATTGATGTTTCTATCTCTCTCTCTCCTTCTCCTCTCCTCTCTCTGAAATCAATAAAGATATATTTAAAAAAAAAAATCTTTAAAAAAAAAAAGAAATCTGCCTATGTACTTCATCGAATTAAAGGAGAAATGCCAAAGGATATGCTCTAGGGATGCACTGTATAACATTCAAAAGCCATTTCTGAATTTTAAAAATTCTTGGTAAACAAGAAATGAAAGCACATTTTCTATTTTAAAAAATATATCTTTATTGATTTCAGAGAGAGAAGGGAGAGAGAGAGAAACGTCATTGATTAGCTGCCTCCTTCACGCCCCGGAGCCCGCAACCCCAGGCATGTGCCCTGACCAGGAATTGATCCACAATCTCCTGGATCCTAGGTTGATGCTCAACCGCTGAGCCATGCCTGGCCAAGTGAAAGCACATTTCCTTAATTGGATCAAGACAGTCATCAGAAAACACCAGAAGCATCATACATTAAGAGTGAAATGGCACAAGCATTCACGTTAAAGTCAGAGACCCAGCAAGACAAAATGTATTACTCGGTACCTATTATGTGCCAGGCATGATGATAGGTACAAAGTACACTATAGTTGGTAAGATTCTCTTAAAGTAGGTTAGTTTCCAAAAGATTATTTATAAGTTCCTTTGTTCATGAGTCCATTTGTCTTAAGTCCAGCGTTAGGCCTTCTGTGCTCCTGCCACTCAGGGTCACTCTAAGCTCATGCTCTTTTTCCAGCAGTAAGCCGCTTATTACTTGGTGCTTGCTAGACTGATTGTGGAGGTGAGGGTAAGGAAGACAGCTTTCTCTTCAATCCTGTTCCAACTTCATTTTTTTTAAAATGTGTTTTTATTGATTTTAGAGAGGGAGGAAGGGAAAGGGAGAGAGGGAGAGAAGCATTGATGTGAGAGAAACACGGATTGGCTGCCTCCTGCACGCCCCCTACTGGGGATCAAGCCAGCAACCCCCGCATGTACCCTGACCAGAATTGAACCAGCGACCTTTTGGTGCATGGGAGGATGCTCAACCAACTGAGCCACACCAGCCAGGGCCCAACTTCATTCTTATGCAGGCTTTGGGTCCCTGGGTCTCAGTGATCCTGATCCTCCCCAGCATTATGACGTCTAATGGTCTAGGCCCAGGGCAGTTTCCAGTCCTCTCCCAGGAATAGAAGGTTGTTTTTTTTTTCGTTTTTCCTGTAACTCTAGTTGCAATGAGCTTCCACCTGTCCCTTGAAGAACAGCAGGCTTGCTACCTTCCTCCATCAGTTTAAGTTTTTTGTTCCTTAGAGGAGAAGGGTCCGGGCTTCATACTGCCTTTCCCAAGGGGCAGCCACTCCTCTCCTCTAGGCCTCTACGCCCCGAAGTCTCTGTCTGCCACCCTGCCCCCAATCTTTGTTCTGGATGCCCAGTGGACGTCCCTGGAGAAAAGCCTGCGAGTAGATGTGAACGCCCCTTATGATTGTGGCTCCCATGGGCTTCCCATGCCAGCCCACACTCAGTCTTTAACATTTTATTTTAAAATGTAGCAGAATTCTTCTTTCCTGTTTGAATGGCTGCACAATCTTCCTTCCCATGCTCGGCCACAGATGACCCAGTGTTTTCATCTCTTCTGTGTTAAAAAGCACCAGTCTTTCCTTACATTTCAGGCCAGTTGTTGCTCTGTGACCTCAGCTCTCTGGTTCAGTATAGGTTATGATTTTGTAGATTACCTAGTTTATTGTTGCGGTGGTGAGAGTAATGCTTTCTCCAGCTTTCTACACCGAGGGAGAAGCTGGAACTTCTCCAGGTGTTATTTTTATTAAGATAATCGGGGGGGGGGGTCTCTGTTGTTGGACCACAATTCTCATCAGTTTTTATCCAGGGCTGTCCTACTTATTCTCTTAACCCAACCCTTCCTATTTGCTTTCTATCTCTTAGAGTTCTTGCTTTATGATCCAAGTTTCACTACCTGCTTCTGGTTATTGCTACAGTTGGTGGCATATTCAGAACATCTTCTCCACCTTACTGACATCAGTTCCTAATCAATCTTTGGATTTGTGTACTCCTTGATTTTAGTGCCACCCCCAGAGAAGGGAGATTTAGATGGACACAACTTCACATTCAATGATGCTGGGGTTTTCTAGGTGTCTTCTATTTACCCAACTATGTTCTTTACTCAATTTAACAAATATTTTTTGAGCACTTACTAAATACAAAGCACACAGTTCTGTGTACCAGGTAATCTACAAAACTGAGTCAGGCTATCACATCTCTTTTGCCCTTCCCCTCACTTCCAATTCAAATATATGACCCGCACTTGAAACATGACTATGTGGGAACCAGCAGACAGACACAGTGGACACTAGATGGCATGAATGAAGCCTAAGGTTATAGTGAGTCCAGAGATAGAAATGAAAGAGGATCAGAACACACTGTACAATGGAGACAGTATCACTTGTTAAGATCCATAGGCCTGCCCGGGGATCGCTCTCAAGAGGACCTGCTGGTCATCCTGACACCTGTGGAACTTTGGGGTAGCAGAACAATTATGTTGAAACTTCTCTTCCTCTGAGGCTGGATGAGTACTAGTCTTTGAAACTGCTACAGAAGACAGAAGACAACTTAAACCATATATATATGTATATGTGTATATATATATATATATTTACATGTATATGTAAATAAAAGTACTTCAGAAGACTAAATTCAATATATACACACAAAACTGTAGAACAAAAAGCATGGTTTCATTCCCTTTTTAAATTGAGGTTTTACATTCAGTGAAATGCACAGGTCTTAAGTGTAAAATTTAATGAACTTTGATAAATCAATACATGCATATAACCCACACTCCTATTAATATAGAGAACATTTCTATCATCTCTTACTACTTCCTAGTAAATTCCCACCCGTCCCCCTCCCCAGGTAATTTCTGATTTTCAATAACCACAGATTAGTTTTGTCTGATTTACAACATGTAGGTAGCCTGGCTGGGCGTGGCTCAGTGGTTGAGCATCGACCTAGGATCCAAGAGATTGGGGTTCGATTCCTGGTCAGGGCACATGCCCGGGTTGCAGGCTAGGCAGCCGATCAATGAATCTCTCATCATTGATGTTTCTATCTCTCTCTCTCCCCCTCTTTTCCTTTCTCTGAAATCAATAAAGATATGTTTTTTTTAAAAAAAAAAAAAACACAACCAAAAACATGTAGATAGAATCATAATTTCAACCTCAAAAATAAAATAGCCAGTAATTTTGCCAGCAAAATGAGTTTATTTGGGAATAGCAGAGAATTGTAACTTGTGACAATCAAGCTATGGCAAACTATAGGCAAGTCTGAGAATACTAAATGGAAAAGTCCAGAAATAAACAATTGATAAATTTTAAATTACATGCTGTTCTGAGAATCAGATGAAATCTCATACCGTCATCGGCTCCGTCCTGTCTAGGACGTGAATCATCCCGCAGTCCAGCTTATCCATGCTGTATTTGTCCATTAGTCATTTCGTAGCTGTCTGGGTTACCAGATTAACTGAGATGGTACCACAGTACCTGTGGTCAAGTAACTCTTATCTTAATAATGGCCCCAAAGCATAAGAGTAGTGATGCTGGCAATTTGGATATGCCAAAGAGAAGCTGTAAAGTCCTTCCTTTAAGTGAAAAGGTGAGTAGAGTACAATAAAGTATTTTGAGGAGAGATCACATTCACATAACTTTTATTACAGTATATTGTTAGAATTGTTCTATTTTATTATTAGCTATTATTGTAAGTCTCTTACTGTGTCTAATTTATAATTCAACTTTAGCATAGGTATGTACGTAAAAGAAAAAAACATAGTATGAATAGGGTTCAGTGCTATCCACTGTTTCAGGCATCCACTGGGACACTGGGGGTCTTGGACCACATCCCCTACAAATAAGTGGGTACTACTGCATGCAATTATGTATATATGTTTTTTTATGTCTGGCTTCCTTCACTGTGTATTGTTTTTGAGATTCATTCATATTGTTACATGTGTTCAAAAGAAACAGCAAACCCAAACAGTGTGAAGAAGAGGCAAGAACGACCCTGGACTGACCAAAGCCCACGAGCTGCTGCATCTCCGCGTCCAGGTCGTCTGTCCCACCACCATCGCCATCATGCTAAAGAGACAGGCTGACGGGAGATAAAGCCAAGGCAAAGAACTAACCACAGAGAAGATCCGCCAGGTCATCAGCTTAACCTGCTCCTCCAAAACCAGAGCCCAAGCCTAAAAAGGCACCTGCAAAGAAGGGAGAGAAGGTACCCAAAGGGAAAAAGGGGAGAGCTGATGCTGGCAAGGATGGGAGTAACCCTGCAGAGAATGGAGATGCCAAAAGAGACCAGGCACAGAAAGCTGAAGGTGCTGGAGATGCCAAGTGAAGTGTGTGCATTTTTTATAACTGTGTATTTCTGGTGACTGTACAGTATGAAATACTATTTTTATTTATTAAGTTCTATAAAAATGCAGAATTTTGTTCTACTTTTTTTTTTTAAAGCTATATTGTTAGCACACAGGACACTTCATTGTTGTTTTTTGGGGGAAGGACATATAGTACTAACAGAACGTCTTCAAAGCTGGACTTACATGGGAGAAAACACCTTTCCCTTCTAGTTTTGAGAGACTTCCTCTTGGTTCCTGGGAGGACGGATCTCTTGATGTTGACATACATTAGCCACCTTGCCACACCTTGTAATGCAGGGAAACTAAAATTCATTTTTATGTCCTTTCCTCCCTCTCCACTTTAAGCATACACTGACTCCTTTAAGCCCAGAGACCTGCTGGGACCTGACCCCCCAAAATTGGTTACCAGTATGTTGGGAAACTTGGACTTTCCAGTGTCACCACTGAAATGGCATCCCTCAAAACAGTAGCAGTTCTTTTTTTTGGATTGTGGATCTACAGAATGATAATTCTGCCATTTTCATTTCCTGAAAGTCAGGGTCAGCTTGTCAAAAGTTGTTAAACAACATGCTTAATGTGAAATGTCAACCCTCACTCTAAGCTTTCCCAGTTCAGAGCATCAGATGAAGACTTCACTGGGTTTTATGTTGGCTTTCTGATTTTGGTAGTCTCTTGAAGAAGGGAATTTAAAAGTTATTGTATACTGTTAACAATTGTCTGCCCAGGTCCTGTCTGAAATACCATGACTGTTTATGAAAAGTATCTTTAATAAAGCTGGATACAGTTTGAAACAACAACAAACTCAAAATGGAGTCACTTGTGCTAAGCCCCACAAAGACTTAATTCCTAACCAAACTGCAGTTTCACCCTCTCCCAGGAGTGGAATTTTAAACCAATCAGTCTAAAATTCCCTTGTCAGCACTAGTAAATAATCTGCTTGATAAGGCTTCCCCTAAGGGAAGGAGACCTTGCTTAAATAATCCACTCTTAACTTTCTTGTCCTATAAAAACCTTCCATTTTTGCACAACTCCTTGGAACACCTTTCTAGTTGCTAGATGGGATGCTACCCGATTCATGAATCACCTAATAAAGCAAATTAGATCTTCAAGTGTACTCAGCTGAACTTTGCTTTTTCACACCTGTATCTGTAGGATTTTTTTCTTTTTAATACTGAGCAGTATTCTATTGAATGAATACACCACACCTTGTTTATCTACTTTCCTGATGATGAACATTTGGGTAGTTTTCACCTGGGCTATTACAAATAAAGTAGCTATAACATTTTTACACAACACATAAAAAGCATTATTTTTAAAACACATCATTGAAGATATATTGAAGGAGAATGATTGACTCTCGCTAAGTGGAATGAGAAGTGTAAAAGATATCTCAAAGCACAGAGCAAAAAATATAAAGAAAACTGATATATGACTATTTGGAGTTCCAGAAGGAGAGAAAGAAACAGATAAAAGAGAGGTAACAATTAAACAAATAATAATGGAAAATTTCCCCTACCTAAAGACAGACTTGCATTTGCAGATAAAAGAGGTCACTGAGTCTCAGGTAAGATCAGTGAGAAAAGACAGACCTAAGCATACCTGAAGAAAACCCCTGTAAAGAGATCTTTAAAGCTTCCAAGTGGAAAGAACAAGTTACCTACAAAAAGAAGAAAAGCAAGAACAAGGGGGACTGGGATCTGGGAGAGGAAGAGGGAAGGGACAGGAAAAGGTGAGGGGAAAGGTGTGGAAGTAAACATGAAGACCAACCAAGGAGAGGCTATTTATACAGAGTTTTCTATAGCAAGGGACTCGGCCACCATCACCGTGTTGTCAGGGAGTCAAAGGCAGGCATGGAATAGAAAAGCTTCGTAACTTTATAGAAAAGGGAATTCAGGTGTGCCCTTCCTGATAGAGGCTGTTGGCATGGGGAAACTGTCAAGCAGCCTAACTTAAAGTGGGGCATCCTGTGTGATTGATTAGGGGAGCATATTTGACTTCTCTGGTCGGTCGTAAGGTCAAAGTGGGGGCAAAATTTTGACAATCTGCTAGTTACTGATCAATTGGTGGCCATTTTGGGCCGACTGCTACAGGAATTGTTAGGTTTCCTGGGATGGTTGCTGCAGATTGTGGATCAGAGCTTTGTGCGAAATCTGGAAGAAGATGATTGAAATCATGACCCCAGAGGTGCAGACAAATGATTTGAAAGAAGTGGTTAATAAACTGATTCCATATCGCATTGGAAAAGACACAGAAAAGGCTTGTCAATATGTTTATGCGCTCCATGATGTCTTTGTTAGAAAAGTCAAAATGCTGAAGAATCCCAAATATGAATTGGGAAAACTCATGGAGCTTCACCGTGAAGGTAGCAGTTCTGGAAAAGCTTCTGGGGGTGAGACAGGTGCTAAAGTTGAACGAGCTGATGGATATGAGTCCCCAGTCCAAGAATCTGTTTAAAATTGAGACATTTAATGATGACAAATTTTAAAAAACACCTAGTTGTGACTCTTATTTTAAAGAGGCAATAAGGGGCTAAAGTGTCTCGAAGGGAGCAAATGGATGAATACCTGTTCTCATATATTATTACAGAAAAAGTGTTTGATAGTGAATGTCAGAAAAGGGAAGGTAATCACCAGTTAAATTGAAAAGATTTTTCTTTAAGCCTTAATACACTTTTTTCACACTACTTAAATTGGAAAGAAAATGATACAGGACATGACAGAGCAACATAATAAAATTAGAAACACCCAGAATGAATGGCAGAACTAAGGAAAGAATTAGAAATAAAAATAACATTTTAGAAATGAAGACTAAACTAGAAGAAAACCAGGAGTAAATAAAAACAGCAGCTAATGCCTTAAGAGAAATAGAGAGTTAAAAGAAAGGATTTTTTTTTTAATTAAAAAAAGATGTGAAAACAGAAATAAAAAGATTTTGAGGAAGGGTGACTATTAAAGATAGGTAAAGAAAATCTAATACATAGATAATAGTTTCTGAAGAAAGTAACCAAAGAATAGCACAAGTACAAAAATATTATTAAAGATAATGCTGTTGGAAAAAATTGGAACTGCATATTGAAAGAGCACGCAATCTACCTGAGAATACTGACCGGGAATGACCAACACCAACACATAATCTAGTAAAATTACTCAGTGTTAGAGGAGAAAACATTGGGGGGCATCTAGGTGAAAAGAGTAGGTAACTTATAAGGGAAAGAAAATTATATTCTCATGAGATTTTTTTCAGCAATGCTTTATGCCACGAGAAAATGGAGTACCATACCTAAGATTCTCAAGAAAAGTGAATCAAGGTTTATTTATCTAACAAACTGATTTTTAAACATAAAAGCACAAGATGTCACCAACATACAAGAATATGGTTTCCATAAGCCCTTCCATAGAAAACTATTAAAGAACTAGCTTCAGACAACCAAGATGGCTAGTGAGATATCAATGTAAGAGCTGATGATGAGCATTAAATATGTATTACTTATAGAACTAAGATTAAATGAAAATGAAAATGAAAAAGTATTGTTTGTAATGGATATATGTGCTCATGATACGGATATAGTATGATTAAAAAATAAGAGGAAAGAGGGAGAGGAATAGCAGGAAAATATTTAACTCTTTTCAGCAATCATATTGGAGGTATTAGTATTAGTATTGTTATCCTGAGGCTGTTGTGTGTATAACATGGGATGAATGAAATGAATAATTATGTAATATACTGATTCTATGATCCCTTATGTACTTGTGAACCAGGATTCTGGATGTGGAGGACCTATAGATGTAATACAGAAGAAGTTAAATAAAATCACCTAAATGGGATTTGGAAGTATCAGTATGAGCTCATGAGTTCTTTTATCCTTCAAGTATGTAGATAGTTCCTAGTTCTGTTCTATGAAGAGCTTCCCAAATGAGCAATACAGTAGCAATGAGAATCCCTAGCACTCAGATTGTTATCTGTAAATGTCAATTCCTAAAAGGAACTAAACAAACAAGAACTTTTTGAAAAAGTGACTGATTCTGGGTCTAGGATAGAAAACAAACAAGATCACTCTAGAACAATTCTGTTACACAGCACTAACAACATGAGGAATCAATATACAGTAAGGATTAGGGCTCAGAAAAAGCAGAATATATACAATTACCTATGCTCTTTTTTTCTTCTCTAGCGAGGCGTACATGAGCTGGGCACATGGGACAGAGTGGAAGATGTGCCAGGAAAAGGCCCCCAGAATGAACACCTTTGCATATTTGTAGGGAAACTGAAGGTGTAGAGGCCACCTAGTTGAATATGTAAAAATAGGGTGTCCTGGTCAGGGAAATGGCCTTATTTGACATGAGTTTAGTGAGAACAGCTCCTCTATCAGTGGTGTTGTCATCCTCTGCAGCAGGGCTACTCAAACTGTAATGTGAACGAAAGAATTACTAGAGGGATTTTGTTAACAATTTTGAGTCAGCAGATCAGGCTGGGACCCAAGGTTTTGCACAGTGAAAAAGAAGTAGGATTTGTGCACTTCCCTTGCGTTAATTCAGATGTGCTTAGCTAACTTCTTGCTAAGCAACTGAAAAGAGGGTGAGAATAAGCTTTGAGTGCCTTGAAGGTTTGTTTTCCTTCACTGCTATAAGCAAAACTTAAAAATAGGGAGCAGCATTCTTTTAGAGGTCGGGCAGGGATAACAAGCAGCCTGGAAAGGGGAGGCCTTATTATGCCAAAAAATTTAGTAAAATTGCTGCCTACACTAACTAGGAAGGCAGACAACCTCCCTCTTTAGCTTATAGCTCCAGTGAAAGTATCTGGAAGGAGACAATTTGTGTCTGTGGCTGCTTCTTTTTTGCTTACAGCAAGGCATTACAAGTAAAGTTTGAAGTCACAGTAATAAGCAGTAGAATGTACAGAAATTCTGGGGCTTCACTAAGTTGAAAAAGCCAACTGCCTCTGTACCCCTAAACAGCAGAAGAGGAGACTTGGCTTTGAGATTCCTCATAGCCCATTAAGACTTTCTGGCGCAAGCACGCACACGTGAACACACACACTCCAGAGAACAAAGATAAGGGGAAGCAAAAATCAAATTAATAGAGTTCTCTTCTCATTTAAGCCTATTGTTTCAGATGATTTCAAGGCTGCCATCATTAAAAAGATGTTAAGAATGGGTTGAAAACTACAAAAAAAAATAGGTTGAGAGTGGAAGTAGGAAATATGGCAGGTTTAACAACTACTTCTAGAAACAGTTTTGGGTGTGGTTACTGGCACCTGAAGCCGTCTGCAAGCAAAGTTTACTGAATATTCAATGAAATAATATTTTTATTTTATGGATTGATTTGAGAGAGAGAGAAAGAGAGAGAGAAATTGATTTGTTGTTCTACTTATTTACACATTCATTGAGTTTTGTATGTGCCCTGACTAGGGTTTGAATCTGCAACTTTGGTGTATGGGGAGGATGCTCTAACCAACTGAGCTAGCTGGCCAGGGCCAAATTATATTTAAAATAAAAATAAAAACACTGAAAAACCTGGCCTACAAAAGTCTCCAATTGTTCAAGTCCTAAGGCATTCCCCCTAAGAGGGAATACTCTCCAAAATCCAGTTAATCTATATTCAGAGGACAAGGCTGGCCTACAGAATATAATAGACAATGGAGATCTTCTGAAAGAGCAGGATTAGGGTTTAACCAAGGAAACTTCTCCACTACCAGGGTAGTCGGTGTTCATAATTCCTACCCAGGATTTCACCATTGCTATGGACAAGTAATTGCTGTGTTTCCTATCCTTTTTCAGAGTTTTAAGTGTGGTTATCCTGTTCCTGCTCCACTGTTGTTTTGTATTACATGTATGGGCATGAGGCAGATCGTTTGTTTTATAGTTTATAAAACTATAAAACATGAAAATCCACAACCTGACCTGATGGAGAAGATTGTGTATCACAGACATTCTGGATTTTGAGCTGACATAGAAACTAAATGGAGCCCTGGCCAGGTAGCTCAGGCTAGAGCATCATGACTGACACCCAAAGGAAAACACCTGATGCCTCTCATTGCCCTTAAAAGTTCAGAGGATCTTGGAGCATCTCCCAGGTTTGAGGGGCATTATGCTGGCTTATGCCAGGGCCTTATTTGTTAGCAATTGGTGTTATGGGACTCAGTGTGGTATCAAAAGGGTTCTTAAGCTCAGCATCAAGAGCTACTGGGGAAAGGACTGTCAGATCTCTGATCAGGGCGCATACAAGAATCAATGAATGAATGCATAAATAAGTGGAACAACAAATCGATCTCTCTCAAATCAATAAGTAAAAAAATAAATAGGAAATTGAACTCTTTTCTTTATGGGTGAGAGTATTCTATGGTAAGAAGAAGGGTACAAAAAAAAGAATACACACGGGTATTTAGATGGGAGAGGGACAGACGAGTGGAGACTGCTGATGATCCCTTTAAAACCATCCTTTTCTTCTTCCTGGGCAAAAACTTGCCCAATTGGAAGCAAAATTTCCAGTCTCATTGTTGCTAGGCATGGGTGTTTGACAAAGTTCTCGCCCACGGAGTGAGGTCTAAATTGATGTGGGCAATCTCCATATCACTTCCTTAAAGTATTTTCTTATTCTGGCCTTCTTTTTCTCCTCATTCCTAATAGAGGGAAGATGCTATTTTTCACATGTCAAGGTGGAAAAAATTCAAAAGTCTGACATCCTTTGTAGGCAAGGCTGTAGAAAATTGCACTTCTACATATTTCAGGAAGAAAGGCAAAATCATCCCTATAAAGTGCAATTTGGCTATTTTTATAAAAATTGCAAGTAAATATCCCCTTTGACCTTCTTCTTGGAATGTATTCTACCTATACACGTTTCAAATGATGTATGTACAAGGTTATTCTCTGCAGCATTAGTTGATTGCTTATAAATAACTTAAGTGTCTAGCTGTAAGGATTAAATAAACTATGGCACCCCCTTGTTTCATGTAATACTTTCCAGCTCTAAAACAGAATGAGGGAGCTTTCTGGACTTACACGGTAAGATATCTAGAAAAAGTGAAAAAAATCAAGAGCAGAATAATGATATTCTGTGTTATCTTTTGTGAAAGCAAGGAAGAATGAAAATTTACTTTATGTTCAGAAATTTTGTAAGGATACATAAGAAATGAATACAATGACATACAAAGGCAGGATGACTGTATAACTCGTCTTCCAAATGGAACAGCTGCTAGAGTGAAAGGGCTTGTTATTAATAATTACTCCAGGCCAACAGATGGAAAATGGCACTGTCCTGGACAAAATGGGATGTATGATCAACTTATAAAAAGAGTACAGAGTACGAGGAGGGATGCGGAAATTTTAAAGTGTGTTTTACAAAAGTACCTGTTTGTGGTGAAATGGCAATAAAAACAACTCGTTCTTGACCTCAGGTGGTTTAAGAGCTGTCTTAAGGAACGAAGAACGGTAAACCACGGACGTGAGACACGGAACTTAACAAGAACGCGGGCGTTTTGCGTACCCGGAACTTACCGGAGTTGCACAAGCCACACACGCCTTAGAGTTCGTCGGCCAATCCGAAGTGAGAGCGTGCGAGTTTGAGCCTGTGCGATTGGCCTGGGCGGGCCTGGACCTGAGGAGCGGAGCTTCGCGTCACTCAACCCTGGGCGGACTCAGCGCGGGCTCACACACGCGGCGCTCTGGCCCACACAGACGCTACTCTGTGGCATCTCGGGTTCCCTCTGGCTGCGCTCTGGAGGACTACACTCGTTTTCTATTTGGTTGTGAGGGCCAGGCAGGTTCGGCTGAGCTGGAAGAAAGATGGCGGCAGCCGTGCGACAGGATTTGGCCCAGCTCATGAATTCGAGCGGCTCTCATAAAGATCTGGCGGGCAAGTGAGTATTTCCGAGGGCCATGGGAGGAGGGGGAGGGAAGCCACAGACTTGTTCTCCTTGGGTTGACCGCGGCTTTCGGATGTGTGGCTAGTGGCCGGCCTGTGGATCAAGGGGGCGGGCCTGAGATCGGTTGTGGAGGCAAGTGTTGCAAGCAGCGGAAAGCTGAAGAGGACCTGTGCAGGGAGCCCTTGGGGCCACGGACCTGGGGTGTCTGTTAACTTGTTCAGCCCTCGATAGCATCCTTACTGGTCTCTAAGGATTCTGGAAGCGCGGTTTGGGGGATGACTGCTCCCACGGCCTTCTCAGCCTTCCCCGGTGCGTCTTCCCATCGCTGGCTGGCTTCTCACACCGAATTCTGGCCTCTCTTTGGACCTTTTTTTCTTTTTTGAAATTGGGGGAAATTTATATTTTGGGACCTTGATGCAGTGTTTTTCAGGGAGATGGTTTCTTGAGGTTTTGGGGGGTTGAGGAGGTATGGCCGCTATCTTGCCCTTCAGAACCACTCGGACCATGCTCTGTGGGTCCTTGTGTTTTGGGTACTCTCTCTCCGCCACCAACCCTGAAGAAGGGCACGTAGGCTGATGTCCTCATACCTACGTTTGTTCTTAGCCAAAAGGCCAAGAAGTGATGATGATGCCCTCATAATATGGGCCAGGATGTGTAGAGTAGTGGTGTTTGCAGGAATCTGGATTGTTTGGCAATTTTGTCGCAATTTATTAGAAGGCTTAGGTCCACTTCAAGTTATAATTGTGACATGTGCCCATCAACAGTGTTAGTCATAGGTAGATATAGATATTGTACATTTCTCTTTTTAGATTTCACAGTGCTATTCTTTTATAAAGAACATGCATTTGATTACAGCATGCTTCTCAAATTGATCCCAATATTTACATTCTGACAGCTGAGATCTCTTTGATCTATATTAATGGCATGCACCTGCTCTTACCTGGACGTTGAAACGTTGACTGTGTTTTATATAGGCTGTACTGCCTTTTCTTTGGTGGTAAATGTAATCTACTTTTATCAGTGACAAATTTTGCTGTGTATTTTGGGCTTTACTTCCTGTGGCAGTTTCCCTCTCAGGAAAATGGGGATAATTGGAGGACTTATTTTTGACTCACTAAAATAGTATGTTTGTGTATTCACATTTATATTGCACTTACATCACATAGAACAGTAGCTGACACAAAGTGCCATAAGATTATCTTTGTTACTATTATTAAACAGTTATTAATTACATATTGAGGTGTTCTATGGGTTGGAAATAAGTTGAATATGTCTTCATGGCTCATTACTTTTTGCATATTTTTTATATGTTTGGGTGAAAGTAAAACTAACTTATCTTTCCCCCCATGCTTGCTTTCCTTTGTTTTGCTGAAGAAAATAAGTGCATTCGTTATCAGAAGAGATACAGTTTTCATGTGTTTGTAGATACCTGAAACTTAAGTATTTACTTCCTTAGCTCCGAATTGCAGGTAAACAACAGTACCTACATTATTTTGTGCTTCAGTTATTTATTGCTGTGTAACAAACCAAAAACTTAGTGGTGTAAAACAACTATTATTTTTCAGGATTCTTTGGATTAACTGGCCTTATCTGGGCTCATTCATGCTGGTGTACTTTGCTGGCAGCTCAGCTGGGGCTGGTGGGCTAAAATGGACACCCATACATCTCTGGCTGTTGGCTGTGTCTCTCTCTTTCTCCACATGGTCTCTCATTCAATAGTTCAGCTGAGGCTTTCTTACAGGACCAAGAGAGTAAGACTGGAAGCTGCAAGACCTCTTAAGGTTAGCCTTGGAAGTCTCACAACATCAGTTTTCAAATATTGGTCAAAGTAAGTCACAAGACCAGCCTAGATTCAAGGGGAAGGGAAATGAGTTTACCTCTTTATGGAAAGAGTGGCCAAGTTACATTGCAAAGGCACATGGTCAGAGGGAGGCATGATTCACTGTAATAATCTACCCCATGGGTTATTGTGCAGATTAATTGAAATAATGTGCTTGATAACTGGTAGCCAGTGCTTTTCGAAGAAAATCTTGGCTTTGCCTGCAGGTACATATCTGGTCCTATCCAAGCAAGAATGTGTCAGGATATTTATTTTCATAACAAAATAGCTCCTCCAGCTACATGCTTTATGAGAAAAACACTCTTGAAATATATCAGTAGTTGTGGGGTTTACATTAGGAGCTGAGTAACAACGGATTCCATATTAAGGAGTGATAGAGAAAATGTTTCTAAAATACTGATACGGCGTCTTTTCAGCAGTTAATAGGGTATCTATAACAGAGTAGTCATTCAGTAAATGCTAGAAAGGTGCAGAGCTTAAATTTGAATCCAAGTTTGTCTACTCTAAAAAGCACATTTTTACCTATACTCCTTTAGTTCCCAAAACTTCAATTAAAAATGCTTTCCTATAACTATGAATTAACCCAGCAGTGTAAAATTGATATAATTCTCCGCATGAAAAGCATTTTTGCAGATTTTTTATACTGCTTTTGTACATACATGCATTGTGTTTGTTTTCTCATATGAAGTTTTGAAAGGGAGGAGCTCCTTGAGAGGGAACATTATTAGCTGTTATGATAGCCTGTCTTATTCACTTAGCTAGAATCTACTTGGTTTTTGAAAACTCAGTTTAGATGTTACTTCTTCCTAAAGCCTTCTGTGAACAACCACCAATATACATTCATACCCATCCACACACAGGACCTGGTTAGTTGCTCTTATTATGCCCAGTGGCATCCTATATATTCTTTTACCTCTACTATAGAGGTTGGATTCTAGGTACTTGTTGAGTTAATCCTATAGAAATAGAACCTTTTATGTTCTTACTTTCTTCCCAGTTCCGGGGTATGGAGGGTACAGAGGAAGATATTGGACCTTTGGAGTCTAAACTTTTCATTTTATAAACAGTTGTTAGCCTGGACAAAGGAAAGTAATGGCAGGCCTTTTAGCTGCCTTTGATTATTAGAAAAGCTGTTTTGCATAAAAGAAAATAGACTCTGCCTTACTGAGGTAGACTTTGGATTAGAATGGAATAGAACTGTCAAAAAATGGAGGACACACACACACACACACACACACATGGCTATATAACCTGAGAGGCCCCTTCTAACTCAGATTCTGGGTTCTTTTTATTCCCATACCCAACAGTTTAGTGGTTCCCATCTCAAGAGTGAAGTTCCCTAACATCTAGCGTTTACTCTGTGCCAAGTGCAACTTTACTTACATTTTCAATAATCCCTAAAAAGTAGTATTATATTACATGTGAGAAAACTGAAGTACAGAGGTGAAATACCTTGCTCCAAGGTCATGTAGCTAGTGGCAAAGCCAGAATACAGCCTGCTTGGCTCATAGCCCTTACCTCTAAACACATCTATCTTTTGGCCCTATATTTTTACCAAACTGGACTACATTCAGATAGTGATTGATTTATTTATTTTGCCTACAATGCCTTTCTTCCCTCCATTCTTTCCCACTTAACACAAAGATGAAATATTTAGAATGCTTAAAGATCAACCTCATTAGGAAATTACTTCTCTCTCCTAAAAAATTATATTAACACCTGTTTTTAAGATTTTTGTCTTTTGATTTCCAGCAACTTCATTATGTGTCTATATGGATTTGTTTTTACTTATCTGTGCTGGTTAGCTTTTGCTGTGAAATAAACCTCTGTAAAACTTGGTGACTTTAAACAGCAATCATTTATTTAGCTCATAATTCTGTTGGTTGGCAATTTGGGCTGAGCCCAGCTGGATGGTTCTTCTCTGCTCCACATGGCCTTGGTTCCACATGGGCTCCCACATGTGCTTGTAGTCAGCTGCAGGTCAGGTAGGCAGACCTGCTTCTGTATGTTGGCTGGGGCAAGTGGAAGTGACTGAGCTACGTATTTCATTATTCAATAGGTTAGCCTGGCCTTGTTCATGTGGAACAGCAGGGTTCCAAGAGATAAAAACACATATAAAGCCTCTCGAGGTTTAGTTTTAGAGCAGGCACTTTGCTTCTCCTGCATTCTGTTGGTCAAAACAAGCCCAGATCAAAGGGTGGGGAAATAAACCACCTCTTGATGTGAAGAACCACAGTCTCATTGCAAAGGGGCATAGATACAGACAGTGAAAGAACTGTAGCCTCTTTCCATAAATGCTCCACCACATTAACCTGGTTGAGCTTAATTTTATTTCGTGAATCAATAGATTGTATTCTTTAATTGTTCTGGAGAAATTTTTAGCTATATCTCCTTAAATGTTGCCTCTGTTCCATTCTATTTTCTCATCTAGGACTGCACTGAAACCCCTGTTAGTTCCTCTTACTGTGACCTCTGTGTCTCTTACCCTGTCTTCTATACTTAACAATTCAGTGCTTTATTCTGGATAAGTTCTTCTGACTTGCCTTCTAGTTTATCAGTTGTTCAGGTGTGCAGTTAAGAACTCCATTTAGTTTTTAAGTTTGGCTATTGTGTGTATTTTTAATATATATATTTTTATTGATTGATTTTAGATAGAGAGGGAGAGGGAGGGAGGGAGAGAGAGAAATATCATCGATTTGTTTTTCCACTTATTTTTGTATGCATTGATTGATTCTTGTATGTGCCCTGACCTGGGATGGAACCCACAACTTTGGTGTATGGGGACAATGCCCAAACCAAAAGACCTACCTGGCCAGGGCAGCATTTTTGTAGTTCTATTTTGGTGGTTCTTTTTTCAAATGACACTTTTCATGATTCCTAGTTTCTTGTTGAAACTTAAAGCTTGTCTTTATCTTCATAAACATGATTGTATTACAGTCTTTCTGATAACTCTAGTATCTAGAGTCCCTGTCTATTGTTGTTGTCTGTTTTTGTGGATTCTAGCTCATACTGTCGTGTGCTTTGTAATCTTCATTTGTTGGGCAAATTATTTAAAAATGTATTTTTAAAAACAATAGGAAGGCCTGGCCAGATGTGGCTCAGCAGTTGAGCATCAACCTAGGATCCAGGAGATTGCAGTTCGATTCCCGGTCAGGGGACATGCCCCGGTTGCGGGCTCAATCCCCAGTCGGGGGCTTGCAGGAGGCAGCCGATCAATGACAACTCTCTCATCATTGATGTTTCTATGTCTCTGTCTCTCCCTCTCCCTTCCTCTCTCTGAAATCAATAAAGATATATATTTTTTAAAAAACAAAACAATAGGAGGCCTAGGACGTTACCTTTCAGAGAAGATTTTCATTTCCTTCTGCCAGGCACCTGAGGGTGCTAGCCTTAGGCTTCAGAATTTTTTGCTTTACCTTGGTGATCCTTGGAATAGATCTTGTAACCTTACTTCTAAAGTGCTAGTGTTCCTTCCTTTGGCCAGCAAGGAACTGAGATTCCTGTTCTGCCAGAAATTGTAACTTGCTGGTCAGTTTTTCCAGCAGATGGCAGAATGTCCCAAAGCAGAACCCACCCCTTCCCCACCAAAAGTGCCACTGTACTTCTCAGCTGACTTTCCAGTCAGCAGATGTTTTCAGACAGAAGCTACTATTCATCTCTTTATGCTTTTATTCTCACCTGTTTTTTCTATCTGTTAGGATTTTATGCTGTTAATTTTTATTTTTTGCATTTCTTTCAGCTTGTTATTTTATTTATTTTGAGATAGGGTTGATCTAATCATCTAATTCACCATTACTGTAAATGAAAGATCTGTTAATAAATGCCTATTTCACTCATTTTGGTCCTAAATAGTGACTGGTACATTTTTGTGTGTATATGTTTTATTTACCTTCAGATTCCTTTTAAGGCCAAGAAATCATGAATTGACTTACTGAACTTTGGTACATATACATATACATATACATATACATATACATATACATATACATATACATATACATATACATATACATAATAAATGCTCAGTAAATATTTGTTGATAAATGGATAGGCAAGGTGCCTTAGTAAAATTTATTTTCCTCCATAATATTAAAATTTAAAAAAATTTGATTTAAGTGAGGGGGAGAGAGAGAGAAAAAAAAACATTGATGTGAGAGAGATACGTTGATCAGCTGCCTCTCACTAAGACATTCAATCTTTAATATTTGGTTACATTGTCTAGTCGACATTATCCTGTTGTTAGTGACCCTAGATTCATTAGTTCCACAAGAGGAAAGGGTTCTGGGTCACCTTGAATAATATTCTCATGTTTCTGTGTAATACATAGTTGAAGGAAATAATGGCTTATATAATGCATTTGAAACGAAATTGATTTTTTAGTTTAAATTCAAAACTACAACTTTCAAGCAAAAGTTACCTTAGATCTAGTAACTTCTAGATTCACTTTTTCTTATGATGGACTTGAAAAGTTTTTAAAAGGAGTGGTAAACGGTAAAGCAAACTAAAGTGGCGCTGTAGTGACTTTTTAGTTGAAATTCAAAACAAACTTTCAAGCAAAAGTGGCACCTTAGATGCAGTAACTTATAATTATAGATTTATACTTTCTTGGACTAGAAACTTAAAAAAAAGAAATTCTGTGGTGTACTATAAAGAAAACAAGAAACAAGAGCATTGTGAAAGACACCAGAGTAAGTAGAAATGAATAAATGCCAATGTGAACATTAGAATATATAGAGCCCTCTGAACATTATTTTTATTTGGTATTGTTTTAGGTATCGTCAGATCCTGGAAAAAGCCATTCAGTTATCTGGGGCAGAACAACTAGAAGCTTTGAAAGCTTTTGTGGAAGCAAGTAAGTGGAATGAAAATCCCATGTTTGCTTTGTATTACTGAGCATGACTTTAAAGCTTGCTTCAGCCTTGTGTTATATCAAATTATCAATGTAATTTTTATGAGATTAAATTAAATATACAGGGTGGGGCAAAAGTAGGTTTGCAGTTGTGAGTATGCAAAACACAGTTTATTCTTGTATTATTATTTATTAATGATTGTATTATTTTCCATATGAACAACTGTAAACCTTTTGCCCCCCCAATGCAATTGATGGATCTGTTTTAGAATTTAAACTATGTACAACTTGATTATTTTTTAAACGAATTGTCTTCAGAGTTATATTACCAATTAAGATTTTGAATAGTTGTTGATAATAGTAACTGGTGAGAGACAGTATAGCATAATGACAAAGAAAGTAGTCTAGATTCAAATCCCAGTCTGCTGTTTTATTAGCTGTGTCATCTTGGGTGTGCTATTTAACCTCTTTGTGCCTCCTTTTCCTTGTCTATAAAGTGAGGATATGATACGTATCCTATAGAATTGTTGGGAGATTAAATGAGTTATACATAATAAAGTGCTTAGAATAGTACCTGGCATATAATAAGTGCTATGTAGGACTGAGCTGTTATTAATGTTAGGATCATTCCTTTTGAATAGGAACTAGAAATTTTCATTCTTCAAGACACTCTCTCCCACTCCCTGACTTTGAAATGTTATCTTGAAAATTATTCAAAATTCAGGCTGGAATTAGTACTGAATTAACAATATCAATGATACTTAATAGCACTTTACAGTTTTCAGTGTACTTTCACACATATTATCCACCACACAGGTTCCTTTTAATAACTCCGTGACTACAGAATATAGATATATTCTTGTATGATATATTGTAAAAGTCAAGATTAAGTGCCTTTTTCCCCCAAGGACATTCAGTTAGCCCTGACTGGAAACTAACTTTTCTGATTTATAATCCTCATTTACTTGTATTTCCCGAGAAGTGCTAGTTTGTGTAGTAATTTTTTTTAGCAGTTATGTGTCTAATGGTACTTGTAATGAAACTGTTTTCTTAGTCACAACCAGTATTTAATAATGAATTCCAAATAATATATTATGAACTGATTAATTACAAGGCCTGTAAGTTATCACCTCAAAAAATTGGGGTCTGCAATGTGAGATGAACTGGCAGTGGTTTCAGAAAAACTGTTAAGACTGGCTTTATTGAGAACATTCCACTGTAGTAGCAAAAGAATAGTGCTTTAAAAAAATTTTTTTAATCCTCACCCAAGGACATACTTAGAGAGAGGAAGGGAGGGAAAGGGGAGGGGGGGGGAGAGAGAGAGAGATAGAGAGAGAGATAGATAGATAGATATCAATCGGTCACCTTCAGTACGTGCCCTGTCTGTGTATCAAACCTGAAACCCAGGTATGTGCTCTGATCGTGAATGAACTAGCAGCCCTCCTGTGCACAGGACAACACTCCAACCTATTGAGCCATGCTGGCTGGGCTGAATAGTGCTTTTTGTAAACTTTGGCCTTTATGTAAACTTGGAATCTAAAGAACCACCAACAAAAGCAGTCTTCTTTTAAAATCATTTATATTAACTGAACAGTTTTTGAACTATCATTTATTTTCACAGTAACTGCTGGATTAAGACAGTTTAAGCAGTGGTTTACGAGCATAATGCATTTTAAAAAATGTAATAATAGTATAAATAATAACTAACAGTTGTTGAGTGCTTTGTGCCAGGTATTGTTCAAAGTGCTTTATGTGTAGTGTATTTAAACTTCACAACAATCTTGTCCACATTTTACAGATGAGGAAACAGAAGCACAGAGAAGCTTCTTGTCTGAGGTTATACAATCGGGAGTGGTGGAAGCAGTGTGCTCCAGAATTTTCATCCTTAATCACATACAGTAATAACCTCATAAATATTTATCAATAATGTCAAAGGATGTCAGTACATTTAGTGCTCACCTAAGTTCTTATTTGTTGCTTTTATTGGAGAGCGTAAGTGGTAGTAACTGTCACTACTTGCCTTATTTAACTTTCATGCAAATTATTTCTCTGTTTTCTTCTTTAACTCCTTTTTGTGGCTAGGTGGGATATAAGAACAAATGAAAATATGGGTGTTTCTGTGCCTTTACCTTGTATAAAAATAAAGAAGAGAAATAAATATTATAAAATTCTCAACTGTTAAAACTTTTTTCCAACCATTTGTATTTCTTAGAGAAGTTATGGTAGTTTTATTATTTTGTTGCAGTCATTATGTAATAAAATAATTCAGTATAAGGAAAATTTATTCTGTAATGTAAGATGATAGGGGTGTGAAAATCCAGGAATAATGCATTGCAGGTTGCACTAATATATATTGCTTTTAGTGTTAATTTTAGGTAAAGATTGATTGCTTAATAAAATATTTATAAATTACTCATCTTTTCTTATCTCTTATTTTTTTTGACAAGTGGTAAATGAGAACGTCAGCCTCGTGATCTCTCGGCAGTTGCTGACTGATTTCTGCACACATCTCCCTAACTTGCCTGATAGCACAGCCAAAGAAATCTATCATTTCACCTTGGAAAAGATCCAGCCTAGAGTCATTTCATTTGAGGAGCAGGTAAAAATCTAGAGCAGTGGTATTTGAACTTGAGATAGCAGCAGTTATTTTGAGAGATGTTATTAAATTTTTAAAGGATATAATCATTCAATTTCATTTTGTCAAAATTGTGCTAAACAGCATTTTACAATATATAATAAAATAAATATTAGGATGTTGTAAATCCAGCTGACATTTGCTCATTTATTACAATTTGGTTTTAATGCACCAAGTATTACTCTTTAGACAGTTTTAAAAATCAGTTAAATTGTTAATTATACTGAAAATGTAGAAAACTCCAGCATTATCTATGCAATAACATAAAAACAAAACTTAATATTTAAACTAAATTATTGCCATAATCCACATTGTAATAATGTGTTATTTCAGTTTACTCTTTTGATATTTTATTAATACAAAATACATAGAAAAGTTTGAACGATCTAGATAAACTTTTACTACTTGCGAACTTGCTGTGTTGAATGATAGCATTGTTGCAATAAACTTATTTATTTTAATTAGTTAACTAATGTCAGTTGATATAACATGTATACTTATTATTTCAGGTTGCTTCCATAAGACAGCATCTTGCATCCATATATGAGAAAGAAGAAGATTGGAGAAATGCAGCCCAAGTGTTGGTGGGAATTCCTTTGGAAACAGGACAAAAGTATAGTAAATAGTGGATATTGGATGGATATATATATCCATATATGTGTATATATATATACACACACACATAACACATATAAAGGATATATATAATTATTCACTTACATTTTTTCTTACATTGTAGTGTTGGAAACAGATGATAAACAATTTAATAAATAAATAAATTTGGTAGTATGTTAGAAGTGATAAGGGCTATGGAGAAAAGTAAAGGGCAAAGTGGGGGACAGGTGGTATCATTAAGTAGGGTGATTGGAGTGGTAGGGTAATCCTGACATCACCTTCTCAGACTTCTGAAGGAGGAAAGGGAGTGGCTATGAGCTCTCTGAGGGAAGAGTATTAGTAGATCCTTTTAGAGAGAATGGTTAGTACAGAGGCCCTAAAATGGGAGCATGCTTGGAGTGTTTAAGAAGAGCAAGCCCTGGCCGGTTTTGCTCAGTGGTTAGAGCGTCGGCCCTCGGACTGAAGGGTCCTGGGTTCAAGTCCGGCCAAGGGCACGTACCTTGGTTGCAGGCTCAGTCCCCGGCCCCAGTCGGGGCACATGCGGGAGGCAACCAGTCGATATTTCTCTCTCCCTCTCCTTTCCACTCTCTCTGAAAAACAGTGGGAAAAATATCCTTGGGTGAGGGTTAAAAAAAAAGGAAGAGCAAGGAGACACTGTGGGTAGAATGGAATGAGCAAAGAGGATGAGGTCAGAGAGTATTAGCTTCCAGATTATCTGGGTTCTTATAAGCCATTGTAAGATCTTTGGATTTTCTTTAAGTGAAATAAAGGGGCGGGGCACTGGAACATATTTTACAGAAGACTGGCATAATCTGACATATTTTTTTAAGGCTCATTCTGACTACTGAGTTGAGAATAAACTGGAGGCTTGCAATGATAGAAGTAGGGCCATTAGTTAGGAGGCCGTATGCACTATTGCAGATGAAATGGAGATTGCGAAAAATGTTGGATTCTGGGTATGTTCATAAGGTAGAGCTAAGGATTTCTGATGGCTAGACATGGAGTGTAAGAAAAGAACCCAGATAAGTCCTGATTTTTGGTCTGAACAACTGGAAAAATGGAGTTGCCATCTACTAAGTGGTAAAGAATAGGTTTTGAGGGAAGACCAAAAGTTCTGTTTTGCACATGTGATAACCAAGTGGAAATATCTAGTATGGAGTTGGATATATTAGTCTGGAGTTTAGGAGGGAGTTCTGGACTGGAGATACATATTTGGGAGTCATTGATATATAGATGGAATTTAAAACCATTAGATTGGATGAGATCTCCAAGGGAGGGCATATAGATAGACAAGAAGACCAAGTACTGAGGCCAGGAGCACTCCAACATTAAGATGTCAGGGGCAGGAGAAAGATACAGCAAATGAAGATAGTCCATTGAGGTAAGAAGACAACCAGAAGAATGTGGAGTGTGGTGTCCTAGAAGCCAAATGAGAAAAATGTATTGAGAAGGAGCAAGTGATCAAGTAAGATGAGTGAGGGTTAACCATAGGAGTTAGTAATGTGGAAGTCATTGGTGATCTTGACAGAAGCTGTTTCAGTGAATTGGTGAGAGTGAAAGCCTGACTGAAGTTGTTTAAAAGATAATGGGTGCTTGCTTCAGCAGCATGTATTTAAAAA
This sequence comes from Miniopterus schreibersii, assembly GCF_964146895.1. Lineage (NCBI taxonomy): Eukaryota > Metazoa > Chordata > Mammalia > Chiroptera > Miniopteridae > Miniopterus > Miniopterus schreibersii. The sequence goes on from NC_138101.1 coordinate 48,317,694, forward strand.
AAATAGAGATTGGGAAGAGAGAAATTGGAGATGGTGAGCAGTTGTCATGGGCAACTCTGTTGGGGAAATGTTCACAAGGGAAGCAGAGAGGGTAGAAGCCCAGCCAGTGTTGCTCAGTGGTTGAGCATGGACGCATGAACCAGGAGGTCACAGTTCAATTCTTGGTCGATCCCCAGTAGGGGGCACGCAGGAGGCAGCCAATCGATGATTCTCATCATTGACGTTTCTATCATTCCATCTCCCTTCTTTCTGAAATCAATAAAAAAATATTTTTTAAAAAAAGATTAACCTTTAAAAAAAATAGGGTAGAAGATGATAGCAGAGGTTAGGTTAAGAGATTATTTTTATTTTTATGATCCAATGGAAAGCAAAAATTTGATATAGGAGAGTAGTGGAGGAGATTATTGCAGGAGCAGACAAGAGGGGAAGGAATCTAGTAGAGGGATAGGCTTTAGATAGGAGCATAGATAGTTCACCTTGGCACTGTTTCTCAACCTTGGCACTGTTGACATTGTATTTACTTATTTTTTTACTTATTTTTTTATTTATATCTTTATTGATTTGAGAGAGAAGAAGGGAGGAAGAGGGAGGGAGAGAGATAGAAACATCAATGATGAGAGTCATCGATTGGCTGCCTCCTGCACGCCTGCAACCCAGGCATGTGCCCTGACCAGGAATTGAACCTGGATCCTAGGTCGATGCTCAACTGCTGAGCCATGCCCGGCTGGGCACTGTTGGCATTTTAGATTGGATTATTCTTTGTTGTGGAGGCTGTCCTGTGTATTACAAAATGTTTAGCAGCATGACAGGCCTCTACTCACTAGATGCCAAAGCACCACTACTCTCAGTTTTGACAATTAAAAATGTCTGTATCCATGGGTTATGTATAGTGCAGTAGGTCGGGGGGGGGGGGTCAGTGGGGGAGAAAATGGGACATCTGTAATACTTTCAACAATAAAGATAAATTTTTAAAAATGTCTGTAGGCATTGCCACCGATTCCTTGGTGGGCAGAATAGCCCTCAGTAATCTATAGTAATAGCCAGGAACAGAGTATGTGGGTGCAGATATTAATATGTGGTGGTGGAGTTTGTGCAGCTACTCTTTGATTGCTTCAGTATTCTTAGTGAAGTTGGAATCAGAGTCATCAGCTAGAAATGTGGTTCGGGGTAGGAGTTGTGAGGTTGAGTAGAGACAAGAATATGAGAAAAAATTATCTGGGAGAGTGGACAGTGAAATGGATTAAGAATGTATAGTATACTTGGCAGCATTAAGGGCTAATTTGAAGGTTGTAGTGATTAAAATGAGATTAGTCAAATTGGCTGAAAATTTTTCTCCATCAGAGTTCAGTTTCATGGTTGCAGGAGAGGAGTGGGCGAACTGTCCGGTTTAACTAGAGTTATGATTTTGTCCAATAAGTATTACAGCATGAGAAAGACAAGGGAGATGAGTGCATATGCAATTCAATTATGATTGACCAAAAGAGTCAAGCTAGGTGAGGAGGAAGAAGACAGTAACAATGTAATAGAATCAGGGGTTTGGAGATCACAGTGGGTTCAATGGTTTGTTGGGTTTGGGATAAGAGAGAAAGATACTAGAGATAGAAAAACAATTAGAAAAAATTAAGACAACAGTTTGTAACTCTTATTCAGCCAATCTTGCCTTTTGATGTGTATTTTAAAAAAACATTCACCCAGTTTACAGCTAAAAACCAAAAAAACACACAAACCATTTATAGTTCTTTCTGAAATATTCGTCCAAAATATATTGTACAAGAAGGATGAAAGGTGTGAGACTCTTGGTTGTAATTATTAAACACTTTTCCCTTTTCAGTTGTCAAGTATAAAAATACCAACTGTGGATGAATTAAAAATATTTTCAGCTGCTTCTACTCTTTTACTAGGTGAATGAGGGATTCCTATTTTTTGTCTCCATTAGTATTTTTGATGGTAAGGCAGATACTATTTCAGGCATCTTGCCTTTTGTGCATATATGAAATGCAGTGATGCTCTTTGAAAAAGCAGCCAGTATGAAAAAGCTTTCATATGTAGATGTTGAATTTTGCTTTCTAAGCCCTCTTGTTAATTCCTTTTTCCTTTGATAATTTGATAGGGCCTGGCTTTCTTAATTGCTTTGGTCTTATTCTGTCTGGAGCATTTTCTCCTTATCACAGAGCAGTTGATTTATTTTCACTGTTAGTTGAAATAAATATAAAATTAGATATTGTTCTTTGCAGTGGTGGTAATTATCATTTTGATAGTACTGTAACATTGTGAGGATACTGAAGAAATGAAACTTAGTTGTTTTCTAAATAAATTAAAATAAAGTAAAAGTGATTAAAAGTTGAATTTGAATAAGTGATTAAGAATTTTTCCTTTAAAAAATGATTCATTCTGATTATGAAAGTAATAGATTTTTATTTTTTTAAATATATCTTTATTGATTTCAGAGAGAGGAAAGGAGAGGGAGAGAGAGAGATAGAAACATCAATGATGAGAGAGTCATTGATTGAGCCCGCAACCCGGGCATGTGCCCTGACCGGGAATCGAACCCCATTGCCTGGATCTTAGGTTGACTCTCAACTGCTGAGCCACGCCTGATCGGTTGAAAGTAATAGGTTTTTATAGATACATTGGCATAAAATTGAAAAATTAAAAAGTATGGTGCTATTTATAGCAGTTTATGTAAACTTGAGTTGTGAATGAAACTAATACTGTACAAAATACTACTAATAAGTGACTTATGGAAAAAATTAGGATTAGTATAAAAATTTTATTAAGAATTAATTTCCAATCTGGGACTAATGAGTTATAAACTCTGTTCTTGCCATATGGTGGCACCACTTCTGTTGGTAAATAGGATTAATTTTTCTGTGAGGATTAATCTTGAATTATGTGGTTTTTGGATTATATAGGGTCTTCAATTATGCATTTTTTGCATAAAATGTGACCACTGGAATGAAGAAATGAAAACTTTTAATCTCACCACCCAGAGATAATTGCTATTATTATCTTGATGTATGTGTGTAGAAATACATTTTAATGGTGTTTTATATACTGTTTTATCCAGTTTTTTCACTTAGCTAAAATACATGATGACTGTAATCACATAGTAATTATTATTATAACTGTGTAGTATTCTACCATCTTTGTGTACCACAACTCAGTTGATTACCATAAATATAATTGCTGATTTCCATTTTTTCCTATTACAGATATTTATGGATGATTTTACAAATGAGTATCTTTGTACATACATATATATGCACATCCATGGTTATTTTCTTGGGATTTATTTTCTAGAGGTAAAATACATGGTGTGGCAAAAGTAGCTTTACAGTTGTTCTTATGGAAATATAATACAATAATTAATGAATCATAATACAAGAATAAACTGTGTTTCATGTACACAACTGTAAACCTACTTTTTATTGTGAGTAGAGTATTTGCAATTTAAAGGATGGTTGGAGAACATATTGCCAATTTTTCCTCCCAGGATGTTTGTACTTATTTATAGTCCCACCGGTAGTATATGATAAATCCCTGAACTGGGCAATTTTTCTTTTAAGATCTTTGACTTGTTAGATTATCTGAGAATTAGAAGGAGCTAAAATGTAATATGAACAATGATGATAAAAGTAATAGCCCTAGCTGACTTGGCTCAGTGGTTAGAGCATCAGCCCATGGACTGAAGGGTCCTGGGTTCGATTGCCTGGGTTGCAGTCAACCAATGGATGTGTCTCTCTCACCTCCCTCCCTCCTTCCTTCCCTCTCTCTCTCCCCATCCCTCCCTCCCGACATTCCACTCTCTCTGAAAAGCAATGGAAAAAATATCCTCGGGGAGGATTAAAAAAAAAAGTAATAAAAATTTATTTTGGGAATATTTCTTAGCTTTTCGATAATATAATGCAGTAAGAAGTTTGATTCTGTCATATTAACACAATATGTATAAGGAAAAAAATAACTAATTTTCTACCACCCCTAATAATTTTTTTGATGAAATAGTCATTCTGTTTTTTTCTGTTATATCCTAGACAGTACAATGTGGATTATAAACTGGAGACATACCTGAAGATTGCTAGGCTATATCTAGAGGATGATGATCCAGTGCAGGCAGAGGCTTACATAAATCGAGCTTCATTACTTCAGAATGAATCAACCAATGAACAGTTACAAATACATTATAAGGTAAACAGATCAGCTGATTTGGAATTAGTTTTCTATTGGAGAATCCTATTATACTAAGGTGCTCCAGAATATCATAAATGCTATCATATATTAGAAATTCTTGCTTTTTTTTCTTCTTTTTAATTTTCCCCCTAATTGAAACCTTTTCCGTCCTATAGGTATGCTATGCACGTGTTCTTGATTATAGAAGAAAATTCATTGAAGCTGCACAAAGGTACAATGAGCTCTCTTACAAGACAATAGTGCACGAAAGTGAAAGACTAGAGGCCTTAAAACATGCTTTGCACTGTACCATCTTAGCATCAGCAGGTAAACATGTCATTTATGCTTTAATGAACAATTTGCTTAATATTTTAGGTTCACTACTACTAGAGGATTTAGCAAGGGGATGTCTTAGTAATAAAATTATGGTATGCTTAGTTTAAACATTTAAACAGAAACAGCGATAAAATGGATTGCTAACTTCAAAATTTTAAATTATGCATGTATCAGTCTATTACCCACAGGTATTAGGAATAGTTAAGAGATGATATGAAATTTAGTTCTCCTAAAATATCACTGAAAAAAAATGGATATAAAATTAAGTGAGAATTACACAGAGGGAGATAAAAATTAAAATGGTGATAAGATAATGTACTGCTTTTGGGATTTTTTTTTTAACCTTCAAGACTAAGTTTTAGACTTGGCATTTATCCTTTTTTTCATTAAATATAAATAGTAAACTATTTTTTGTTCTTTTTATTAAATTATAGCATATAAATCGCTCAACTTATAAAGCAGAAAGGGCATTGAAGAAATGCTGATAATTCTAAGCCATGGCTTTTCTAAATTATTTTAGAATATTTATTCTTTTTTTTTTTTTAAATATATCTTTATTGATTTCAGAGAGAGGAAAGGAGAGTGAGAGAGAGAGATAGAAACATCAATGATGAGTCACTGATCAAGCCCACAACCGGGCTTTAATGAACAATTTATGTGCCTGACTGGGAATCGAACCCCGATCGCCTGGATCCTAGGTCGATGCTCAACCCCTGAGCCACGCCCGGCTGGGCGAGAATATTTATTCTTGACTTGAGTTGAGAGCCTAATGACATATTCAGACCACACATACCATTCTTTTTTTAATTTTAATTTTATTTATTGATTTTAGAGAGAGAGAGAAACATTGATTTGTTGTTCCACTTATTTATGCATTTATTAGTTGCTTCTTGCATGTTCCCTGACTAGAGATTGAACCCTGAACCTTGGCATATTGGGACAATCGTCCGACCAAGTGAGCTACCCGGCCAGGGCCCACATTTCATTCTTTATGAAGCAGCACTCTTATTTTATTTTTTTTATTGAAAAGGCAGTATATAAAATGGTATTGCGTCCTCTTCTAAAGAACTATTACTGGTTTCTTGTATTTCCTTAAATAGAAAAGTGTATGGGTGTGTATCTTCTTTTTTTATACACAAATGATAGCATGATATACACACTTTTGCAGCTTGCTTGTTTATGTAGTTATATATCATAGTGGTATTTATATGTCAGTACATATAGCTCCTTTTTTTAAAAAAATATGTTTTTATTGATTTCAGAGAAAGGGAGAGGGAGAGAGATAGAAAGAAACATCAATGATGAGTGGAGTGATTGATTGACTGCCTCCTGCACACCTCCTACTGGGGATTGAGGCCGAAACCTGGGCATATGCCCTTACCAGGAATCAAACCATGATCTCTTGGTTCATGGGTCGACGCTCAACCACTGAGCCATACTGGCTGGGCAATATAGGTCATTCTTTTTTGAGTTTCTGCTTGACTTTTCATAATTTAGTCAATTGTAAATAGTTCTATAGTAGTTATACATATATGAATAAGTATGTAGGTTAAATTCTTGAGTCCAAGGGTATATACATTTAAACTTTGATAGAAATTATACGTTGCCCTTTAACGTTACACTCCAAACAACAATGCTCATGTGTACCTGATTCCTCACACATTTATTACCAAATGTTTTTATCCTTGCTCACCTGGTAGATGAAAGGTAGTATCCTAGTTTTTTTGTTAATCCTCACCAGAGTATATTTTTTCCATTGCTTTTCAGAGAGCGTGCAAGGAAGGGAGGGAGGAAGGGAAGGGGGAGGAGAGAGAGAAACATCGATTGGTTGCTTCCCGCAGGTGCCCCGACCTGGGGAGCAGGGGAGATCAAGCCTGCAACCAAGGTACGTGCCCTTGACTGGAATTGAACCCAAGACCCTTCAGTCTGTGGGCCAATGCCCTAACCACTGAGCCAAACTGGCTAGGGCGAACTGTTTTACATTTTAAAAAATCTTTTCAATGTCTGTTTTAAAAGACAAAACTTAATTCTTAAAGGTACATCTATGCCTAGCCTATTTTTCAATATGTTGTTTTAGTAGACATATATGAAGAAAATCCAGCCTTACACAGATGTGTAGTTGGAAAAAATAGGCATACTTAATGGCTTTTTCAGGTAATTGTGGATATTATTCTATGATACTACACTTAACTTGACAAATGGTATAGTTTCTTATAGGTTAGTTGTAAAGTGACATCTGACACCATATAAATAACTTTTTCCATTCTGTTAGGATAAAATCTTGGTCTGTCTTTCATTTTGCATGTATCTTTTACCCATGCAAGATTTTGTATGATCATATATTGCTTGTTTGGAAAATATTGGTTCACTGAGTATTCAGAGCTTCCAAATATTGATATACTTTGTTATATACTCAAATATTATTATTATTTTATTGTATAACAAAGCTGTCAAGCTCATGGTGGCAGAATGGAGTGTTCCAAAATTCCTGTTTTGTTGTTGAAAACTCAAATTTTATCAGAGGCAGCAAATATTGTTGATTGGTAGTGACAGGCTCACTTTGTTTATTTTTTAAAAATACATTTTTATTGATTTGAGAGAGAGAGAAACATCGACCGGCTGCCTCCTGCATGCTCCCTACTGATGATTGAGCCTGCAACCTGGGCATATGCTCTGACTGGGAATTGAATTGGCCACCTCTTGGTGCATGGGACAGCATTCAGCCAACTGAGCCACACCAGCCAAGGCCACTTTGTTCATTTTTAAGAAAATGTCTGCCAAATATCCAAGTCTGGAAAACCATACTTGTCAGTCATTATTTTATGTAAATGGTGTTCCATGAAAAAAGAGACTAGTTCAGCTTGCAGTGTTTCCTGGGGACAAGCATTGTACTTCTGTTTGCAGCAGAAGTGCTTTATGTGCATTTTCCATTTCGTCACACAAGATATTAAAAAGACGTGTTTTCAATTATCAAGATTTAGCAAGAATAATTTTTTCACATTTTATTTTTTTTATTTTTATTTTTTTAAATATACCTTTATTGATTTCAGAGAGAGGAAAGGAGAGGGAGAGAGAGAGATAGAAACATCAATGATGATAGAGTCATTGATTGAGCCCGCAACATGGGCATGTGCCCTGCTTGGGAACCGAACCCTGATCTCCTGGATCCCAGGTCGACGCTCAACCGCTGAGCCACGCCCGGCCGGGCTAATTTTTTCACATTTTAAAGTGAAACTATATTTTTGTTTTGACTGTTGAGTGTGTGGCATAATACAGTATAGCGCCCATGTCACTGCCTTGATTTGCACTGTGGTGCCAGTAGTTTATCTTCTTCATGTCTTCTCCTAGTCACTACCACCAACTCCTGCCCCAAAGAGTAATCCTAGTGTACATTAGTTTTGTCTACTTCTTACTTAAATTTACTTATAATCCTAATTCATTTGGATTTATTTTAGTGTAAGAAATGAAATAGGGAAATAAACTTTTTTTTCTTAAATGGCTAGTCATTTGACCTAGTGTCCTTTATTGAACAATCCATCTTTTTTCCCCTTTTGATTTGAAGCACATTATAGTAGGTTTCTGGACATAGTATTGTTTCATTAATTAGCCTGTCTATTTATGAATATATTGGTACTATGCTCTTTGAATTATTATAATTTCATAACCTATTTTATTAACTAGCAGGTGTACTCTCCCTTCAAAGTAACTTGTGGGCCATCATGACACTCCCTCCTTATATATCATCATGCATCTCCTAAGAATAAGAACATTTTTCTGCATAACTGTAATACCATTATCATCCCCCCCAAAATTAACTGATTCTACTGTAGAATTTAGTATTTGGTCCATTATTCCCTGAGTTGTCTCAGAATATGTTTTATACCTGCCTTTTTTCTGCTAAACAAGGAACAAGTTTATGTGTGGCATTTGGTGATTGTTTTTTTAGTCTAGAATAGATTCCTCACTCCCAACCCAAGTTTATTGAGATATAGTTAACATATAACTTTGTATAGTTTCCTCACTTAAAAAAAGTACTGACTCTTCGAAGTTGTGTGGAATGTCTGTCATTCTAGATTTGTTTGATATATATTGTTTATTTATTCCTTAATCCCAATTATTTCCTGTAAAGTAGAGTTAGCCAAAGGCTAGGTTAGATTCAGGTTAAAATTTTTCTAGCAAGAATACCTCATAGTTTGTCCTTGCAGTTGCATCACATCAGAGAGCACATAATGTCAGGTTGTCCCACTGTTAGTGATGCTGAGTTTGATCATTTGGTTAAGGTAGAAATTCCATTTTAAAGGTATTTTTTCCCCTTTGTATTTTGTAAATAATTTCTGGGGTGCTGCTTTGACACTTCAAAAATCCTATTCCCTAACTTCTTTTCACATATTTCTTTTTTTATTTTATGTTTTTATTGATTTCGGAGAGAGGAAGGGAGGGAGAGAGAGAGAGAGAAACATCACTGATTAGAGGAGTCATTGATCGACTGCCTCCTGCATGCCTCCTGCATGCCTCCTGCATGCCCCCTGCTGGGGATCGAGTCCACAACCCGGGCATGTGCCCTGACTGGGAATCGAACTTCTATCTCCTGGACCATAGGTCAGTGCTCAGCCGCTGAGCCACTCTGGCTGGGTTCACATATTCCTTTTGATAATTTATTATCTATTAGTAATTCTCGCCTGGACCAGTCATTATATTGTATAATATAAAGTGAAAGTGAAAAATGGTGATTTACTAATTCTGTTCTGCATTTATTAGCTACTACTATGTAAAAGCTTTCCTTTTTATTTTCCTCCTTTTTTTTTAGTATTACTATAGACTGTTTTTTCTGCTTTTTTTTGTGTGTGTATAATATACACACAGAAAAGTACATGTATCAAAAGTGTACAGCGTGATGAATTGTCCCAAATGAGCACCACCATGTAATCAGCATCCAGAACAAGAAACAAAATATTACTAGCATCCTGAAAGCCTGTCGTGTTTTCTCCTAGCCAGTAGTCCCACCCCCAACCCCAAGAGTAATCATTAGTATATATTAGTTTTACCTGCTTCTTATATTTATATAAATGAATCACGGTATGCATACTCAATTTTGCTTCTTTTGCTTAATTTTATGAAATTTATCCACATTGTTACGTATAGTTGCTTCATTTTCATTGTTATGTGATATTCCATTGTGTGAATATACCACCATTTTTTAATCCTATTGTCTTTGGGTAGTTTCTTATTGGCTATTAGAAACAGTACTGCTATGAACATTCTTGTATGTTTTACTTTGTTTTTTATTTATCCAGTGTGTGATTATTATAGTTATTGTTCTTTTTGATGTTCAAATTATCAAAAATATGACCAAATCATGTCTTTTTGACATGGCCCCATTAATCTTTGAATACTTGCTTGCATTGCAGCATAAAAAGAAGCCTTAGACTTGACTTGTATTTTTTCCTACCACCAGACCTGAAATCAGCTATTTTTCAAGGACCCCTAATTTTTTCTAATGGGGATACCAAGGTCAGGGTGCTAGGTGTGCTCATTGCTACTTGGTGTCATTGTGTTTAGGTTCTTTAGAATACAGAGTTAAATACATTTAAAAAGATAAAGTTTCTTCATAGTATTCTTTCTGTTAGTTCAATTTTTTAATGTTATCAGTTGTCATGTAATTTTTCAACATTTAAATATCCTTGAAAGTATAAATTTGTCATCAGAGAAATATTTGTTCATCTTTTATAAATTTTTTAATTATTACTAAAGGAATGCATGTTTGTTGTAGAAATACAAATAAGCAAGAAGAAAATAACAATTAGCTATAATTTGGACCACTTGTAGCATTTGGGTGTATGTCCTAATCTTCACAAATGAATATACTGTTGTTTCTCGGTGTTCCATATTTGTGAGTTTGCCTACCTGCTAAAATTTATTTGTGACCCCAAAATCAATACTCATGGTGCTTTCACAGTCATTTGCAGACATGTGCAGAACAGCAAAATATGTATGTATCCAGCTGGGGTTAAATAAGGCAGTGCTCTGCCTCCTTGTTTCTGCTCTCGTACTGTAAACAAGTTCCTTTTTGTGGTATGTTAATATTATGTTTTTCACATTTTTGTGCTTTTTGATGGTGATTTTGATGTTTAAACTGGGCTCTAAGCGTAGTACTGAAGTATTGTCTTGTGTTCTTAAGTGAAGGAAGTCTGTGCTGTGTCTGATAGAGAAAATATGTGTTTTAGATAAGCTTCATTCAGGCATGACTTATAGTATAGCCCATGAGTTCAGTGTTGATGAATCAACAGTATATATTAAATGAAGTGCTTTTAAACAGAAACACACATAAAACAGAGGTTACATGTTGATTAGCTAATAAAAATGTTGTGTGACCAGCGGCTCACAGGAACCTAACCCTGTATTTCCCCTAGAAACAGCAGTTGAGGATTCCCTAACTTAGTGTTGGCAGCAACTTTATAAAACATAACTACCACAGATAATGACAGTTGACTGAATATTTTAGTAGGCAAAAATGGGGTCGTAAGAAAAATTGTTTTTCATTGATGAAATAGATTGTTAGAATATTTGATGCACATTTGTTTTCCTTAGGACAACAGCGTTCTCGCATGCTAGCTACTCTTTTTAAGGATGAAAGGTGCCAGCAACTTGCTGCTTATGGGATCCTAGAGAAAATGTACCTGGATAGGATCATCAGAGGAAATCAACTTCAAGAATTTGCTGCCATGCTGATGCCTCACCAAAAAGCAACTACAGCTGATGGTAATGATCATGTCTTACAAGAATGTGGTAGTGAATACTTAGGTACATGCTAGTGGAAAGTATGTTAAATTTCAAGCATCTTGATATCTTCCTTAAAATTTTTATATAAGACTTGATTTAAAAAGAATATTGACTGAAGATGAGTATCATACACAAGTAGGGGTTGGAAGTATAAAAATAGCCCTGTTGGAAAGTGTTTTGTGGAATTACTCAGTTTTGGGAAACTGTAAGGGAAGAATTATAGACTAGGCTTATAGTTCCTGATTTTTAAAAATTCAAGCCATTTGATAAGTACCTAAATTAGCCTTAAACATTAGTTTGTTTAATAATTATCAAGTCTAATTTTAGTTATAACAAAATTTGGCACAGATGCTTGCCCAAGGTTATTCAGGGTAAAATTGTTGCCAATAAGAATAGAACTTGGTGTCATGTGTCCTAGTTAAGGGATGTATTTGCTTAAGTCAGACTGTCTTTGCCAGGAAAGAAATTTTTAATAGATGCTTGTTCATAATAAGAGTTATTTTACAGGTTTTAAAGTAGCTTATAACAATAACACACATGATGAAAATGTAGACGGAGATCATCAGAAATGTGGAAAAGGTTCAAATAAACATGCAGACCTGTTAGACTCACTACTTTGAATTTATTCTCATCCTGTTGAAGAGAATTTAGCTGTACTATAAGGAGCCATTTATGAGCCCTGGCCTGGTAGCTCAGTGGGTTAGAGCTTCGTCCCGATACACCAGGGTTACGGGTGCAATCCCTGTCAGGGCACATACAGGAAGCAATCAGTGACTACATAAATAAGTGAAACAACAAATTGAGGTTTGTCTCTCTCGCTCTCCCCCTCCCTTCCTCTCGCCCTTCCTCTTTCTCTCTAAAATCAATAAGTAAAAATTTTTTTTAAAAGAAAATAATTTGCTACTTTATTTTTTATTATTACTTTTTAATCCTCACCCAAGGATCATTTTTCCATTGCTTTTTCAGAGAGAGTGAACAAGAGAGAGAGAGAAACATCGATGTGAGAGAGACACATTGATTGGTTGCCTCCCGTACAAGGCCAGGGCGAGGGATGGAGCCTGCAACCTAGGTACGTGCCCTTGACCGCAATCGAACCTGGGGCCCTTTAGTCTTTGGGCTGATGCTTTAACCACTGAGTCAAACCGGCTAGGGTGCTACTTTATTTTTTTTTTAAAAAGAGTCATTTATGTAGGATTTGGCTGAAAAGTATACACTTTACCAAGTCTTACTTCCCTGAGTTAAATCAGATCAATGAAGGGATTAGATTGACCTTCTATTGAATTTCTTTCATTTAATTGCACTTTAAGAAGGAAACCAGTTGATTCTTATCTTTCTGTCTAAAGGAGATGTTTTTTCTATAGTATATTCTTTATGCAGATCCTGAGGAAAAATTCCTTTTCAGTCTTAGGATTAGTTGCGATTCTCCTGAGCAGTTGGCTTTTGTCTTATTTAAAGACACTGTGTGTTGCTAAATTGGTTGGTTGGCTGCGAGAAAGCTTAAACTTAAATTTGTAGTCCACCTGTAAATAGTGTGTGTTTTGATTGTTAATACTCTTGTTTTTCTTTTACTTTTTTAAAAATTAAATTTATTGGAGTGACATTGGTTAATAAGATAAGTTTCAAGTGTACAATATTATAATACATCATTTGTATATTGCATTGTGTGCTCATCACCTCTTTTTTACTTTTAAATTATCTTCTGTGCATTCTTCTGAGCAGATTTAAATTCTTTTTGCAAGATATCTCTGACAAACAACTTCAGAGCTAGATAAGAAAAAGTTCCCATAATTGATATAGTTGAGCTTCAGATTTGACTTTGAGCTTTCTAACCATGAAAAAAATAAAAGATACCAGTTAGATGATTTTTTTTAAAAAAGAGGGATTTGTGAGAATGAAAGTGATTCTCAAGTTTGTCACACGGGACTGTATAGATAGGACAGATGTTTTGTCGTCTTCCTCTTTCATTTTAGATCCGATTGCCTTCTTGTTTATTTTTCTTGGACATTTTTGTTTACTGTCATTACAACCCCAGGCTAGCAATCTTTTGTATTAGTTTAGGCTAGCAATCTTGAGACATAATATATTCCCAGAGTTGTAGAAAGTTACTATTAATCTACTTTCTGCTCTATAGATTTGCCTGTTCTGGATATTTCATGTAAATGGAATCATTTAATATATGGCCTTTTGTGACTGATTTCTTTCATTTAGCATGATGTTTTCAAGGTTCATCCATGTTGCATCTATCAGTACTTCATTCTCTTTTATTGCCAAGTAATATTTTATTATATGAGTGTACCACATTTTATTTCTTCATCAGTTGATAGATATTTCGGTTATTTTTTACTTTTTGGCTATTAATAATGCTGCTATGAATATCCATGTAAAAGTCTTTGTATGAACATATGTTTTTAATTTTCTTGGGTATATACCTAGGAGTGGAGTTAGGGATCATGGTGATTCTGTTCAGTCTTTTGAGGAGCTGTTTTTCAAAGTGGCTGCTCCATTTTACGTTCCTGACAGCTGTTTGTGGGGGTTTCAGTTTTTTTGTATTTTCTTCCACACTTGTTATTATCTGTGTTTTTGATGTACCCATCCTACTGGATATGAATTGGTATTAATTTGCATTTCCTTGAGGGCTAATGGTGTTAAATACCTTTTTGTGTGCTTATTGGCCATATGTATATCTTATTTATTTTTTTAATCCTCACCCAAGGACATGCTGAGAGAGAGAGAGAGAGAGACATTAATGCGAGAGAGAAACATCTATCAGTTGCCTTCCATATGTGTCCCAACTGGGGACCGAACCTGCAACCCAGGTATGTGCCCTGACCAGGAATTGAACTGGTAACCTTTCATTGCGCAGGATGATGCTAAACCAACTGAGCCACTCAAGCCAGGTGACCAACCATTTGCATATCTTTAGAGAAATCCTATTCAGATTATTTGCCTCTTTTTAAATTGGGTTATCTTTTTATTTTTGAATTGTAAGAATTCTTTATATAGTCTAGATCTGATCCTTATCAGTTAAATGATTTGTAATTCTCTCATTCTGTGTGTTGTTTCTTCACTTTTTTTTGTTTGTTTACTTTTTTGATAGTGCCTTTTGAAATACAAAAGATTTCAGTTTCGTTTTTTTTAATATGTCTTTATTGATTTCGGAGAGAGGAAAGGAGAGGGAGAGAGAGATAGAAACATCAGTGATGAGAGAGTCATTGATTGGCTACCTCCTGCATGCCCCCCACTGAGGATTCAGCCCTCAACCCTGGCATGTGCCCTGACTGGGAATTGAACCGCGATCTCCTGGATCCTAGGTTGATGCTCAACTGCTGAGTAATGCTGGCTGGGCCAAAATTTTTCAATTTTGATGAAGTTAAATCCGCCCCCCCCTTCTGTTGCTTGTGCTTTCAGTGTTGCATGTAAGAAACCATTGCCTAATCCAAGATCATAAAGATTTCTGTGTTTTCTTCTATAAGTTCTATAGTTGTAGCTCTTACATTTAGGTCTTTGATTAATTTTGAGTTAATTTTTGTACATGGTATAAGATAGGGGTCTTACTTTATATGGATATCCAGTTGTTGCAGCGCCATTTGTGAAAAGACTAATTTTCACATTGAATTGTCTTAGCAATACTTGTTGACAATCAGTGGACCCTAAATGTGAGAATTTATTTCTGGACTCTAAATTCTATTCCACTATTCCCTATGCCTGTGCTCATGCTAGTACCACACTGTCTTGGATGCTATATCTTTGTAGTAAGTTTTAAAATTGGGCAGCGTGAGTCCTCCAACTTGGTTCTTTTTGAGGATTGTTTTGGCTCTGCTTGATCCCTTGAATTTCCATGTGAATTTTAAGATCAGCATGTCAATTTTTGCTAAGATGCCAGGTGGGATTTTGATAGGAATTACAGTGACTCTGTAGATCAATTTGAGGAGTATAGATATCTTAACAATATTACCTCTTTCATATTTTCCCATCTATTTAGGTCTTTGTATTTGAAGGTTGCTAAGAGAATAGATTTTTAAAATTCTCATCAGAAGAAACAATATTTGTAACTATGTGAAGTGATGGATCTTATCAAAACTTATTGTGGTAATCATTTTGTAATATACATATATCAACTCATATATCACTTAAGCTAATACAATGTTATCTGTCAATTATATCTCAATAAAACTGGAAAGAAAAAAAGAATTGAGTGGGCCTAGCAGTCTAACACCTTCAGGGCGGGGCCTTAGGTCCAGAACTTCGTCAGGCCCTGTATTATCTTATTTAAGAGAAGATGCTATGCTTTATCTCTCATGAAGGGTTAGCTTGTTCCTATAGTCTTGACATTTTTCACATATGCCTCAGAATAAGGTGCTTGTGGAGTGTCCAAAAGAATAGAAAGATTTCTGTTGAGCTGTGTGTATTGATGTTATTAAGCCTGCAGAACAGGTTGCATGATTGTTTTGCTACTGCTTGCTAATAAAAGTTAGCTTATAGCAAGAAGAGTTAAGTTATGAATCTGCTAGCTAGCCTAATGAAGCAAACCCTCAAACCTGAAGGGTTAAATCCGTTCAGCTAGTTAGTGATTACTTGCCAATCACTCATTTTCCAAATGTGTTATTTGTATTTAATTATATATTATTCAAGCTGTATCAAATACGTATTTAGGTTACTTTTAAAGTTTTGATGGAAATAAAGACAATGATTATGAGTTATTACATGCTGAGAAATTTTCAGAAAAAAAGGCTGTGTCTTTTAAGAGTGCAGAACTAGTTTCAAGCTTATAACTGTCTTATTTATATTTATTTAAGGTTCTAGTATCTTGGACAGAGCTGTTATTGAACACAATTTGTTGTCTGCAAGCAAATTATATAATAATATTACCTTTGAAGAACTTGGAGCTCTTTTAGAGATCCCTGCAGCTAAGGTATTTTCTTGTTTCCAATACATAAAAAGGAAGTTAAAAGACTAAACTATTGATGTAATGAGAAAATATGTAATTGATAAATATTGGCAACTACAACAAAAACACACATAAAAAGTCTCAGGTAAATGGAAATAAATTATTTGAATATTAAAATAGTACTGTAATGGAATTGCCTTTTTTTTGGTTTGTGTTTTATGATAAAGTGACCTAGAATGGAAATCTTAAAGGGTTTCCAGGTTATGATACCCAGTTTGTGAGAATATCTTTGCTTAGAGTCTGTTTAAATCCATTTCATAGTGGGTTCTGATTTCTGACTAACTTAAGATTCTGATAGATGCCTTATTACTTCTATTTTCTTCCCTAAATTGACTCAAAGGTTAAATGTTTCTTCTTTTTGAAAGAATGACTATGATAATATTCCAGTCTATTCTATTGTAACCTCTGTTCTTGATTTAACTTAAGAAGTTGACTGAGTTATTAGGGAATTAATTTCATTCTTTGTCATGATAAGGGTTTAGTGGCTATGTATAAATCCCAACAAAGTACCAATACTATTTAGAGAGTATTTCAGGTATCATTTAGAAAACATCCTCTTAATTTTAAATAATAGTAAAAGCAAGCAATTAACCTTGCTTTATTAACTTGCAAAACTTAGTCATGTACTTATGAGTCACATCTTCTTTTATGTGTTAGTGCAATTTTAAGTTAGGATTTTCTAACACAATTCCTTTACATGTAGACATTCAATACACATTAAAGGAAGTGGAACAATTTGGGAATCAAGGCTCAGTTACTATTAAAAGATGCTTTCCTCTTAGGCTTTGAGGTACGATCCCTTTATGAGACTAAGAGAAATGAATATATTTTTAACAGTAAATGATAGTCACAGTCTGTTTAGAAGATTTACGATTGATTATAAAGGTGGTCAGATTTATTAAAATAACTGAGTCACAACCCAGTTTGCTTACACATAGTAAACGTGAAACATGTCTTTAGGAGCTAGGTAGAGGACCTTTTGTTCCTTTTTTTTTTTTTTTAATATATCTTCATTGATTTCAGAGAGAGGAAGGGAGGGGGAGAGAGAAAGATAGAAACATCAATGATGAGAGAGTCATTGATCGGCTGCCTCCTGCACGCCCTCAACTGGGGATCAAGCCCATAGCCCAGGCATGTGCCCTGATTGGGATTGAACTGCGATCTCCTGGATCCTAGGTCAATGCTCAACCACTGAGCCATACCCTGCCAGGCCCCCTTTGTCTTTTAAGTCCTTTCAGTTCTCTTTTAACTTTGAACATCTATTTCTCCTTTCCCTTTTTGTCTTCAAAAATAGTACTTCCTTAAAGAGTTTTTGGGTGATAAACACTGTGAAATTGAAAGGAAATAAAATGAAAAAAAAGTGGGGTTTTTTTTGAGGTGTGGATCCCATTGGGAAAAAAAATTGTTTGATTTTAAGCAGAGATAAAAGTTGGTAAGAGGGCTAGATTCTTGTCCAAAATCTCAAGCAAAATAGGTCCCATTTAATGTAAAATAATGGATTGTACCCAGAAAGAACTGGAGCGATATAATAGGAAGATTTACAAGGTTTACTCTTACAATGAATGGCAGAGAAACACATTTGTAAACTTAGTGATGAGTACCTAAACCAAGAGCTTTCAATCGTCTTATCATACGTGAATGTGTTAGGTATGATAATTAAAGTGTCTGAGAATTTATTATTATTTTTATTTGAACAGGCAGAAAAGATAGCATCGCAAATGATAACTGAAGGACGTATGAATGGATTTATTGATCAGATTGATGGAATAGTTCATTTTGAAAGTAAGAAGTTTTGCTTGTTTCTTTCATAATGAAATGTCAGTGAGGTGTTGTATATTTATGATTAAAACATGTTGAACAATTTCCTTTGACCTAAAACCTAAAATCTTACTACTGGAAAGGCTTATTTTGCAAAGAAATAATCTAAAAAATATTTTTTTGTGAATGTATATTTATGGATCTACTTCATGCAACATTTTCTATGCTGTGGAAAAATTTGAAACTGGAACTGTCATCAGTTTGTTCATTTACTCATCAAACATTCTTTGAACACATATCACGTAGCGGGCGTGCAGAAATGACAGTTGCATTTCCTATTCATTAGAATAATGGAGGCAGGCAGGTAAGTAGATCTCATTGTCTCATACCACCTCAGCCCCTATTTCTACCTCATTTACACTGTGGACCTTGCTGTGCCCAGAACCATTCCACTTGTAAAATTTTAGTTTACAATATCCCACTCTGACCATAACCATTTTCCTGTCTTTCTGGTGGTCTGTCTCAATTACTTCCACTTCAACTCTTCTTTGACTACATTGAAACCTCTCATCTGTTGACTCTTTAACCTTTTCCAGTCAGCCCAGCCCATTTTTGTCTTTAATGCTCTTTCTATCCAACTTAGATTCTATGACTCATAATTTCATTAGTCTTTTACAGAGGCCCCAGAATGCTTGTTTGCTAACTTTTTCTCCTAGCTGTCCAGCAAAACTTCACCTTGAATGAACCCATTCTCCATCTTTCCCATACTAAGCCTATACTTAGCTAACTGTTGGAGAAGAGTCAGAGCACCAGACAAACTGAACACCACTGCAGATTCAAGGTCATGTGTCCTCAACACTACCTGGGAGTCTTGATGTATTTCTTTAGTCTACTCTTTTTCTTACTTTGCAATGATTATTCTAGATTTCATTTTTCTTAAATCTCTGACTTTTCTCCTGATTCAGCAGAGGACCTTGTTTCCTATTTCACAGGAAAAAAAGCTATCAGTGTGAAATTATCTTAACTTTTTTATCAGATTCATAAGATTCATAAACTTATAAATGTTAAATATATATCTAATTCTGTCTTTTTCTTCCTTCATGTTATACTGGAGATGGTTTCTGTCTCCCTCTCCAGTTCTTCCACTTGTGCTTTGGATCCCTTCTCTGACCTCTGCCACCTCTGCCACTACTTCCCCAACCCCAAATTTTTAGGAACCTGAGCTTAGTTATTTTTTCTGTTTTCATCTTTTCTTTCTGTTGACTTCTTTTTGTTTATTTTAAACATACTTGGGTCTCTCCCATTTTAGCAAAAATCCTTTTACCTTTCGGGCCTCTTTTTGACTTTTCAACATATCAAATAGGGTGGATCTTTTACTCCTTTTTGATATCTCCCTCCCTATCCCTGTCATCTTGACTCTCATCTCCTGCACCTCATTCTCCTGCTTTCTTTTCTGCTTCTCCAGGTATTCATCCTAGTCATCTTTGTAGGTTATTTAGTGCCTTTAAACTTAGATTTTGGGGCTCTTGGGGCTGACTTCTAGGCCTTTCCTCCTCACTCTACTGTTTTCCTAGGCAATCTTATCTATTCCCATGGATTCAGTTACCGTCTTTATGCAGGCAATACTTACGTATACTTTTCTTTCTTTTTAACAAAAAAAGATTCTTTTTCCTGACCCATCATATGGTTTGAATGTTCTTTTTATCTATTTTTAAATTTTTTAATCCTCACCTGGGGATATGCTTATTGATTTTATTTTATTATTTTTTTAAACTTATCTTTATTGACTTCAGAGAGAGGAAAGAAGAGGGAGAGAGAGATAGAAATATCAATGATGAGAGAGTCATTGATCAAGCCCACAACCAGGGCATGTGCCCTGACCGGGAATCAAACCCTGATTGCGTGGATCCTAGGTCGAGGCTCAACTGCTGAGCCATTCCCGGCCGGGTGCTTATTGATTTTAGAGAGAGGGGAAGAGAGAGAAACATTTATGTGAGAGAGCACATCAGTTGTTTGCCTTCTGTACATGTCCTGACTGACCAGGAATTGAACCCGCAACCTTTCAGTATACAGTATGACGCTCCAACCAAGTGAGCCACACTGGCCAGGGCTACATATATTTTTCTAGGATAAATCTCTCTTTTGAGTCCCAGACACAGTGTTTTTAATTGATTACATAGGCGTTTCTCTTCTGATGCATCACGGGCATCTCAGAATAATACAGCCCAAACTGAGTTCATTATCTCCCCTCTCTGCCTGCCTCCCTCAACAGCCAAACCTCATTGTTCACTTTCTCCAGCATTCTTTATCCTTGATCTTTCCTCTCTTTTGCTGCCCAGAATCCTTTCAATTTTACCTCCTAGGTGTATCTGGAATCCACATACTCCTTCATTTCTATTGTCACCAGCTTACTCTGAACCAGCATAACCTCTTTTGGGCTTGAGAAATAGCTCTTAACTTTTTTTCTCATATCTATAATTGATCCTTTCTAGTCCAGTTGCCCTAGTATGGCCAGAGTGATTGAGATCTTTCTTTTTTAATGAGCAGAGTGAGAGGAAAGGAGAGGAGAGGAGGGAAGAGGAAGAGAAAGAAGAGAGAAGAGAGCTGTGATCTTTTAAAAATGCAAACAAACAGAAAAAAGGAAGAAAAAAATTGTTAAATTATGTTACTCTCTTCCTTGACACTAACGAATGGCTTCCCATTGCTTATATAACAAAGTTCTACAAAGTCTCTAAAGGGTCCTACATGATTTTCTTCATAGCTTTCTCTTTCCAGCCCAACCTTTTGTTTTCCCAGCATCGTGAATTCCCCACGTCACTTTGAAACATTCACCGCTCTCTACATAACCAGTCTCGCCAGCCAGCCAGCCAGCGAGAGGACAGCTAAATTAGTGTATACCAACTTGTTAGAGTGTGGAGTATTTGCCTGGTTTTCTTAGATTAAAAATTACACTGATAGATATGTTCACAATTACAAGCAAAGCATTATAAAAATAAAGAAAGGAAGATTTCGTTTTATATATATGTGTGTGTGTATAAATATTTTTTAAACATGTCATTATTGACTTTAGAGAGAGGAAGGGAGAGGGAGAGAGAGAGAAACATCAATGATGAGAGTCATTGATCGGCTGCCTCCTGCACGCTCCCTACTGGGGATCGAGCTTGGAACCTGGGCATGTGCCCTGACGGAATTGAACCGAGATCTCCTGGATCCTAGGTCGATGCTCAACCCTGAGCCACACTGGCCGGGTGAGTTCATAATATATTTTCACTTTCACTTCCATTTCTGTAATTTCAGCTCCCTGGCATAACTAATATTAGTCTACAATCTTGTGTCTTTCTATAGACCCTTACACAGATAAGTAAAAACAGAATTTTAAGAGTGTAACATTGTATTTTAAAGTACATAGTGTTCTGCAAATTGTTTTTAAAAGTTAATGTACCTTGGATATATTTTTAAGTCAGTAGATATAAATTTATTTGTTTTAATATCTGTATAGTATTTCATGGAGTTTAACTACTCATCTGTTGAGGGACATTCACTTGTTTTTTGTGTGCATATCTTTATATGCTGGTACACTTAGTTTTATAGAACAGTTTAAAAAGTTGCATCCTTTGTTGCATCAAAGGATCTATGTATATTGATTCTTAATAGCTGTGCTGTTAGCTTGCCTTCCAGAATGATGTTGTCGTTTACATGTCCACCAATATGAGAGAATGAAATCTTCAACAGCTAGATATTGTTCCTCTTCTGTTTCGCAAATTGGTGGGGGAAAGTACTACAGTATTGTTATATTGTACATTCCCTTGGCACTAGTGAAGTTTAATATCATTCCATATATTGGCCATTAGCATTTTTTCTCCTATTTTCTTCCTTCCTCCCACACCGTTCCAAGTATAATTTTGCTGTAGCTTTTGGTTTAATGATAATTTTAACTTTGTGTTTGCTATATGTGTTACAGATACTTTTCCTGTTCTGTCAGTTGTGTTTCTGTAAGGCAATACATAACAGAAACACATTAAAAAATTTTTTTGCAGCCAAATATGTCCATTTTTAATTTTATGGCTTTTGAGTTTCCTGTATTGATTAAGAAGGTCTTCTAAACCTTGGGGTAAAACCAATATTTTCCTAAAATTCTTCCAATATTTTTATTTATTTTATATTTAGAAATTTAATCTGTCTACAGCTCAGTTTTGTGTATACTTTAAAGCTATGGTCTAGTTGTTTTTTAAAAGATCAATTGCCAATTATACAAGTATCATTTATTAAGTAAAATGTCGGATTAACTACCATCTCTACCTAGTTCCAAAACATTTTCACCTCCCGAAAAGGAAATCTCTTGGCCGTTTAGGAGTTCCTCCTCATTCCTTCTCTCCCCAGCCCGTGGTGGCCACTAGTCTGTATTCTGTCTCTATGGATTTACTGATTCTGGATGTTTCTTTAAATGGAATAATACAATATGTGTGTGACCCTTTGGCTTCTCTCACTTAACATGATGTTTCCAGGTTTCATTCACATTGTAGCGTGTAGTCAGTAGGTCATCCCATTTTGAGGCTGAATAATACTGCATGGTATAGGTATACCACAATCCTGCCACTGTTTTTTATTTTCAAAATTACAATTTTGTCCTGTTTAGAAAGCAAGACAAAGGAAAAGGAGATCATTTTTGTAATTTCTTTAAATTTACATATCAGCAAAGCACTGACAAAGTAATGAGTTATTTTATGTTCTTTATGAAGATTTATAGTTTTTTTCTTCATTAATTCTGTGCCCATTTCTTATAAAGTGCTATTTTAAATGGGATCCCTCCTCCCCTAATTTTTCATTTCTAACTGCATATTGCTTGTACAGAGAAAAACCTGCTGGATTTTTTTGTTTGTTTATTTTGGGCTTAAATATTTATCCGTCAGAGTCAAGTTGAGACAGCTCTGAATATGTAGGGTATCCCCCAAAAATGTATACACACCTTGAATAATTATAAAGACAGTATTTATTAAAATACATTTCATTTTTGCCTGGCTGGCTTGGCTCAGTGGTTGAGCATTGACCTATGATCCAGGAGATCGAGGTTTGATTCCTGGTCAGGGCACATGCCCGGGTTTCGGGCTCCATCTGATCAGTGACTCTCTCATCATTGATGTTTCTGTCTCGCTCCCTCTCCTTCCTCTCTCTGAAAACAATAAAGATATATTAAAAAAAAAAAAAAAAAGACCTGGGATATTATCCTGACTTTATAAAAGAGGAAAAAAAAATAGATTTCATTTTCAAAATTGAGCTATCAGCTGTTAAAGTGTGTATACATTTTTGGGGGACATCCTGAAATAGATTTACTTTCCCCAGCAGATGGCAGTGTCTTCTGTCTTATGGTAGTTGTGGTTGAGGTTGTTTGTTTGGTTTTATTTTGTTTCCACAAATAATAATCTGTGTGTACATGTCTTTTTTATTTGTTTTATACTTTGTGCCAGTGATTTAGGTGCTTTTCTTAATTTTATTAGACAGGATTTTGGAGTAAACTTTTAAAAATTAATACTTCTGTGTTTATCTCTTAGCTTACATTTGCTGTGAATACAGAAGAGTAATTTCAACTTCCACATTATTTCTTTTTCTTTAGCACGAGAAGCCCTGCCGACATGGGACAAACAGATCCAATCCCTTTGTTTCCAAGTGAATAACCTTTTGGAGAAAATTAGTCAGACGGCACCAGAATGGACAGCACAAGCCATGGAAGCCCAGATGGCTCAGTGACTCCTTGAAGAACTTCTGTGCACACTACATCTTTTCCCATGTTGTACAGATTAATTTCACTGTCTCCAAAGCGTTTGCATCATGACCTTATATATTTCAATCCCTTTTATGCTGGATTCCATTTAAAGAAGACATTCTTAGAGCAGGAAGTACAAGCATTTAAAAACATGTAGTTCCCATATATTCAGGGTCTCTGTATCAAGCTAACTCAGAAGTTTTGAAAGCTTTTTCTTTAAACAGAGTAAGTGAAATATCTGTTGCTAAGAAGTTTGGGATTTGTGATAACTTTGTAGTCATGTAAAACTTAAGTGCTTTGTGCCTCTCCAGGTGTGGTTATTCTAATAAATGGAGAAGTGAGCCAAATAAAAGTAGTACTTTGTTTTTAATTAGTGGGCAGTGTTTTTTTTCCTTTTTCCTTTCAATTAAGCAGATAATTATACCATATATTAGAAATATAAAGATAAGCCATAGTGCCTCTTCTCCAGGCATTCACAGTCAGAGCCAATAGATAATAAGTGTAATACTTATAGTTGTACCAAGTACTGGAGCACACAGAGAGGAGCTTTTCATTTATTATATTTTAATTAAAAATGTTTTTATTGATTTCAGGGAGAGGGAGAGAGAGATAGAAACATCAATGATGAGAGTCATTGATCGGCTGTCTCCTGCACACCCCCTGCCAGGGATCGAGCCCACAACCCGGGCCTGTGCCCCAACTGAGAATCCAACCGGTGACCTGGTGTAGGGGACAGTGCTCAACCAACTGAGCCACACTGGCTGGGCAGGAACTTTTCATTTAGCAGAGAAAATCAGGGAAGGCTCCTCAGGGGATTATTTCAGCCTAGCTTTATAGAGAAAATGGGGAAAGGAGGTTCGAAAAAGTTTGTGGGGGATGATCAGTTTCAGCTCCAACATGTAAAAGAGTTTGGAAGTCATCACTTCATTCTCACAATAAGAAAAAAGCTGGGCAGGCTGCAAATCAATGGCTTTTCTTAGATACACAAGAGAATTGAAGTCACAGAGCAAACCACCACTCCAAAACCTAGAGACACAGGCAAATAGAGTCACAGCAGAGATGAGCTTTCTAGGAACAGAATCTGTGAGCCAGTAACTAATGTGAACTGTGAAATGGTAACCGACAAATTACTGGAGGCTTAGTGTGGACTAGCTTGACAGTTAAAAACCCCTGGAGTGCCCACTTTTAGAGAAATCATGACACTTTCTAGAATTTACCCTCAGGAACCCTACCGAGTTCTCATGATGATCAGGGATCCCTTTGTGTTTCAGATGGGGCAGGGGAGGAGATACTATTTTGAAATACACTCAGATCATTTTCCATGATAAAAACCTGCCCTCTAAGGGAAACTACTTTCTCACAGTCTTATGCGACCTGGGGAAAAGGCAGTTAGACTTGTCCAGGCCCCTTTAGCTTTCCTGTATCATATCAAGAGGAGGGGGAAAAAGGCTAATTAACACTTTTGAAGGTCACAGCCTAGGGACTCAAGCCAAATAAAAAATAGAGATAAAATCATAAGATGGAATACTTCCCAAATACCCTACCACCAGGGCAACAGTATAATCAGTGGATTATGACTGAGAGCTGCAAGACAGACCTTTTAAGACATATTTCTTAGGGAAACAACACAAGGAAAATGGAGGAAACAGAAGACTGCCACTTACAGCTACAGCAAACACTAAGTGCAGCATAGCTCCTACACATTAACATCAAACCTCGTACTAAAGCCTAAATTACCTCAGTTCCTATGGCCTGATAAATCATGCCTGGCTTTAAACCAAAAAATGACAAGCATGATACAAAGCAGGAGAAAACACAACTTGGAGGGACAAATCGAGCATCAGAATCAGATGAAGCTATGACAGGGATGTTGGAATTATCAGACCAGGAATTTAAAACAACTGATTTGCTAAGGGCTCTAATGAAAAAAGTAGACAACATTCAAGAGCAGATGGGTAATGTAAGCAGAGAGATCGAAACTCTAAGGATTAAAAGATGATACCAGAACTAAAAAAATACGCTAATAGAAATGGAGATGCTTTTGATGGGCTCATCATTAGACTGGACATGCCTGAGAAAAGATCAGTGAGCTAGAAGACCTGTGAAGAGAAACTTCCCTACATCTAAGATAACTTACCTTTGAAATGTTAGAGTAATTTTCTTTTCTAGGCCTTTTGAAGGCACAACTGCAGGCACCAGAGCTTAAGACCACCACAGCACCGGACCACAGAACCCCTCATTGTCACCTTGTTCCCTGCATACCACGTCTATGTTGTAGATGTTAATAACTACCCTGTACCTGCCGATATAAAAGAAGTATTTCTCCATTTTCCTTTTTATCCAATTCTAGAGATTTCTCCACTTTGCTTTCTCCTGCCTCCTTAATCCACCACTAGTGGATTTATCTCATGTACCTTCCTTATGTTTTCTCCTTTGATTTTAAATGTTAAAAGGGACTCAAAACTGTCATTCCCTAGAGCATTTTCTCACTCTGTTGAGATCTTGCTTCTGGGCACGTCCTCAAAAACTTGGCTCAAATAAACTCTTATAAAACTTAAAGAAAGAAGGAAGAGAGAGAGAGAGAGAGAGAGAGAGAGAGAGAGAGAAGAAAGAGAGAAAGAAGGGAAGGAAAGAAAAGAAACTTTCCAAACTGAAATACAAATAGAAAAAAGAATTAAAAAAAAAGAGAACAGAATATCCAAGAAAGATAGGACAGTTATACAAGGTGTAACAACATAGGTATAGTGGGAATACCAGAAGGAGAGGGGGAAAAAACAGAAGAAATATTTGAAATAATAATAGCTAACAATTTTCCAAAATTAATGATAGACACTAAAAAGCATAGAT
The DNA here is from genome assembly GCF_964146895.1 of Miniopterus schreibersii. Taxonomy (NCBI): domain Eukaryota; kingdom Metazoa; phylum Chordata; class Mammalia; order Chiroptera; family Miniopteridae; genus Miniopterus; species Miniopterus schreibersii. The sequence goes on from NC_138101.1 coordinate 48,344,291, forward strand.
CTAGGAAGCTAGGAAAACACCATGCATGATAAATACCAAAAAATCTACACCTAAGCATATCATATTCAAACTGCAGAAAACCAAAGACAGAGAAAAAGCAGCCAGGGGTGTAAAACACCTTACTTCTAGAGGAACATGGATGAGAATTATGTTGAGTCTTTTGACAGAAACTATGCAAGAATAGAGTGTAAATACTTCAGACGGTGATAAAAACCCCACCAACACAGGATTTTATCCAGCAAAATTATCCTTCAAAGGTGAAGGAGAAATAAAGACTCAAAAAAACTGAAGAAATTTATTGCTAGGAGATCTGCCTTTCAACAAATGTTAAAAGAAGTTCTTCAGAGAGAAGGAAAATGATATGGGTTAGAAACTCAGATTACATAAAGAAAAGAAGAGCTTCAGAGAAGAAATAGTGAAGGTAAAATAATTTTTTCTTATTTTTAGTTGATCTAATAGATAACTTTGTTCAAAACAATAATAGCAACAATTTTCAGATGCTTATAGCGTATGGATAAGTAAAATGAATGACAGCAATGAAGGGAAGAAGGAAGTGGGAATATTCTGTTATATGGTAGCTACACTACCCCTGAAACAGTATAGTTTTATTTCAATGTGGACTTAGATTAGTTGTAAATGTATTGCAAACTCTAGGGCAACCAGTATGAAATTTTGATAAAGAAATGCAAAATCAATGTGTTAAGAGAGGAGGGAGAAAATGGAATAACATGCTCAATTAAAAGCAGAGCATCAAAATACATGAGGCAAAAACTGAAAGAACTGCAAGGAGAAAGAGATGAATCCGCTATATACTTGGAGACTTTACAATCCTTCATGAGCAATGGACAGATCCAGCAGGCAGGACATACTCAATACATCAATCAATTGGTTATAATTGACATCTGTAGACCACTTCATCCAACAACAGCAGAGAACACACTCTTCTCAAGTTCCCATAAAACTTTCACCAAGATCACATCCTGGGCCATAAAACACACTTTAACAAATTAAAAAGAATAGAAATCATGCAATGGGTACTCTCAGACCACAAGGAAATTAAACAAAAAAGTCAGGAACAGAAAGAGCTGGAAAACCCCCAAACACTTGGAGAATAAACTTCTAAGTAACACATGGATCAAAGAAGAAATCTCAAGAGAAACTTTAAAATATTTTGAATGAAATGAAAATACAACATCAAAATTTGTAGGATGCAGTGGAAGCCGTACATATATTAGAAAAGAAGAAAGACCTAAAATAAATAAGCTTCCATTCTAGGAAACTGGGGGGGAAAAGCAAATTACAGCAAAGTTGCAGGATACAAGGTTAATATACAAAAGTCAATTGATTTCCTATATATATCAATAAACACTTGGGATTCGAAATTTTTAAAAAGTATGTGTTGAAAGTAGAGAAAATAGGAAATTTTGAGAGTGAAGAAGTGGTAGGAAATAGGCCAAAGAATTACACTGAGGCTATATTATGAAGGACCAGGGAAAATTTGGGGTCTGTTTTTTAGAATGTTCACAATTTAATTCGTGGCAGGCAGTGTATAGGATGGATTGGAGAGAAAGCAATGGGAGCTGGAGTTCCTAGAGGCAGAGAAACTAGTTCAGGGGCTATGAACATGATTTTCCAATTGGAAAAATGAGGGTTTGGACTACATCCATGGCAGTGAAGACAAAGAGAGGTTAATTTATTCAATACATGATTTAAGTAGGTATCAGGCATTATTTCAGTCACTGGGGATATCGCAACAAACAAAATAGATCATCTATTGGGGGGTATCAAGTAGAGTTTAAGTGACAGAAGTTGGTGTCTGATCGGAGGCCTAGGGGACACCCAGATGGACTTGTTTAGCGGGCAGCTGAAGAGACATTCTGAAGATTAATAGTAAGGGAGAAACTGGAAATACAGTCCTTGCATACCATGGGAGTAGATGACACTAAGAAGGACAGGCGTGAGATGAGGGGACCTAGGGTAGAACCTACATCTTGCAAAGCATCTACGTGTATAAGGCAAGTAACGGAAGGGTCAAAGCACTGAAGTGTGTTGAAATGCCTATTAATTTCCAGATGCTTTTATATTTTATCTCAATAAAATTTCACAATATACTTATACAGTAGATAGTTTTGCCTCCCCCCACAAATGAAATGGACTCAGAAGTGTAAGAGAACTGAAGGAAATTAGGAAGTGACATTTTCATCAGGGCAAACTGTTGCAGATGGATCAAATAGGACAAGAAATGTGGAAAAAAAATTGTTGCTTCACACATTTATCAATATTTAACCCAAATTGAGTCATATTGAATTTTACAATTGAATTTTATTGCTTGCTTTGATACTTCATAGTCAAAGAGAAAGAAAATGCACCATATAACAATGAACCCATCAGGTAGGTGCTGGGAAGCGGAGCATAGCACCTTGTTGCTTTGTCATTATTGACAATACTTATAGATAACAAGAAAAGGAACAAAGGTGTTGGCTAAATGTACCGTCAGTGTTTAAAAATAGTTATCTGTAGTCTTTATTTTTCTGTTTTAAAGTTCTTAAATGAAAGAGAGCTGGTTTGCTGTGGACCAAAACTCCTGTTAATAAAACCAAACTATGAGAACAAAATGATGAGATTGACCCTTGAAATTAACTAATGACAAAGACATTTTATTGAGAGCAAAGAAGCATAAAGAATCGTGTTAGCGAAATCATTTATTTGGTGTGTATTTTAAATGTAATACAAAATTTATAAGCCAGAAAATTTAATAATCTAAAAACAAGGAGAAACTAAGCTGGACCATTTAGCAAAACTAAGGGAAATTTATTGAAAATAAATCAAGATTCTGGTTTTTTACCCCATTGATTATAATGAAACATACAATCATATTTCAGTTGCATAAAGTAGAGATGTACTCAAGCTGAAAAGGTATCTGCTGATTTTAGTTGTTTCAACAAGAGCTCTTCACCTATAAGGGACACCCCAAAAAAATAGGTTTAAATTTTCTTGATATATGTTTTATTTTTAATAAACTTCTAATTTTAGAATCATTTTTAGGTTCACAGAGAGTTGTAAAGATAGCAGAAAGTTCCCATGTACCCTGCCCCAGTTTCCCTATTGGTTAACATCTTACTATGGTAGGTTTGTCATAACTAATGAATCAATGTTGATCTATTATTATTATTATTTAACCCTCACAGGAGGATATTTTTTCCAGTGCTTTTCAGAGAGAGTGAAAGGGAGAGAGAGAGAGAAACATCGATTGGTTGCCTCCCACACTCCCCCAACCAGGGCTGGGGATGGGGCCTGCAACTCATGTACATGACCTTGGCCGGAATTGAATCTGGGACCCTTCAGTCCATGGGATGCTCTAACCACTGAGCAAAACTAGCCAAGGCTGATACATTATTATTAAGCAAAGCCTATACTTTATTTAGATTTCTCTGTCTTGACCTAATGTCATTTTTCTGCTCCAGGATCCCATCCAGGATACCACATTACATTTAGTCTTCATGTTTTCTTAGGTTCCTCTAAACTTTGTTTCTCAGACCTTCCTTGTTTTTGATGACCTTGACAGTTTTGAGGAGTACTGGTATTTTGTAGAATGTGCCTCAAGTTTAATTTAACTAATGGTTTTCTCACAGTTAGACTGGAGTTGTGGGGTCTTGAGAGGAAGACCACAGAGGTAAAGTGCCATTCTCATCACATAATTTCACGAGCACATGCTCGCAACATGACTTATCACTGATGGTGTTAACTTTGCTCACCTGGCCGAGGTAGTTATGTGAGGTTTCTCCACTGTGGTTACTAACACCCCCCTTTGTTATACTCCTTGGGTGGAAATCACTATGTAAACCCACACTTAAGGGGTGAAGAACTGCGCTCCATCTCCTCGAGGGAGAAGTATCTACATAAATTATTTGGAATTCTTCTGTTCTTCTGGGAGATTTCTGTTCTCCCCTGTTTGCTTGTTTATATTTATGTATTTATATTAATATGGACTCATAGGTATTTATTTGTTTTACACTTTGGGTTATACTCCAATACAGTGGTGCCTGGGTTCTCGAAGCTCTCCGCTGATGAACATTTGGGTTACGAAGGCCATAAGCCCGGGGGGGAGATGCTTCAGTTCCGAACCGCCTGGGAGTCGAACATGCCCCGGGCTCCTGCTGAGGGCAAGGCCCTGAGGCCCAGCTGTGGGCTGTGGACCCCTCGGTTTGCGAAGGTTTCAGAGCTCGAGCAGTCTCCCGGATCGGATCACACTCGAAACCCAGGGACCCCTGTACAACCTATTTTGCTGCTCAAGTGTTTCCAGTTTTGTCTGTTGGGAGCTTTTTCAGTTGGTTTCTATACCCCTTGGTCTCAATCTGCTTTTAACGTAAATCACATTCTTTGATTTATGTCTCTTGATTTGTCCATTTCAGATATTTGTATATCTAATTTTTATTGTCAATGGATACTGTAGAGTCCAACTTGGTGAGCAGAAGTCAGGAGTACCAAGCTACTTTATGTCAAACCAGTTCAAAGATTCAGGGAGATTATTTCTCTGAGGCTAAAAAAAAAGTTCAGATATCTGACTTTTTACATACAGGGTGGGGCAAAAATAGGTTAACAGCAGTGAGTATGCGAAAGTTTATTCTTGTGTAATTATTTATTAATTACTGTATTGTTTTCCATATGAACAACTGTAAACCTATTTTTGCCCCACCCTGTATGTGTGGGTAGATATTTTATCCAAATCATCTCGTGTATTTATTTGAATAAACAGTGTTGAAAATGATTTAACTTCACGTCTTCACTTCTGACCTCACCCTGTCCAGCCTGTGCTATGTATCACCATCAGATTAATTTTTCTAAAGGGAAAAATTTCCTTTACTCCCTTATTTAAATCCTGCAATAACTCCCCACTGCTTACCAAGTAAACGACAAATCATTGGCCTTCCGTTCATGGTGTTGCACCCCCAAGTCCCAACTCACTTCCGAATACCTTTCATTTCTCATTATTTTCCTGTTGGTATAATATATTCCCACCAAGTTGGACCTAAACTCATAGAGATGTTTTTCCTTTTCCCCCCTCCCCCCTCCATAGTCTCACTAATGTTGTTGATTAGAAGCAACATCCATTTCTAGTAATTAAAATCACTTCTGTGTCAGAGACCTTGAGTTTGCTCCATCAGATGAATTTGCACCCTCTGGGCCCTGCTCTGTGCCCTGGGCGGCGACCTGCGGCAATACTTCCCTGCCTCTGCCACCCTGGTGGCGTCGACCAGTGGGGAGCCCAGAAGACATCAGAGAGTGAGGTCTGGGTATTTTTTCCCTGGACTCAGTCCCGAGGGGTTGCCTTAGGCTGCCCCACCCCTCTACTGAGAGCCTTCTTCCCAGAGCTCTCCCCTTTGGGATCCAGGTACCTGCTCCCTCCTCCCTCCCTGGGCCTAGGGATTGTCACAGTTAACCAGCAGTTGCTAGCTCGGATGACTCACCATTCCTTGCCATTTCCCTACACCTCTCCTCCACACCTTAGTCTTCATTAAATTCTTATATGATCACAATTTGAGTGCCATCTGTTTCCTATTGTGACCCCACCCCGATGGTCACTTCCTCTTTAGAATCAAAATTCACTTTTTTAAAGAAACTTTCACTTGTACATCTCACAGAATATGATCTTTTCTCCCTCTTAACATAAAATAATACTTTGTCTAAAGGAATTAGTCAAACTTTGCATTTTACTTAAGGGGTTGTCTAATCCCTTCTTTTTTCCCCTCACCTGAGGATATGCTTATTGATTTGAGAGAGAGAGAGAGAGGGAGAGAAACATCAGTGTGCGAGATTGTTTGCCTCTTGTATGTGTCCAGACCAGGGACTGAACTCGCAACCTGGGTATGTCCCCTGACTGGGAATCAAACCTGCAAACTTTTAGTGTAGGGGATGACTCTCCAACAAACTGAGCCACCCAGCCAGGGCCTAATCCTTTCTTTTTGAGTATAAAGTGTCTAAGGACAAGAGGACCAGCTTATTTGTGTCCCCCATAGCACCTGGCAGTGTCCTGCATAGTACTAACTACTTGATACATCATTTGCTAAATAAATGAAAAAATTTCACATATATTCCAAGTCATTTTTGTCAGCTTAAACAGAGTTCTCATTCATTGAAAAAAAGGAAGTGGGATATTGCAAAGGATATGAAAGGATGCAAATGAACAACCAGATCAAGAGATATGTAGGGCAAAGTTAAGAACCTATAGAGTTTGCAGTATGCCACCCTCCCGGCACCCCACCCCCAAAGCTCTCTAAACCCCATCCTTTTAGGTTTTCCTGGAGGTTTCATTATTTAGGCATCTTTGATGAAATCATTGGCAGTTGGAGACTGAACTCAATCTCCAGCCCCGTCTCCCTTTCCTGGGGGTCCGGGAGGTGGGGCTGTAAGTTACAGCCCTCTCATCACAAGGCTGGTTCCCCGGTGACTAGCCCCATACTCAGGGGCTTTCCAAAAGTCACTTCATTAGTATAAACACTGCAGTTGAGAGAGGCCGGCTAAGAATCACAAGACAACTTTATCACTCTTACCATTTAAGAAATAACAGAATTTACAAAGCTTTGTGCCGTGAACAGGGATGAAGGCCAAACACATATTTCTTATTATAAATCACAATATCGCAGCAATTCTCTACACTCTTCCTGCATCCAAGCTGGTCCTTCACTTCACATTTACCTGGAGCCTGTATCCCTAGGTCAGTGCTGGCTGACAGACCCTTGGCATGCATTAGGGGCAAGTCCTGACACTGTGTCCCAGCAAAGTTTATGATAAAGTACATTTTGTTAGGTTAGCCCAAATTTCTCTCCATCATGAGGAGCAGTGTGGGGTCATGGAACATGGATTAAATTTGGAGTGAGATATCCTTGCTCAAATCCTGGTTTCTTGAACTGCGTGATCTTGGACTAGTCATTTGACTGCCTGGTCATTTAACCAGTCATTTAAATTTCCACTTACTAATCTGTAAAATAGAAATGGCTTCTGACCTATCCACCTAACCTGCTTATTGAGAGTATTAAATGAGATAAAGTCAGGGGCTGAGTTTAATGAATAAAGAATCAGGTATATATATATATGGGGCATGGCCACAATGTACTAAAATGTAGCAAGGATATTTCTTTTGATGGTTTCCACACACATTTATTGGCAATAATATCAACGAATATTCATTGAGATTCTATTCTACATCAGGCACTTTACTAGACTCACGTTGTCCACTTAATCTTACAAGAGCCCTGCAAAGTAGAAATTATCTGTATTGACAGGGAAACAGAGGATCATGAGTTTAAGTAGATTGTGAAATGCAAATTCTTCTCTGGCTCAGTCCACAGTCCCTGTGCCTCCGTTTGCCCCTCAGCTTTAGAGCCCCACTCCATCACAGCACCTATTACAGTGTCACATGGTCATTGGTTTGTGGTGATCTTGAAAACTGGAGCCCTCTTTTCATATTTATTCCTTGAGCCCAAGCTCAATGTTAGGCTCATAGAAGATACTTTCCATTGTCTTGTTGAATCAAGTGCTTATAACATGTTTGATTCCCTTACAGTGTGCTAGTCACTGGGATATATTTCCACTGCATAATTCATGTGTTTTAAAAAGCACAAAAGAAAAATGCTAAGATAAAAACACAGTGCCTCCAGACACTTAGGCAGTGAGCACGCTATTTGCCTTCTTATATTATTTCCCTCCCAGAGAGAGTAGTTTCAAAAACAAGCAAATTACCTCAATTGTTGCATATTATTTTACACTTTTTTAATTTCTTGAATTAGCTGATTTCTTTCTAGATCTCATTGCTTAGTAACACCTGGCTAGTTTGGTAGTTCCCTTGAACAAGAAGAGAGAGTGGTGTATAAAACTAGGAATAGTTTTATTGTTTTTGTTTTTAATATGTTTTTATTGATTTTAGAGACAGAAAGAAGGGAGAGAGAGAGAGAGAAACATTGATCGGTTGCCTCCTGCACCCCCCTACCGGGGACGAAGCCCGCAACCTGGGCTCGTGCCCTGACCGGGAGTTGAACTGGTGACCTCTTGGTGCATGGGATGGTGCTCAATCCTCTGAGCCATACCTGCCGTGCAGAACCAGGAATAGCTTTAAAAACAGGGCGTCATCTTGGATATTTCTTCACACAACTGAAAGTACCTCATGCGGGAGTGGTTCAGACATGCCTAAACCTGCCCAGGTGTCATCACAGCTCATTACGGATTAACCAAGCCTACCCTTAGTGATGGCCCTCTGAGTCCTAGCGAACAGCCCCATGCAAAGGGTGCTCAGTTATTCTGGGTGAAAATAAAGCCAGTTTGGTATTTTTTGAAAGAAGAAAGAAGCTTGCAAATGTTCTTTCAAATGTTTGTATCTGTTGAACATCAGAAAACAGCTCTAGATATTTCCCTTCTTGTTAGTGAGTGTAGCATGTAAACACCACATTTTTTTTTCAGTTTTAGTAAAATGATTATAAGTACACAAAATAAGTATAAAATTTGACATTAAGTTTTTTTTTTTTTTTTCAAATCTCTAAAATGAGAGACATTTAAAAGTGCCAAGGTTGTAGGGGCTCAGTGGAGGTGGGCAAAAGGGAGAAGATGGGGGACATCTTAATAATGTCAACAGTGAAAAATAAATAAAAGCACCAAGGTTGAGAAAATGGCAAAAAGGCAGGAACAGAAAATTCACAAAAGAAGACATGAAAATGACCCATAAATGCATAAAAATGAAATGTATTTGAATAAACACTGCCTTTATAATTATTTGAAGTGTGTGTATACATATTTTTGGGACACCCTATATAGCTGGCCAGTACTCTTTAAAAGTGTCAAGATCATGAGTGACAAATAAAGACTGAAGAAATATACCAGATGGACAGAGACCAAGGAGACACACTGACTAAATGAAATTTGGGGTCCTGAGTTGAATCCTGAAACAGAAAAGGGACTGACAGTGCTCTCTAGCCAGAGACCATCATGAGCACATCGGTGGCTGAACAAGTTGGGTTTCTTAGGCTGGGGGAAGGCACACCATGGGAACTGCGGGGTGTTTCAGTGTTAGAAAAGGCTTTTTTTTGTTGTTTTCTTTGTTCTTTTGCTGGGTGATTTGAAGGAGGCTCAAGGAAATGGAGGGATTCCAGGAAGTGGAGACAAATCTGTGGTCGGGTAGATTAATACATCTTATCTGTGGCAGGGCTGACTAGAGCAAGGCGGACCCTGCAATAGCCAAAACATCAGCAGCCACTCACCTTAACCAGGAATGGGGGTGATTGGCATTTTGTGGCTTGGAAAATGTTTAAATATATGCATCTGTGTTCAAATATAATTGTGGCTGTGCTAGTGTTTTTATCTTGATCCATCATGGTCACAGAGTAGCCTTACTTGAGGTTGATACTCCGTGAAACTTTATGTGCAAGACCTGGTGTGACCAACAACGTGGATGGATCTTGAGGGCTTTCTGCTAAGTGAAGTAAGTTAGACGGAAAAGACAAATACAGTATGATCTCACTTATGTGTGGAATCTGAAACCAGCCAACCAACCAACCAACCAACCACCTGACTCAGATACAGAGAACAGACTGGTGGTTGTCAGAGGTGGGCTTTGGGAGGTGGGCGGAATGGGTGAAGGGAACCAAAAGGTACAAGCTTCTCACTGTAAAATGAGTAAGTCCCGGGGATGTGTTGTACAGCAGGTGACCATAGTTAATAAACTGCATTGTATGTTTGAAAATTGCTAAGCGAATAAATCTTAAAAGTTCTCATCACAAGCAAAAAAACCTGTAACTGTGCAGTGATGGATGTTAACTAGACTTACTGCAGCGATCATCTCACAATATATACAAATATTAAATCATGATGTTGTCCATCTGAAACTACTATAATGTTATATGTCCCTTAAAGACCTGGTGCGAGTTAACGCCAGGCCAGCTTGCCCAGCACCAAAGCCTAGCTGACAGGACCAGTCCAGCTCCCAGATGGCAAGGGCTGCTTTTCTCTTCTTTAGGACATTAGTGGAACAATCAGCAAAATTTGAAAAATATCTGTAGAATAATTAGTTAATAGTAGTTTATCAACATTAATTTCCCGGTTTTATTATGTAGGACATTAAGAATCGGAAAGCTGGGGGAAGGGCATTGGGGATTCTGTGTGCTATTTATTTTATAGCTCTATTGAGATATATTTTATATGCCATAAAATTCACTCATTTAAAATGTAGAGTCCAGTGATTTTAGTATATTCATAGTTGCACAACATCACCATAATCTAATTTTAGAATATTTTAGCACACACACCTAAAAAACCCTGTATTCATTAGTAGTCAGTCACTCCCCACTTCTACTCATTTCCCCCAGCTCCAAACAGGCTCTGAACTGCTTTCTGTTTCTATTAGTTTGCTTATTCTAGACATTTCATGTAAATGGAATCAGAATAGACAGTCTTTCGTGACTGGCTTCTCTCAGTTAACACAATGAGTTTAAGGTTCACCCATGTTGTAGCATGTATCACTACATTTTTCCTGCTGAGTAATATTCCATTGCGTGGCTATACCATTTTGTGTCTATCCATTCGTTGGCTTATGGACATTTAGGTTGTTTCTACTTTTTGGTTATTATGAATTATGCTCCTAATACTATTTGTGCACAGGGTTTTGTGTGGATAGTTGTTTTCATTTCTCTTGGGTGTATACCTAGGAGGGGAATTGCTGGGCCAAAATGTTAGCTCTATGTTTAGCATTGTGGAAGGCAGCTACCTTCACTATCATACCAATGCCAAGTTCAGCATTTTAAAGAGCTGCTTCAAACTGTTTTCCCAAATGGCTGCATTTTGTATAAGGGTTGCCATTTCTCTACATCCTGACCAACATTTGCTATTGTCTGTCTTTCTGCATGGTGTTTTTGCAATACTTTTTATAAATATAAAATTATTTCAGAAGACAACAAATGAAGCATAAAAAGAATATGAGAAGAGAGGAGCCCCACAGGATTTAGAGTGAAAGATACAAAAATATTCTGTTACAAACTCAGTAAAAATATATTCCCAAGTCCAAGGAGTATAGCAATGCTAAGATTTTTGAACTATGGTTGCATTTGCCCCTTACAGTTTTTAAGAACTATTCTAAAACTTTTCTCTTTTTTTGTGTAAATATCATAAAATGCATTCAGAATAGTCGAAGCTTATTTAAATTTATTAGGTTTGTCCTTTTATATGTATTAAAGTGGATTTTGGTTTTGATTTTTGCTTAATTTTAAAAAATGCACCATAATGGCCTTGTACTCTGCTTCTGCAATAAAAGAGAAAGGCTAACCAATGTAGATCTCACAGAAAACAATGTGAAAGAAGGTTCTAGTAAGTGAACCAAAACACAGGGCAGGGGTGGTGGTGGAGGGACATGCATTATTTGTGGGTGTCTGTGTGGGGAGGAGGGGTTATCTTGAAGGGTGGAATCTTCAGGTGGTGGAAGGGAGTGAGTGTGAGTGGGCTGTGCTCTAGCTCCCTTCAGAGAGAAGGGTCAGGAGGCGTTGACAAGAAAGAACAGGACAGTGTGCGTGGGGAAGGGCAAGTCTGGGCCTGGCTGAGCCAAATGGTCAAACTCTCCCTGCCCATCAGCAGCCTGTGGTTTTCCTTTTAGGGCCCAGAGTCCACCTGCCCCCACTTACAGTGCACAGGAAAGTGTGGCCTCTTTAGGTTGGGGAAGGGGGCAGGTGGGCTTCAACAGGACCAGTGAAGGGTGGGGGTGCTCTTTTCAACTGGTGTGACCACCAGCCACCCAGGATGGTGGAGTTTTCTACCAGGCACCCACACTCAGCCTCCCAGTACTGTGGACTATGAACCCAGCTGTCTCCTCTGCTGGGGTGGACCTTAGGTGCCTCAGGGGACAGCCAGCTCCAGGTCGCTGCACTTTGCGGCCACAGGGAAGGTCCACGGGACTGGGACCCGGGTTGTCCCTCCATCCTACCCCCAGCTCAGGGGCTGCACCCTCCCTGGCACCCAGACACACAGCTGGATCCGGCCTCCCAGTCTCACCAGTCATTTATAATTTTAAAAAGTTATCAGACTATGTGGGCCAACCAGTGTCCTTCTAATCTGGAAGTAAGACAGATAACTGATTACCCGCCCCCCACCTCCCCGCTGATTTTCACACCTGTCAGGTGGGCACTAGAGTCTAGTTCATCCTAATAGGAAGTAACCACATTTCTCTAACCAAAGCTGACTTCCAATCTCATGAAAAAGGAAGTAAAGAAGTTGTAATTATTCCATTTCTGTTGCTCCCCTCTTTCACTACTAGCTGGGCTTTGCAAGAAAAAAAAACAACACAAAAAACCAAAAAAACCCCAATCTCGAATGTAAGCTTCACAAGGGCAGGACATTATCTGGGCTGTGTTTCCTGACGTATTTAGCACAGGGCCTGGCACACTACCATGATCCCTTCTTTCCATCTTGCCAAGGCAACACGTGATGCCAGTCGGAGACAGCACACATCAGACTGTGATAGTGCTCAGCCTTAAGCATTCTTCCCAGGACTCCTTAAACCACCAGACTCTAGGACCCAGTTCCTCCCCAGATCCCAAACTCCAGTTTCTAATTGATAGAAACCATAGTATGGGATGACAGTTTCCCAGGTTTGGGGCCTGGAGAGAAGCAGCACTGCAGAAACTGCTAAAAAATATATACATTTAAAATTTCTCTTGCATTTTGTTTTAATAATCAAATCTTAGAAATAATAGGAAGGGCTATGCAAAAAAAAAAAAAAAAAGGTGGTTATCTCTGGGTGAAAAGCTAATAGATATTTTTTACTTTTATCTTTATAATTTTGTGTCTCCTCTGAAAAATTGTTTACAATTAGTATTTATTTATTTTATAATCCACACAAGAAAAATCCATTTGGGAAACAAGAAACAAATCCAAATGACTTTAAAAAAATGTAAAGGGGTCATGCTGATTATCTTATAGCTGCCTGCATTTTTCCCCCTTGGCCTGTAGCCAATGCCTGGCACACAACAGACATTCAATAAATACCAGCTGAGTGAATAAATGGATAGCCTTCCCATGACCTCTCTCAGAGGAAAACCACGTTCATTTAACTTGGTTATTTTTCAGAAAGTCTGTGCTGTGATTTTTAATAAAATAAAAACCTCCCTGCAGGACGGAATCATCCTTTCCTTCAGCTGGCTGTCCTCTCGGGATACGCTCTGCGTATTTGCGCATTCAAACTGGCGCGCGTGTGCCGACCGCCTTCCCTAGTCTGTGAGTTTACCTCCTCAGGGCAGCTGCTTACACAGTCTCAGCCCAGTAGTTGAAGCTCTGGGTTTCTGTTTCTCCCACTACTCTTGATTTCCTCTTCTGTGTAGGGAAAGTTGTGGTAGCAGGTGCTTGTGTGGACTTGAGCACAGAGAGCTGAGCAGCGCTGGCCGCCCAGGAGGTTTCTCAGGCTGTTGGAAGTTGGGGTTCCTCTCCGGTGAAGATCACATTCCCCCAGCGGGAAGGCTGCTCTACCCAGCCCAGCCCGAGGAGCAGCACCAGGGGGAAGCAGCATCCCACACTTGGAACAAATTAGTTTATTCTGAAAAAACCCTCTCGTGTGAGGCTTCTTACTTGAGGGAAAAAAACGTATGCAGTAGTTGTTTTTTTAAAACTTAGCTACACAAGGTAAAAGATAAATAGCAGGAGTGGGGGAAATAACAAAAGAGGACTCCCCTGAAATGTCTTTAGTGCCGTGATGTCTCTAAGAATTTCTGGAACCTCATCTGCAAGCCTGTCTCCCTGCTCAGTGATCCCCAGCGCTTACTGTGTGTAAAAGCTACTTGGGGAGCACCGGCTGAACTAGCCCTTCTCACCCACTTGCTGCCCGCCCCTGCAGAGCCCTGGCATCCCAGGAGTTCCAGTGCCAGCAGCCTCACAGCACACACTTTGCAACCACACCACTGGGCCTTTTCATTTCTCTCTGTTATGAATAACTACAGGTCCAATTCAACTCAGCAAACATTTACTGGGAACCCAATGTGTGTAAAAGCTTTGTGTTAGATGTGGTAGATGTTCCCTCTCCATGGCCAGCAGCTCTGCCCATCACTGGGCAGCCACACGGCTATTTGATTTCATGCTATCTTTGATCCCACAGGAGTAGAGAGTGATGAAAAAAGTTGGCAGTGGCCGCTCAGGAAAAAGGAAAAATAGAAGCAGGAGGAATTGAAATGGGGATCTTGTGGATAAGCTCTGAAGAGAGACTACAACTCCTTTTTTAAAAAAAGTTTTTATAGATTTGAGAGAGAGAGAGAGAGAAACATCGATGTGAGAAAGAGTAAAGCATCAGTCGGACCCGGGCATGTGCCCCGACCAGGAATCGAATGCTTGGCCTATATTGGTGCACCAGACAACACCCAACCAACTGAGCCACACCAGCCAGGGCTACAACTCCTCTCTTTAGAAGTCTCCTTTTATGTACTGACCTCAATGCCTGGGAATCTTGCAGGATTTGGCTCACATTTTAAACATCTGAATTTCACCCATTAGTCTTAGTAACGACTAAGATTTTACCTGTTTCCCTGCCTTGAAACATCGTACTTTTGAGAAAGATCCATCATCTTATTAATATTAATTAATGGTATTAATAAATTAGCTGCATCACAGTAGTGCACCCTTATTTGCAGGGTATGCATTCCAAGACCCCCAGTGGATGCCTGAAATCATGGATAGTACCAAACCCTATATGTATTACATTTTTTCTTATATGCACGTATCTATGGTAAAGTTTAATTTATAGATTAGGCACATTAAGAGATTAACAGCAATAATTACTAATAAAATAGAAAAATTATAACAATATATTGTAATAAAAGCTATGTAAATGTGATGTCTCTCTCTCTCATAACCAATCTGATCATCCAGATGGCTAAATGTCTAATCACTATATTGTGCACCTGGAACTAATATACTAGTGTATGTCAACTGTAATTTAAAAATTAAAAAATAGCTTTAGCTGATTTGGCTCAGTGATTAGAGCATTGGCCCTTGGACTGAAGGCTCCTGGGTTCTATTCCAGCCCAGGGCACATATCTAGGTTGCAGGCCCTGGTCAGGGTGAGAGGGAGGCAACCAATTGATGTGTCTCTCTCACATCGCTGTTTCTCTCTCTCCTTCTCTCTCCCTCTCTCTCTCCCTTGCACTCTCTCTGAAAAGCAATGGAAAAAATATCCTGGGATGAGGATTAATAAATAAATTAATTAAATTAAATAAAACCTTAAAAATAATTTAAAAGTATTTAAAAAAACATTTTTTAAAAAAGAGCCACAGTTTGTAGCTGAGCTGACATGGGATAAAATCCTAGTTGTGTGACTTGTTAGCTATGTGGGCCCTGAAAGTCAACTCAAAAATCTGAGCTTACCTCAAGCAAGCCCTGTTCTTTGTTCTTGTGCATCTATGATAACATGTCTCTGGAACGTTGAGTAATTTTCACTTCCAGACTCTTCGAAACAGACCCAGAGCTCTGGGACACCAACTCTCTCTGTTGTTACCTTGTTGTCCACATGCCACCTCTGTTGGCTGTAATTGTTAAATGTTAACTATCTTGTGCTCGCCAATGTGAAAGAAGTATATCTCTCTGTTCTCCTTTTCATCCAGTCCCAGCGATTTCCTCCTTTGCTTTCTCCTGCCTTCTTAATCTACCACCAATAGATTTCATGAAATCTTCCTTACTTTTCTTTCTTTGATTCAAAATGTATAAAAATAACTAGAAAACTGCCTTTCTCTGGAGTATAATCTCAACCTATTGAGGTTTTGCTTCCAGGTATGACCTCAAACTTGGCTCAAATAAACTCTTATTAAAGCTTTTCACAGGTCTGGGCATTTCTTTTGCAGACACCTTTCACATAGTTGTGTCCCCAAGTAAAACCCTTGCAGAAGTCATTCAGTCTTGGTGTCTGCTTCTCAGGGAGCAAGGACTAACACACATTCATTCCTTCCTGATTTATTAGCTGTAATGCTTCTAAAAGGAGAAAATTCTTATCAACTATTTGGTTGCCGTAAGTTATAATTCCTACAAAAAAACAAATAATGTTCAATTTGTTCCCTTTATTTTCCAGTTTTCAAAATGGTGAGTTGCTCTCTAGTGTTTTTTCACAGTTATCTGATGAGTTAAAAAAATTTTTTAGTACCATCATGAACTCATGCATTTAAGTATATTTGGTGTGTTTCAATCCATTGCAGTTATTATCTTACTGCTGCTCATCATACTAGGCTTTCAGAGATTCCGTGCTTTCTTTATGATGTTTCCAGATAATTTTATATATTTTCTGATATATATATATCTTAGACCTGAAATTGACCATTTCTCCAAGGAACCCTGGTTTGCGAAAAAAGTTTATTAAAAAGGAAAGAGAAAGAAGGATTGGGGAGGGGAGGCATCAGACCACAGTCAGATAAAATCTGTCCGCTAACCACATTCTTTAGGGCCGGGCGGCCAGTCTTTTCTTTTGGGGAATCTAGGTGGTGCATTTCAATGCCAAGAACAGCATGATCACCCAGCTTATCCAATCATAGAGCTCTTTATGCTTGGAAATAGTGATTGGACCAGAAGATTAGGCATATGACTGAAATAAGCCAATTCAGGTTCTTTTTGAAGATTGCTGTAAGGAGGCTTGGAAGAAAAAAGCTCTCTCTTTTCTGTTAGAATTGTTTAATTGGAATGAGAGCCCAGCTGGGCGTGCCTCAGTGGTTGAGCATTGTCCTAGGATCCAGGAGATCAGGGTTTAATTCCTGGTCAGGGCATATGCCTGGGTTGCGGGCTAGACAGCCAATCAATGACTCTCTCATCATTGATGTTTCTGTCTCTCTCTCTCCTCCCTCCTTTCCTCTCTCTGTAGTCAATAAAGATATGTGTGTGTTTTTTAAAAAAAAAAAGGAATGAGAGCCAAGTGGCCAAGGAGTGAGCATCTTCCTTGGCCACTTGGAGTAAGTCTGACTGTGTAGTAGGAGAGGATTCCAATGTGCAAGTTGAGGTGAGAGGGGAGGGGAAAGAGTCAAAGGAACTTTAAGGTTCTACTCATTAATTGGAATTATTCTATAAGGAAAATAAACTGCTTCCTCCCCATTTACTTATATATTTAATTTACTTATTCATACCAATATGTACTTGTGGATATTTAGTTTATTTTGTGAGTTATAACCTAATTCTATTATTTACTTTGTCACTCAAATTATTCTAGTTTTGGCCATTGAGAGCTCCTTCAGCTTGGTTCCTGTGTCCTTTTTACATGCGCTAATCCTTTTAAAGCACTTTCTTACTCTCTGGCACCACAAGATGTCCCAGGCTCATCTTGTATTTTAATATTTTATTTTATTTTTATTTTTTTATATATCTTTATTGATTTCAGAGAGAGGAAAAGAGAGAAAGAGAGAGAGAGAAACATCAATGATGAGAGAGTCATTGATCAAGCCCACAACCAGGCATGTGCCCTGACCGGGAATCGAACCTCGATCGCCTGGATCCTAGGTTGACGCTCAACTGCTGAGCCACGCCCGGCCGGGCTCATCTTGTATTTTAAAAAGGAGACATAGCCCTGCCCCAGCCCTGGAATTACCCTCTTCTCCAAGAAGCCCTGGTTCCTTTCATTGGAGAATGGTATTTAGAAACCAAGATCTGGGAGCTAGGTGGGCTCATTACTATTGGGTTCTGATTGCTTTTAGGCTCCTGCAGTAAAACTAGGATATATATGTATATTTACACATGAATAGGTATACATATATGTATATGCATACATACAGTTATCTGTATCAATCAAAACCATGACTTCGTATTGATAACTCTAATTCCAATTCAGTACCACAAGGGTTAATTCTAGTTTTCCTCGTTGCCTTATTTGTAAGCTCTTTCTCAGACAGTGAAAAATTTAGTTTTCATCTACAATATATTTACTTATTTGTTCAATCCCAGTATGTACTCAAGATGGTTTCAGAATTGCTAACTCATACTTCTATGAGAAACAAATTTACAGTTCCTTTTATTTTTAGCTCTACAGTAGTCAAAGTACTGTTTCCCAGAGTTACTTAGGTTATTTCTTTTTTTCCCTACCCCCTTTAGTGTGGTTAGGTAAGATATATTCAGAAAAGTGTTACTCCCTCCTAATGTCTGCTGCCCTATTTCCATCCCCCCTTTCCACTCCTTTCCTACCCATCCCATGTAGGTGACTGATCTCTTTAGCTTCTGGTTTATCTTACTTTCTTTCTTTCTTTTGTACAAGTGAGTGACACATGTATATTTCCTTATATGAAGGATAGCACACTAGCGATACGATTTTGCACTTTGCTTTCCCCCCCACTTAACATTATATGCTGGAAAACATTCCTTAATAGTTAAAAGTGGTCTTCTTCATTCCTCTTTATAGCTACAGAGTACTCCATGGTGTGTATGTATCATAGTTTATTCAGCCATCTCTTATGTGTGAACATTTAGCTTATTTCCAGTAGTTTGCAATTACAAACAGTGCTGCAATGAATAACTGTGTGCATATTCTGGAATTAGAGAGTGGTGATGATTGTGTAACTTTGTGACTATACCCCAAACCACAGAATTGTACTTTAAAGCAGTGAATTTTATGGTATGTGAATTATATCTCAATTTTTTAAAAGCTGTGATTTAGAAATCCTTTTTTACTCTTAAGAAGAAAATGAACAGATGGAGCTAAACTCTATATTCAATGTATTTTTTTCTAATCAGCATCTGGAATAACTTGAGTTGTCTTTCATGTCAAACAAAGGACAAGTTTCTTGTTAAATTATAATCAGTTAATATTCTTCTAACCAGAAAATTGGCCACAATATAAATATTTTCATAGAAAAATTAAACAGTTCCAGATGTAAATGAGAACAAAACATTTATATTTCTCAACCAGCTTTTTTTTTTCATATCCTGTGTAAATAAATCTTAATTTCCTTTGCTTGCACTCTGGGCCCGTTGTTGTAAATAATGTTAGAAATCATGGCATTTCTCCAGATGAAGTAATATCTTAAAAGGGATGTGATGCCAAAGGTCATTTTTATTTATCACCCCTTGTTTTTTAGTTAAGCAAACTAAGTACAAAAATGATTAAGCTTCATGGGAAAAAAGACTGAAGAGTCTACGTCCCCCAAACGTTAAAGAACCAATGTTGACCAAAGCACAGTAGGGAAAAGCATTCATAGTTATTTCCCTAAACAGACGCTCTCTCAGGGGGAAGGAAAATTAAATGAATCAAGACCAAAAGATTTACAACTCTCTTGGTAAAGGAGAAGATAAATATTGTAAACTAGTTTCTGGAGACCTATGTCCGTGGTTAGACCCTCACCCACTTCCAACTCATGCCTGCAACTTAAGTCCGTTTATGTCAGGTGGAAATGCATTTCCAGAAGGTCGCAACTGAGGATATGGTTTTATGGCACTGAGTAGGTGCTGTGGAAGAGATTGTGACATTTTTCTCCCGGGTGCACTTTATCTTTATTGTGGGGCTCCTAACTGCAGATTAAATTTCTGCCCTGCAGCACCATGGAAGATTCTCCTTTTCTGGGGAACCACTGTCTCCATACTCAACGGCTGGAGACTGTAGGCAGGCCCAGCTTTCCCCATGAAATCTGATCATTCTCATTAGGGATAGACCATCTGTATGCTGCAAGGAACAGAACCCACTTACCTGTCCCTCTTCCCCAAACAAAGCAAAAACTAAGAAACAAGGACCTGAGGGCCCAGATATAAAGAGCCCTTTGAAATAACCTGAACCCAGGACTTGAACAGGGGTGAGGTCTCTTTCCATGTCTCATCTTTGTTCTCTTTGATTGCAGAGTGGCCTTCTCTGAAGTAGGGAGCGATCACATGGTTCTGGGTAGACAAAATTGTATCACATGACAGGATTCCTCTCTACAGGCTGGAGCAGAAACCCCAAGGATTCAACCTGTGAGAGCACAGGCTTGCCTGGCACTTGGGAAAAGTATGATGAGGCACAGTTGCCCCAATGTGTCCCTTGGTCCCTGTGTAATGGCTTAGTAGGAACCTGGGACCTTGGCTGTGTGTTTCTGGTTTCGCTGGCACTACAGCACTCTGAGATATTCTAAGACTGTTGCACTCAACTCAGTCACTGGGCCAGGGGACCCTCAGGAGATCTTGAGGCTCCTCTCCCAAATCAAGGAAGCCTACTGGTTCCTCTTAGCTTCCTTCTCACCCCAAGAAAGAAAGAGAACCAGGGTGTATATGAGAAATTGTAGCTATGGTGGAAGCTTCTGGAGGCTTAGAAAACTTTAATTATTATGCAAACCTGCCAATTCTTGATCAAGGAGGGTACAGGGAAAGAATATTCAATTAAAACAATGAGAGACCAAGGCTTGAGGACTCTCTAGGAAAACTAGCAATTTGCACCCCTTCAAACTTCAGAATATTTGTTCAACATGCCTACCTTTTCCCCATATCATGGAGAAATTTAATCTTTGTTTAGGAAGTTGAAAACAATTTAAGACGTCAGTGATGGCAAATTACAATAACCACTTAAGAATGCAACAATTGCAAAATTTTCTCAAGAAAATTGTAAATGCGTATTTTTAAAAGTTTTCATTTTTCTTTGAAGTAGTACATGTAAATGGTTAAACATTTTCAAATAATACAGAAGGATTTATAATGAAAATCAGACGTTTTCCTGCCCTTCCCCCTTCTATTGTCTCAATCCTGCTCCACAGAAGGAAATAATTTTCACTGAATTTTTTCTGTTTTTGTTTTTAGTGTTCCTGGGATTTATCTCTCTCTATCTGAATAATATATTATACTTTTATTTCTTTTTTAAAACATATGTTTTTATTGATTTTTAGAAAGAGAGGAAGGGGGGGAGAGAGAGATAGAAACATCAATGATGAGAGAGTCATTGATCGGCTGCCTCCTGCACGCCCCCTACTGGGGATTGAGCCTGAAACCCAGGCATGTGCCCTGACCAGTAATCGAACCGGTGACCTCTTGGTGCATCGGATGAAACTCAACCACTTAGCTACACCAGCCGGGCTATTTCTTGATTAATAGTTTGAGACACTGTCTATGACTTTCTGCATGATAGAGGAGTATTATGCATTTACAGCTTTCCCCTCCTCTGTCCTCTCAGTACAGTACCAGCATGATTTTTAGTTCCCACTTTAATTTCTTTATAACTTTAAATGCTATCTGTAGAGATTTAATTTTTGGTTCTCTCTAATTTAGACAGTATCCCTTAATTTCCCATTTTGTAAGATGAGAAGTGCAGTGTCCTTACCATTCCCTTCTTTACTCTTCCCCAGTTCTACCTTCCAACTTCTGGAATCTCTATTTTTACTTTTTTATTTTCAAAGTTGATCAAAATATACACTTTGTTCTGTAACCATAATTAAGTAATTTGTACTTTCCCGAATGGTTGAATCTAAATAGTTCAAAAAATAATATTAACATGATTGTGATTGTTGTTAAGGGCATAGAACAGCTTCATTTATTAAAAAGTCAATTTAATATACCCTTACTAATTGCTGGATACTTTTCTAATCACTCTGCAATTATTAACTTAGCCCTATAAGGAAGCACTATTAATTAACCTTATTTTATGAGTGATAAAACTGCCAGGCAGAGGGAGTAAACAACTTGCCAAAGGTTACAGAGTTAGTTAACTGGTGAGTTGGAAATTTCATTTCCTTCTGAAGTTTATATTTACTTTCTTTGTCTTGGTCTCTTACCTGCTTTAATCATCTCCTCAATGTTAGCTTCAAATCTTTGGAAATCTATTTTCTCTGGACAGCTCTCTCCTGAAGCCTCTACTTTCTCGCTCTAATTTGGATGGATTGTTCTCTATTTCTTTTTATTGAATTTATCAGGGTTACATTGGTCAATAAAATTATATAGGTTTCAATGGTACAATTCTGCAATACATTATCTGCACACTGCATTGTGTGCTCAGCATCCAAAGTCTAGTCTCCTGTCCCCATTAACCCTGGCTTTACCCTCTCCACGTGCCCCACCCCCTGCTTTCCCCTGGTCATCGCCCTACTGTTGTCTGTATCGATGAATTTTGTTTTTGTTTTTCGCTTGTTCCTTTCTCCTGTTTCACTCAGCTCCCCAGCCTCCCTCCCCACTGACAACTGTTTTCTGTATCTATGAGTCTGTTTCTATTTTGTTTGTTTATTAGATTCCACATATAAGTGAAATCATGTGTTCTCTAGACCAGTTGTGTTTCTAGTCATCTGAAACTTTTTAAAATTTCTCCCCAGCGTTTTCGATTCCAAGTTGTCTTTCTTAGTTTACTCTCTCATGTGACTAAATCATATTGAATGGGACTTCCCAAGACAAGGGGTGTGGGAAGTGCGTTTTTGGAATCCTTCAGTGTCTGAAAATATTTTGATTCTTCACACTTTTATATTTTAATTAGATTTAGAATTCTATGTTTAAAATAAATTTCCCTCTGGGAGGGATGAGATAGGAAAGGGTCTTAATGCAAAAGAAGGTAAAAAAAAAAGGAGGGAGGCCCGGCCGGGTGTGGCTCAGCTGTTGAGCATTGACCTAGGATCCTGGAGATCGGGGTTCGATTCCTGCTCAGGACACATGCCCGGGTTGCGGGCTCGATCCCCAGTCGGGGGCATGCAGGAGGCAGCTGATCGATGACTCTCTCATCATGGATGTTTCTATCTCTCAATCCCTCTCCTTTCCTCTCTCTGAAATCAATAAAGATATATTTAAAAAAAAAAAAAGGAGGGAGAAAGAGGTAGAAATAGGAAAAGAGATAAATAGAAAGCAGAAAATAAGGTGGCAGATTTCTCCCCCCAAATATATTAATAAGCACATTAAAATTCAGTTAAAACACAAAAATTGTCAGATCATATTTTTAAAATAAATAAACCTAGCTCTAAGTTCTTATCAAGATTTGCTAAAGCGTAATACACAGAAACTTTAAAAGTCAAGATATAGATAAAATTCTGCCAGTCAATTAGCCAAAGTTAAGCTAATACTGCTCTATTAATATCAGACATATAATATTATAATGCAGTGAAAATGAATGAACCTCAGCTGTCTGTATCAACATGGATGGGCCCCAAAATACAGTGAGTGGAAAAGCAAGTCAGAAGAGTACAGGTGGTCTAAAGATATTTATAGAAATTTCATATACAGAATACATGTTTTCCGGTAATATATACTTCAAAACCAAAATTATATTGGTCAATAATACATGCATATGTGGTGAAACTATCAAGGAAATTATTAGTGCAAAATTTATATTACTTTTGGCAGAGAGAGAGGGGGCAAGATCAGGGTGGAGCCTTCAGGTGTGTTGCAGGTACTGGAGATATTAAATATCTTTAGAAGAGTGGTGGGTTCATGGTGTCCGTTTTATAATTATTTTTAAGCCTTGTTTATATGTTATGTGTACTCTTGTCAATAAATTTCTTTTAGAATTTTGGAGGTTTTGCTCCATGGTCTTCCACCAGCTGATATGACTGATGAGAAGTCAATCTCGTTCTCGTTCCTTTGGAAGAGATATGTTTTTGGAAGATTTTAGTATTTTGTTTTTTATACTTGTGTTTCTGAAATTTCAGGATGAGGTATCTAGTTGTAGATTTGCCCCCGTTTCATTGTGCTGGGATCTTTGTGGGCCTTTTCACTCAAACACACATATCCTTCAGCATTAAGAAATCTCATGTTGTTTCTCTGAGATGCGGCTTCTGATACCAGTGCATGTCTCAATTCCATCTTCCATTGTTTTCAATGTTGCTGAAACAAGAGCCACCAGGGTTCTGCAGGAAAGAGTATCTCCCCGCTTCTTTTTGGCCTCCTCTACAAGTACTCTAGAATATAGATTTATTTATTTTCTCTTCAATCATCATTCTTCCACCGACTTTTCATCCTTTAGAAACTCATTGATCTCCTATCTCCTGATGACCCTCCTCTCAGTCTCTTGGTTTTAACTAGAAGTTCCAGGAATGTTTTTTAAATACTAAAATCTAACCTCTCCTCCTGTGGGTTTGTGAGTTCACAGCTTCTCCACCACTTGCTGAGATACAGGGAGAAGACTAATGGGGGTGGTGGGGGGGACTGAGTGGAGCCCAGGGAACACAGAGCCAGAGCCTCAAGGAAACCGGATCTGCATACTTAAATGAGCTCCAAAAATGCTCCTTACTAATTGTGTAATTCTGGACAAAGTGGATGCTCTTTTCTTTTTTTTAAATTTTATTTTTGTTTAAAATATTACAGATGTCCCTTTTTCTCCCCAATGACCCATTCCACCCCGTCCCCTCTCCCTTTCCAGTCCCTCTCCCCACCATTGTCCATGTCCTTGGGTTGTGCATATACGCATATAAATTCTTTGGTTACTCTCTCCCCCTCCACCTACCCGCCCTCCTCCATCCCTCTGACATTCATCAGCCTGATCTGTGCTTCTGGTGCTCTTTTATGTGCTTCAGTTTAGGGTAAAGTGGAGGTAACAATATTAGCTACACCAGTGAACAAGATAGAGAAGTCCTGGCTTCATGCAATTTGCAGCAAATGTCTTGCCCCTGATAAACAGATTGGTACCTCCTTCCCCATGGTTTTGCCCTATGGAGGAGGGTTTGGCTTGGACAAAGTCAGAATTGAACAATCTGATCGCTAAACCCGGACCTCGTGGCGTTGGAGAGCCACATCTGTGCTCACTGGGGTGGACTGAGTTTCACTCTCCTGCCACAGTACCTTTGCACGTGCTCCTTCCCTAGCTTCCTGCAAGCCTGAGGCTCCCTCTCGGCTAGTTAATTCCTAACTGTCCTCTAGATCACAGTTCAATCCAGTTTAATCGTCATCTTCCTCTGGAAGCTTTCCCTGACCTTGACCATGCCAGTCCTGCTACAGTCAGCTCTCCTTGCTGTGTATCCCTTTCTGTTAACTTAACATCCCCCACTAGAACGCCTCCCTCACAGGGTTTTATTTTATGATCTCTGCATAGATTCCTCCCAAATTCCTCCCAAGGCTGTCCCTCTCACCTTTCACCTTAAGAATTTCAAACTGTCTAGTATTTCCTCGGTGACTTATGCTGAATCTAGGTATCTTGCTGACCCAGGCACTGTTTTCTTGCTGACAAAGCCTTATTTGATTCCACTGATTAAATGAATTCTATTTCTCTTCGATTGTTTAGTGGCCACTTTTATTTTTTTTTCCTTTCTAAATATTGTTTTATTGACTTGGAAAAGATAACACATTAAGTGGTATACAATTCAAAATCTATAAAGGAGGATACAGTGAAAAGTAAAAGTCTCCTTGTCTCTCCAGTCCCAGTCACCCTGTCCCCTTCGAGAAGGTGTTCGTCGATGCCAGCTTCTTTTGCAGCCTTCAAAGACAGTAGATGCACACAATATGAATGTGTCCATTGATTGTTGTTTTTTTCTTAAACATGCTAGCTGCCCACTATTCTGGGCCCTCTTTAAAGAAAAATTATCAACACATCTCTTTCTGAATATTTAAAGCTACCAAATTCTTTTTAAAGACAGAATATCCTATTTCTTTCCAACAAAATCTGACATGCACAGTAAACCCAAATATGCACAACCACTACTGCTTCTTTCAAAGTATTTTATATGCTTTGCTTTAGTAATTTCCTTTTTGCCTGATCTATTGTAATTCCTTGTAGTAGCTGCCAATGTTTTGGGAAAGCAAATGCACCCAGAGTGCCGTAGCTATGGTGGTAGAAGGGAATCAAGGCACAGAGCAGTATCGAGGAAGGCAGTCCCACCACGTTCACGCCCCCTGTGGAGATGAAAGGCGTGGAAGGAGCTGCACAGCTTAAACAGAAGAGTTTAATAGCAGAAAAGGAGTTGCAGGCAGGACCATATAGAACCTTAGAAGTCTTTAAGCCTTGAGACGATCATGGTTTTCCTGTCCTGTCATATGCAGTTCAAAATGTGTATTTTTGAGATGACGTATCATTTACATGTGTGGAAATTCAAATAGATTTATTAAAAATATATATTTTTATTGATTTCAGAGAGAGAGAGGAAGGGAGAGGGAGAGAGAGATAGAAACATCAATGATGGCCCAGCTGGGCGTGGCCCAGCGGTTGAGCATCGACCTAGGACCCAGGAGATCAGGGTCCGATTCCAGGTCAGGGCACATGCCTGGTTGTCGGCTCGATCCTCAGTGGGGGGTGTGCAGGAGGCAGCCCATCAATGGCGACTCTCTCATCATTGATGTTTCTATCTCTCCCTCTCCCTGAAATCAATAAAGATATATTAAAAAGAAAAAAAAAGAAACATCAATGATGAGAAAGTCATTGATTGGCTACCTCCTGCCTGGGATCCAGCCTGCAACCCATGTATGTGCCCTGACCGTGATCTCCTGGATCATAGGCTGATGCTCAACTGCTGAGCCATGCAGGCTAGGCTCAAATAGATTTTTAGTTTGCTGAATTTTATTTTATTTTATTATTATTATTATTATTTTGATCCTTACCCAAGGATACTTTTTCCCATTGCTTTTTCAGAGAGAGTGGCGGGGAGAGAGAGAGAGTGAGAGAGAGGGGGGGGGAGGAGAGAGAGAGAGAGAGAGGGAGGGAGAAATGTTGATCAGTTGCCTCCCGCACGCACCCTGACCGGGGCTGGGGAATCGAGCCTGCAATCTAGGTACATGCCCTTAGCCGAGATTGAACCTGGGACCCTTTGGTCCAAGGGCCGACGCTCTAACACGGAGCCAAACTGGCTAGGGCAGTTTGCTGAATTTTAGATAAGTAATTAGAAGCCCCTTGTACTCTCTTTTCTCTTGCATTGTGTCCCTGCCTTTGCTGGGGGCACCAAGCATGTGCCATCCAGCTCCGCGCTGGATGGTGAGTGTGAGGCACGTAGCTGGGCATCACAGAGCACTGAGAATGCAAAGGTGAACAAGACACAGTCCTCTTTGGTGGCTCTTTCAGGGGAGACGGACAAACAGCAGAGCAATTTCAATTCCATGTTGTAAGTGCACATAGGATGCTCTGACATCACACTGGAAGGGTCTTACCCTCCATGGAGTCTAAGCTAGGTTCTAATCGTCTCAGTCATATATTTCTAGATCGCTAACCTTATTATGTGTCAGTGTCCAAGGATAATTTTATCAACATGTGCTGGGAATATCTTACTACACCTTCCTATTACCCATTACATGCATGTACCAGATTGTATTTGCCAAAGATGGACACCCTTATGTCTATCCTACCCCACATACTCTTCCTACAGTGCCACTGATACTCTTATCACTGGGATGTGTAAGAGTCTATGTTCCCTCTCTTTGAATTTGGGTGGAGGCTTGTGGCTGCCCGAACAATGGAGCAGCATGACTTCAAAGGGTCATCAAAGGGTCCCTCCCATCCCTCCACATTGCCACACCTGTCCTTGGAACCCATCACCATGTTTTGATGAAGCTCAGGCTACATGGAGAGGCTACTTGTGGGTACTCTGGCCAACAGCACCAGCAAGGTCCTCAGCCAGCAAGCCAGCACCAACCACCAGGTATGTGAATGAATGAGCTTCAGAGGGTCCAGTCTGTAGCCTTTGAGTCTTTTGACTGAGGAGCAAAGACAAGCCACTGGTCCTGCGTCAATTCCTGACTCACAGAAACCATGAGGTACAAAACATGATCATTATTGTTTTAAGCTACTAAATATGGGAAAATTTGTTAT